>NC_064425.1:2000000-2746250 GCF_023375975.1 Astyanax mexicanus
TAGCTTTTTTTTTGGAATAATTACCTTAAATCAGCCTTTGAGTAATGTGAACTAAAAGTAAGCACAAGAAATCAGAAATCATTTACTTGTTTTAAGTAGCAGTTTGAAAAGAGACAGCGGCTGACTTCATATGTATTGGAGGAGGCATGCTCTAATCTTCATCTTTTAGCGTTTTAGTGTTGGAATTACTAGTTATGTATAGCTTTATGATTTCTATTTTTCCCCATTTTCTCCCAATTTAGCTTGAACAATTGTCCCATCACTAGTAATAACTCAATACCACGAGGGATAAAAAGACTAGCACACGCCTCCTACGATACATGTGAAGTCAGACTCCGCCTCTTTTTGAACTTCTGCTGATGCTGAAGCATTGCTAAAGCATAGGAAAGCACAGCGACTCGGTTCTGATACATCAGCTCACAGACGCAGCCTTGTGCTGATCCACATCACCCTAGGAGTGATGAGGGGAAAGAGAGAGCTCCATCTACATCTGCTGATGGCAAGCCGCATGACCAGGATTCAAACCAGCGATCTCTCGATCATAGTGGCAGCGCTTTAGACCACTGGACCACTTGGTGCCCGGCCTCCACCTGGGCTGACAAATGGCCCAATGTCAAAGAACTGAATGTTTTAATGATTTAAGGTTTTGTACAGTTGCCTCTGGAGTCTTCTGGTTGAACATGTGATTGAACTACTTGTTCAATTCCTTTTCCTCACATGGCGCTTGACCAGATTTGGTAAGAAAGGAGGGACGGATCTGGACGATAACTGACACGCGATGACAAACTCTCACTTTCACTCTTCACCGAAAAGCAGAAACCGCCAAAAATGAAAAATTGCGGCAGGTCATCCAGGTTAAGATGGAAAGACTTGTATCTGTCCAAATACTAGGGTTTGATGCTGATGCCTCTCCTGGCCACCAAGATTGCCCTCATCAATCACTGCTCTCTCTCTGAGGTAATGGTCTCCAGGGCTGATCCTGCATTTTATTACTCCCCCTCAGCTCCTCCATGTCTCGCCGGCCCTCTCCGGCCTGAGTACCTGCTTCCAGAGCAGCGGCTCAAACAGCGAATAACAATAGGAGAAGATGAGAGTCGGAGGATCACACTGTGCTGCTGCATATCTCTACATCTCAACAAGACCTGGCAGCTTCCAATACAAAGAATTTGTGGGACATAATTAGACAGATGACTAACATGGATGCAAAAAAGAAACCCCTGTCGGCCCTTAATGAAACAACTAGGGCAAATGAACTGAATAACTTCTACATGCGGTTTGATACAGAAAACGTGAAGGAATGTGCTGCAGTATTGGAGAATGTAATCTGTGATTTAAATACGGACAGAGTTACAGTTGAACCACAAGCGGTCAACAAAATTTTTAAAGCCATACAGACCAACAAAGCCACAGGCCCAGATTGTATGACTGCATTCTTGTTAAAAAACTTTGCTGAAGAGCTCTCACCTGTCTGGCACAAATTATTCCAGCTCTCTATAGATACTCATACGGTGCCAAAACTCTGGAAAAAATCTGTAATTATCCCGGTCCCTAAAACAGCTTGCCCTCAGGAGAATAATGATTATAGACTGGTGACACTTACCTCAAACGTTTTTAAATCATTTGAAAGGCTGATGGTTGAAAAGCTTCAAATACAAGTGGAACCGTTAGTGGATAAATTCCAGTTTGCTTATACAAAAAATCGAAGCACAGGTGATGCTATAGCAACATTAATGCATCTTATTCTTAAGCATATTGAATGCCCAACTGCATATGCTCGACTACTCTTTATAGATTTCAGTTCAGCTTTTAACTTAATACAGCCACATCTGATTCTTAATAAGTTAGTCCAGGCAAACGTAAATCCATTTCTAATTAAGTGGTACTATTCTTTCCTGTCTAATAGGCCACAACAAGTAAAGTTTAACTCTGCTCTATCTGACATAACAGTTTGTAGTACTGGGGCCCCTCAGGGGAGTGTCAGTTCACCTTTCCTGTTTACTTTCTACACTAATGATTGTGTTAGTATGGATGCAAACCAGCACCTGATAAAATTTTCTGATGACACAGTTTTGCTTAGTTTGTTAACAAAAACCTCTAACCCAAATATGCATCATATAGCTGTAGAAAATCTTGTGGCCTGGTGTAGGGTACACAAACTGCAGATTAATACAAGTAAGACTGTGGAAATGCTGGTGGATCCTCGAAAAGTCGGAATTTCTGACCCTGTGTCTATCCATGGTCAAACCATTGAGCAGGTGAGCTCATTTAAATATCTTGGAGTTTACATAGACTGTGATCTGAGTTGGAAAACACAGGTGACCAGGGTGTGCTCTAGGATCCATCAGCGCCTTCATTTTCTGCGCAGACTCAGATTATTTGGTGTCTGTAAGAACATTATGTTAATATTCTACAGAGCAGCTATTGAATCAGTTTTAAGATATGGTATTACAAGTTGGTTTGGTAATCTAACAGTTCAATCCAAAACACAATTAAATAGCCTAGTTAAGACAGCTGGGAAAATTATGGGCATTCCTGCCCCTTTTGGCCCGCATGAGCTGTGGCAGCAGGCTATAATTAGGCAGGCTAGGAATATTGTTTCTGATAGTACACATGTGCTACATCAGGAGTACCAGCTCATGAACTCAGGTAGAAGATACAGGGTCCCTTTGTGTAGGCACAATAGGTTTAAACATTCTTTTGTACCACTGTCAATTAAGATTCTAAATAATAAGGACGTCTGACTGTATTTGGTTGTATAGGGGCTGTGGGGTTCTGTGAAAGTATGTAATGTAATGCGCTTAAATCCTTAATGTATTGTAATGATATGGTTTTGGTCACATGATTGTCTGTATGTGTTTGTTTTGTGTTGTAGTGCAGTATGCCCTCAATCCAAGAAAAAATTCTCCTTGGGAGATAAATAAAGAAACTAACTAACTAACTAACTAATCTTTTCTTTCTTTCTACAAATCAGTGTCTCTGCTGACCTCAGATATCGAGAAACCCGGGGACGCGAAGAGAGATGACCAAGAGATCTCCTGCTGAAGAAGACTGAAAGATAACATTTTTTGTAAGACACAGGTGTTCTCTTTTTCTCTTTTTCATTGAGGCAACAAAGACGCTTATATTAACCTGCTGACCACTGGAGGCGCTCCATTGTTCTTCATTGTTATTCAGGACAAAATGAAGAAATAATCTTTCAAAAAATGTGTGAAAAATAATCTCGAGAACAAAGGCAGCTAGCTGAGCAGCTTCTCTGCAAAAAAAATTACCAACATCGACAAAAAAGCGTACAGTGGAGGATCTTGATGAAATATCATTTACCAAAAAAAAAGGCTGATGTCCAGGGAGTAAAATACAATAGAAAAACAAACCTGGCAATCTAAATATTAAAATATTTTAAGAGAATCTCTGAATAAATCAAATGAGCCAAACTGGCAAGCGCTTGACTGTTCATTAGAGCGTTTGGACCGATTGTTGAATCACTAACAGATGCCAAAACATAAGTCTACGACAAAAAAGAAGGCCAACTGTTTCTCTTCTTTTGTATATTCCCTTACATTCAGCCCGCAATCAGCCCCACCTGCGGTCTCCAGTCTCCAGACTACTCCACCCAGAATTAACCACACACTGACACTGCTCCCTGACGGCACCAACCACATGCCACTGCACACGACACTACCCAGAAGCAAATCACGTAGTTGTTGACTACACCTGTCCCTTAGAGTATAAATACACCTCCCCTTCACTCACTCCTTGCTGAGTATTGTTTGGCTAACCCCCACTTTAAGATGCGTTTTTTTATTTATGTTATTTTATGTTTGACCTTTTAGGCTTTTTATTTATTTAATCATTTTATTTGTTTTATTACTGGTTTTACTGCTTTTTTAACTTATTAACTATAACATCTGTTACTTTTTTTTATAATTTGGTGTTGTTTTAGTCCTCTATTTCTTTTCTTGTGTTTATATGTTATTATTCTTAATATTTATCTCTTTATTTTATTTCTTTACATTTTGGCCTGTCTGCATATCCTTTATTACTATTCTGAATTATTGTATTATTGTCATTTCCCTTCTGTGCTTATGTTTCTCTTTCCTCCTGTCATTTCTCCACGTGGTCCTGTGCTCATTTGTAGCTCCGCCCCCTCGTTCCCTTCCCCAGGTGTTCCCTGTTTCCTTTCCTGCCTTGTGTGTGTATTTAAAGGGGACATGAAACACTTCAAGTATTTAGTATAATTAGTATAAAAGGTCTTTAAGCTTTAACACAAATACTCAGGTCTTTAAGATTAAACACAATTCCTCAGGTCTTTCAGCTTAAACACAATTCCTCTGGTAAACATAGTTATCAATAGACAATGAGAAGTGTCATGTAATGCATTGAGGAAACTTGTATTTAAAGACTCTGTACATGGCAGTTTGGGGCAGTTAAAAGGGAGATGGGTTGAGTTGGCTGTGCCCTAACCTATAATAAATTGTACCAACTTGTACATAGCTGGAAGATGGAGTCTTATTTTCTTTGGTAATGGTAATATGGCGTTTTCGAAGTATTGTCCAGTTATGAAGCTTTTTTGACCACCTTTTAGGGACATGCTAGTGGTGAACCGTTGCTCCTACTCTGATATGGTTAACCCTTACTGCTCCTGTCTGCCGGTATTGACCTTGCTTGTTCTGACCACTCTTTGTTTTGCCCCTTTATACAATAAATACTGTTTTCTGTTGACACTGTGTTCCAACATAGAGGCTGTTGGAGTGAGCTGAACATCTGTGAGGCTTCTTTGCCAATTCGCCACTCCCACCCATAGAGTGCATTAAAATTCTGCCTCGATAAAACAGTTTTCCAGCACTCCCAGAGCGATTACACCGCCCATCAGTCAGTAGCGTTCCATCCGAGCCCTGCAGTAAAGCACAGTTTAACTCTTGTGGAAGACGCTCTTCTCTTGGTAGAGCTTCATCATTACAGTTAGCTCCTGGGCTAACCGAGACGGTGGAGGGATTCTGGGACGAGGCGACCAAGGTTTTTATGGACGTAGGAATAAAATAAAAAAATATCTTTTCTTTGTATGCGCTTGTTAATATAGACAGCGCTTCCTCGGGACATGCTCAACACAGCCTGGCCTTCTGTTCTTCCTCTGCATTTGTTCTGAACCTCCTGTATCATCCTTCTGCACTTCGTTTGGCTCTTCTACAAGCCTGGTGAACTCCTTATGGATCATCTCTGGGTTTACTGGAAAGCTTATGGGGTCAAACCAACAAAAGCCGAAGCAGAAGCTTAAGAATAAGATAAGCGAGGTATGGTTATTCATCATGGGTTTGTACGTAAGGGCAGGGGTCTATCAACAGGACACAAATAAAATAAAATAATAGAAATAAAGCTCAGAGAAAAGTCCCAGAATGTATTGTATTTGTATTTGTCTGTGAATGAAATGCCTTAGGAAAAGGTCGTGATTGGCTGGATTTCATTGGCGCTCAAACATGAGCATTAGCAGGATCACCTGTCAGGTACTGAGAGTTTTTACTAAACTGGGAAAATCTGTTTTTAGCTACAGAGAATAAGTGAGGGAGCAGGAATTCACTGTAGGAAACTCTAAAACTCTAAAACTAAAGATTAAACTAAAATTTAATCATTTTAAACAGTTAGTCTCTATTACGAACCTTCACAAAAGAGCCTGTTCATTTATCATGTATTTTTAGTAATTTATTAATTTTATGTTTTAACTTTAAGCTATTTTATTTATTTTATCATTTTATTTGTTTTATAACTGGATTTACTTTCGGCCTTTTACCTTTTAATTTCATTAATTTCATTCATTTCTGTCACATCCTTGTCTTGTCCCTTGCCCCTCCATGTCTTTTTTTCCTCTCCTTTATTTAAGACCAGACCACCAAACAAAAAAAAAAACACAAGGGTTTTTTTTTTAAATACACAAATGTGAATAGAAAACACCTGGGGACAGGTAATGAGGTAATGGGCGGAGCTAGAAATGAACACAGGCGGGAGCACTGAAGACATGGGTGGAGACTAGAAGAGACACAGAGAGGACAACAAACAAAGAAGGGGAAAAACATGGAGGCTGACAAGGGACAGGACAAGGACGTGACAATTTCATCCTTTTATTTATTTTTTATATATTTTTATATAATATTTCATTTTTAATTTAAATTTAAAGATTAATTTAAAGTTCCCACATTAACACTTTTTTATTTTTGGTGTTTATTGTGTTTAGATTTTATTATTCTGATTATATATCTTATATTCCTGTCATTTCTCCATGTGGTCCTGTGCTCATTTGTAGCTCCGCCCCTCGTTCCCTTCCCCAGGGGTTCCCTGTTTTCTTTCCTGCCTTGTGTGTGTATTTAAGCCCCTGTGTTTTCAGTATTAGTTTGTCGGTTCTTGTACATTGTTTGCATCTGTTCTGATTGCATTTATGTTTGTTTGTATGAGATTTTTTTTTGTTTTCTGTTACTAGAAAAAACTCTATTAAACTCTATTAAAAATTAAAGGAGAGATCAGAATTTGTATTTGTATATTGTATAAGTTGCACCGTGTCTCCAGTGTCTTTTTATTTCATGCATATCTCAGGCAGGCAGATAAAGGAAGCGGCTGGAGCTCGAACCCTGGACATTTTAATTAGCTGCTCTTTAATTCAGCCTGACCCTCTTTCAACTTTGATCAGCCAGCGGAGCAGCGGATAAGGAGCTGTCACTCAAAAAGCCAGCGGCTGCTTCACCCGCCACACTGTCTCTTCCACCCGGCACACTGTCTCTACCACCCGGCACACTGTTTCTACCACCTGGCACACTGTCTCTACCACCCGGCACACTGTTTCTACCACCTGGCACACTGTCTCTACCACCCGGCACACTGTCTCTACCACCCGGCACACTGTTTCTACCACCTGGCACACTGTCTCTACCACCCGGCACACTGTCTCTACCAGACGACACACTGTCTCTATCAGATGACACACTGTTTCTCCCACCCGGCACACTGTTTCTCCCACCTTCACACTGTCTCTACCACCTGACACACTGTCTCTACCACCAGGCACACTGTCTCTACCACTCGGCACACCGTCTCTACCACCCGGCACACTGTCTCTACCACTCGGCACACTGTCACTACCAATCGGCACACTGTCTCTACCACTCGGCACACTGTCTCTACCACTCGGCACACTGTCTCTACCAGACGGCACACTGTCTCTACCAGACGGCACACTGTCTCTACCAGACGGCACACTGTCTCTACCACTCGGCACACTGTCTCTACCAGACGGCACACTGTCTCTACCAGACGGCACACTGTCTCTACCACTCGGCACACTGTCTCTACCAGACGGCACACTGTCTCTACCAGACGGCACACTGTCTCTACCAGACGGCACACTGTCTCTACCAGACGGCACACTGTCTCTACCAGACGGCACACTGTCTCTACCACTCGGCACACTGTCTCTACCAGACGGCACACTGTCTCTACCAGACGGCACACTGTCTCTACCAGACGGCACACTGTCTCTACCAGACGGCACACTGTCTCTACCACTCGGCACACTGTCTCTACCAGACGGCACACTGTCTCTACCAGACGGCACACTGTCTCTACCAGACGGCACACTGTCTCTACCACTCGGCACACTGTCTCTACCAGACGGCACACTGTCTCTACCACTCGGCACACCGTCTCTACCACTCGCCACACTGTCTCTACCACCCGGCACACTGTCTCTACCACCCGGCACACTGTTTCTACCACCTGGCACACTGTCTCTACCAGACGACACACTGTCTCTATCAGATGACACACTGTTTCTCCCACCCGGCACACTGTTTCTCCCACTTTCACACTGTCTCTAACACCTGACACACTGTCTCTACCACCAGGCACACTGTCTCTACCACTCGGCACACCGTCTCTACCACTCGGCACACCGTCTCTACCACCCGGCACACCGTCTCTACCACCCGGCACACTGTTTCTCCCACCTTCACACTGTCTCTACCACCCGGCACACTGTCTCCACCACTCGGCACACTGTCTCCACCACCCGGCACACCGTCTCTACCACCCGGCACACTGTCTCTACCACTCGGCACACTGTCACTACCAATCGGCACACTGTCTCTACCACTTGGCACACTGTCACTACCAATTGGCACACTGACTCTACCACCCGGCACACCGTCTCTACCACCCGGCACACCGTCTCTACCACCCGGCACACTGTCTCCACCACTCGGCACACTGTCTCCACCACCCGGCACACTGTCTCTACCACCCGGCACACTGTCTCTACCACTCGGGACACTGTCACTACCAATCGGCACACTGTCTCTACCACTCGGCACACTGTCTCTACCAGACGGCACACTGTCTCTACCACTGGGTACACTGTCTCTACCACTGGGTACACTGTCTCTACCAGACGGCACACTGTCTCTACCACTCGGCACACTGTCTCTACCAGACGGCACACTGTCTCTACCACTCGGCACACCGTCTCTACCACCCGGCACACTGTGGCTGAAATAACAAAAAAAAGATGCAGTGCTTTAAGAGCTCAAATTATGCAAATAAAACAAGTTCATATTCATAAAGTTTTTAAAAGATTCAGAAATCAATATTTGGTGGAATAATCCTGATGGTTTTTAACCACCGTTTTTAATCATGCATCTTGACATCATGTTCTCCTCCACCAGTCTTACACACTGCTTTTGGATAACGTTATGCTGCTTTACTCCTGGTGCAAAAAATTCAAGCAGTTCAGTTTGGTGGTTTGATGGTTTGTGATCATCCATCTTCCTCTTGATTATATTCCAGAGGTTTTTAATTTGGTAAAATCAAAGAAACTCATCATTTTTAAGTGTTTTCTTATTTTTAACAGAGCTGTATAATGTATAGTTTTGAATATTGAAATGTGAAGCTTCACAAAAACATCTGGGTGATAAAACATCCATCCATCCTTTATCTGATGGTTCTAGACAGGATCACAGTGGGTCAAGGGCCTACCTGGAAGTACAGAGCACATGACAGGAATACCTCCTCTGAATGGGTTGCCAGTCAATCACAGAGTAACGCATGAATTATTCATATGGATAACCAGTGATGGGAGTAACGGCGTTGAAATAAACTGTGTTACCAATGTCGTTACTTTTTTCAGTAAGGAATAATCTAACTAATTACTCTGACTGTAACTATAACACCGTTACCATTTCCCTGTTACACCCCGTTACTACATGTTACTTTAGCCGTTCAATTAACTTTTTTTTTAAACTTTTAATGCACACGGACAAAGACGCAAGTGTGTGTGTGTGCGTTGTGTGTGTGAGTTACAAGGGAAGGGAGGATGAGATAACAGACTACGCAACGATTGGCTAAGATATAGTAAGATTACGTCTTCAGCCAATCAGAGAAAATAGGTGGGTGGGTGTTTAGAGCTCATAGTGAGAGATGGTGAGTGAGGAGGACTCCAGTGGAAAAACAGTCTTTTCCAGATGGAAATACCCACACTATTTCACACTCACTAAGGTCAAAGGTTAAAATGTGCACGTCGAGTTCACATTATATCCCTGAATGAAAAACCTCTATGCAGGTTCTTGTCTTTGCTGTCGTGTACTCTATACATCTGGCTTATGAAACACACTCTGAGAAGGTAGGGGCCAGGGGGTGGTGGAGGTGTTTGGGGGGTGGTGGAGGTGTTTGGGGGGTGGGGGGGTTGGGTTTATGGGGGCGAGTAACACAAAAGTAAAGCAATAGTTACTTTTACTGGTAACTAGTTACTTTTATAGTGGAGTAACTCAGTTAGTATCTCAGTTACTTTTTTGGAGAAGTAACGAGTAACTATAACTAATTACTTTTTCCAAGTAACATGCTCAAACACTGCATATAACGCACCTTGCATTGGAGGTAGCAGGTAATGTGGGCACCATGAGAAAAATAAAGATGAATAAATAAATCAGCTGTGTATTGGTATCGAAATTCTAAGTATTCGAAGTAAATAAGCTGTATATCATTGCTGTCCTATGAAAAACACTTATCTCCATTTATCTCCAAACTGTCCCTTACAATGTGCCAAAATTTATTGATGAACGGACCAATAGAAACTCTTCAAAATGACCTGAAATCAACTCTTTTTACATTGACTCCCATTGAAAGTTAAGAAGGTTTTTTCTCTCTCTTGTAAAGTTGCTGTTTTGGAGATAAGTGTTTTTTATTGGACAGCGACGAGATATACAATGCATGATTTTTGATGCAATTTGCGTCAGTGGGTTTCTAAAGGTTAATCCAGAAACCAATACTGTTCTCAAATATAACAGCAATAGACAAAAAGATTTTAATATGATCTGCAATCAGCAACGTAGAGGAAAGCCACATGGATATTATCAATAATGCACCAAACTCCCCTCAGACAGAAAGTGTAGGAAACATCTTACCCACAAACCCAAGAGCTGTACAGCAAACACACAACACACTGTGCCCTCGCATCAACCCAGTGATAGAGGTAAGGGTTTCAGCAACTGCTACTTCAGTAAACTATCTGCTGATGTGCACTTTTTACTCTCTAGACGGAGAGAAAGAAGAACAGCAGTAGAGTTCCCATTAATCTATTTTCAGAGTTAAAACTATGGAGAGTAGGAGGCTGTAAGCCTGAGAAAAATGTCTCAAAACTGGAGAAGATCTGAGTTAAAACAGCAGCTGAGCTACAACAACTTTATTCTCTTATTTCATCTTTTTATTCTTCCTAATCTTACTGACTTTATGATCTTAGCCATAAATAATTTCTTACAAATATATAAGAAAAACAGTTTAGAGTCGAAACCGAACATTAGAAACTTATGAATTAATTCTGAACAATATTGTAGATATCAAATACACAATTATTAACAAAGAGGCTAGAATTACAGGAGCAGTCAGGGACAGGCAGGGTCCGTAACAGGAAGGCAGCAATAGTAAACAACATACTAGAGTGGAAAACCAAAAAAATGGTGTCATATATGGTAAATCCAGCAGGAAAAAGGCAAGACAAAAGAGTAGTCAAAGTACAAAAATAGGTCGGCAACAGAGAACAAACAATACAGAGAGCAAGAGAGACAAGAGAGAAGTTGAAAAACAAATCAGGTCAGTAGACAAGGCAAAAATAAAAGAAACGCTTAGTAGAAGTGCTAGCAAACTAGGTTCAATACTCGGCGATGAGCTAAAAACTGAGGGGTACATATACTACACAGAACAGGTGTGTGCAATCAGAAGCTGGGGGAGCAGGAACGCCAAAGCATAACATGATTAGCAGAGCCAAGAAAGTCTGGTTTGAGTGCATGCTGGGAATTGGAGTCTTTGTAGTTTGAATCAAAATGTGAAAATAATGTGAAAAATCTAAGTTTTTCACTATAATCCAACAAAAAATGCTGGGGCAGAATGTAAGTGCCAAAAATAATTAAAGTTTAGGGCTAGAAATGACTTTAAAAATTGCCCGAAAAGATTAGATTTCAACAGATGATTTAATCATGATTTGCTAAAAAAGCAATTTCCACGTTTTTTGAGGAGAAGATGCAAAGTATTGGTTTGTAACAAATACAGCAGCATGTTTTCCTGGGACTTTCACTCATTTTTCAAAATCAAACAAATCAAAATCACAAGGTGCGACTGCTGAGGAAGATGGTACAGATACAGATACAATCAGGAAAAGCACCATGTCTACATCAACCCGTGAATTAGTATGCATGGACCCGCCCACCTTGATTCGGGACCGCCCACAGACAGAGCTGAAGCCGGGTGGCGACACGTCTCGTCAGATAGGAGATAACCAACAGCGCTAAGAACAGCATGCAGTTCATTCCTGTGTTATTTGTGCGAATAACACATCAGTGTTTATATACATTACCCAGTAATTCAGAGCTAAGAAACAAATGGTTAGAATTAATCTACTCACCTCTGTCTGTGTGTGTGTAACTATAGGTTTAAATAGGATCTCCGGTGGATTTGGTGTTTTACAGAGACTCTAAGACTAGGTCAGTGTCTGAACTGCTCTTAGCAGGGCATTATTACACATGTTATAAAGTAACATATGACATTGTAAAGACTGTTATTAGTGTAAAAATGTCTTTATTTTATAGCGTTTCTAACTGTTGTTTGTCTCGCTGCCTCCTGGTGTCGCGGTGCTGTTAGCCAATCAGAGGCGATATGTTTGCATGTATGAATATTCATGAGCAAGAGCCGAAATCCTGTCGTCAGCTCATTTTAAACATTTTAAAATGAATGAAAAAATGATGGAATGAGACTTTAAAAGTAATTGTAAGAAGAAAAACGTTAAAAATCGTTGCATTATCTATACTATTTAATGTTTTTTGAGGTTGTTCATCACAAGTTTATTGGCCTTATTATCCTGCCCTAAAGTAGTCATACTGTCATGTAAATATGAAACCTTAGGAACATAGAAAATTGGGCATTTTGCAGAGGTCACCACATCCACCCAGCAGTCATGTGGCCACATCATCAGCACCAGCCTCCAGCATCACTTACCCCAGACATCTCCACACCGCCTGCAGGAAGGAGCTCATTCACAGTCCACAGCACACCCCTCCGCAAAATTACCCTCATTTTCAAAGGGTTTATTTGCAGAAAAAGCCAAAAACAGGTAGAAGAGGAATCAGGGCAGGTCTGGAAGGAGAGCTCTGTGATTTGTATCTATTGTATTTCCAGTCTCATCATTATAAACATTCTGAGTTCATAAATATAAAAGGAGTATCTGGTTATTTATCAGGATGCTTTATTGGATTATCAGACACGGCGATGCTGAAAAACATGTCCTGCCATTTGTTGGAACTGGTGTTTTATGTAAATGTAATGATTATAGGAGTGTGAAGGTGTATAATATTATAAGTTTATTACTTTAGACATCTCTCCAATACTGAACAGCCATGAGGAACATCACACTTCTCTCCCACACGCAGCACAAGGCTGATCTCTGCCCTCGTCTGAATGGTTAATTGGGGCTTTTGCTCTTTGCACAGCCTTTCAGTACATCAATGATTTCCAACGGTCCTCAGCAGCCAACAAGATAACCAAAGAATACGTCCTTGAAGAGTCGCGGAGGGGTTCATTACTTACGCAACAAGTACTTGCTTGTTTATTTTTCTGGTGGAGATCAACATTTAATTTGTTTTCCACCTTCAGACTCAAAACTAAACCCTTAAAAATCACAGTTATGGAAGCAAGATGCTGTTTCTCATGAATTATTGAGAAATTCTGAATTTTCCAGCACATGCATTTCAGCACTGTTGCTGTGGACCACCAGGCCATGTGCAGAAATGTTATTTCGCACACATTTTGTTGTGTTTAAGCTGTTTTTTGGTCAAGTACTCATTAAACTTGAGTATTACAATTACATTTAAGGTATTTAGCAGACGCCCTTCTCTCTCTCTCTCTCTCTCTGTTTTTTTCTTTCTCACTTTCTCTCTCTATCTCTCAATATGTTTAGGAAAAAATGTTCTGTAGATAAATCAGTTAAATGAATGCTGTTGTTTTTGTTCTGAATAAAGCGACACAATCAGATCTAACTAGAGCTAAAAGATGGATCCTCTCATGATGACAGTAGGAGAGAAACCTGGTTTCAGTATTTAATAAAAGAGCTTGAGCCCTGTTACAACATTACATCCCAAAATACTAAACATGATTATAACAAAGATTTATTCTTATTATGAAGTTAATAAAGGAGAGGCTATACAGAATAACCAGCCTCTTTATTTTTCTATACCTTCACACCCCTGATATGAATACATTTTTACAGCAGTACCATTTAATCAAATTTATAATAATAAGTCATAATAATAGCACATCTTCTCCTCTGTCTATTAGTAGTGGTTATGCACCAGTCACATATTTTAGAGGGAAATTGGCAGACTTTTTTGATTTTTTTTTTTTGGCTGCGTTTACTCTACAGTACTTCCAATACTTTGCATTTGCCAAAACTTCAGCATAAAAACATTATGTTGAATTTAATGTGCCAGATTGTTATTTTAAATCCTTAAAATGATGAAGAGTTTTTCATTTTTTTTAAATCTGCCAATTAAAAACACATGACTCAAACAGACAGTCGCCTCCTACGTTACAGCACTTCATTTATCCCAATTACTCATGCATGTGATGTCTTGGTGTATGTGACTTAGCATATGCAAATTCAGTGAGAATGCATTTACTGTACCTGCTTTATGTACAGTATACATATATATTAGATAGATAGATAGATAGATAGATAGATAGATAGATAGATAGATAGATAGATAGATAGATAGATAGATAGATAGATAGATAGATAGATAGATAGATACTTTATCTACACAGTACACAACAGTTACAAGGGAAGGATAAGGTAAAACAATACTTATAAAAACACAAATTCAATAAAATATAAAGTATAAAAGTACAGTCTGTAGTGTGTAATTGAGGTAGTGCAGTTAAACACAGTAGACAGTGAACACCATTGTAATTGAAATTAAAAATAGAGTTAATATATTGTATATTGTAATTGAAACTGAAGGTCCCTGACCCACTTGATTATCCCCTACTTGTAAGTATGTGCTTTTATTATGCCTTATTAATATGAATTAGCTTTAACTGCTGAAGATACAAATATATATTTTGTCCTGAACATAATGTAAGAGAAAGAGGGCGAGAGAGAGCGCACACGCGAGAGAGAGAACGCGAGAGAGAAAGGAAGCGATAGAGAGAGAGAATGCAAGAGAGAAAGGGGGTGCAAGTGCGAGAAAGAAAGAGAGAGAGAGAGAATTTGCGCGCGAGAAAGAGAAAGCACACGCGAGAGAGATAGAGAGAACATGAGAGAGAAAGAAAGCGGTAGAGAGAAAGAATGCGAGAGAGAAAGAAAATATGCACGCGCGAGAAAGAGAGGGCGTGTGCGAGAGAGAGAGAACATATTGTGAGAGAGAGGGCGAGAGAGAGCGCACGCGAGAGAGAGAATGCGAGAGAGAAAGGAAGCAATAGAAAGAGAGAATGCAAGAGAGAGAGGGGGTGCACGTGAGAGAGAAAGAGACAGAGAGAGAGAGAGAGAGAGAGAGAATGTGCACGCGTGAGAAAGAGAGATAGAGAGAACGCTAGAGAGAAAGAATGCGAGAGAGAAAGAAAATATGCACGCGCGAGAAAGAGAGGGCGTGTGCGAGCGCACGCGAGAGAGAGAATGCGAGAGAGAAAGGAAGCAATAGAAAGAGAGAATGCAAGAGAGAGAGGGGGTGCACGTGAGAGAGAAAGAGACAGAGAGACAGAGAGAGAGAGAGAGAGAATGTGCACGCGTGAGAAAGAGAGATAGAGAGAACGCTAGAGAGAAAGAAAGTGATAGAGAGAGAATGCGAGAGAGAAAAAAAAATATGCGTGTGCGAGAAAGAGAGAAAGAGAGAGAGAGAGAGAGAGAGGCGTGTCCAAGAGAGAGAGACTCCTATAGGTTGTATTGTGTATTCTGGGTGCATTTACGCGACGGTTTTCAAATAATAAAGAACACACCTACCGTTACACCTCTATTATATATCCATGTAATGTTTTTGACATTGACACTGGGACAAAGTAAAACAAAAAAGTCAAAGACTTTGTAAGGGAATAAATTTCTAATTATAAACGCAATATAAATTCATGCAATTCTACAATGACATTAAAATAAACGCCAAATTAACGGCTGTAACAACTCCGGACTTTTGAGGAATAGTGCAGGACTGAAACAGGGATCTTCCTCTGTTAGTGAATAAGTGTGATGACGGTGCACAAAGTAGTACAGAGAGCAGAATCAGAAGAGTCAGACGGGGTAAGGCCTCCGGATTCATCCTGAAATAAACTTCACGCTTCACTGCTGAGCTTCGTGCTTCCTCTGAGAAAGACACATCAAACAATAAACCCCCCGTAATTTAATATCTCCAATAGAGAGGTGAGAGCAGGTGTCTGCAGGCAAACCTTCAAAGCACTGCTGAAGGAAAGAGGAAGAGAAAGAAAGAAAGAAAGAAAGAAAGAAAGAAAGAGGAAGGAAGCGCTGTATTCTGTATTCCCCCG
Organism: Astyanax mexicanus; assembly: GCF_023375975.1. Taxonomy (NCBI): domain Eukaryota; kingdom Metazoa; phylum Chordata; class Actinopteri; order Characiformes; family Acestrorhamphidae; genus Astyanax; species Astyanax mexicanus. The sequence goes on from NC_064425.1 coordinate 2,016,045, forward strand.
ACACAGCAAAAAAAACAAAAAAAAACAGCTGGGCATCTTCAAAACACGAGCTGACAAATATTGGATCAACTAAGCACACAGCTCTGGTCAAACAAGAGGGAATCCAGCTGAATTCTAATGGGCAGCAGCAGCAGCAGCAGCGCCGCCTCTGCAGATCCAAACTCCATCAGCGCTGCTCAGAAACTCAGAAACCAGAGATACAACAACACCAATCAGAACTGCTAGAGCTGTTAATATCACACCAGTGTTCATTTCATCAACGAAAACTACGACTACTTCCTCAGCCGCCCTTCAGAGGAAACCCAATTTGGCCGCTTGCATTCGCGACCTCGTTTTTTCAGTTATGACCCATCTCTTATGGCCATAGGTGAGAGTAGGAACAAAGATGGAGAGAAACAACAGGATTTCGGCTCTTGACACAAGGAGGAAGTGAGATGAACAACAGTTAGAAACGTTTTAAAATAAAGAAATTTTTACACTAATAACAGTTTTTGCAATGCTATATGTTACTTTACAACATGTGTAATAAAGCCACTGACCTAGTCTTAGAGTCTCTGTAAAACACCAAATCCACCGGAGATCCTATTTAAACCTATAGTTACTTACACACAGAGGTGGGTAGACCAGGTCCAGGTTTTTACTTTTAACTAGTGTAACCAGAACTGTTCTAAACATCTAAACACCTACCTATCTCAATTGTACTTGTCTGGTGGTGTTTTTCCTCCATAGACTAATTCTAACCATTTGTTTCTTAGCTCTGAATTACTGGGTAAAGTATATAAACACTGATGTGTTATTCGCACAAATAACACAGGAATGAACTGCATGCTGTTCCTAGCGCTGTTAGTTATCTCCTATCTGACGAGACGGCGTCGCTGCTCGGCTTCAGCTCTGCTGTCTGTGGGCGGTCCTGAGCCGAGGTGGGCGGGGCCATGAATACTAATTCACGGGTTGATGTAGACACAGTGATTTTCCTGATCGACTCGTTTGTGTTTTTCTGAATATTTTCTTTTGCTAATTGCTACAGACAATGAGGAAGAGTTTCATCATGTGCAGCATCATAAACAACTCTAACAAGGATTTTAGAGGAAGGACACTTTAAATTAACACAATTAAAATAGTAAAACAGTTTCACCCTGTACTCATACATCCTCAGAAGTGAGGAAAGGCTGTGATCTGTGGTCCAGAAGCAGGAATAAAAGAAAAAGTCTGACCGTGAAAAGGTTTGATGAAAGCAGTAAAAGTGCTGATTACACCAGCGTGTGGATGAGTCGCCGACCTTTACATTAATCAGTGCACTGTGTGAGCTCCAGAGACCCAAACCCAGTCTGGACCAGAGAGCAGAACAAAGTTCCACTCGTCCTCTCTCGCTCTCTCTCTCTCTCTCTTTTCTCTTCCCGCTTCACCGTTTACAAAGTAATCTGCTCCCGAGCAGACAAGCATCAGCAGGGCTTATCTAGAGCTCTCGGTTGCCAGGTATGGAACAGCACACTGCACTGAGGCCAAAAGAGAGGGAGAGGTGAAAGACAGAGACGGAGAGAGAGAAACAGAAATAAAAAGAAGGAGAGAGATGCAGAATTACATATAAAGACATCTCAGTGGATTTGAAAATATGTAGAATTACACAAAGGTAGTCTGAAAAGATTGGCGGACTTAAACAAATATATACAACATATTCCGCCAAATCTGTGCCATTTCTGTCCCCAGGTAATTACATGTATAAATGTGCACAAAAAATAACTTTAAAATACATTTTATTATTAAGCATAGTGTATTGTACATTTAACTAATCGCAAAGGTGAGATATATAATTAAAACATTAATAAAAACTACTTAGAACACTGAAAAAATAGCATTTGTTTTAAACTTTACCATAAATATATATTTATTAAAATCCTTCAGAGATGTATTTTATATAATTGTTAAGTTAAAATAGACATTTTAGTTGTGTCCCTGGGTTTCACTCAGTCCTGTTACCGTAACACACTACCCTAATCATCTAAAACATCTGGAACATTCTGCAACAGGAAGTCACATCTACAACAGGAAGTGACATCAGCTTGTTCTGGTTCTGAAGATCATGGGAAGACCAAAATTAAGTTCCCTTTGTTTTTCTGTATATTTGATCTTATTGTAACGATGACTGAGGAGCTCAATCTCAACACTCAGTCCTGTTACCTAAATTAATTCCTACATCTTATTGGTTTATTTTTGGGTTGAATGTGGGTCACGCAGCAAGACAATGACCCTGCACTCTGAGGTCGTTCTAATAAAGTGGAAGGCCTGACTTTAATCCAATTGAAATGTTGTGGCACCTGAAGGACCTGAAGTGAGCATGAGTTTTCCAAACAAACTAAAAGTTTACAATAATTTTTTCCTAAATTTGGCTCTTTTTGAACTACTTTTAGGACTTAGGAAATCAAATAAGGTTTTAGGTGAAATTTATGCAGATATTCTACAGGATTCTAAACGTTTTAAGCACGATGGTGCTGATAATGCTGATATGGATGGATGGATGGATGACACCCTACTATTCACACAGAAATAAACTTTAAACTCTCCTTCTTTATTCAGAACTAATTGAAACAGATACAAAGACTGTTTGCATTAAGTCACGACAACAGACCAATTATTCTCTAACCTCAGAAGCACCGTCCAGCTTCTGGAGTAAAAGCCAACTATTCTGCCCGTGCAGGAACATTAGAATTAGAAATAGAGTGAATTATTGCATTAGGAGGAGAGTTGTGTCGAAACAAACATCCAGCAATGTGATTTAAACAGCTCCTAAACATCCATCTGCAGAGTTTTAATCAGCGCTGCATCATCATACTCAACAGAGACGTGATTTACAGACATTTATAGTGAATTTTTGCATCAATTGATAAATAAGATTCTCTCTATCTCACACATAGACAGAGAGAGAGACAGAGAGAGACAAACAGAGAGGTGGAGAGAGAGAGACAAACAGAGAGAGACAAACAGAGAGAGACAGAGAAAGAGAGGTGGAGAGAGAGAGAGACAAACAGAAATAAACAGAGATAAACAAACAGACAGAGACAAACAGAGAGACAGAAAGAGAGACAGAGAAAGAGGAAGAAACAGAGAGAGAGAGACAAAAAGTGAGAGCGAGACAAACAAAGATAGATATAAAGAAAGAGACAGAGAGAGAGAGACAGAGAAACAGAGAAAGACAAACAGAGAGACAGACAGCGAGACAGACAGAGAGAGATGAAGAGAGAGAGAGACAAAAAGAAAGAATGGAGAGAGACAAACAGAGAGAAATGAACAGCGAGACAAACAGAGAGAAACAGAGAGAGAGAGAGACAAACAGAGAAAGACAGACAAAGAGACAGAGAAAGACAGAGAGAGATTGACAGAGAGACAAACAGAGAGACGGAGAAGGAGAAACAAACAGAAAGAAACAAATGGAGAGAAAGAGACAGAGAAAAAGAAACAAAGAGTGAGAGATGGAAAGAGATAAACAGAGAAAGACAGAGAGAGAAACACATGAAAAGAGAGACAGAAAGAGAAACAGAGAGATGAATAGAGAGAGAAACAAACAAAGAGAGAGAGCTTTTTTTCACATTCAGTTTCAATTAGAATATATTAGAGATGTATTGATCCAGTACTCAGTATCAGTATTGGTACTGCCCAAAATCACTGCTTCAACTATATATAATTTAAAAATAATATTGTTTTAGGGATTTTTCTGCTGTATTTTTGCATCTTTTGATAAATAAGCTACATGCTCTATCTCTTTTCTGCCTCTCTCTCTCTCTCTCTCTCTCTCTCTCTCTCTTTCGGCACAGCAGGTGGCTACTGAGAGGCCTCTAAATGATCTCAGACCTTTTTCTCATTCTCTCTGCGCTCCCATTCCCCAAAAATAGCTGACTTTTCCGATATACACAGCAAACAGCATCAACCGTCTCCTGCCCTGATTTTATTGGCATCGTATGGAGAAAAAAGTGAGTAGACATTTCTGACTCTCGACTGTTTTCAAGGCTGATGTGTCCTATAGGACAATGTGCGCCACAGATGCACAAATACGTAGTTATTCAGTATGTGAGGCTGGGCGAGTGTGATCAGGCCAGAACTGACGGGCAGATTTAACAATTGCACCAGAGTCCGGCTCTCAAAAGGGGTCATGCTGAAAGTCACTGAATACATTCCAGACAAAACTTTGATGTTCAAAAGCAGCGATTATTATACAAGAGCCCTATCTGCTGCTGATCTGTCACTGTTCACTACTGAAGAGCCACGATTCACCTTTAAAGGTGTCCTTCTGCTAAAATTCACTGTTTTTTGCCTTCTTCAGTGTGAAATACAGTGGGGTCTCTCTGAGTTGTTTATGATGCTGCACAAGAAACTGTTCCTCATCCTCTTCCTCATTGCCTGCAGTAACTAGTAAAAGAAAATATTCAGAAAAATAAATGTGTCGATCAGGAAAAGCACCGTGTCTACATCAACCTGTGAATTAGTATTCATGTATTCATGGCCCCACCCACCTTGGCTTGGGAACGCCCACAAGCAGAGCTGAAGCCGGGCAGTGACGCCGTCTCGTCAGATAGGAGATAACTAACAGCGCTAGGAACAGCATGCAGTTCATTCCTGTGTTATTTGTGCGAATAACACATCAGTGTTTATATACTTTACCCAGTAATTCAGAGCTAAGAAACAAATGGTTAGAATTAGTCTATGGAGGAAAAACACCACCAGACAAGTACAATTGAGATAGGTAGGTGTTAAGATGTTTAGAACTGTTCTGTTTACACTAGTTAAAAGTAAAGATCTACCCCAGGGTTTTGTTCCAACTGTCTGGGGGGATTTTTATTCATGGCCCCGCCCACCTCGGCAAGGGACCGCCCACACTCGAAGCCCACGTCTAAAGCTTAGGAGCTTACTGCTCTGTTTATGGTGAACAGCTAGTTAGCGTTAGCTTTCTTGTGTAAGTAACTATACTGTAGGTTTAAATCGAAATGTTATCAGCTTAGATCAGGCCCAAAAAAATCTGACCCGACCCGAGCCCGGGCACGTTCTACCCGAGCCCGACCCAAACCGACTAATAAACTGGCTGTTTTTGGGCTTTTTAAATGAGTGAAATCTGTTCAGAACGATGTTAATTAACACTGCAACACTGAAGAAGCATAGACCTGATTTAACAGATTTAATAAAAATGTGTAAGAACAGCTAAACACAGCGCTGCACGTCAAACGTGGACAAGTGGGGGAGCTCACGTGTGCGTGAGCCTCAGAGCTGTGTGATTATAACATTCTAAATTTTATTAAACACTCAGCACAACAGCACCCACTGTTAAACTGCTGGAGAGGAAACAGCACTTATAAATAAATTAACAAACACGAAAATGAAGGGTATTCTATCAGTAATATCAGTTTGTTTTAGTTAGTTTAATAAATAGTTTAGTTACCTTTTTTTCGTTGAATTATTTTTTGGAGCCTGACCCAACCAGGCCTGAGGAAAGTGGTGGGAAATCTCGAACTCAGGTCGGGTTCGGGTCGGGTCGGGTTCGGGCAGAGAATCTAAGCTCTTAGCTCTTAGCTTAGATTCTGTAATGTTCTGTAATGTTTCTAACACAACGCTGAGAGTCTGATGTTAAGCAAATTTTAAGGGTTTTAACTTTACCGAGCACTCAGTGCTATATCTGCTATATCTTTATAACTAAGGCAGTATCTCTGAAAACATTTTGTCCTTTGAGTTTTAGAGCTGTGGGGGAAGGCAGCAGGTAGGCATTCTCTGATGCAGTGCTGTTAGCCAATCAGAGGCGATATGTTGGCATGTATGAATACTAGGGCTGCAACGATTAGTCGATATAATCGACAATGTCGATCATTTAAAACTGTCGACTACAAATTTCATTGTCGAATACTTATTAATTTGTAACAGTACCAGATCACACAAAGTGCTGGAGATAGATACGCAATGGGAGGTGGGTAAAAAGCTCCCTCACACAAAACAGATTACATATTTAATCACTAAATCTCAAGATATTTTAATGTTTAAACAACATTCAGACATTTAAATGGCGTTTAAATCTTGTTTTCTGCTGTTACTATTGTTTTTATAGATGCCAGAAATAATCATTGACAAATTGACTAATCTAAAAAATAATTGTCAGATTAGTCGACTACCAAAATAATCATTAGTTGCTGCCCTAATGAATATTCATGAGCAAGAGCTGAAATCCTGTCTTTCTTCATAGATCACTAATTCGTTGAACTAAAGCAGGGTTACACAGAAACACCGGAATACTTGGCTCACATAGCATTCATTCATACTAGAGATTTACTCCAACTATTGTCACATTCTGTCACTTCTGAAGGTGAAGCCTATTTGTTTGTACTCTTGTTATTAACACTCTGGATAACAGAGCAGATTTTAGTGAACACTGAGACGACGGCATCTCACAGAAAACGACGGTTCTCACAGAAAACAGAAGCTGACAGCCTGCCTTACAGTCTTCTTTCTTACTCCTCTAAATCAGACTGTATCTTCAGAGCTCTCTTAACGCTGCCTAATGATCAGCCCTCGCCTCGTGCACTCGCTAAAAACCTGCCTTAAAGCAACATCATGATGACAAATCAAATATACTCAACTTTCCCTTCCCTCAAATAAAGCTAAAGACACAAGACGCATTCCCTATAGCTGAAGTTTGTGTCTTTAGTTTTAGTCTTGGAGCTACAGGGGTTAATGATGCTAACAAGCAAAAAAAAACCTTTAAAATAAGGCTCATTTATAAAGGGTTTATAAGTAGTTTATAAAGGAGTTTGTTAATAGTTATTAATTAGGTTATAAACCATTAATAAGCAGTTACAACACATAAATAGACAAGCAGAGAGAGAGAGATGGAGACAAAGACAGAGAGAGAGAGAGAGAGAGAGAGAGAAACAGAGATAGATGGAGAGAAAGAGAGAAAGACAGAAAGAGAGAGAGAGACAAATAGAGAGAGAGACAACAACCTGAGGGACAACCAGTGTGGACAAAACCACACAATATAAATTATTTTAACTAATTTATAATATTAATGATTTATTTCTTATTATTACACATTTATAAAGTCTCCACACTCTTATTTCCTTCTATTTGAATTATCATTAATAATAATTATAAGTGTTAATCCTGTAAATAATAATAAGTTCTGTTGTTGTATTTGTATGTATTTAATCTTTCTTTTAATTAATTATTATTATTAATTATTATTATTATTATTTTTGTTTGTTTTCTGTTTTATGCTTTGGTAATAGTGTTGACTGTTACAGTCATGCCAATAAAGCACTGTTGAACTGAACTGAGAGCGAGAGAGAGCGAGAGAGAGAGAAACAGAAAGAGAGAGAGAAACAGAAAGAGAGAGAGAGAGAGAGAATGGAGAGAGAGAGAAAGAAAGAGAGAGAGGGAAAGAGAGAAACAGAAAGAGAGAGAGAGAACGGAGAGAGAGAAAGAAAGAGAGAGAGGGAAAGAGAGAAAGACAGAAAGAGAGAGAGACAGAAAGAGAGAGAGAGGGAAAGAGAGAAACAGAAAGAGAGAGAGAGATGGAGAGAGAGAGAGAGAGAGAGAGAGAGAGAAAGAGAGAGGGAAAGAGAGAAAGACAGAAAGAGAGAGAGACAAACAGAGAGAGAGACGGAAAGAGAGAAATGGAAAGAGAGCGAGAGACGGTGAGAGCGAGAGAGAGAGAGAGAGAGAGAGAGAGAAACAAACAGACAGACTCACTGGCAGGGAGTGGTGTTATCCACTGTGCCACATCAACCACACTACTTAAACACAGGTGAATATATGGTATTTAAAAATGCTGTATGCTGTGATTTTTTGGTTTTACAAACTTTGCATCCTTTGGTAAAAAACAATTATATCATTTTAAATATTAATTCTTTCTCACAGCTGTTGTCCATTTCCCATTAAAATCACTTGAATTTTGAACTGGTCGATTCACACTGGCATATATAAGATTTCAATATTTAAATACTGATTCAATATTTAATATCTGTGGCCATTAAGACTGCTAACGAACCTTGTTACAAATGTTACAAGAGTTACAAATTACTAAAATTAAACAGTTTTGATAATTCTGATTCATCAGTCGATACAAAATCAAAGAAGAAAAGTTCAGACATCAAACGTGTTTTGATGGATCAAAGACATTTGGGGTAAATGGGGACTGATTTTAAATGTACATCTGATTTGTAGCCAAGCTTCTGCTTAAAGAAGTCTGATTGAAACATTAACTTAACTTCAATCAACATAAACAACACAAATGCAAACTTTAAAACCCAAGACTCCAAAAAAGATATACAGCTCTGGAAAAAAAATGAAGAGATCGCTTCAGTTTCTGAATCAGTTTATCTGATTTTGCTATTTATAGGTTTATATTTGAGTAAAATGAACATTGTTGTTTTATTCTATAAACTACAGACAACATTTCTCCCAAATTCCAAATAAAAATATTGTTATTTAGAGCATTTATTTACAGAAAATGAAAAAGTCAAGTTAAGAGATCAAAAATCAATATTTGGTGGAATAACCCTGGTTTTTAATCACAGTTTTTTTTCATGCATCTTGGTATCATGTTCTCTCCTCCACCAGTCTTACACACTGCTTTTGGATAACTTTATGCTGCTTTACTCCTGGTGCAAAAAATTCAAGCAGTTCAGTTTGGTGGTTTGATGGTTTGTGATCATCCATCTTCCACTTGATTATATTCCAGAGGTTTTCAATTTGGTAAAATCAAAGAAATGTAATGTAATGTAAATGTACTGAGTCAACTCTCATGTCAGCAATGGCTGAATGGCTTCCATCACAGTTTTTAATCATGCATCTTGGCATCATGTTCTCCTCCACCAGTCTTACACACTGCTTTTGGATAACTTTATGCTGCTTTACTCCTGATGCAAAAATTCAAACAGTTCAATTCAAGCTTGGTTTGATGGTAAAATCAAAGAAACTCATCATTTTAAGTGGTTTCTTTATTTTTTCCAGAGCTGTATGTGTGTGAGATATATCAAATTATGAATTATAAGGATTTATATTTTTGCTACAAAGCTTTTGTTTTCAGAGCGACACAAGAGATGTGGAAACTATCAGGCAGTAAATGTACTGAGTCGACTCTCATGTCAGGAATGGCTCAATGGCTCCCATCAGCTGCTCTCAGAAGAAAGGTAAACCAGCCAGGAGGTACTTCTCTTCTCTTTTCTTCTAATTTCTCTACTCTCTCTCTCTCTCTCTCTCTCTCTCTCTCTCTCTCTCTCGCTCACCTCCAGCCGTAAATCTGTGCTACAGTTATCGCCACAATTAATCTAGCCCCTCTCGGGCGCGGTGGCACGGCTAACATGGCAGGTTTCTAAACAGCAGAGAGGAAGACGCTGGAGCAGAGCGGCGTTGTTTACTGCCTGTCATTACCTGCCCGGCCCTGAAACACCCAGGCGTCCGGAGCACAATTAAGCCGAGCACACGCCGCTCCCGTCCTCCGCTCCTCTCTGCTGCAATCATAAATATTCAACAGCAGCTAATGTCTGTCCAACACGTACAGAAAGAAACCAGCTCCAGATCAGGGGTCTCAAACTCGCGGCCCCCGTGACATTTGTGGCCCTGAGAACGGTATTTTGTGGCCGGCTACCAGAGGTGGGAAAAGTACTGAAAAATTTTAATTAAGTAAAATACCTTTACTTTGCTAAAATTCTACTCAAGTTAAGGTAAAAGTACGCATCTAAAAATCTACTCTAGTAAAAGTAAAAAAGTACTCAATATAAAACGTACTTTGAGTAAAAGTTACATAGTTGCTTTTAATTATTTGATGTAAAAAAGTACAACAAATCATAAATTAATTATTCCACATAATAATTTGGACCTTTCAGGCAGTATTTGTTCAGACCACCCCATAAAACAGTGCTGTTAGCCAATCAGAGGCAATATATTTGCATGTATGAATATTCATAAGTAAGAGCTGAAATCCTGTTCTTCTTCAGAGACCACTACTTCAGTGAACTAAAGCAGGGTTACACAGAAACTCCGGAACACTTGGCTCACATAGCATACATTCATACTAGAGATTTACCACAACTAGACATTTTAAAATGAATGAAAAAACGATGGAATGAGACCTTTAACAAAAACTAGGGCGGCAACGATTAGTCGATGTAATCGAAATTGCCGATTATAAAAATTTGTCGACTCCAAATGTTTATTGTCGACCATTTGTTAATTTGCAGCACTACACAAATTGTTTGATGTAAAAAAAGTACAACAAATCATAAATTAAATCGTTTTAAATTAACTAAATTATTATTCCACATAATATTTTGTACCTTTCAGGCAGTATTTGTTCAGAACACCCCATAAAACATTTTCAAGAACAAGTGGTATAGGTTTCTATGATCCATTTTTTTTATTATTGTTAAAAAGTTATTTTATTTTTATAGTTTTACAGTTCATTATTATTTTAATGTATAACTTGCCATTTCTATGCTTTAACTGCTATTTACATGTTTATTTTAACATTCAAGCAGATTGTTTAATGTCCCCAATAAAAACCTAAGGAATTATCATTAAAAACATGAAATCATACAAAAAAAATGTTAATTAATTAACATACAGGAAAACAAATCTTTCGTCTCCATAAAGCTTCACTATTTTTCAGAAAACCCTGAAGACAGAATTCTGCCAAAGAATTTGCTTAGGTTGTACAATTTTTAATTAAGGGTTTTAATTATTGTACTGGATATTTTACTAAATTCAGGAGACTGTATAATCTGTGTAGCTGCATATGAAACAGAGATTACTGTTCCTTGTAAAGTAAATCCAGCATTCCCAGCATTGTAAAATAAAGTAAAATTACCTATTTCAAAAACTACTTCAAAAATGACAAATTACTCATAAAATCTACTCAATTACAGTAAAGTGAGTAAATGTAATTCGTTACTTTTCAGCCTTTGCCCGCAACTTAAAATCAAATTTTAGTGTCAGTGCCACCCAACTGCAAGAAAGACACGCCCTCTCCCCGTCCACCAGCACATCACATCCTATTCATTTCAATAGAGAGAGCCGCTGCATGAGCACAGCCCCGCCCTCCAGCAAACAAGTTCAGCAGAGCTCAACTTTAAACAAATGAATGCGGCCACCACCCTGCATCCAGCCAATCAGGAAACAGCAGGCTGTGACTTCAAACACACACAGAACAGCTGCCTTTCAACCACCGAGAGATCCGGTGTTCTGTCGAGTTGTGCTCCCCTGTCAAACCGTGCTACTCTTCTGTGTATATTTGAAGGCAAAAATACAAAAGAAGCACAATATTAGAGCATGTTTCAGTAAGAAGTTCACAGAAGTGTACTGTTTTAGGATAGCCTAAATCACCGTATAAGGGTAAAGGTATGGTAGTAAGAGTTTATTATAATCTGTTTTTGTAATTATTATAAAGAATTATTATAACACATGAGAAATAATAATAAAAAATGTAGGTTAGTGCATGTCTTTAGGGCATGGGTGTCCAAACTACTGCCTGCGGGTCATTTGCGGCCCGTTTCCCTTTTGTGGAGCGGCCCGCGAGGTATTTCAGAAATAGAATGAAAGTTGGCCCGCTGTTAAGCAGGTTTTTATAATGTAAGATTCAAAGTTTGAACGCTAGGTGTCAGAAACGGGCCAAAGAGTCTAAAAGTGGAGAGAGTGCGCATTTCTAGCGCAGAAAACCGGGCCAAAGAGTCTAAAAGCGGAGAGAGTGCGCATTTCTAGCGCAGAAAAACGGGCCAAAGAGTCTAAAAGCGGAGAGAGTGCGAATTTCTAGCGCAGAAAAACGGGCCAAAGAGTCTAAAAGCGGAGAGGGTGCACATTTCTAGCGCAGAAAAACGGGCAAAAGAGTCTAAAAGCGGAGAGAGTGCGCATTTCTAGCGCAGAAAAACGGGCCAAAGAGTCTAAAAGTTGCCGTAATTAAGGAGTTTAATATTAAGAGACATCATGAAATTAAACATCAATATAAAAAATCTTAGTTTACACAACACTGTCAAAGATAAAGATAGTAAAAGTAAGAAAGTAAAATGGTGTGTAAATGAAATAATCAGGAAAATTTATTATTTAAAGGGGTATATTTCATTATTTGTTTTATTACAGAGTCTGTGGCCCGTGACTTCAAATATATTTCTCCTTCTGGCCCCCAACAAAAAAAGTTTGGACACCCCTGCTTTAGGGAGCACGTATGGATGGGTAGCATAACTGGACAGAACACTGGTGTGGCAAAATGCAGTGTTGAAGTAAATATGCTCAGTGATTTCTTATCCTGATGCAGCCCAGACTCACTCAGACTCCACCTCCAGTTGCCCCCCCAGGTAAGATGCGTTTGAGCCCCCTGATCTAGAGGTCTTAAGCCGTGGAGTCGTGAGATCTGAACGCAGAAGGTGGTCGTGTGATCGCTGCACACGGCGTCTCGTACCTTTGATCTCCGGAGGCGGGTCTTTACTCCATCTTGGGCTCTGGAGGCGGCGACGGGTTGAGATACGGCCACTCGGCTCCTACACAGCTCTCCACATTACAGATCCACCAAACACCAAACCACCAAACCCTCAGCAACTGTAGGAACTGACCTGCGGATAAAAACATATAGAGAGTTAAATCACTCAAACGTAGTTAGATCAGTTTTATATGGAGGTAAATTAGTGCCAAAACTAGGCACCTAAAGAAAACATATTCACAATGTGTCATGATTCACGACCACCCACAGCCCATTTGTAAATCACGTGACTTTTGGCACACTTTTAGTCAAAAACTCGTGTGGGGATTTTCTAACATATTTTTTTATGGGAAACACTGACAAAATGACACTTTTATCACAATAAAAAGTAGAATAAAAAGAGTGCAGCTAATATAACAGTGTAAATGTACTCTTCACTCAGAATAACTCAATATACAGCCATTAATGTCTAAGACAAACGAAACAAAAGTGAGTACACCCCTAAATGTCCAAATTAAGAACTAATTGTGCTCTAAAACATGTGAATCGTTAGTGTTACTAGGTCTCAGGTGAGCGTAGTGAGGGGGTTTGTTCTAGTAATTTTGTAGTACAGCTCTCACACTCTCTCATACTGCTCACTGAAAGTTCCAACATGGCACCTCATGGCAAAGAACTCTCTGATGATCTTAAAAGAAGAATTGTTGCGCAACATGAAGATGGCCAGGCCTACACCCTGAAACTGAGCTGCAGCACAGTGGCCGAGATCATCCAGCGTTTTAAAAGAGCAGGGTCCAATCAGAACAGACCTTGCTTCGGTTGTCCAAAGAAGCTGAGGTCACGTGAAGCTCAGCATCACGTCTAAATGCTGTCTTTAAATAATAGGCACAGGAGTGCTGCCAGCATTGATGCAGCGATTGAAGACCTGGGGGGGTCAGCCTGTCAGTGTTTAGACCATACGCCGCACAGGTAGCGAAGGTAGCCTCGTCTGAAGTCTGTACACAAGAAAGCCCACAAACAGTTGTCAACAAAGGACATGGATTACTGATCTATGTACGATGGTACGATGAGACCAAGATTAATTTGTTTGGTTCAGATGGTCTCAAGCAAAGAGTATAAAGATAAGTGTCATGCCTGCAGTCATGCATGGTGGTGGGAGTGCCATGGTCTGGGGCTGCATGAGTGCAGCAGGTGTTGGGGAGTTACTGTACATTTCATTGAGGGACACAGTATGAACTGTGATTAACTGAAGCAGAGCATGGCACCTGTGCAACAAGCCCATTTGTAAAATTTCCTCACTACATAATATTCCACAGCCAACTGTCAGTGAAATTATAACACAGTGGAAGTGACATGGAACGACTACAACTCAATCTGTTAACGTAAAATGAAAGAGACAGTCAGAGGCTGGAGTCACTGGATGCTGAGATGCATAATATTACGCAGATTACTAACTTTATGTGGCCTTCAGATTAGTTCAAGAACACTAAACAGCATAAAACACTTCCTAAAATTTCTAAAATACCTTTCTATGGTTGAGCAGCTCCATCCAAGTTTTATATCACCAAACACAAGGCAGGAGAGCAGATACTTCTGGAAGAAATATAGTGTATTAAAACCTCAGACATTAAGCCTGGCTTACTCTTAACATTGTTTAATTAACACACTTTTGTGGAATGATGAGAACACCTTAATTCACATCAACACGCATCTTAAACTGTGATTGGTCAGGATGCAGACAGCCTACAGTAAAGCGCTGACCTCAACACTGAGGTTGAAGTTGCTCATCTGCATATTGCAGCATTCTGCAGTATTATAAGTACTATAAGGACATTATTGCAATAACAACTGACAGCACTGCTACACATGCCATATTCAATTACCCAGTGAAGTAAAGCTAACGCTAAAATTAGCTCAGATATCTGTAGATTACAGCAGCCCCGCCCAGCCTGGAGGAAATACAGCTGAATATAAACTCGTCTCGGACCGGACGGACCCCGCTACAGCCAGCTGGAGCCCAACGCCACGGCCCTTATCTACAGCACTCTGCATTTATTACAGGCATTAGCCAAGTGGAGGAAGACAGTGGCTAATAGCATATGAAACAAGCCACAAAGCTTAATTAGCCATGCCTCATTTACACATTTCCTTTCTCTTTAAACTGATATCACCATCCGCGCTGTGAGCTGGTCTCCTGCCACGCTGCTAAGCCATAGGTTAAGCTACTGGCCCAGACACTAAGCTGTCCAAAAAACAAAAAAGAAATGTCTTGGCTCTGATTCGACACAACAAACCAACGAATAAACAGCTCTGAAAAAAATAAGAGAGTAAAATGAACATTGTTGTTTTATTCTATAAACTACAGACGACATTTCTCCCAAATTCCAAATAAAAATATTCTCATTTAGAGCATTTATTTACAGAAAATGAGAAATGATGCAAAGCTTTCAGACCTCAAATAATGCAAAGAAAACAAGTTCACATTCATACAGTTTTAAGAGTTCAGAAATCAATATTTGGTGAAATAACCAATTGGTGTTTTTTAATCACAGTTTTCATGCATCTTGACGTGTTCTTCTCCTCCACCAGTCTTACACACTGCTTTTGAAGATGAAATAAAATAAGAGCCATTCATTCATTTTCTATTATTAATTCTTTTTTTTTTTTTATTAACTGTCCTAATCTTTATTTCAAGTCTGATTATTTCAATGTCATTTCAATTATATGGACAAACACAATTAACTAAACACACATCTATGCTGTTCATGTCTTTATCAAATACATCTAAAAAGCAGGCTAGAAAAAGTAAGTGAACCAGTAAAGTAAAGGTAAAACTTCACCATCATCGGTCTTCAATGATTTATATGATTTATATGCTGTCCCATAACTATTGGCATGTCACTGTATACTGAATGGACTGAATGCATTTTTACAATTTTAACATTAGATACTGTTAACCAATTATGACCATACACTAAATCAAGTAAGGTAATTCTATTTCATATCCAATATAATCCAATACAATATAATATACTATAATATTCAATATAATAAATAATAAAAAACATCAGAGACGAGGAGAAAAACAACACTTGTACACTTTTACATTATTTTTTTTTCTCTCCGAACTCAATTAGTATGTAAATGTATGCTGTCTGGTGTTTTGATGTGCTATTTTTTGCAGTGCAGGTCGTGTTATGAAGGGCAGGATGTGACCTAAAATTTGATTAACTTCAGAGAGACGCTAAACTTCAAAGCTTCACCTTAACTGTGATTCCTGAGGGCTGCTAATGGATCTGTCTCCTGCGCTCAGGATGGAGAAACTTTAGCTCTGATTAGCATGCTAAAAGCGCCCTTGACACAATTTGGCAATTTATTTTTTTAAATGAAATAATTAGACATGACAGTCATTATATAATACTTTCTTTAATAAAACCTCGGCTCACACCACGGCAAATCAACTCAGCAGTTTTACTCTCCGGGGCTTTTATTTAATACTGAGCAACAACATCATACAGACACAGTGAAACATTCACTCTCACAAATCATCATATTACTGAAATAAGTGTATTTTACTTAATTTAGGGCTGTTTATTGATATGAACCTGGAGATACCATATACACTGAGAAAAATAACTACAGATTTAGACTTAATAGAGTATAAAACTGGAGCTGTAGCTTATATTGAGGTACAAAAAAAGTACTTTTCAGTTAAAGTCCTTTTTTATGCCAATGTTTTTTGTGCCGATAGACATACAGACAGACAGATAGATAGATGACGCACAACTTCAAAGCTTCACCTTAACTGTGATTCCTGAGCACTCAGTCCTGTTACTGGAACTCACTCCTGTTACTGAAATTTACTTCTGTTACTGGCACTCAGTCCTGTTACTGGCACTCATTCCTGTTACTGGAACTCATTCCTGTTACTGGAACTCATTCCTGTTACTGGAACTCGCTCCTATTACTGGAACTCACTCCTGTTACTGGAACTCACTCCTGTTACTGGCACTCATTCCTGTTACTGGCACTCATTCATATTACTGGAGCTCACTCCTGTTACTGGCACTCATTCCTGTTACTGGAGCTCACTCCTGTTACTGGCACTCATTCCTGTTACTGGAACTCACTCCTGTTACTGGAACTCACTCCTGTTACTGGCACTCATTCCTGTTACTGGCACTGATTTATGTTACTGGAACCCCCTCCTGTGACTAAAACTCAATCCTGTTGCTGGTACTCACTCCTGTTACTGGCACTCATTCCTGTTACTGACACTCATTCCTGTTACTGGAACTCACTCCTGTTACTGGCACTCATTCCTGTTACTGGCACTCATTCCTGTTACTGACACTCAGTCCTGTTACTGGAACTCACTCCTGTTATTGACACTCATTTATTTTACTGAAACTCATTTCTGTTACTGGAACTCACTCCTGTTACTGGAACTCAACCTTGTTACTGGCACTCATTCCTGTTACTGAAATTTACTCCTGTTACTGGAACTCACTCATGTTACTGGAACTCACTCCTGTTACTGGCACTCACTCCTGTTACTGGAACTCATTCCTGTTACTGAAATTTACTCCTGTTACTGGCACTCAGTCCTGTTACTGGAACTCAACCTTGTTAGAGGCACTCATTTATGTTACTGGAACTCACTCCTGGGACTAAAACTCATTCCTGTTACTGGAACTCATTCCTGTTACTGGAACTCACTCCTGTTACTGGAACTCATTCCTGTTACTGGAACTCAACCTTGTTAGAGGCACTCATTTATGTTACTGGAACTCACTCCTGGGACTAAAACTCATTCCTGTTACTGGAACTCATTCCTGTTACTGGCACTCACTCCTGTTATTAGAACTCACTGTTTCAGATACACTCATGGCTTTTTTCATGTTTTGTTGATTTTTATTCTTTCTAGAATAACTGGTTAAGTTAAACGTTTAATATCATAATAATATCATAATATCATAATACAAATGAAATAATGACTCCCTTTCACCAATCTATAACTATAAATTGGTAATGCACAACATAAAAAATATAAATATTCAGAAATATTAATATTTTCATATACCCATAGTTCACAATGTGGACAATATGCATGCAATAATAATGTTATTTTTTAAAGATTGCATATGTTTAACAGAACTAAAAGTATTTTAAAAAAGGATTTTAGTTTAAAAACACATTTAGTGGTAATTTAAAAAGCTCTATGGGCTGATAAATATATTTAGGATGTTATTCAGTGTAAGGATGCCATTAAACATACAAACATATACATATACAATACATATACAGTGAGTCCAAGAAGTATTTGATCCCTTGTTGATTTTCTTCGTTGGCCCACTAATAAAGACATGATCATTCTATACTTTTAATGGTAGATGTATTCTTACATGGAGAGACAGAATATTAAAAAGAAAATCCAGAAAATAAATCTAAGGAATGTATATTAATTGATTTGTATTTCATGGAGTGAAATAAGTATTTGATCCCTTAGTATTCATTAGCAGTTCTGGCTTTTACAGACCAGTTAGACACTCCCAATCAACTTGTTACCTGACCTGAAGCCACCTGTTCTCACTAATCACTTGTGTGAAAAACACCTGTCCACAGAATCAGACAGATCACACAGATTTCAAGTCTCCAACATGGGTAAAACCAAAGAGCTGTCACAGGACCTCAGAGTCAGAATTGTTGACCTTCACAAAGCTGGAATGGGCTACAAAAAGATTAGTAAGGTGTTGGATGTGAAAGTAACAACTATTGGTGCAATTATCAGAAAGTTTAAAGAGTATAACATGATAATCAGCAGACCTCGGCCCGGTGCTCCAAAGAAGATTTCGCCTCGTGGGGTGGCAATGATGCTGAGAACGGTCAGAAATCGTCCTGCAACCACTCGGCAGGAGTTAGCAAATGACCTGAAGGCAGCTGGGACCACAGTTTGCAAGGAAACAATTGGCAACACTTTGCGCAACAATAGATTCACATCCTGCAGTGCCCGAAAGGTACCCCTGCTGAAGAGAGCACATGTGGAGGCGCGCCTCAAGTATGCCAATGATCATTTGAAAGATGAACCAAGTTATTGGGAGAAGGTTTTGTGGTCAGACGAGACCAAAATTGAACCTTTTGGCCTCAACTCCACCCGCCATGTGTGGAGGAAAAAAAATGCTGCCTAAGACCCCAAGAACACTGTGCCCACCGTCAAGCATGGAGGTGGAAGCATAATGTTTTGGGGGTGTTTCTCTGCCAAGGGTACAGGGCTACTTCACCGCATCACTGGGAAGATGGATGGAGCCATGTACCGCACAATCCTGAGGGACAACCTCCTCCCCTCTGCCAGGGATCTGAAAATGGGCCGTGGTTGGGTCTTCCAACATGATAACGACCCTAAACATACAGCAAAGGATTGGCTCAAGAAAAATCACATTAAGGTCATGGAGTGGCCCAGCCAGTCGCCAGACCTCAATCCGATCGAAAATCTATGGAGGGAGCTGAAGGTCAGAGTTGCCAAGCGACAGCCCACCAACCTTCATGATTTAGAGAGGATCTGCAAAGAAGAGTGGGCCAAAATTCCCCCTGGTGTGTGTGCTAAACTTGTGGTTAACTACAACAAACGTCTCACAGCTGTGCTTGCAAACAAAGGCTTTGCCACTAAGTATTGAGTGTGTTTGGCAAGAGGGATCAAATACTTATTTTCCTCATTGAAATACAAATTAATTAAAATATATTCTTTAAAATTATATTCTGGATTTTTGTCTTGATATTCTGTCTCTCCATGTTAGAATATATCTACCATTAAAAGTGCAGAAGGATAGTGTCTTTATTAGTGGGCAAACAAAGAAAATCAGCAAGGGATCAAATACTTCTTGGACTCACTGTACATACTCACATAAACATACTCAACTCTCTAATGAGTTTAGCATCAAGTTTTTTCCATATTCTCTTATCTATATTTAGCCTCTGTGATAAATCTGCCAGTAGAGGATCAGCTACACAATCTGTACACCATGTGCTCACTGCATAACACACTAAAACTTCTACTGTTCTCAGATAAGCTCCTGAGCTATTATCATATCAAATCAGGACAGCACATTTATTACAGCGATCACCTGTCTCACCTACATCTGTTAAAAACAGGAGCAGGTGCGAAATTTCAATTAGGAACCTTATAAAAGGAAAGGATGGAAATTAAGCTTCAATCTTTAAAAAAGATAACAAGGATAAAAATGGAAGAAAAAAGCTTTAAAAAGCTTTAAAATGATGAAGTATTGAGAAACTTTCAGAAGTTCAGCATTAATTGGTGCTTTCAATTCTATCAGTGTGTGTAGGAGCTGATGTTTGATTTTTTAATCTGTTCAGGCATGAATAAAGTACAGAATTTGCCCCATTACACATCCACTGACCCATCCTGCTTTGAGTCAACTGAACCATTTCAGACTCTTTTTTTAATTATTTGTGGCACATAACACAAACGTAGACCTGATATAGCATAACTAGAGCCAACATGGCAATGAAACAACTAATTTTTACTTTTCTAAATCATGTTTAGGGATGTCAAGATGTCAAGATGATCAACTATAAAATCATTCATTTTAAAATGTCTAGTTTTGGTAAATCTCTAGTATAAATGAATGCCATGTGAGGTGGTGAGTTTTTGTGAAAAAAAGTGCTCGGGTGATTCGGTATATCCCTGCTTTAGTCCGGTGGAGGAGTGGTGCGGGGAAGAGCGATAGGATTTCAGCTCTTGATCATGAATATTTATACATGCAAACATATCGCCTCTGATTAGCTAACAGCACTGCTACACCAGGATTCAGCAAGACGGACAACAGTTAGAAATGTAATAAAATAAAGAAATGTTTATACTAATAACAGTTCTTGCAATGCTAGTGAATAGGGCTGTGAATCTTTGGGAATTCCACAAATCGATTCTTGGGATCACGATTTGATTTTTTTCAGATTCTTTTAAATCGGTTGGATTTCTTTTTCTTCATCCTCCATACTTTACAACAAACAGCGTAACACGGCACTACACGCCTCTCTGTAGGGAGAGGTAGTAAGAGCAAAAACTTTCCCTGTCCTTTTGCTGCCGTCTCGCGACACTCACATACTGTCCCGCACAGTTTAGCTACTGTCACACGGAACTCTTTAACTGTCACACGGAGCTTTTTAACTGTCTCGCGGAGTTCATCTACTGTCATCTAGCTGAGCTCTGCAGGACAGTTAAAGAGCTCCACGGTACAGTTAAAGAGCTCCGCAGGACAGTAGGTGAGCTCCGCAGGACAGTAGGTGAGCTCCGCAGAACAGTAGGTGAGCTCCGCAAGACAGTGAAAGAGCTCCGCAGGACAGTTAAAGAGCTCCGCGGTACAGGTAAAGAGCTCCGCAGGACAGTAGGTGAGCTCCGCAGGACAGTTAAAGAGCTCCGCAGAACAGTAGGTGAGCTCCGCAGGACAGTTAAAGAGCTCCGCAGGACAGTTAAAGAGCTCCGCAGGAAAGTAGGTGAGCTCCGCAGGACAGTTTAAGAGCTCCGCAGGACAGTAGGTGAGCTCCGCAGGACAGTTAAAGAGCTCCGCAGGACAGTTAAAGAGCTCCGCAGGAAAGTAGGTGAGCTCCGCCGGACAGTTTAAGAGCTCCGCAGGACAGTAGGTGAGCTCCGCAGGACAGTTAAAGAGCTCTGCAGGACAGTTAAAGAGCTCCGCGGTACAGTTAAAGAGCTCCGCAGAACAGTTGGTGAGCTCCGCAGGACAGTTAAAGAGCTCCGCAGAACAGTAGGTGAGCTCCGCAGGACAGTTAAAGAGCTCCGCAGAACAGTAAGTGAGCTCCGCGGGACAGTTTAAGAGCTCCGCAGAACAGTAGGTGAGCTCCGCAGGACAGTTTAAGAGCTCCGCAGAACAGTAGGTGAGCTCCGCAGGACAGTTTAAGAGCTCCGCAGAACAGTAGGTGAGCTCCGCAGGACAGTTAAAGAGCTCCGCAGGACAGTTAAAGAGCTCCGCAAGACAGTTAAAGAGCTCCGCGAGACAGTTAAAAAGCTCTGCGGTACAGTTAAAGAGCTCCGCAGAATAGTAGGTGAGCTCTGCAGGACAGTTAAAGAGCTCCGCAGGACAGTTAAAGAGCTCCGCAGGACAGTTAAAGAGCTCTGCGAGACAGTTAAAGAGCTCCGCAGGACAGTTAAAGAGCTCCGCAGGAAAGTAGGTGAGCTCCGCAGGACAGTTTAAGAGCTCCGCAGGACAGTAGGTGAGCTCCGCAAGACAGTGAAAGAGCTCCGCAGGACAGTTAAAGAGCTCCGCAGGAAAGTAGGTGAGCTCCGCAGGACAGTTTAAGAGCTCCGCAGGACAGTAGGTGAGCTCCGCAGGACAGTTAAAGAGCTCCGCAGGACAGTTAAAGAGCTCCGCAGGACAGTAGGTGAGCTCCGCAGGACAGTTTAAGAGCTCCGCAAGACAGTGAAAGAGCTCCGCAGGACAGTTAAAGAGCTCCGCGGTACAGTTAAAGAGCTCCGCAGAACAGTAGGTGAGCTCCGCAGGACAGTTAAAGAGCTCCGCAGGACAGTTAAAGAGCTCCGCAGGAAAGTAGGTGAGCTCCGCAGGACAGTTTAAGAGCTCCGCAGGACAGTAGGTGAGCTCCGCAGGACAGTTAAAGAGCTCCGCAGGACAGTTAAAGAGCTCCGCAGGACAGTAGGTGAGCTCCGCCGGACAGTTTAAGAGCTCCGCAGGACAGTAGGTGAGCTCCGCAGGACAGTTAAAGAGCTCTGCAGGACAGTTAAAGAGCTCCGCGGTACAGTTAAAGAGCTCCGCAGAACAGTTGGTGAGCTCCGCAGGACAGTTAAAGAGCTCCGCAGAACAGTAGGTGAGCTCCGCAGGACAGTTAAAGAGCTCCGCAGAACAGTAAGTGAGCTCCGCGGGACAGTTTAAGAGCTCCGCAGGACAGTAGGTGAGCTCCGCAGAACAGTAGGTGAGCTCCGCAGGACAGTTTAAGAGCTCCGCAGAACAGTAGGTGAGCTCTGCAGGACAGTTAAAGAGCTCCGCAGGACAGTTAAAGAGCTCCGCAGGACAGTTAAATAGCTCTGCGAGACAGTTAAAGAGCTCCGCAGGACAGTTAAAGAGCTCCGCGGTACAGTTAAAGCGCTCCGCAGGACAGTTAAAGAGCTCCGCGCGACAGTTAAAAAGCTCCGTGGTACAGTTAAAAAGCTCTGCGGTACAGTTAAAGAGCTCCGCAGAACAGTAGGTGAGCTCTGCAGGACAGTTAAAGAGCTCCGCAGGACAGTTAAAGAGCTCCGCGAGACAGTTAAAGAGCTCCGCAGGACAGTTAAAGAGCTCCGCAGGACAGTTAAAGAGCTCCGCGGTACAGTTAAAGAGCTCCGCAGAACAGTAGGTGAGCTCCGCAGGACAGTTTAAGAGCTCCGCAGAACAGTAGGTGAGCTCCGCAGGACAGTTTAAGAGCTCCGCAGAACAGTAGGTGAGCTCCGCAGGACAGTTAAAGAGCTCTGCAGGACAGTTAAAGAGCTCCGCAGGACAGTTAAAGAGCTCCGCGCGATAGTTAAAAAGCTCCGTGGTACAGTTAAAAAGCTCTGCATCTACTGTCATCTAGCTGAGCTCTGCAGGACAGTTAAAGAGCTCCGCAAAACAGTAGGTGAGCTCCGCAGGACAGTTTAAGAGCTCCGCAGAACAGTAGGTGAGCTCCGCGAGACAGTTAAAGAGCTCCGCGAGACAGTTAAAATGCTCCGCGAGACAGTTAAAAAGCTCTGTATCTACTGTCATCTAGCTGAGCTCGGCAGGACAGTTAAAGAGCTCCGCAGAACAGTAGGTGAGCTCCGCAGGACAGTTTAAGAGCTCTGCAGAACAGTAGGTGAGCTCCGCAGGACAGTTTAAGAGCTCCGCAGAAAGTAGGTGAGCTCCGCGAGACAGTTAAAGAGCTCCGCGAGACAGTTAAAAAGCTCTGCGGTACAGTTAAAGAGCTCTGCAGAACAGTAGGTGAGCTCCGCAGGACAGTTAAAGAGCTCCGCAGGACAGTTAAAGAGCTCCGCGAGACAGTTAAAGAGCTCCGCAGGACAGTTAAAGAGCTCCGCGAGACAGTTAAAGAGCTCTGCGAGACAGTTAAAAAGCTCTGTGGTACAGTTAAAAAGCTCTGCGGTACAGTTAAAAAGCTCTGCAGGACAGTTAAAAAACTCTGCAGGACAGTTAAAGAGCTCCGCAGGAAAGTTAAAGCGATCCGCAGGACAGTTAAAGAGCTCCGCGCGACAGTTAAAAAGCTCCGTGGTACAGTTAAAAAGCTCTGCGGTACAGTTAAAGAGCTCTGCAGAACAGTAGGTGAGCTCTGCAGGACAGTTAAAGAGCTCCGCAGGACAGTTAAAGAGCTCCGCGAGACAGTTAAAGAGCTCCACAGGACAGTTAAAGAGCTCCGCGGTACAGTTAAAGAGCTCCGCAGAACAGTAGGTGAGCTCCGCAGGACAGTTTAAGAGCTCCGCAGAACAGTAGGTGAGCTCCACAGGACAGTTAAAGAGCTCTGCAGGACAGTTAAAGAGCTCCGCAGGACAGTTAAAGAGCTCCGCGCGACAGTTAAAAAGCTCTGTGGTACAGTTAAAAAGCTCTGCATCTACGGTCATCTAGCTGAGCTTGGCAGGACAGTTAAAGAGCTCCGCAGAACAGTAGGTGAGCTCCGCAGGACAGTTTAAGAGCTCCGCAGAACAGTAGGTGAGCTCCGCGAGACAGTTAAAGAGCTCCGCGAGACAGTTAAAATGCTCCGTGAGACAGTTAAAAAGCTCTGTATCTACTGTCATCTAGCTGAGCTCGGCAGGACAGTCAAAGAGCTCTGCGAGACAGTTAAAGCACTCCGCAGAACAGTAGGTGAGCTCCGCAGGACAGTTTAAGAGCTCCGCAGAACAGTAGGTGAGATGCGCAGGACAGTTAAAGAGCTCCGTGAGACAGTTAAAGAGCTCCGCGAGACAGTTAAAGAGCTCTGCGAGACAGTTAAAAAGCTCCGTGGTACAGTTAAAAAGCTCCACGAGACAGTTAAAAAGCTCCACGAGACAGTTAAAGAGCTCCGCGAGACAGTCAAAGAGCTCTGCGAGACAGTTAAAAAGCTCCGTGGTACAGTTAAAAAGCTCCACGAGACAGTTAAAAAGCTCTGTATCTACTGTCATCTAGCTGAGCTCGGCAGGACAGTTAAAAAGCTCTGCGATACAGTTAAAGAGCTCCGCAGGACAGTAGGTGAGCTCCGCAGGACAGTTAAAGAGCTCCGCGAGACAGTTAAAGAGCTCCGCGAGACAGTTAAAAAGCTCTGCGGTACAGTTAAAAAACTCTGCAGGACAGTTAAAAAGCTCCGCAGGACAGTTAAAAAGCTCCGCAGGACAGTTAAAAAGCTCTGCAGGACAGTTAAAAAGCTCTGCAGGACAGTTAAAAAAACTCTGCAGGACAGTTAAAAAGCTCCGCAGGACAGTTAAAAAACTCTACAGGACAGTTAAAAAGTTCTGCAGGACAGTTAAAAATCTCTGCAGGACAGTTAAAAAGCTCTGCAGGACAGTTAAAAAGCTCCGCGGGACAGTTAAAAAGCTCCGCAGGACAGTTTAAAAGCTCCGCGGTACAGTAGCTGCACCCGCAAAAAAAAAAATCGATTTTTTGAAAATTCTGAATCATTCGATGTTAGAAACACGATTTAAGCTCGAATGTATTTTTTTCTGCACCCCTACAAGTGAAGCGGCAATGCTAGTATCCAGCAGTATCCAGCCTTAGTAGCCTTAGTTTTGGTAGACGACGGTGACGTAGGTGAATAAAGCGTATATTGCACAATCCATTTCATGTAAAAATGTAATTTCTGCATTCACCTTTACACCAGTACACCCATCTATCCCTTTGCCTTTCTCCTTCCAAACATTAAAAACTAGCCTATATCCCCCACAGCAGGAAACAAGATTCAGTTATCAAACATACGATACATCAATGCACATCAATTCCCGAGCCATAGTGACCGAGGACAGTGATATCTCAGTGTTATCCCACCTCAATCTCTATCTGTAAGTTGAATTGTGAACATAAAGTCTTGCTTCTAGTCTTTCTTTACTTTTTCCGTTTTTGTTGCGCTGCTTCCTTCCTATCCAAGAATCCTGTCAGCATCCATTACTGTAACAGCAGTAACATAAATCACTCTGAGGATAATAAACAACTAACCACAAGAACATGAAGGAGATGCAAGCTGACACAGTCGTACATTTATATTTTATTAGAAAGGCCAGTTTTATACTCTGCTCACTCCAAAAGAGCAAAAAGATAGATTAATCTGTTCAGGCATGAATAAAGTACAGAATTTGCCCCATTATACATCCACTGACCCATCCTGCTTTGAGTCAACTGAACCTTTTCAGACCCTTTTTTAATTATTTGTGGCACATAACACAAAGAAAGACCTGATGTCCTTTAGAATAGACCATAAACCAGCCAATGAAACAGTAGCTTAGGGTATAGCATAACTAGAGCCAACATAGCAATGAAAGAACAAATTTTTACTTTTTTAAATCATGTTTAGGGATGTCAAGATGTCAAGATGATCAAATATAAAATCATTCATTTTAAAATGTCTAGTTTTGGTAAATCTCTAGTATAAATGAATGCCATGTGAGCTGGTGAGTTTTTGTGAATAAAAAGTGCTCCAGTGATTCGGTATATCCCTGCTTTAGTCCGGTGGAGGAGTGGTGCAGGGAAGAACGATAGGATTTCAGCTCTTGATCATGAATATTCATACATGCAAACATATCGCCTCTAATTGGCTAACAGCACTGCTACACCAGGATTCAGCAAGACGGACAACAGTTAGAAATGTATTCAAATAAAGAAATTTTTACACTAATGCTAGTGAATAGGGCTGTGAATCTTTGGGAATTCCACAATTCGATTCAGAATCGATTCTTGGGATCACGATTTGATTTTTTTCAGATTCTTTTAAATCGGTTGGATTTCTTTTTCTTCATCCTCCATACTTTACAACAAACAGCGTAACACGGCACTACACGCCCCTCTGTAGGGAGAGGTAGTAAGAGCAAAAACTTTCCCAAAAAGATAGAGTGTTAGACAAGAGTAACAAGAATGATGCATGAATTTTGGTGCTATATACAGACTTTTTTAGGGGTATTTGAAAAAGCAGAGATTAAATGTTTTTCATTATGGAGAACAATGTATTAACTAAGTTAAAATCAATTCATAAATCGTGTTAATGGTCTATTATGCATACACCACTTCTTACATCTTACAATAAACTATGCCACATTTCACCAATTAACCAAAGACTGACGTATTTTAAAATCACAGGAAAGTGTTGTCCTAAGAAAACTAAAGAACATTGCACTGACTTGTGAGATACACTGCCCTGTCATAGTAAAAGTCTCCACCTGGATTTAACTAAGTAAGTAAATGATGTGTTGGTTGGTTGATGCTGCAGTTGGTGGTGCTGCAGGTTTAGGTTCAGCAACAGTATGTGCTGAAAGAATGAGGTCAGCTGACTACCTGAATATACTGAATATAGACCAGGTTATTCCATCAAGCTAAAACAAGCTAAAATGACTATGTTATGTTTTTAATGTTATGTAAAACTGTGGTGTTATATATGTTGGTCTTTCAAAAGTAATAAAGTGGGGAATTAGTAATGGAGTTAGAAATGAAATATTTACTTTAATTGTTGGGATTTTTGTTTTGGTTTTAGAAATCCAGCATGAATAAAAGGCTATGGACAAAAAGAGAAAAGAGAATAAAAGTCATATTTCTCTTTTATATATATATATATATATATATATATATATATACAGGGTTTCCCCCAGGATTTCCTTGAAGGTGCGGTGGCAGGACCCCCCGGTTGGGAACCGATAATTTATATCACGTTAATGATATCACGATATAACACAATTACACATGTTTCCAGTTATTTTCTTTATTTCCAACTGTCACTGAAAAATGCCCACTTAAAACAAAAAGTTGCAAAAAGTAGGTTTCTTTAAAATAAATCCTTATTGTTCTTTTTTCAGATACGGTAAACGTAAAAGTGTGCAACACAAAATGTTAAATTATACATAACAGAGGAGAAAGGGCACAACAGACATGTTATCTGTTTTCCAAAGAAAATTAAGACCAACTCGCAAGATCATATACGTTAAAATAAAAAAACTATTAATTGTTTACGTTTAATCTAGCTGCTTGAAAACTTCAAATGTGAATGCACAAGACACAATACGAGACACAAACATTACAATTTTCTCACTGTACAGTATACACAATTAAACTTTATACAAAACCAAATTCAATTTAATATATTTAATATATATGTATTATTTATTCGCTCTTATCTGTATTAGGTATTTTAAATGTGAGAATGAGTAAATAAAATAAAAAATATTATTGAATTTAATTAAAAATTGTGCTTATTAAAACAGACAAATAATATCTTTAATCTTTAATTTAATTACAATAAAATGTTTACTGGACCGTGAAAACAAATGCATCACAGAGCTGTTCTAGGGTGCCTCTATTCTAGGGCCCTACATCCTTGCTTTATGACAGCTCCAGAAACAGAAACATAGCGTGATTTTCACTCCACCAGGTGAGTGAGCCTGAGTGGACACCTGCGTAAGTTGAAGCTGTTTAATCACTGTTTAATTCATCTCTCTCTCTCGCGCGCGCATTATGTTTCAGTCTCTCTCTCTCTCTCTCGCATTATGTTTCAGTCTCTCTCTCTCGCTGTGTCCTATACTCACACTCTCTCTCTCGCGCGCGCGTTATGTTGGCACTGCATGACTAACTATCGATTTCCACCCCCGAAGTTCAACACATGGCTGACGGAATTATTCCCCCCTAAATTTAGCTCCGGCAAATTTAAGACATTTTGGTTGAAATTTTAAGACAAAATAAGACTTTCCAAGGCCTTATTTGACAAAAATGAAATTTAATACCATTTAAGACTTTTTAAGGACCCGCGGCCACCCTGCTACATGTGCAGGACTGGAACACAGCTGTGCGTTTAGGAATTACGGCTAGAGAAGCCCTCACCTGTAGCCTCCCGAAATAGATGCAACATGCGAAACCAGCCGTGTTGTGTAGGCTACGTCTACAACATATTACCGATATAACCCTTGAACAATGTTCAACAACTTGTTCACAAATATAAAAAAACATCATTTCAGCGCCACATACCTCGGATTCAGTTGTCCAGTTTGACAGCCGGTGTCCTGTCGAGATGATCAAATTCCAGTGTCAGAAACGAGAGAGGGCGGGGCAACGCTGATCAAGCGCGGGAAAAACGCCGGGCTCCGAATTTTCACGAAGGGTGGCGGGGAAGAACGAAGGCGTGGCGGACCGCCGCACTGAAATGAACGTGGCGGAAACCCTGATATATATATATATATATTATATTATATTTATATTTTAATGAAAACTACCAAATTTGATATAAATGGTCAACTCTACTAGTGGTATGCTAGTTTGATGCTAGTTTGTTTCCTGATAGACAGATCAAAATCTTTGCACGAGAGCCACTAAATCTGTTTTCAGTGATATCTAACCGTATTTCCTGAATAATAAAAAAGCAGCTGTCAGCCGAGCAATTTGCAAGGCTTATCTTAGCGTTGATGATTTTATGCTAAACAGGAACGTAAATGTCATTTACCAGAGGAACGTTTAGTGAACAGCAGTGAATTTTAATGCCGCCTCTGTTTTTCCCCTCGCAGGAGGACTGAATCCTCCAGACTGACACCTTAGAGCCCCTGAGATTACACTGGCATCTGCTTGTTCCCTCCGTGTTAATCAGCACATAAAAGGGGCGCATCCAGTTCCACCATACAACACAGCTACTCCCAAACTCCCCAAACTCCCCCCAAAACCCCCCAGAGCGCGAAAATGATCAGCACAGGAAGCCAGTTTACTACAATCAGAGAAGCGTGGGGGGGGGTGGAGAGATTCCAGATCTCTAATAAAAAAAAAAAATTCCAGATCTCTAATAAAAATCAAAGAGGGTCTTCCATCTGATTATTTCACTAGAAAATGAATATCATAACCTGGGGTGTGCTGAATCCTCCTCGGGTTTTCCGAGCGGAGGATGGAGGAGATAAACCAGGCTTGTCGTTTTCAAAGCTTTTTGTTCTGCCGCTCCAAACGCTCCAATTTCTCTTTAAGTAATTGTGGAAGATTAAAGATATGGATCTGTCGAGGGACTCTGCAGAGATGATGCATCAAATGAATATGCATCCCCACTTACAGCCAGTCTGACAGCATCCTGGAAGCAAATAAATGTCCAGAGAGAGAAAGAGAGAGAGAGAGCGAGAAAGAGTGAGTGATGGAAAGAGAGAGAGAGAGAGAGAGAGAGAAAACAGAAAAAGAGAGCAAGAGAGAGAGAACGTGAGAAAGAAACTAAAAGACAGAGAAAGTAGATGCTTCCCATATGAACTATGATGTTGCTCACACTAAAGACTCCAACTCCCAGCATGCACTTACACTAGACCTTCTGGGCATTGCTGATCACGTGACGCTACGGCGTTCGAACTCGCCGAGCTTCTGATTACACACACCTGGTCCTGTTAGTTTAAATACCCCCAAATCTGTTCCTCATTAGCCAGTACTGAATCTAGTTACTAGCTCTTCTAGCTCGCTTTTTATATGTATATTTGTATTTTATGTGTTTGTTTGTTTTTTGGGCTTTTCCATTTAGCTACTTTTTAATCCAAATATTCTAATTTATTAAACAAAAGACAGCATGACAGAAAAACTGAGAAAAAATAAAGGGAACTATTTCCTATACTTTACTATACACTAAAGACTTCAGCTCCCAGCATGCATTTAAACCAGACCTTCCAGTCTCTGCTGATCATGTGTTGCTACTGTGTTCTAACTAGCCAAACTTCTGATTACACACACCCGGTCCTGTTTTTTTTTTTTTTTTATAAATACTCCCCTTCTACTTACTAGCTCTTCTAGCTCATGTTTAAACTGTTTATTTGTGTATTTGTTTTTGGGCTTTTCCATTTAGCTACTTAATCCAAATTTTCTAATTTATCAAACAAAAGACAGCAAGACAGAAAAACAGAAAAAAGAAAGGGAACTATTTCCTATACTTTACTATACACTAAAGACTCCAGGTCCCAGCATGCACTTACACCAGACCATCCAGACTCTGCTGACCACGTGGTGCTACTGTGTTCTAACTCGCCAAGCTTCTGATTACACACACCTGATCCTGTTTTTTTTTTTTTTTTTATAAATACCCCCCTTTCTACTTACTAGCACTTCTAGCTCACGTTTCATAAGTTTATTTGTGTATTTGTTTTTGGACTTTTCTATTTAGTTACTTTTTAATCCAAATTTTCTAAATGGTCAACCAAAAGAATGCAAGAGCAATACAGCAGCTCGGTATTCAGATCGCATTCACGCAAGACAAAAAACTGCTCCTCCAGTCATCAGTCGAGGCCGGATGGACTGTAAAACGAGAGCACGGAGGGAGAAATTAAAGGAGGTGTTCTGCATAATATACTGCAAGAAACCCGCCGCACTCTGAAGATGTTCAACAAGACCACTGAGAACATCTTCTGCATCGGCCTCGCATATTAATGCAGAACTGTTCCCTGGATTTTTTGATTTTTAACCGGATAACATATCCACATCTAGTCTACATACTTAAAAACTTGAGGATCTGTCTATCAAAATATATATTTTATCAAACTCACCACAATTACATCTTCCTGTCAGAAGAATTTACAAGTACACTGAATAAGTGGTGAGACAGTTAAAGTGTTATTTTGTTCCCCTATGATAAAGTAAAGTGGGATAACTTAACATGATCAAAAACACATCTTTCTTACAAACAGACTTCCAATACAATGTTTCACATACATATACATAATTCACATACAATGTTACATAGAAAATACAAATAAATTGTATATTCAGCTTAAACTGTGCTATTTCTGTACCCAGGAAATTATAATGAATAAATGTGCACAAAACATAATAACTTTAAAATGCATTTTATTATTAAGCATAATGTCTTGTACACTGACCTAATTGCAAAAAAATAATAAAATCTACTTAGAAAACAAAAAATAGCATTTGTTACCTGTCCCCCACTCTCTAACTACAGTATAAACTTCACCACGAAATATAATGCTGTTATTAGCATAGTTGCAATTTAGCCATTTTTCATATTTTTGCTAATTACACGCTAAAAACTTAGTCCTGTTACTTTCAGTCCTGTTACTCATAACATAAAAAGTAACAGGACTGAGTGCCCAATAACAAAAATAAGTTCCAGTAACAGGAGTGAGTGCCAAATAACAGGAGGTGTACCTTCACAGCGTGAACAAGAAGGTCAAAAGCAAGTCAAAGTCAAATGCGCTGTTAAGATATGAACGTGCCAAAGTCAGAGCTCACCCGCCTCTTAAAGGGAATGATGAGCAAGTGGCAAACTGATTTGTGATTGGTTTATTTTATGTACAGTAGGTCCAAAATTACCACACCCATGATTAATTTAGAGAATTAATACATGCATTTTGCATGCATTAAGACGCATAAGTTGAATTTTTTGCGCTCTAACGATACCAAAGACATTTCGACACGCCCTAAATCAGCCAGCTGCACTATCCCTAATTGACTCATGCACTATAGATTGCTAAAATAGAGCACCATATATTTTTCTTCATAGTTTCGATTTGAACTTTTTTTTTTTTAATAAAGGTGTCCAAACTTTTGACTGGTACTGTATATTGTTTTTTTTTTTATCAGATCTGTAATAAAATAAGAAGTAGATGAAAGGCAAACTGCAGGGTTTTTATTTGTATTTTTATTTTTTTGTTATAAAATTCATGTTAATATTATTGTTTGGTGTTTAGAGGCATATTTTGTTACATTAATCAGATTAAATTTCTGACGGTCTTGCAAGTAATTAACACCACGGGACAAAAAAAAACAAGTTTTTACAGAGACTTTTATGATTTTATGCTTTAAACATGCAGAAAAACAGAAAGTGCTAACAGCCATAAAGGAGAGATTTAACTACTGCAATAAATAACATATTTATGAGTGTGTGAGATGTTCCCCTTGATAAGGATTAAAAAGTTTATTAAAGAAACTTTGTTATCACAATTTCTAATTTCTCACAATACAGGCATGCTGTATTAAAATGAAAATTAAGAAGCACCCACTGGTTTATGCTTGGTGGACAAACATTATGGGATTTGGTATGGAGCTCCAAGGGGGAATTTGGCGTTTAAAGGATCTTTTTTGAGGATAATGAAGAAGAGGAGTCGCTCCAGGTCTATAATACAGTGCCTTGCAAAAGTATTCAGCCCCCGTGAACTTTATTTTAAACCTTTTGCCACATTTCAGGCACATTTCAAACATAAATATATGACATTATATATATATATATATGATTATTTGTGAAGAATCATCAACAAGTGAGAATGAATATTATTGAATATTTTAAACATTTTTAGAAATATAAACTGAAACTGAAAAGTGGGGCGTGCAAAATTATTCAGCCCCTTTACGCTTAGTGCAGCAAACTCACTCCAGAAGTTCAGTGAGGATCTCTGAATGATCCAATGTTGATCTAAATGACTGATGATGATAAATGTTTTTTATCATTTCCTTTTTTTCAGGTCTTATAACACAGTACTTATATCAGACAGACACATGCCCTGATCTCTTTTACTCCAGAAGACATACGGCTGCTCAAAAATATCCTCATTTAAAATGTAAAAGGAAGCAGAATTGTTATATTTTCCTGGAACTGATCATGTTTTGCTCAAAACATTTTTTTTACTTATTTTTGAATGTATAGACTTTAAATATATTCACACCTAAGATCTAATCTTTTCAAAAATGGTTAAACTAGAGTGTTTATGAGTTAAAAACATAAGAATATTGATGATTTGAGTTCATTACATGGATTATTAATTATTACTTTGATAAAATACATGGAGAAACAGCATAAGGCGGATTTATTTATTTATTTCTCTTGATAATCAATAATCACACCTCTAGGATACATGTAGATACTAAAAACCTGACACTCAGAGCAGCCTATACCTTTCAGTATTTTAATCAGGACACACAAAGAAAACTACAATATACATAAAAATATAAACTTTTTAGTCTAAATAAATTTTAATTTAATTTAGTGCAAAATAACTACTTAGTAAAATGTGCAAGTAAAATAAAAAAAAAATAGTGCTTTAGTTTGAGTAAAGCAGGTAGTTTCACACTGTTTTTTCTGTGGACACTTTTGAGTCTTTATTTACTGATATTATTTGGTTTTAGAAACATCATATAAATATGTTTGAAGCACTAAAGGTAAATAATATTGGTTGGGGAAGGAGATTTATCACTTTTTTAGGTGTTTTTTTCTCAATGGGTTTCTTGTAGATTTAGATTTACCGCACTGGGATGTGATCACTATTTTTAGAAAGAGTAAGCTCCGCCCTTTCTAACCATATATGGATTATGTTAATGTGTGAAGGGATTTCTGAGTAATTAAGCTGAGAACACAAGGTGAGATTTTGGATGGAATTAGCGTATTAGCGTAGAGCTAACACTATTTTAAGAGTTCGGCTGTTAAAATGCAGGGCTGGTGCTGATTGGGTTTAGAGCGTTGGCTCTGAACGAGTCGTGACGTTGGAGCGAGTCTCAGAGTCGAGGCTGCGGGGAATTAAAACAGGCTTTCTGGTTTGTGTTTGGGGAAGATGTTCAGTATTCGGGGGATGCTGCTCGGTGTTTGATATTTGATTAATAGCAGACTGAGTGTCTCTGATCAGTCAAGGATTTGATCATTAAAACTACCCTCTGGATGGTGCAGTGAGTTCACTCCGCAGTTCACTAAGGAGAAAAGAGAGAAATCACACGACTCTCAGGAATACATCAAGGTCAGAGTCGCCGGAGGGATTTAAAAAGTAAGTAAATGAGAAGTTTAAATAGAGGAATAACGATAAAATACGATATTTCATCATATAAAACACAGTAGAGACAGTTTTTGGGAACGACTGGCTTTAGGTTATAGAAAGCCAAAGAATAGTGATTCGTTTAGTTGTAATTGTTCTATTTTTCATTTTTCAGCTTTTCATCAATTCTCTTATCCATAACATTTGAACTCTGGGGATGGGGGGGTGTGGCCTTATTTTACTTAGGCTAATCAGAGCCACTCATCACATTAAATCGATGATATTGATTGGTTTTATAGCCAGAGGACATGTTGATTACACTTGACTCTTGATACTTGACATTTACTCTGCTTTTTGCTGTTCCACCAGGTTTATTTGGTACCTGGTAGATAAAACTGGGTATTTTTTAGAATCTATTCATGAGGTTTCTAAGCAAGGTAAGTACCGTATTCCTCGTACTATAAGGCACACTTAAAATACTTCAATTTTCCCAAAAAATTCGAAAGTGTGCCAGTCAAATATTAAGGAGCAGTAAAGTCACACTGCTGAAGTACAGCATTATACAGTTTTACAGTTTCAGTTTAGTTCTCCAGCAAAGAGAATGGAGCAGTATTAGCATTAGCTGTTAGCATGGTAAGCACTAGCTCTTTCGTCGTTGTTCAGAGGTGAGTATATCTGACTGTAGCCTGCACATTTACTTTGTTAAAACAAGCTACATGAGACGAACCGCTAGCTAATATCACCCTGGCTTACCAAAAAACTTAGAGTTCCTTAGTGTAGAGCTTTCGTACAGCGTTTACTAGCACTGACTGCAGCCAGCGGTTAGCCGCTAATGCTAATGCTAATGCTGCTGCACCCAGCCTTAGTGGAAATCTGAAAATCGAAGCTTACTGTTACTAAAGGAAAGTGATTTTACTCACTCAAACATAAGTTTTCGGGAGAGAAATCTTTGTAGATTAACATTCAGCACTCATTTAACTTTAAAAGAACTTAGCAAAATAACTTAGCTAAAAAGCATCTAGAGCCCAGTACAGTCTAAGTGTACGTACCACTCAGTGGAAAGTGTCAATATTATCACAGGTATCTCTTTCAGGAAAATCATAAGGCTGTGCTATCTATAAGAAGCCTTCAGCACTGTAGTTTTCAGGATGCCTGATATCAGAAATATTTTATAGTAGAAAAATGACTATCTGTGCTCCCAAAAAACACCATCCTCATGACAGGCTACCGACTTGCACTCCCCATTTGAACAAACCCAGCCCACTGCATCAAAATAGGGCAGTTATTGGACAAAACTCCAATTACCAAACTCCAAAACTCCAACATTTAACTTCATGTCCAATATGGTTCAAATGCAAGTTGCTCTGCATTAAAAGAGTCACCCAAATCATCTAAATGTACAGGTAAAGTGTAAAGTGTAAAGTAGTCAGTGTACAGCTTTATTGTTATTGTGTAAAACTATGTAAAAACTCCCCCACTTGCCTGCACTCACACTGCGTTTAAACAATCCGGGCCCGAGCACCCCTACGTCATCATTACTCACTGCTCATTGGGCTAGTCGATGTTGTGCCAAATTCACACCCCCGCCATGAAAAGCGCCCTCTCTCGGGAGTACGTACACACCGTCTTCTTGATGAAAGCAGAGATAATCTGCTTTAACTTACTTAGAAATACACACCACTGTTATCTCAGTCACGGATACATACATAGCGACACAGTGCACGCTCCTGAGAGGTTGGTTCAATGGGTCACATGAATGGGTCACCTGATTCACTCACTTAATGTCCTTGGTGCCAAAAACGCATTTTAAATTTTGTGACAGAGAACGACAATATTACAAATTGGGAAACTCTTAATCGTAATCTTCAACTTTTCTGAATGTTATCAGGCCTGAAATGCAGGAGTATATTGAAGGTACATTAATAAATAAAATAAAGCTGAATCCAGTGTTTTGGTTGCTTCATAGCTGCTGCCAGGCACTGTTTTGATTTTTGCTCCGGCTGTCAAAAACACCAACAACAACTTCCTTCCCCCTCTCAGCCAGCTCTGCAGGTTCCTCCTGCTCACACATCTCAGGATCACATACAAAAAATAATAAGAAAAACATATCTAGAGCTGAGGAGCTGATAACGTCTCATTAAAGCAGGTTTATTTGCAGTAAGATGTTTGTAATTATGGATTTTTTATCAGGGTTTGGCCTTTAATGGATGCGCTGAGCATGAAGCAGGAAATGTAACAGATATGATATAAAATCTCTTTATAAATCCCTCATTTATCCTATAATACTGTAATACGTTTACCTTAGTTTAACTTCACATTCAAGATTATGTCTCTGTCTCTGCTGGTTGCTACAGTGTTGCTAGGTGATTGCTAAGGTGTTGCTTTGTTGTTTCTAAGTGGTTGCTAAAGTATTGCTAAGGTATACAAGGTGGTTGTAATGGTGTTGCTAGGTGGTTGCTAACATATGGCTATGGTATCCATAATGGTTGCTTTGCTGGTGCTAAGGTGTTGCTAGGTGGTTGCTAACGTATTGCTATGGTATCCATAATGGTTGCTTTGCTGGTGCTAAGCGGTTGCTAGGTGGTTGCTAAGTTGTTGCTATGATGCCCATGGTGGTTGCTATGGCGTTGCCAGGTGGTTGCTAAGGTTTTGCTAGGTGTTTGCTAACATATTGCTATGGTATACATAGTGGTTGTTATGGTGTTACTAGGTGGTTGATAAGGTGTTGCTATGTTGTTTCTAAATGGTTGCTAGGTGGTGGCTAAGGCTTTGCTAGGTGTTTGCTAACATATTGCTATGGTATCCATGGTGGTTGTTATGGTGTTGCTAGGTGGTAGCTAAGGTGTTGCTATGGTGCCAGTGGTGGTTGCTATGCTGTTTGTAAGTGGTTGATAGGTGGAGCCTAAGGTTTTGCTAGGTGCTTGCTAACATATTGATATGGTATACATGCTGGTTGTTATAGTATTGCTAGGTGGTTGCTAACGTATTGCTATGGAATACATGGTGGTTGTTATGGTGTTGCTAGGTGGTAGCTAAGGTGTTGCTAGGAGGTTGCTAACCAATTGCAATGGTATACTTGGTGGTTGCTATGGTTTTGCTAAGGTGCTGCTATGGTATCTGTAGTGGTTGCTATGGTGTAGCTAAGTGGTTGCTAAGTAAAGAACGTGATAGAGTTCTATAGGCCTTCTGAATTTGGTCTTTATATCTCAATAATTGTGACGTACACAGGCGTGCAAATTTCTCCCCATTCAGTTTTTTGAATAGGCAAAAAAGCAAGTATTAACAAAAGTTTTAGCAAAAAATGTAGGTCCAATCGGAAAGCTGTATGCAAGCCCACCTTTCCTGATAAGGACGCATGTTTTGCTTTATTTAACCCTCCTGTTCTTTTCTGGGTCAAATTGACCCGTTTTAAAGTTTGAAGATCTGGGAAAAATAGCTAAAAGTATTTTTTCAGTATAAAACTTCTTCTGCTTGCATTAATTAGTGTAATCAACACATAACCAATAAACAAAAACTAAAACAACATTCAACGTTATTTTTTATTGTTATGTAAAGCTTTTATGTCTAATATGTTGGTCTTTCAAAAGTAGTAAAGTAGTGAAACATTAAAAAAACGAGTGAATTATCCTGATTGAAGCATTACCTGCTGTTAGAGGTAAAGAACACCATTGCACTAAATATTGATACAATAATTAGCAATGGAGTTAGTAATAAAATATTCACACTGCTTGTTTGGATATTTTTGAATAATTATTATTTTGGATATTGATTGGATATTTAAACATGCATCAAATTGACCCGGGAACACCACTGCTGTTCCTGACAAATGAACAGAACAGGAGGGTTTAATTTTTGCACCTTACTGGTGATGCGTAGGAATTGGCAAGCCATGTACTTACACATAAAAATAAAAATCATGCAATAAAATTAAATTTAACAGTCAATATTTTATAGGATCTGTTTTTTAAGGTTATACACATATCCTGAACATCACATCGCTGCCAGGTTCAGTCTTTTAGAGAGGATCTCAGGTGACATAATCATACAGCATTAACCTAAATGTAGTTAGGGACCCCGGTGGCTGCAGGGCTCCTGATAGATACTTATATATATATAGATATTTCAGTTATTAGGTAAAAAAAAGCAGCTCTGGTCCTGTCTCTATAGCTGAAGCTCAGGTTTAGATGACTCTCAGGTGGCTCTGATCTGCTCATTACTACAGACTTCTGCTGAAAACTGTGTGCTCTTATTAAAGCAGGAGGCGGACACACCATTAAACCCCCCAAAGATACCTGACATTTATGTTAAAATATCATAATTTACAATAAAAAAAAAACAAAATTATTGTGATTTTTACTAGTGGTCACCCATTAGCTTCTATTAGCTTCTAGTATCTATCAGTGAAACTCAAGAGGTCTTCAAATCTTCACCTTGAATCTAGTAAACTACATTTTTGAATATGGTGAACGATATTATACCCTGAAATATGGTGCCATATCACCCACCCCTAATTATTATCACATCAGGATCCAACTTTTTTACTGTTTTTAGCAAAAGAGAAATTCAAACTGTTCTCATTTTCCATTAAATATCTAATAGAGACAGATTATACATTATTACATTATTACAGAGTACGATTAACCTTGTTGTTTTATTCTATAAATATTCTACAGACAACATTTCTCCCAAATTCCAAATAGAAATAGTCATTTAGAGCATTTATTTGCAGAAAATGAGAAATGGAGCTTTCAGACATTTCAGACCATGTTCTCCTCCACCAGTCTTACACACTGCTTTTGGTTTTTAATCACAGTTTTTAATCATGCTCTTTATGAAACCATTCCTGGTGCAAAAATTCAAGCAGTTCAGTTTGGTTTGATGGCTTGTGATCATCCATCTTCCTCTTTATATTAGATTATATACCAGAGGATTTAAATTTTGGTAAAATCAAAGAAACTCATCGTTTTTATATGGTGAACGATATTATACCCTGAAATATGGTACCAATATGTACACTGTTCTCATTTCCCATTATATATCTACTAGAGACAACATTTCTCCTGAATTCCAAACAGAAATATTGTCATTTACAGCATTTATTTGCAGAAAATGAGAAATGGAGCTTTCAGACCTCAAATAATGCAAATAAAACAAGTTCATATTCATAAAGTTTTAAGAGTTCAGAAATCAATATTTGGTGAAATAACCCTGGTGTTTTTTTTTTTTTATCACAGTTTTTAATCATGGCATTGTGTTCTCCTCCTCCACCTGTCTTACACACTGCTTTTGAATAACTTTATGCCTTTACTCATGATGTATTATATAAGATTATATTTTATATTGATTTAAAATTTTGTAAAATAAAAAAAACTCCTAATTTTTAAGTGGCCTCTTATTTTTTTCCAGAGCAGTACTTTACTGTTACTTTTTTTTTTTTACTTTAATCCTGGATATATGGAGATACAGCTTTGAAAAAAAAAAAAAAGAGACCGAATCAGTTTCTCTGATTTTGCTATTTTGTTTTATTCATTGTTGTTTTATTCTATAAACTACAGACAACAGCAACAGAAAATGAGAAATGGCCAAAATGTTCTCCTCCACCAGTCTTACACACTGCTTTTGAATAACATAACTTATTTTTTCGGTACCACTTTAAAATAAGACTACCTTTATAAAGGGTTTATAAATGGTTTACAATTAGTTTATTAATGGTTGCTAATTAGGTTGTAAATGCCTTAAAATCATTAAAATCATTAATAATCAGTTATAACACATACGTAGAAAGGGCATCAATGACCTGTAGTGAACCCACAGCCATCTATATTGGTGCCCTTTCTAATTATGAGTTATAACTGATTATTAATGCATTTACAACCTAATTACTAACATTAATAAACTAATTGGAAACATTTATAAACCCTTTATAAAGGAAGTCTTATTTTAAAGTGGTACCATTTTTTCTAAGTCTATACATCTATCCAGAACTAATAATAAAGCAATTATTTAATTATTATCATGCCCTCTTAGTTACCAATATAACTGATAAAGACAGCCCTAATATAAACATGTTTCACAATCACAAAATAATGATTATTTCACTCAATTACAGACAGAATCAACAGTGACAGGCCTTTAAAAAGGAGCTTAAATGTTACAGAGCGCGTGCAAACTAGAGAGCCATAAGGACGAGTACGGGACCCGAGCCAGTTCTCCCTGACATTTGGCAGCGTCATCAATCTTCATTCTTAATTCATAGAGCAGCACAATAAGCTGCATTCAGACCAGCAGTCAATCTGCCCTGACGCCTCCAGTAACGGAGGAATACAGTTTACTATCAGGCCGTGCCACGACCCCAATTCAAGAGGCAAATTCAATTCAGTGCTCAGGAGGCAGGAGGAGTTGCAGGGGGTGATGGGGGGGGGGAGCGTGAGCCCCAGCCGGCTGCAGGGGACCGATAAAGCCATTCAAATTCAGCCCTCATCCTCCTCACAAGCAGCCAGGCCGGCTGGATACGGCCGGATGAGTTACGCCTGCCTTTACTACACTACAGCGCGCCACAATAACCCCACGCCGGAGCCCACGCCGCCGCAGAGCGAGTGAGAAACGTTCACACGCAGTGGCGGCGGGGAGGAGAGGTCACGCGCAGGTTATTTCAGCTGCTTTCACATTTGATTTCACATTACATGCCTAGCTAAAGTGTCTAAACTGGATTGGAATGTGACAAAGATGTGATTTTGTCAGATCTGTGTGAACACAGGAGTCTATTCAAACCAAATTTAAACCACTTGTAGGATATTTTCTTCAATTTTCTTCAATTAATTTTCTTTTATTAGAAATAAACCTAACAACTAAAATTTGTAGATTTCTAGACTTCTTCTAGAAGTAAAAGCCTTATAAAACATTAAAAAAACACTACTTAAGCACTACTTTGTAATATAAATATAATCAAGAGGAAGATGAATGATCACAAACCATCAAACCACCAAACTGAACTGCTTGAATTTTTGCACCAGGAATGGTTTCATAAAGAGCATGATTAAAAACTGTGATTAAAAACCAAAAGGGTTATTCCACCAAATATTGATTATTTCTGAACTGTTAAAACTTTATGAATATGAACTTGTTTTCTTTGCATTATTTGAGGTCTGAAAGCTCTGCATCTTTTTTGTTATTTCAGTCATTTCTCATTTTCTGTAAATAAATGCTCTAAATGACAATATTTTTATTTGGAATTTGGGAGAAATGTTGTTTGTAGTTTATAGAATAAAACAACAATGTTCATTTTACTCAAACATAAACCTATAAATAGCAAAATCAGAGAAACTGATTCAGAAACTGAAACGGAAACATTGTCAGTCTGCCTGCCATGAAACCTTCTGCACAAACTAAAGACTCCAACTCCCAGCATGCACCAACACTAGACCTCCTGGACACTGCTGATCACGTGACGCTTTAGCGTTCTAACTCACCAAGCTTCTGATTACACACACCTGTTTTCACTAGTGTATATACCCCTTGTTTTCAGTAGCTCCTTAACCGGTATTGAACCTAGTTTCTAGCGTTTCTTTTGTTACCGACCTGGTTTTGTATTTTTGACCACTCATTAGCTTAGTCCTTTTACTTGTTGTTTATCTTTGCCGACCCTGTTTCTAACCCTGTTTTTAACTACTCCTTTTGCCAAGCCTATCTCTAATTTTGGATATTCCTTGTATGACTCTTTTGATCTATTCTCACTCTGGTGTGTTGTTATCTATTGCTGCCAATTTAATTTCCGACTATCCCTGTCTAAGTCTAATCCTGATAGAGACATCCCAAGTCGCAAAAATTAAAAAATGACACCAAGGGATAACAGAACTTTACCTTAATTCATCTCAACATACCTTTTGCAATCATTTAGTCCCTTGTGGGCAATGCTAAAATCACTATTACAAACTGTACAGCGGGCAAGACTTTCACTGTGTTTTACATTTACCAGACAGGGATATACTTTAGAGTAGTGAGAGGTGAAATGAGTTTTGGTTTGAGTTCCCATCCCATCCGGGAGGGAAAAAAAAACACTGCCCACTCACTCTAAAAATTGATTGGCTGACTTGCAGAGTCTTTGCAGAGAACAGGCCAATCAGAACCCTGTCTGTTTTGCATGTAGGGAGCCGATATTGATATGCGGTAGACTCCCGCAACTTCCGGGAGACTTGAGGAGTCTGCCTTTATTATTCAACTGTGTGTTTGGTATCTGCATGTGTCTGTTGTAGTGCAAAATTTATATTGCGATATATTCCTTAATTTCAGTCGATACGATATAATTTCGATATCGATATAAATACTTTGAAGGCCTCAGAAAAACTGCTAAGAATCTTTGCAATGGATATCTGTAACTACTACTGTCTGAAATTTTAATTTAAGTCTTTGAAGCCTCCTTTCATTATATAAAACTAAATAAGACTTTAGAAATAAAAAGGGTCAAAATAAATCAATGCATACAGCCTTTATATACAAATGAAAACTTGACATCCCTATCAAACATAAACCTATACCCTTTATATACCTACTACCAATATAAATAACTTTAAACTACAACAGAGGCAGAGCTTCTTATTGTTTTGTAAACAAATGTAACAGATCGAGAGAATTTAACAGAAAGAATATAAAAAGCCTTTAAATATACATAAAAGGAACATGATGTTTACGTCAAATAAGCAAACCAATAGACTTAATCATCTATATTATTGAAACATTTCTTTATTTATAATTTTATTTAAATT
Organism: Astyanax mexicanus; assembly: GCF_023375975.1. NCBI lineage: Eukaryota > Metazoa > Chordata > Actinopteri > Characiformes > Acestrorhamphidae > Astyanax > Astyanax mexicanus. The sequence continues at coordinate 2,059,156 of NC_064425.1, forward strand.
TTTTCCCATTTTCTCCCCAATTTACACAGCCAATTACACACCAGGAGGGTAAAGACTAGCACACGCCTCCTCTGATACATGTGAAGCACAGCTTGGTTCTGATACAACAGCTCACAGATGCTCTGTGCTGCGGACATCACCGTAGGAGTGATGTGGGGAGAGAGCGCCACCTATCCACCCGGAGGGAGCAGGGCCAGTTGTGCTCCCTCTGAGCGCCGGCAGCTTGATGGCAAAGCTGTATGAGCGGGGGTTCGAACATTTCTTATCGCGATAAATACCGATATCGAATTACTGTCCAGGTCTAGTCTGTCGTGTGTCTGCCTAGCGTTACAGTTATACATAAATTTCGGAGACTAATCCATGGTTCATGTGCCTCATTAATGGTGGGAGTCGATTCATACATACTGCAGATTATCCGTGATCTGTGGTGGTCTGTGTAACACCACTAGAACCGGAGGAACACAGTTGTAATGTAAAGCTGGTCCTGATGAAGAGCTGGTTTGATCAGGCCGGTGGGAAACAGAAGGGTTTGGCAGTTAGTGCAGATCAATCTCAGAAAGACCGAGAGTCAGCAGATCTGAGCTCAGATCCGGGAGCTGGGGGGACGTGCAAACACACACACACACACACACACACACACACACACACACACACACACACTTCCATCTCATTCTGCCTTCTAATAAAGACACATCGTGATGCATCACTGCTGAGACAAACCGGACCCACGCCGGCACGTTCACCATGCTCCAGCCACGAGCGTGTAATTCCCTCCAGAGCCGCAAGAGCATCAGCACACCGGCGCTACCGTCTGCTAAAACACGGCTGCTAAAACACGGCTGCTAAAACACGGCTGCTAAAACACGGCTGCTAAAACACGTCTACTAAAACACGTCTACTAAAACACGGCTGCTAAAACACGGCTGCTAAAACACGTCTGCTAAAACACGTCTGCTAAAACACGTCTACTAAAACACGTCTGCTAAAACACGTCTGCTAAAACACGGCTGCTAAAACACGGCTGCTAAAACACGTCTACTAAAACACGTCTACTAAAACACGGCTGCTAAAACACGGCTGCTAAAACACGTCTGCTAAAACACGTCTGCTAAAACACGTCTGCTAAAACACGTCTACTAAAACACGTCTACTAAAACACGTCTGCTAAAACACGTCTGCTAAAACACGTCTACTAAAACACGTCTACTAAAACACGTCTGCAGTAATTGCGTTCTCCTGTACATCCATCAAACGCAGGGGTAAATATGTCATAGGAAATGTGCATCAAGTTATTAGCAGTCAACATTTTTATATCGAGGTTGTACCAAGCACTCTGAGAAAAGCAGCTTCATTAAAAACCCCAGAGAGCAGCAAAACCAATAAACGAGTAGGAATGAAGGAAAGTTATGACAGGAAACACATTCAGCCATCAACCTCTGTATCAACCTCAGCCTCAGCATCAGCAGCAGCAGCAGCAGCAGCAGCCGATCGGCGGATCTCTGGACTTTATAAACCAAAGAGGACAGTAATTCATCACTGTGAGGAGGGACAGGAAGAAGTGGGCAATGGAGTGTCTCAGAAAGGGATTTACTAACTGATACAGCCAGATACTGAAAGAGAAAGAGAGAGGAGCAGAGAGACAGACAGAATTAGAGCAGAAAGACAGACAAAGTTAGAAAGAGAGAACATAAAAGACAAGAGACAGACAATTAAATATATACAGTAGACGACACAAACAGAGAGAAAAAGAGATAAAAGAGAGGTAGAAGAAATACAGTGACCAGGACAGACAGAGAAAGAAAGATACTCAGAGAAAGGCTGAGACAAACAGAGAGACAGAGAGACAGAAAGTGGCTAATGGAGGAAAAAATGAAAGAGAGGTAAAGGCAGACAGAGTCTGAGAGAGGAATAAAGTGAGACAATTGGCATATATTAGAGGCAGACAGAAAGACAGACAGAGAGAGAGTAAAAGTGTTTTTTCGACCTCTTTTATTCTTCTCTGTTTCTCACACTCTGTCTCCAAGTCTCTCTTTTTCTGCCTCTCTCTCTCCCTGTCTGTCTACCTCTTTCTCTCTTTCTCTCTGTGTGTCTTTCTCTGTCTTCTTGTCTTCATGTGCTTTTATTTTATATTTCACTTTCCGCATCTGTCTCTCTCTTTTTGTGTCTTTCTTGAACTCTGTACCTCTCTCAGTCTGAAAGAAAGACAAGTACATTTTTATAAAGTTTTAAGAGTTCAGAAATCAATATTTGGTGGAATAACTCTGGTTTTTAATCACAGCTTTTTTTCATGCATCTTGGCATCATGTTCTCCTCCTCCACCAGTCTTACACACTGCTTTTGGATAACTTTATGCTGCTTTACTCCTGGTGCAAAAATTCAAGCAGTTCAGGTTGGTTTGATGGCTTTATGGAAATTATTTTTTCTAGAGCTGTATATATAAAGTCATTTACCCAACCCACTCTTTAGGACTCCCCTATCACTAGTGATGCTCCAACATCAGGACAGTGAACACTAGCACACGCGTCCTCCGACATATGTAAAGTCAGACTCCGCCTCTTTTTGAGCTGCTGCTGATGCTGTTGCATTGCTGAGTAGCATCACAGCGCTAACGCTCGGAGGAAAGCGCAGCGACTCGGTTCTTATACATCAGCTCACAGACGCAGCCTTGTGCTGATCCACATCACCCTAGGAGTGATGAGGGGAAAGAGAGAGCACCATCTACTGTACTCTACCCACCCAGAAAGAGCAAGAACAACTGTGCTCTCTCAGGGCTCCAGCAGCTGATGGCAAGCTGCATGACCAGGATTCAAATCAGCAATCTCCTGATCATAGTGGCAGTGCTTAGCTCTGTGAACCTCGCAACTTGTCGCCAACATATTTCTATATTATATATTGCCATAAATGGCAGAGTCAGGTTCAGAAAGAACACGAAATTGAAAGTACAGAGAGGGTGAGAAAGTCCAAGACTAAAATATTTAGAAAGAAAGAAAGAAGAAGAGAGAGACAGAAGGAGAGATAATGAAAGAGGGAGGTGGGGAGGAGGGGTGGACGAGTGCCAGCTTGGTGCAGGACAGAACAGTGGGGTTTAAGCTCGGTGGCGCTGAATGGCAGAGGCACTTCCTGTGGGCCTTCAGGTGAGACGTGTACAGAGTGCAGAGCAGCAGCTTCCTGCAGCCACAGCCTTAAATCAGCCCCACCAGCAGCAGCTGGGCCATCAGCCACCCCCCAGACCTGAACCAACACTCTGAGAAACACCCACCAGGAGATCAGAGGAACTGGGTGGGTCCTGGAGATAATATGATAAAGATATTTACAAAAACGAGAACATAATTCAATAAAAAGTTTTTTTTTCTTTTTCTTTTCTTTTCTCAGTTTTAACAGCTGTATCTTATACACTCTGTAGACAATGAGGGAGAAGAAGTCTAACCCAGGGGTTCCAAAACTTTTGCAACTCACAGCTCAACAATCAAAGCAGCCCATCATATTGAGTTAAAGGTTTGAACTGCCTCAAGACATTTATCTTTAAAAAAAAAAACCCTGTGTCAAGTCCTGTCATTGTCTGTCTTCCTGCCATGGACTCTAGTTCACAGACCAAAGACTACACTTCCCAGAATTCACCTGCGCCCAACTTCCCGGACATGCAGAATCACGTGACGCATTGGCATTCTGGCTCACCAAGCTACTGAGATTATGGATGATATCATGATTATCAAAAATTATTGAGGTCATGTTCATTATTGTACAATAAATCATTATTGCAATTATTTTTTTCATGCATCTTGGCATCATGTTCTCCTCCACCAGTCTTACACACTGCTTTTGGATAACTTTATGCTGCTTTACTCCTGGTGTAAAAATTCAAGCAGTTCAGTTTGGTGGTTTGATGGCTTTTGATCTTCCATCTTCCTCTTGATTATATTCCAGAGGTTTTCAATTTGGTAAAATCAAAGAAACTCATTGTTTTTAAGTGCTCTCATTTTTTTCCCCAGAGCTGTATATATATATATATATATATATATATATATATATATATATATATATATATATATGATTTCACCCAGGCACCCAAAGGATCCACTATTGCAAAAAAAAGGTTCAGCTTATGTGAGGCAGAAAGCGAGGGGTTGTTTCTAACATGAACGATGCATTAAGCAGACGTCTGCAGTTTTCTGGAGCGGAAAGGAAATTGCTGTGTTGAGGTGCTGTGGGTAGATACTCTCCCTGAGCAAACATGCTGTCTATTCTGCTGTCGATTCAGTTTCAGCTTCCTGAATGCCACAGGAGGAGCATTCTTTGAGGTTTACTTTGATACTGCTGGAACGAGCAGGCCAGCGCTGACTGATTATAAATGCAGGAGTTGCAGCGTAATGCGTAAATCTCAGCGGCGCAGGAGCTGATTAAGGTGAGGAGGGTTTTAGGAGGCGTCCTGCAGTGACCCCGATCAAACTGCACAGCAAAAGATATGTGATTCACAGAATATGAATGACATTATTTATATACTGTAGCTACCCTGGTGAAAAAATATATACTTTATTCTACTTAAAATATATTATGGCTGCAACGATTCGTCGATATAATCGATAATGACGATTATTTAAATTTGTCGACTACAAATAAAACGTAGGTAAAGGTATACAGCTCTGGGAAAAATAAGACCACTTAAAAATTGTAAGTTTCTTTGATTTTACCAAATTGAAAACCAGAACCAAAGAACCAAAGAACAGACAGGTCAAGAATAAGGTTGTGAAGAAGTTTAAAAGGTCTCATTTAAATGCAAATCTCGTTTTTAAATCCAATTTAAAATGTCTAGTTTTGGTCTTTAGTATGAATGAACGCCACGTGAGCCGTTTTGTTTTGAAAAAAAAAAAGTGGTCAGGTGTTTCTATTTAGCCCTGCTTTAATTCACTGAATCAGAGTATCTCTGAAGAAAGACAGGATTTGGCTCCTCCCTCACTTCTTACCACAGTCTCGCGAACCTCTCGTCACAGATGAGAAGGGATGGACGTAAGTGCAGATATAAATGTGTTTAATAAATGAGATGAAAACAAAACAGAAAACAAACACGGGTAGCGCAAAAACTAAGAAAACAACACTTGGAAATAATTAAAACAAAGACTAGAACAAAACTAAGTTTAACTAAACAAACAAGAAACTAAGTAACTAGAAAACACTAAGAACAAAAAATGAACAAACTTGGCACACTTACTGATTTAACAAGACAACAGACTTGGATACAAAAACTCAAACTTCTAAGGAACACAAAATACAAAACTGGTACAAATACATACAGACAGCAAGGATACAAAAGACTCAACACTGAACATTCAAACAGAGGGGCTTAAATACACGAGGAGAGTGAGAAACACCTGGGCTTGTATGACGAGGGGGCGGGGTTACAGACAAGACACAGGTGAGAACACTAATTGCTAGGGCAGGGCTTGGGCGGAGCTAGGGCGGAGACAGGTACAAAAACATAACAGAAGCACATGGCTGGGAAACACATGACGGGTAAACAGAGGGGAGGAGCACAAGGGACCACATGAGGGAGAAACAAAAGACAGACATGGGCTAAGCTGTGACACCTCTCCTCCAAAGTATTGACTCAGGGCTGAATAGTTTTGCACACCACAATTTTCATTTTTTTTTATTTTTTATTTCCACATTAAATTCCAATGAAATATATTTATGTCTGTGGTTGTAATGTGACAAAATAAGAAAAATGTTCAAAGGGAGTGAATACTTTTGCAAGCCACTGTGTTGTGAACTGTAAGCAAAGCGATCGATTTAATTCGTGGCCTTTATTCTGATCCCAAAGTTCAGATCCAGACATTCCTTACATACTTTATTTTAAGGAACACAAATTAGGCGCTTATTAATGTCTTATTATTATTTGCTTAATAAAGCCTTAATTAGACATTTATAAATGATTTATTCACTACTTATTATTAGGCTTTATTCTGTGTTATAAAGTGTTATTGGTGCTTAATTAGGGGTCTGTGATTGATTAAATATATATTTATTCAGTTCTTTTTTAGTGTGTAATTAGTGATGAACAGAAGCTCACTTTAGAATATGCTGCACATCTTGGTCTATTAGTGATTTATTAAGCCCTTATTAACTCTTTTATAATAAACTCCAGCACAGCCATAACCTTCCTAAACTCACATAGATAAACTCAAACTGCTGCCAATTATAATAACACTAATAACATGTAGAATTAGCTAATAGTTAATAATATGCTTAGTAATCTAATCTGATTAACAGTGTGCTAACATAACATAACTGTTTATAGTGCGCTATAAGAATGAATACAGACATTATTAATCATTTCCACATAACAGACCCCTAATTAAGCACCAATATCACTTAACACAGAATAAAGCCTAATAATAAGTAGTGAATAAATCATTTACAAATGTCTAATTAAGGCTTTATTAAGCATAACAAGTGCCTAATTTGTGTTTTTTTAAATAAAGTGTTGCCGTGTGTGCTCATATAAACACACACACACACACACACACACACACACAGAGTAGGATATGCTGACGCTTGAAAGATGTGGGTTTTATTTATTTGGGTTAACTTTATGCCTCAAGGTTGAAAGCAGCCTTGACTAAAGGGTCGCTGGGAAAAAAATAAAAAAGTTTTCAAGGAATTTAAAATAATACTGTCAGGAGGAATTTATTTACACGCATATATTTTGCGTAAACAAAGAAGTATGTTTAAAAGTGAAACTGAGGTCAGTCTGCAAAAACAAACAAGGAATAAAAAGCCTTTAAGTTCAACTTTTGAGAATCTTGATCATTTCAATATCTAATGGGGAATGTTGTTCTTAGCACTGAAGTGCGGAGTTGAAAAACACTAGAGGCATATATTGTATTTTTTGCACTATAAGGTGCACCTAAAATCCTTAAAATGCTCTTTATAATCCGGTGCTCCTTATGTATGAATTCTATCAGTCAGGTATTAAGGAGCAGTAAAGCCACTCTGAACACTGAAGTTTCAGTAAAGTTTCTCCAGCACTAAGGCTGGAGCAGTATTAGCATTAGCTGCTATCCACAGTGCTAAGAGCTAACTCTTTCTCTATTCAGAGGCGAGTATATCAGACTGTAGCCCATGTGTTTACCGTGTTAAAACAAGTTACGTGGGACGAACCACTAGCTAATATCACCCTCTGTTACCAGAACTTTCAGGGTTCCTCAGTGTAGCGCTGTCGGGCAGCATTTATTAGCGCTAACTGCTTCTAGCGCTGCTGCTAACCTCGCTTAACTACTGGAAATCTAAGCTTACTGTAGATAAATGGAAGCAATTTACTAGATAAATCTGTGTAGATTAACTTCTAGCACTCGTTTCACTTTAAATTATTATTATTTTTTAAGAATTACAGTTTTTACAACTGAATTTAAAGAGAAACATGGCAACACCCCTGTTCCTTACTATTGTCAATTAAAATGCAACTTATAATCCGTTATGCCTTATAGTCTGAAAAATACGATAATATTAATCCTTCTGATCTGTTATAGTTAAAACTAACTAATATACTTTTTATAGCATTAATCATTATAGCTAATGTTTAATTAGTATAATGAACAAGCAAGTAGAAAATTACCCATTTAATATGTTTATATTGTTTATATGTTTATATATGTTTATATAATACACATACAGTTCTGTTAGGGGATGACAAATCTAAATACACTATACTGTCGATAGTATCTACATTTTTGTTGATTTTTAGTTTAAAACATCATTTGAACACAGGAACTGTCCCTTACACTGTGTCAAACTTTCTTTAAGAATGGACCAATAGAAATAATTGAAAGAATCTTCAAAATGACCTGAAATAAACTCTTTTTACATTGACTTCCACTGACAGTTTAGAAGGTTTTTTTTTATCTCTCTCCTGTAAAGTTTCTCCTAAAAAGTGTTTTGGAAATACTTTTTTTTTTTTTTTTTTATTGGACAGTGACGATACAGTATATGTATTGTATTTATATTAACTGAGCCCTAGACTGAGAAGAATTCTATTTTTTATTAACTTTTAGCACTTTTTTAAACATAGTTATTGAACATAACACACGACAGAACGGTTGAAATTTTTATATATATTATATAAATAATGTACAGTACATACAGGAGATGATCAGTGAAACTGAAACACCTGTCATCATTTTAGTGTGGGATTTTAGGTTTCATGGCTAAATTGGAGCAGCCTGGTGTTCAATCTTCATTAATTGCACATTGCACCAGTAAGAGCAGAGTGTGAAGGTTCAATTATCAGGGTAAGATCACAGTTCTGCTCTAAATGTTGCAATGCACACAACATTATGGGAGACATACCAGAGTTTAAAAGAGGACAAATTGTTGGTGCACCAATCGTCTTGCTGGAGCATCTGTGACCAAGACAGCAAGTCTTTGTGATGCATCAAGAGCCACGGTACCCAGGGTAATGTCAGCATACCACCAAGAAGCACCAACCACATCCAACAGGATTAACTGTGGACGCTGTAAGAGGAAGCTGTCTGAAAGGGATGTTCGGGTGCTAACCCGGATTGTATCCAAAAAACATAAAACCACGGCTGATCAAATCACGCAGAATTCAATGTGCCTCTCTTTTGTTCACTTTTGTTCCACTAGTTCTGCAGTGTGTTATAATGAGCTGAACTGATCTAAGACCTGCACTATTCAGAAAACCACTGCTTCTACTGCAGTGAAAGAAATGGCAGTTTCTGTAATTATTGAATTAGACATGCTCGACATCAGTGGAGAAGATTTACAATACAGGTCCTGCCTGTGTTAAACTGAAGTACTGAAGCCAAATATGTGTGAATTTCACAGCAAATCTTTGTGAACTTGTGAGGGAAAGACGTCTCCATCAACACATCCATCATCTTCATCATCATCTTCGTCTTCATCATCTTAATCTATCTCTATTCTGCATTAGAAATGCAGCTGCAGAAACTCTGTGCTTTTCTCTGAACTGCACTCTCTAGAACATTGTTTTAGTGAATCTTCTGAAGGGGATCTTTGCCTGGATCTTGCCTAAATGATATTTTTTTTAATGTCGTCTGAAACAGTGACACATGTCTATCATCTCCAGTCTCATCTGGAGAATTTAGGAGACACTAGAGTTTAGTTACTGAGAGTTACAGCTCAGTTAGTAGTCAGTGTTCGACTTATAAACGTTTCAAGGAAATATGAATGTCGTTTCTGCAAAGTGAAACTTCTTGAATGAATTAATGAAGTTTAACTTATATAGCGTCTTTCTAGAAACCCAAGGACACTTTACAATTTACACATTTTACACACAACCATTTATACTCAGCACTCATCCACACACCGGTGAGAAGCGGCAGCCAATAGAGCACAGCGTACTCTCAACCAGAAACAACCACCATCCATCTGGAGGAGGACTGCATCCAGCATTACAGCATTTACCCAGAACAGAGTTGTAATCCAAATCTGGGCACACAGTCATACACACATTTTATACATCCACACACAGACTTACATACATACCACACACTTACACACCAGATCAATTTTGCACCAGGACTAAAGCAGCATAAAGTTATGCAAAAGCAGTGTGTAAGACTGGTGGAGGAGAACATGATGCCAAGATGCATGATTAAAAACTGTGAGTAAAAACCAGAGTTTTTTATTATTTCTGAACAACAATGTTCATTTTACTCAAACATAAACCTATAAATAACATTTTTTTTTATTTTCTCCTCAATTTACACAGCCAATTTACCCAACACAGTCATTAGGACACCCTCTATCACTAGTGATGCTCCAACACCAGAAGGGTTAGGAAGACTAGCACATGCCTCCTCCGACACATCACAGCGCTAACAGTCAGAGGAAAACGCAGCGACTCGGTTCTGATACATCAGCTCACAGACGCAGCCTTGTGCTGATCCACATCACCCGAGGAGTGATGAGGGAAAAGAGAGAGCATCATCTACTGTACTGTACCCTCCCAGAGAGAGCAAGACCAACTGTGCGCTCTCGGGTGTCCGGCAGATGATGGCAAGCTGCATGAGCAGGATTCGAACCAGTGATCACCTGATCATAGTGGCAGCGCTTTAGACCGCAGGAGCACTTGGAGCCCACAGTTAGAGCTATATATATCCATTATATAGCCATTCACCAAAGAATCCTGGTGTATATTACAAAATACAAAATACATTTTAAAAGAGCTTCTCGAGCTTTAAGTTGCGTCACAAATGACCAACCTTCACAGCAAGCAGAGCCCCAATTAACACTCAATTAACACTTCAGTGTTTCAGTGCTATGGGTCAATATTTCATCTTCATATTCCTGTGCCTCTGCTGTTTATTGTGGTAAATTTACAATAATAATCAGACAGAATCAGTAATAATCTGATCTTTATGATCTTTATTGGTCCTTTACAGATCCTCTTCATTACTGTGTACAGGGTCTGTCCTGAACTCCTGATTACATGAACAAACTCTCCTCTCAGGAGAAAGAGGACGTTAATAAACCTGGGCCTGACAGCGAACCACTGACCGCCGCATCCACCCCCGAGAGCCCGGAGCTACGGTTGGGCCGAGGCCATCGCGCCAATTTAATCCGCGCATTATTAATGAATGCGGTGAGCAATCCGGAGATCTGTGACTGATCACTGCGTGTTGTGCAGCATCAACTACATACCTAGAAAAAGACTGGGGGCAAATTAAAGAGTAACAAGCTAGAAAGCATTAGATTAGCGAAGGGTCTGTGGACAAATGAGTCGTGAACAGTATATTGTTTATGCCACAACCGAGAAATACATCTACAATGACATAAAACACAACCCTAAACCAGGATATATACTGTATACAGCTCTGGAAAAAATTAACCACTTCAGTTTCTGGTTTATGAACATTGTTGTTTTATTCTATAAACTACAGACAACATTTCTCCCAAATTCCCAATAAAAATATACTCATTTAGAGCATTTATTTACAGAAAATGAGAAATGACTGAAATAACAAAAAAGATGCAGAGCTTTCAGACCTCAAATAATGCAAAGAAAACAAGTTCATATTCATAAAGTTTTAAGAGTTCAGAAATAATCAATATTTGGTGGAATAAACCTGGTTGGTTTTTAATCGCAGTTTTCATGCATCTTGGCATCATGTTCTCCTCCACCAGTCTTACACACTGCTTTTGGGTAAAATTCAAGCAGTTCAGTTTGGTGGTTTGATGGCTTGTGATCATCCATCTTTATTCTTGATTATATTCCATTGGTAAAATCAAACAAAATCATCATATTAAGTGATCTCTTATTATATATTAGTATATATATATATATATATATATACACACATACATATGTATGGCAAATTTATCTCTAAATATGGCCATAAAAATATTTTATGGCATTTTCGCAATAACGATACTCTTAGCGATATAACAAAACATTGAATTTAAAAATATATATTTCAAAAATACACTACTGCAACAAAATGAAAATACAATTTTATTATTGCATACAATATGATATGGCACACCCCTAACTGAGATATTAAAAAATGTACAAGAATTTGATCAGATTTGTTACAGAATTCAATGATCCAGAATATAATGATAATAATAATACACTCCAAATATCTCCATATATCCAGGATTAAAGTAAAATAAATGATACTGCACAGATATAATCTGTCTCTAGTAGATATATAATGGGAAATGAGAATAGGGCTTATGGCTCCGAGTCATAAAACTTGATATTTTCTATTTCTGACGTGTTTATCTCTTCAGAGTGCACAGAAATTAGCGATATGGCTCTAAAATAATATCACGATATTTCATGGTATTTTCGCGATATCAATACTCTTGGAGATAAGTCAAAACACTGAATTAAAACAAAATATTTTAAGAATACACTTTTTTATAATTGCATCCAGAATTTTATCAGATTTGTATCAGAAGTCAATGATCCAGAATATCATGATACTAATATTTCTAATGCACTTCAAAAATATCTCCATATATCCAGTATTAAAGTAAAATAAATGATACTGAACAGATATAATCTGTCTCTAGTAGATATATAATGGGAAATGAGAACAGTGTGAATTTTTCTTTTGATAAAAACAGTAAAAAGTAAAACCCTGATGTGATAATTTGATGTGATGATTTAATTTGATTATCATCTCAAAAACAACAGAGAAAGTCTTAAAAAAAAAAGGCGTTTCATATCTAACTGTTATTATTTGTCACGAAGTGACCCAGGCAGGGAGACGAGGAGGCGGACGCAAGTGCAGGTAGGGTGAAATAAATAATAATTTAATAACTAAATAACAATTAAGCAAAGAAACAAGGAACGAGTAACACTAAACAAAGAAACACAAATAACCAATAACAGGGAAATATAAACAAGGGAATAAAGTAATAAACACAAAGCAGGGGTATATACAAGGAACTAGGGAACACGGAAATAAACAAGAAACTAGAAACATTAAACAAGATATAAACAAAGGACAAGGGCTAAAGCTAAGAAAACGAGGGCTAGGCTAGAAAACACGAGAATGACAAAACAACAGAGGAAGGTGCAAAGACCGACGGAGGACAAGGTGGCAGAGGAGGGCTATTTATAGTAACACAAACACACTAGAATTGGAAACACCTGGGGAAGGGGCGGAGCTACAAATGAGACACACATGGAAAAGCACTGAGACAGGAGACACAGGGGAGCACAGGTCACGTGGGGAAGACACACAGAGACACAAGACGAGGCCAAGATGTGACATTATTTTCCCATATTGTGCATATTTACGGCTCAGAGTCATAAGACTTGATGTTTTCTATTTCTGACGTGTTTATCTCTTCATAGCGCACAGAAATGGCTTCAGATCTCATTTTGACCTTGGACTCCTTCACCTGCTAAGTGAGGGAGAAGCTGATTGTTGTTTTGTGGCAGACGCCACTCAATATTAATGATTCCTCCCCACCTCCGAGCGCCATCCCCAGGCTCTCTAAAGCTACATATAGCCAAGCCACCTCAGATTACCATGTGACGGGCTGAACGCAGGACCCAAGGTCAAGGTGAAGCAGGACGTATGCGTCCGGGAGATAAGTATCTGCTCCACGCCCAATAGAGGGTGGCGATGGCCGTCTTCAATTTCCAAGGTCCTGGGACTAATTTGAGCGTCTCAATTGCGGATCGGCTGACAGTAATTGATTTTCCTGCACCCAAATGAAGTCTTGACTTGATTGAATCAGACAATGGATTGCAAAACAAACACCAAGCGCTCAAAGTTCAAACAGTGTACCGGCAAATTAACTCCTACACCGCTCACTCCAGAAAAAGCTATCAATTTAACCGGCTACATGAGCACCAACACACAGCCAGTGATGGAAACACAGATGCAACAAGTGAACGCGAAATGAAAAAGGCAAAACAGGATGGATGGGGAGCTGCACTGCATCATACATCATAATTTGATTGTGTTTTTCCCTCTCTAGAAATAAATAACTCTCAAAAATAGAGCCTGCTAAGTGGATCTTGTGTTTTTTGGGAGCATGTTTCCAGGGGAAAAAGCTTAAATTGCAATAGAGATGATAATGATGTCTAACCACCTTCAGACAGCCTGTTTTTTTATTTTATCTAATTTTATGGTTTACCTTTTAGTCCTTTTATTTTATTTTATTTTATTTATTCAATGCATCCTTTTATTTGTTTTGTTACTCCTTTTACTTTTGGCCTTTTACCTTTTTATTTCATTTATTTCTTCATTTTATGTTTTATAATTTTTTACTTATTATTTGTATTTATTTTAGTTTCATCATTTACTTTTTTATATTTGTGGTTATTTTAGTCCTTTATTTCTTTAGCTGTGTTTACATATGATTATTGTACGTATTTATCTATTTGTTTTATTGCTCTAAGCTAAGTTAAGCTAAGTTAAGTAAAAAAAAAAAAAGTTAAACGAGTGCTGGATGTTAATCTACATTTCTAGATTTCTCTCCTGAAATCTGTTTATTTGGATGCGTAAAGCACTTCTGTTTATTTACAGTAAGTATAGATTTACAGATTTCCACTAATGCATTAGCAGCTAACCGCTAGAGCTATAGAGTGTTCCGGTAAGCCAGGGCGATATTAGCTAGTGATACGTCAAACGTAGCTTGTTTTAACATGATAAACTTGCTACAGACTACAGTCTGATATACTCACCTCTGAACGGCGAAAGAGCTAGTGCTTAGCGGCACGGTTAGTGGCTAATGCTAATACTGCTCCAGCAGTGCTAGCTGGGGTTAGCAGTAAGCTGCAAGATGATAATACTTATCTCTGAACAGTGAAAGAGCTAGCGCTTAGCGCAGTATAGTGCAAAAAATACAGTAGTACTGTCCAGATGGGATTAGTTTCTCAGGAGTTTCTGGGTAGTTTTTATCCTCTGTGATTTTATTCCCGTCCAGAACGATCATGTACGTGTTTTTCTCAGACCTCAATCCTCAGAGAAAATTACAGGCTGAATTATCTACTGTTTTTCTCTGAACTTCGTGCCCCTCCGGTAATTTTATTCCCGTCCGGACGCACATCTCTGAGTTTCGTCTCCTTTCCACCGTAATTACACTTTGGGCGTGTTTTTCCACAGAGATCCACGTAAAAACAAAGTGAGTGGAAATGGAGGAGCTACTGAACGCGAGCTACTGAATGTCACATGACCAAGAAGTTCTCACAAAAAAACTCACTGCCAGCTGACGTAGAAAATGAGGCCTGTCTCGTCTGGATCAGTGTGGATAGACATACAGTACAGGCAAAAAGTTTCAACACACCTTCTCTTTTTCAGTGCGTTTTCTTTATTTTCATGACTATTTACATTGTAGATTCTCACTGAAGCATCAAAACTATGAATGAACACATGTGGAGTTTTATGAACTTAACAAAAAATGAGCTGAACCTCCACAGTCACCGGACCTGAACCCAATCCAGATCCAGGTTTGGGGTGAGCTGGAGCACAGAGTGAAGAAGGCAAAGGAGCAACAAGTGCTAATAAACACCTCTGGGAACTCCTTCCTTCCTTCAAGACTGTTGGAAAACTTTTCATTTCAGGTGGCCACCTCTTGAAGCTCATTGAGAGAATGATGCCAAGAGTGTGCAAAGCAGTAATCAGAGCAAAGGGGGCTATTTTGAAGAAACTAGAATATAAAACTCCACATGTGTTCATTCATAGTTTTGATGCTTCAGTGAGAATCTACAATGTAAATAGTCATGAAAATAAAGAAAACGCATTGAAAAAGAGAAGGTGTGTCCAAACGTTTAGCCTGTAATGTATTTAATACCCTTTTTTTTAACACATCGAACACGTTGAAGATTACTGAATCTAGACATGAATGTCTGGTATGTCGATATACATCATCAGGATTCACAGAGCGGCGCTTCGTTCTATCTAATGATTTTCCACAGCAGATACTGAGATACTGAGACGAGTGCTTATCCGTCGGGCATGAGATTTTGACCTGTGGCCTCGGAAAAAACCAAGCCAAGTTTTTTTGCATTGGTAATGGAGGCAGGTCAAGCACTAGACGGTAATAAGTCAACGCATGAATATGCAGATCTGTGTTCTCGGTATATCTGGCGGACGGGCACCCCGGTGTGGGTCTGATGAGCGCAGTATTTGGCAGCTTGGTGCTGTGTGTGATTTATAAGAGGCTGCCCCTGACTTGCCCTGATTGAACTGATTGTCTCATTCAGAAGCAACGGCTACTCGTGCCGCCGGGTTTGGTTTTTACAGTCCGGTCGAGGCTCTGGACTCGATGCTAGCCACTGCAGTGGTTGCCAAGTCTCTAACCCCAAAGTCCCCTCCCAAGGCGCGCTGTTTTCTGGAAAGTTACGGCTCTTAGAACAGAATCAGCTCTCCGTACGCCGCTGTGGATTCTGCTGGAATTCAATATAAAACGCTTCATTGCCACTGGGACCAGCAATCCAGCGCAATGATCTGCTCTACAGAAGGTCTCCCCCATTTAAACTTTTAATAAGTCTTTTTAAAAGAGAAGCTTTTCCTCTTTCTCCAGAGTGCTCACATTCGACGATGGCATTTCCAGAGTCTCGCTCACCGAGCCGGCCAACTCTCAAAGCGGACCATAGAGATGACCTCCTCGCTCAATATTCTGTATTCATTATCGACTACGACTAAATATTTATTCAGTCTCTTCCGTTACCCAGCAACCCCCTGCGACGGTGCAATAATCACCATTGTTTTCAGTTAGAGGACAAATTCAGAGAAAAGCCCTTTGGGACACTTCCAAGCTTTCTGGCAGGAGAAGCGGAAGATGTCTGTCACAGTCGTGAGCAGGAAGCCTGTCTGCATCCCATCAGAGAGCAGGAGGCAAATCAAAACATCTCTAAAAATGGCTGAGTTGTGAGTTCTGTTACAACGCCAAGTTCAAGCAACCATCTGTTTGTGTAAAAGACAGTACGCCATTGTACGATAACATAAATTATCCATAGAGAATGCAGGAAAATGCTTTTAGAATCACGTTTAACAGACTATGAGATCCATTCCATGAGTCTATATACTATAGAGTAATGCCTTAGAAACCACATTTTCAGACAGTTTGAATCCTGTTCATGCAGCTTGCCCTCAACTACCTGAGCCCAGAGAGAGAGACCCACAATTGTCCTTGCTCCATTTTTCCCCTCATCACTCCAAAGGGTGATGTGGATCAGCACAAGGTTGCGTCTGTGAGCTGATGTATCAGAACCGAGTCGCTGCGCTTTCCTCCGAGTGTTAGCGCTGCTGTGATGCTACTCAGCAATGCTACAGCATCAGCAGCAGTTCAAAAAGAGGCGGAGTCTGACTTCACATGTGTCGGAGGAGGCGTGTGCTAGTCTTGAATTATCACTAGTGATAGGGGGAGTCCTAATGAGTGGGTTGGGAAATTGCCTGTGTAAATTGGGGAGAAAATGGAAGAAAAAATCAAAGTAAAATTATTTATATATAAAAAATAAATTCAATTTTATTTCTATAGTGCTTTTCACAACAAAATTCCTGTGTTTGGCCACTGTTGGGTTCTTGAGAAAGACCCTTAATCATCATGACTTGCACTACTTAGTGTGTATGTTTGTTCACCCCACAGATGGGTTAAAAGCGGAGGTTAAATTTCCTCAATGTGGGACTTATAAAGGTACTGTATTTATTAAATTGCAGCACTTAGTATTGTTATAATTACAGACTGTAATCCAGCGCAACACCCACTAACACACCATCATCATGTTAGTGTCTCCACAGTGCTGAGAAGGATCCACCACCCAATTACAAATATCTGCTCTGTGGTGGCCCAGTGGCCTGACCACTGTAAAACAGGGTGAAAGACAAATAATAAAGTATGGAGAGCAACAAAAGCAGCATGTTCTGTTTCAATAGCTTGAATTGAATGGCCCACAGGTAACAGGCCTACATCTTAACCACTACAGGTCCTGTAATCTCCCCTTAAACAGTAATCTAAGTTGGAGTGTTCTGGCAGTGACGCTACGATCACGCTGCACTTCATGTTCTTGTGAATGCTACTTACGCTGGCAAATAAGGGCTCCTTCTTTCGAAATGCACTTCTTAAGGGCGAAGTGTCCACTAGAAGCCCTCGGCCATATGCTGAGGATAAAAGGGGCAGACAGGCGGCTCAGTAAGTGGACAGCAGGGAGGTGAGAGAGACTGGAGAGGAAGGAAAGTCGTGTTTGGACTCAAAAAGCAGAAGAGCGTTCCCTTTTCTTTACTCAATACATGACTGGAGCAATTAGTACCAGTAAAACCACAACAGCTTGGGTAACCATACGCTTAAGAATGAAACTAAAGCTCCAATTCCTTAAGAGGCAAAATATTTTTTGAAATACCGTATTTTTCGCACTATAAGGTGCATGGTGGCTTAGTGGTTAGCACGTTAGCCTCCCAGCACTGGGATCTTGGGTTCACGTCCATATTTGGTAGAAGTTTCAATGTTTTCCCTGTGTCTGTTACGCAAAAAATTACCCCAAAAAATGTTGTACTCTAAATTGAGCTGGTGTATACGTGTAAAGTGTGTGGTATTTACTGTATGTAAGTTTGTGTGTGTAAGAAAGTGTGTATAATTGTATGTATGACTATATGCCCAGATATTAATTAGCACTCTGTCCTGGGTTAAATGCTGTAGTGCTGGATGCAATCCTGCAAGTGGACGGTGGTTTCCAGTTGAGAGTACGCTGTGCTCTATTGGCTTACGCTTCTCACCAGTGTGTGGATGAGTGCTGAGTATATATGGTTGTGTGTAATACGTGTAAATTGTAAAGTGTCCTTGGGTTTCTAGAAAGGAGCTATATAAGTTAGCTATATAACTTCATTCGTTCATTTATTCCTTTATTGATTCATTCATTTATAAGGCACATTTTTAATAAAGGGATGTCCCTTCTAATTTAGCAGACCTGTAAAGCTAAGCTAAGCTAAGCTAAGTTAACAAAATTGTAATTCTTAAAAAGAAAACATTTTGTTCTTTTAAAGTCAATCTACACAGATTTCTCTCCTCAAAACTGTTTATTTGGGTGATTAAAGTGCGTTTATTTAGTTACAGTAAGCTTAGATTCTTCGTTCCACATAGCATGTTTTAACACGGTAAACACTCTGAACAGCAAAAGAGCTAGCACTTAGCACGGTCCGCGGGTAAAGCTAATGCTGCTCCAGCAGTGCTAGCCGGGGTAAGAAGCAGGTTACAGTCTGATAATGCTCATCTCTGAACGGCAAAAGAACTAGTGCGTAACTCTGTCAGCGGCTAGTGCTAATACTGCTACAGAACTAAACTGAAACTCCTGTATAACTCTGTACTTCAGCGTAAATGGCTTTATTGCTGCTTAATAAATGATTGGTAAATTTCATACTTAAGGCTCACTGACGATGTTTTTGGGAAAATTAAAGGATTTTAAGTGCACCTTATAGTGAGAAAAATACTCCAGTGTTTCTGTCCTTCGAAATCCCGGTATTTGCTTAATTCCAGGATTCTTAAGCTTAACAAAGAGCTTCTGAAACTGGATTTTTTGTAAATTGCAAATAATTAGACAAATTAACGTCTACTTCAGTGTAAATTAGACTGAATTCACGATCAAATCCACCAAAGAACAATAAGAGGTCTAATTTACACTAACAGCACTAATTCCAATTCAATTGCAAAGCTCTTCTTTCTATTCTCTGCTTAATTAATTAGCGTACAGAGAAAGACAAGCGCTGTTCGCTGCTCCCTCATATAGACGCTTTCAGAAACACCCTGTATCTGTTATACTTTAAGTCAGGGATGGGCAACCGCACACGGCCCTCGTCATCACTCAGTGCGGCCCGCGAATAGATCAAAAATAATTTCATAATTTCATAATTAAAAAAAAAAAAAAAAAAAAAAACGTACTTTTGACCGCTAGAGGGCGCTGCCAAACAACCACGAAAATTGACATTGACATCCAGTCCATTGTGAGCCAGCAGGCCAAACCACAGCTCTCTCATTAGCTTCAATAAATGTTGGGCCTCTGTGGTCTAGTTTTCTGCTATTATTGAATGAGCTATTTGCAATCAGTTTTTAAATCTTTTTTGTTCTTTGTTATAAATGAGTTCAAATGCCTTTTGCACTTTTCTAAGCAAATGTTTTGTCCTTGTTGCTTATGAAGGACTTGTTATAATGAACTTATTTTACACAGAGGAACTACTGTATTTGCAATCAGTTTTTTAAGCAAACTTTTTGTTCTTTGATATGAAGGACTTCCTTTTTGCACTTTTTTTAAGCAAACAGTTTGTCTTTTGCCGTATTAAAATGCATTAATATGCAGAAAATAGTTGTTGATAAATGTTGGTGCTGTAAACATACAGATATAAATTCATATAAAATTTGTTCTTATTGAAAATCATTTGTAGCGTTTTTCATATTCAATTATTTGAAGTGCGAGGTCATGTGGCCCTCCAATGGTCATGCTGAAAAAAATGTGGCCCTCTCCATCATGGAAGTTGCCCATCCCTGCTTTAAGTTATTACTGCACACAAATTCGTCTCGTAATACAGCAGAGAGCAGGACATAAACACGAGCTTTGATCGATTTCTGAGCCTGAGAATGTGCAGCGTCCCGGCTGATGTGCCTCTGAAGCTCTTCACTGGAGCGAAATCAGTAATGTCGAGCATGACCGACTGATACGGAGCATTCTGAGGAACTCGGGTCTGGAGAAAAAGAAGAAGAAAAGCTCACAAGATGCAGACGATCCTACAGATTCAGAAAGATCAAGGGTCCTTGTATCTGGCTGAGGACTAAAGAGCTGATCCACATCACACACCTCTACTGTACTGTGTGTAGTTTTCCTGCAAAATGTCTTGGTAAACTTGGGAATTCATTATTCTGTTGATGACAAAAAAACGTCCAGACCCTGAGGCAGCAAAGCAAAGCAGCTCCAAACCATGATGCCCCCTCCACCATGTTTCACAGTTGGGATGAGGTTTTGCTGTGATGATGGTGTGCTCTGCATTATTTTTCCCACACATAGTGTTGTGTGTTTTCCTCCCAAACAACTTAAATTTGGTTTAATCTGTCCACAGTATATTACGCCAGTAGTGGAGTAGTGCAACATCCATGTGCTCTTTTGCAACCTTCAAACATGCAGCAATGTGTTTTTTGGACAGTAGTGGCTTCCTCCGTGGTGTCCTCCCATGAACTCCATTCTTATTTAATGTTTTCCTTATTGTAGATTTGTCAACAAAAATGTTAGCAAGTGCCAGAGTTTTTAGCTGAAACTCTAGGATTCTTCCTCACCTCATTGATCATTCTGCGCTGTGCTCTTGCAGTCATCTTTACAGGACTTTACCACACCTAGGGAGAGTAGCAGCAACAGTGCTGAACTTTCTCTATTTGTAGAGTGTCTGTCTTACCGTGGACACATGAACATCAAGGCTTTTAGAGATACTTTTGTAACCCTTTCCAGCTTCATGCAAGTCAACAATTCTTGAATGTTGGTCTTCTGAGCAATGCTTCTTAAGAACAGCAAACTCAAAACTGGTGTGTTTTTGTGTCTGCCTCCAATTAGCTCTTAGAAAAGTCAATAGCCGAGGGGTTCACATACTTTTTCCCCTCTCACTTTGAATGTTAACATGTTGTGTTCAATAAAACCATGCAAACGTATTTTTGATGAAGATGAAAATCAGAACAAATTTAATCAGCAATTTATGCAGAGATCCAAGTATAATCCCAAAGGGTTAACATATTTTTTCTTGCATGTGTATTATTAATTAGATCACACAAATGCATGTATATAAATATAAAAACCCTTAACATAAATATAAGAAGTATAAAAAGTGGAGTACAGATTAAAGCATATGTGGACAAACAGCCACTCTAAGACTTCATCCTTCTAGTCACTTCTAATTTCTAATGTCTTTTAAAAAGTGACTCTGGAAATTGATAATGTCGACCATGACCGACTGATACGGAGCATTTTGAGGAACTCTGGAACTCTGGTCTAGAAAAAAATATATAATAAAAGCTGGCAAGATGCAGACGATCCTACAGAGTTCAGATTCTGAAATCTCAAGGGTGCTTGTATCTGGCTGAGGACTAAAGGGCAGGAATGATGTGGCGGTCCATCCTGAGCCGTCGCTCTGAATGTTTCTGAACCTTCTTCTCCTGATTAAAGCCAAGGCCTCAGAGAGAGACAGAGAGAGAGAGAGAGAGAGAGAGAGAGACAGCCATCACAGCCCCGGCTCTGTGAATTTAACTCACTCTGCCTTAACCACCGAATCAGTGACTGGAATTTAATCAGCCTTCACAAAGCTGAGCGATGCCCCTGAGTGCAGCCATTGAAAAGGGAATTTGTGAACTCAAACATGGTCAGATTTCTAATTATGGAGGACCAGGGCCTGAAGACACAGTTGAACATTGTTCTAATAATCTCTCCCATGCAGAGGCTGAAGAGGCTGCCGCTGATTTCCACCGAAGGCGAGCTTCTGATGCGCCGAGAACTTGCTGACAGTGGGGAACCGGCTCCGGCGTTTGTGCCAGGGAGCCCACTCGCGGACCTCGGCCCTGACAGCAAATATACATCAGATCAGAAATTGGAGCAGTCAGTTCTTGTGGAGCTAACTAGAACGCTTCGGTCTTCTTCATGCAGCGTCTGCCCTGCAGAGATCCTCGCCTGCCACAGATCTGAAAGCAATCCGCCGATCCGTTCTGATAAACACCGCGGACGCAGCCCGGGTGCAACAGTTACCAGCACTTTTCTCCACTTGAATCGAAACCTGCGACCTCTACGCCGCTCTAGCTGTGAGTTTAAATAAAGCGGTAACTTTCCTCCTGTAAAGCTCTGGAAAAAATGAAGAAACCACTTCACTTTCTGAATCAGTTTCTCTGATTTTGCTATTTAAAGGTTTATGTTTGAGTAAAATGAACATTGTTGTTTTATTCTATAAACTACAGACAACATTTCTCCCAAATTACAAATAAAAATATTCTCATTTAGAGCATTTATTTACAGAAAATGAGAAATGATGCAGAGCTTTCAGACCTCAAAAAATGCAAAGAAAACATGCTCATATTCATTCAAGTTCAAGTGTTAAGAGTTCAGAAATCAATATTTGGTGGAATAACCCTGGTTTTTAATCACAGTTTTTAATCATGCATCTTGGCATTATGTTCTCCTCCACCAGTCGTACACCTTGTTTTTTGGAAAACTTTATTCTTTTTTAAACTCCTGGTGCAAAAATTCAAGCAGTTCAGTTTGGTTTGATGTCTTGTGATCATACATCTTCCTCTTGATTATATTGTTTTCTGAGACATTTTACTTACTTAACCCTTTCTCAAAACAATCTTAGAATAATGCACCTTTTATGAAACCCTGCCATAAACACGGATTGTGTAATCATAGTACAATTCTAACTAGGAATGGGTATATACTAATATATACTATATCAAAAGAGTCAGGGAAGTCCGGTGTGAGTGCATGCTGGGAATTGGAGTCTTTGTTTGTGTAGTTCCAAAGTCCAGAGCAAGACTGACAGCATCAGGACTGACTGACATTACAAAACCCTTATTATAAATATCAGAAATATAAAATGTTGAGTACAGATTAAAGAATATGTGGATAAACAGCCACTCTAAGATCTTCATCCTTAAGCAATATTTCATCCACTTCTAATTTATGTGCTGATCTTTTTAAAAAGTGGCTCTATACTGGAGCTGAAATTCATCTGCCTATCAAAGATGATGGAAACCCCAGTCTTTTTATCTCATCTTGTGTAACCATCGGTTATATGAGATGAGAGTAAATTCATATCAATTTTCCTCTTTTACAGTTTTACCTCCTTTTTATGATCGACGTTCCAACAATGGGGTTTTGCTGAAACGCAGCTCTCGCTCTTAAGTGAGGTCAGTCGCTCGACACCTCGAAGGAGCGTCTGGTTACAGTATCAGCTTTCAAGTAACGTTGTCATGCCACTGTGCGAGAGGAAAGGGCAAGGCAAAAATCGGAAGTTGGAAACAAAAACAGGTCGGTAACAAAGTCGATTAACATAGGAAATGTGTCGTAGAAGAGTTAGATAACTAGATTCAATACTCGGCAGAGAACAGAGCAAACTGAGGGGTATATATACTAGACATATCAGGTGAAAACAATCAGTAACCAGGTGAGTGGGAATGCCATAGAGCAGGCCAACTGACAGCATCAGGACTAATGATACAAAACTCTTAACATAAATATAAGAAATATAAAAAGTGGAGTAGAGATTAAAGAATACGATTAAAAAAAAATTCATCCTCAAGCAATATTTTAGCAACTTCTAATTTATGTGCTATCTTTTAAAAAGTGGCTCTACACTGGAGCTGAAATTCATCTGCCTATCAAAGATGATGGAGACCCCAGTCTATTCACCTCATCTCGCGTAACCGTTGGTTATATGAGATGAGAGTAAATTCATATCAATTTTGCTCACATTACAGTTTTCCTCCCATTTTATGATTGAGCGTTCAATTAACGTAGTTATGCCACTGTGTGAGAGGAAAAAGCAAGGCAAAAATCGGAAGTCTGAAACAAAAACAAGTTGGTAACAAAGGCAATAAACAAAGGGAACGCGTCATAGAAGCGCTAGATAACTAGATTTAATACTCAACAGGGAACAGAGCAAACTGAAGGGTGTATATACTAAACAGACAAGGTGCAAACAATGAGTAACCAGGTGAGTGGGAACGCCATAGTGTCTTTGAGTAGTTCAGAGTCCAGAGTAGGAAGACTGACAGCATCAGGACTGACATTACAAAACTCTTAACATAAATATAAGAAGTATAAAACGTGGAGTACAGATTAAAGAATAAGTGGACAAACAGCCACTCTAAGCAATATTTCAGCCACTTTAAATTTATCATCTCTTAAAAAGTGGCTCTACACTGGAGCCGAAATTCATCTGCCTATCAAAGATGATAAAGTCTATTCATCTCATCTCGCGTAACCGTCAGTTATATAAGATGAGAGTAAATTCATATCAATTTTGCTCTTTTACAGTTTTTCCCCCCTTTTTATGATCGAAGTTCCAACAATGTTTTTTTTTGCTGGAACGCAGCTTGTGCTGTTAAGTGAGGTCAGCCGCTCGGCGCCTTGAAGGAGCGTCTGGTTTCGCCGTGGTGGAGCGCCGGTTCCAGTATCAGCGTTCAATTAACGTCTTCACGCCGCCGCGCGAGAGGAAAGACGGGTAAGATGGACTCCTGAGGCGATGCAGAGCTGCAGAGAGTCATGAGGGTGTGATACGGCAGCAGAAGATAAGAGCAGAACTCTACGCCTCAGAGATACACGACATTAAAGCACTGATACCAACCACAGATACACTGTAGGAAGGGTGGAAACAAGGAGGGAAAGAAAAAAAATAAATAATAAAAGTCTTCAAGGGGATTCTAATAAAGAATTAATAATTTATGAATTCAATATACATATTGGTGCTGGCCTTTGTAATTTAACGTGTACCGCTTCCCACTGAAAGCCACATACACTACCTCCTGACCTCTCGCTACTGTGTGAAGGAATTATAATAAGATTTGTGATGAGGATTAGAATTTTATACCTGCAAGCAATAAAAACAGCTGCACCTTTGCCCTCTCTCACACAGCTTCTAAAGCTCTCAAGGTAAAAAAAAAAAATATTCCACACAGTGCCACTGATGCAAAGCACCAAAAGGAAGTTGTGGACCTAGTAAAGAATCCTCAGCCTGATAAACGTGATGGAAACTTGTTGTGTTGGTGCTGTATTTTCCGCACTATACGGCGCACTATCAATTAACATCTATTTTCTGGTCTATTTTTTCTGGATTATAAGGTGCATTATGTGGCACTAGTAAGGAACAGGGGTTTCTCCATGTTTTACTTCTAATTCAGCAGATCTCAGTGCCTGAAAACGGTTTATTTGGGTGAATAAAGAGCTTCCATTTGTTTATAATAGATTAGATAGATTTCCAAATTTAAGCACTAAGGCTGGAGCATTAGCATTAGCAGCTAGCAGCTAGTGGGTAGCAGTTAGCGGCTAATGCTGCACAACTACGCTGCACTAAGGAACCCTGAGTGTTCCAGTAAGCCAGGGTGATATTAGCATTATTTTGAGTTAGTAAGTCATTATTTTGAGATACTATCTCAATAGATTGAGATAAATCATTATTTTGAGATATTAGTTCATTTTTTTGAGATACTATCTCAATATTCTGAGATACTAAGTCATAATTTTGAGATACTAAGTCATTATTTTGAGATACTATCTCATTCTTTTATAATGGTAAGTCATTATTTTGAGATACTCTCAATATTTTGAGACGAATCATTATTTTGAGATACTAAGTCCTTATTTTCAGATAATAAGTCATTATTTTCAGATACTATCTCATTAATTTGTGATATTAAGTCATTATTTTCAGATACTATCTCAATAATTTGTGATATTAAGTCATTATTTTGAAAGAAAATTCCCAAAAGCAAACACTTGCTATCTCAAAATAACGATGTAGTATCTCAAAATAAGGACTAAGTATCTCAAAATAATGAGATAGCAGTTTACTTAATAAGAAGAAAAAAAAATACTGGATTTTTTAATTTGTTAATTTTTGATGGTGGGAATGGGCTTCCATACACGTAGCTTGTTTTAACACGGTAAACTCGCAGACTATAGTCCAGTATAGTCGTCTCTAAACGAGTGTGAACGAGCTAGCGCTTAGCATGATTGTCAGCTAATGCTAATGCTGCTCCAGCAGTGCTAGCTGGGGTTAGCAGCAGGCTAAATGCTGACAATACTCACCTCTGAATGCTCTCTTCACTGAGCTCATACTAAGATCTTTACTCAGAATGATACTAGCAAATATAGCCACTTGTTGGCTGATAAATGTATTTATTATTTATTATGCGATTCGCATCTATTGATGCTGTGTAGGCAGCTGTTTAAAAAGACAGATTACACGTAACACGCTAGCCTGTGTTTAACAGCTGGAGAATTTGCATTAACTAAAAACTGAATCCCCTAAATAAGAAAAAGTAATGGCTATTTTCTCCTGAGTATTGAAAATAAAAACATTATAGAAATGTTGAATCAAAATGACAAAAGTAAAAGCAAATAATATTTGGGTACCACTTTAAAATAAGACTACCTTTATAAATAGTTTATAAATGGTTTACAATTAGTTTATTAATGGTTAGTAATTAGGTTGTAAATGCCTTAAAAAAATCATTAATAATCAGTTATAACACATACATAGAAAGGACCACAATGTAGATGGCTGTGGGTTCACTATTTGGCAAACAACAGGTCATTGTTGCCCTTTCTACGTATGAGTTATAACCAGAGGTGGAAAAAGTACTGAAAAATTGTAATTGAGTAAAAGTACCTTTACTTTGCTAAAATTCTACTCAAGTAAAAGTAAAAGTACCCATCTAAAAATCTACTTGAGTAAAAGTAAAAAGTACTCAATTTAAAATGTACTTTGAGTAAAAGTTACATAGTTACTTTTAATTATTTGATGTAAAAAAGTAAAAACAAATCATATTTTTTTTTTTTTTTTTAATGAACTATCTTTTCACATAATGATTTGGATCTTTCAGGCAGTACCAGCCCATAAAACAAGTGCCATAGGTTTCTATGATCCATTTTTTTCTTTACTATTAAAAAGCTATGGTAATATAGGTGATTATAAACTGTATTTTTATAGGTTTACAGCCATTGCTGTGCTTTAACTGCTATTTACATGTTTTTTTTAACATTTAAGCAGATTAATGATAAAATGATAAATGATAAAAATACTCACCACCACGTGCTTTCTCAGGTTTGATATGGAAGTTTTGAAAGCTGACATTTTAAAAATTACTTTAAAAATTACAAATTACTCATAAAATCTACTCAATTACAGTAACTTGATTAAATGTAATTAATTACTTTCCACGTCTGGTTATAACTGATTATTAATGATTTTTAAGGCATTTACAACCTAATTAGTAACCATTAATAAACTAATTGTAATTTTTTATAAACCCTTTATAAAGGTAGTCTTATTTTAAAGTGGTGCAGATATTTACTACTTCTGCGGTTTCCAGAAGCTTTAACGAAATCATGTTTCTCTCTAAGCAGGAATATCAGGTGCTTGTTTAATCCCATCTCATAGCTCGACAAATCCAACGGGTCCAAATCCTTTGGCTGGTCTTTCCATGCTCTTCATCAGGTTCCTGTAACAGATCCAGAACCCAGCAGCAGCAGCATGACTCCACGTCTTCAATCTTCTTCAGTTCAGCAGAGTCACTCCTTTACTGCGTTCTCTGCACTGGCTTCCTGTATCTGTCCAGATCAGATTTAAAACCCCGATGCTGGAGTACAGAGTGAAGCCTGGAGCCGGCCGGGTCAGACTCTCTCTGTTTGGTGAGGCTGTGGTGAAAACCTGATCTGCACACTGAGCACTTTACGCTTCAGGTCTGGCTCTGATTCACTCAATATCAGTGATGTCAGTAACGCGTTACTCTAATCTGACCTTTTTTCAGTAACAAGTAATCTAATGCGTTACTATTTCCAATCCAGTAATCAGATTAAAGTTACTTATCCAAGTCACTGTGCGTTACTCTCTCTCTCTCTCTCCACCTCACACTCACACACACACACACACACACAGACACACACACACAGACACACACAGACCACTCCCTTTCCAGTCACCTTTACAATCCTCCCCTGTCTCTCTCTCTCGCGCGCTCGGCGTGTCTTTAATTTCCGCCTGTTCTCATTTTTCCGCCAGTTCTCGGGCTCCCTATCTCTTTATAAAGGCGTTTTTTTTTCCCAGCCGCGTCCCAATTCCCTAGCCAGGGCAGCGGTCTGCACAGATCTGATTGGCCGAGGAGAGCGTTTGAAGATTTTGTGCCGCAGAGCGCGTATACCGTAAAGACAAGAAAAGTTCTGACGCTTTAAATGAACGCTGTCAAAATTAAATACTTCTCAGTAGTTCACTGGTTTGGGTCCACACTGGACAACGTCTGGGTCCGGACCCGGACCGCAGTCCGCATATATGTGATCCCTGGCCTAGACCATATACACGGTTCTGTTTTATAAAACCACTCCTTGCTGCCCTGCAGAGAACAACAGGTTCAATGTTAAGATTTACAGTGTTAAATATTTCAGGTCAAGAAAGACTTTCTTTATTTTTCTTTTTTATAAAAACAAGTATTTATCTTAAGTGAAATCAAGAAAGACCATATTTTATTTTTTATAAAAAAAAATAATTTATGTTAAGTTAATTCAAGAGAAATGGTCTTTTATTTTAATTAAAAAACGTATTTTTTCAGGAAATAGTTCATCTTTAAATGTCTGGAGATACATTGTTGCTGTTAAAAATGCATTTTCCAATAAAGGGAGTATTGGCAAAACTGGTTATAGTTTTTATGTTAAGGTGGCGCCGCAGCGGGAGGTGGTGTCTGCAGCTGCTGAAAGTAACTAATAAAGTAACTTAGTTACTTTTAAAATCAAGTAATCCATTAAGTAACTAAGTTACTTTTTAAAGGAGTAATCAGTAATCAGTAATCGGATTACTTTTTCAAAGTAACTATACCATCACTGCTCAATATGCTGGACTATAGAATATACTCTGTCCTCCTCAGTGCTGGATGCAGTCCTCCAGGTGGACGGTGCTTTCCGGTTGAGAGTACGCTGTGTGTGATTGGCTGCTGCCTCTCACTGATGTGTGTTGAGTGTGTCTCCCCGTGTCTGTGTGGGTTTCCTCCAAGGACACCGGAGGACATGGAGATCAGGTAAATTTAATATTTTCTAGATAGCTCAGAAAGCTGGATACAGGTGTGTGTTATAGATTAGCGCTCTGTGCTGGGTCAGCTCCTCAGTGCTTGATGCAATCGTGCAATCCTCCAAGTGAACAGTGGTTTCCGGTTGAGAGTATGCTGTGTGTGATTGGCTGCTGCTTCTCACTGGTGCTGGGCGATATGGGAAAAATCATATATTACGATATGGAATTTTTTATATCACGATTTAAAACAACGATATATATCATGATATACCACATTTGAGTATGTTTTCAGTTATTCTTCGAAAAATATAAGTAAGCAATAATATCATTGCTTACTTTTTTTCCAACTTTATTTCAAAGTGACATTAAACTAAACTTTAACAAATGAGAATAACTACCTTTTTAGTGCAGCAATATATATATATATATATATATATATATATATATATATATATATATATATATATATATATATATATATATATATATATATATATATATATATGTATATTTATCAAATAAAAACTGTCAGGTCTGGTGCTAGAAGCACTGCTGTCTCTCCCACATTCGGCGCTGCAGACGATCTCCAGTCTCCCAACTACACTTCCCAGAACACACCACACTCTGACATCACGCACTCACCTGTTCACCTGCCACCACCCGGAAGCCCTGAATATTGATTACCCACACTATAAAAACCCCCTTCACTTACACTCTGTGCCGAGTAATCGATTGGTTAGCCCTCATTACAAAGCATTTCTTGTTATCTATATTTTTGATCTCCTGGTTTTGACTCTCTGGTTTGTTATTCTCGATTCCGATTTTTTGCCTTCTCCCTATTGTTGGAACTCTGTGTATTACCTGGACTGTTACCGATTCTGATTGTTTGGATTATCCTCTCTTGTTTGCCTTCCCGTGTATGAACTTTGGACTGTCCCTCACTCTGGTTAGTGCTTTTCCTCTCTGGTTGTTGTTTGCTCCCGCTGACCTTATATTTCTGTCTGACTACCCTGTTGTTATTATATATATCTGCTCTATTTAATAAAATCTTCTTTATACTGCATCTGCGCTTGTCTGAGTATATCTGATCATTACAGATTACTCGGCCGCTGATTATGGATCAGATAGCGGATGCAGATCAAATTCGGTCTGGTTTAGCTAACCAGGGCAAGCTGCTCGGTCAACACCAACAAACACTCACTGGTGTGACCCAAGCTGTGGACGAGCTCGCGCGCCAGCAGGCTAACCAACAGCAGCAGCTCTCAGAAATTCTGGAACACCTTCGGGGTCTTACGAACCCCTCACCCCCTGTTACAGCATCACCTGCCATACCCCTAGCTGCTTCTACAGGGTCTGGGTTCTCAGTTAGCAAACCAGAGATGTTTAACGGAGATCCTGAGAAATGCAGTGGTTTTCTGTTGCAGTGCTCCGTTTTTTTCAGCAATACACCCCCAACAACCGATAAAGCTAAAATCGGGTTCATAGTATCTCGTTTATCTGGTAAAGCTCTTGAATGGGCCACAGCTGTTTGGGACACTTTATCTGATTCAAGCTACGATAATTTTTTGCAAACGTTTCGTTGTGTGTTTGATCACACCAAGTATGGTCAGTCCTGCGGGGAGTTACTTCTCTCACTCAAACAAGGCAACAAGTCAGCTGCAGCTTACGCGCTAGAATTCCGCACTCTAGCAGCAAGTAGTGCTTGGAACAACGCAGCACTTATTAACGTTTTTCGTGGCGGACTCAATGCAGAAATACAAAAAGAACTGGCGTGCAGAGACGAGGACTTGACTCTGGATCAGCTCATCTCTATGTCTATTCGCCTGGATCAGCTGCTGTCCCGGCGACCCAAACCACCCATCAGCACGCCACCTTCTCCAGCCCCTGTCGTTACTCCACCGGCTCCAGCTGCTCCTGTGTACTTTAACCCAGAACCTATGGAGGTTCAGAGGGCTAGGCTGTCGGCTGCTGAACGCCAACGCAGAATTCGCCTCCACCTATGTCTATACTGTGGAGGTTCGGGTCACATGAAGGCTACCTGTGGGCTTCTATCCCGGTCATCGCAAACCTCATCACCGGGACAGCGCGTGGAGAATGCTCCACGCGCTAATGTGGTACGTAACAAACCTGAACATTTTAAATCCAAATGTTTCTCGCTCAGTGTTACTGTTACCTGTCCAACCAGTGTACTCTCTGTCTCAGCACTTATAGATTCTGGAGCCGAGGGCAACTTCATCAGCGCGGACCTGGTTAGAGAGAGAGGCATCCCCACCAGAAGTCTGCATCGTCCCATCTGTATCCGCGCTGTTGATGGGAACACCGTGCGCTCCAGGCCCATTACGCAGCAGACTGTGCCTCTCACGATCCAGACCAGCGCGCTCCACTTCGAAGAGCTACCTCTGTTCGTCCTTCCGAGAACTGAACACCAGCTCATTCTTGGTCTTCCATGGCTTAGGACTCATGACCCTGTCATATCATGGTCCCAAGGGGATATTAAGTCCTGGTCTCCGTACTGTCATTCGCACTGCTTAGTGTTAGAAAAAGTAGCTGTTCAGTCCACCTCGGTAGAGAGCCCCGATGCTCAGGTTACTCCTGACATTCCTCCTGAATATGCAGATTTTTCAGAAGTTTTTAGTAAAATAAACGCAACTAAATTACCCTCACACCGCCCGTACGATTGTTCCATTGATTTGAAAGAAGGCGCCACGTTGCCTAAGGTTCGCGTTTATCCGCTTACCCAAGACGAGGAGAAAGCTATGGAAGAGTACATTAACGAAGCGCTAGAACAGGGGTTCATTCGCCCGTCTAAATCGCCGGTTGGGTCTGGTTTCTTTTTCGTTAATAAGAAGGGTGGGGGCCTCAGGCCTTGTATTGATTATCGGGGTCTCAACGAAATCACGCAGAAATACACGTATCCCCTACCACTGGTCCCAGTAGCTCTCGAACAACTTAGAGAAGCCAAAGTGTTCACTAAATTGGATCTCCGCAGCGCATATAACCTGGTCCGTATTAGAGAAGGCGACGAATGGAAAACTGCCTTTACCACCACCAATGGTCATTACGAATACCTCGTGATGAGTTACGGCCTCGCTAACGCTCCGTCCGTTTTTCAATCCTTTATGGACGATGTATTCCGGGACATGTTGGGTAAATACGTAATCGTATTTATAGACGACATTTTGGTGTACTCACCAGATTTAAATACCCACATTGCCCACGTCCGTTCTGTCCTCCAACGCCTGTCAGAGCATCATCTTTATGCTAAGGCGGAGAAATGCGAATTTCACCGACAGCGTATCGCATTCCTCGGCTACATTATAAGTGCAAACGGCGTCCTCATGGACGATAATAAGGTCGAAGCCGTAACTAATTGGCCCGTCCCTCATACTATTAAAGATCTTCAGCGTTTCCTTGGTTTTGCGAATTTTTATAGGCGATTTATTCGCAATTTCAGTAGTGTTGCTGCACCTCTTACTGCCCTAACCAAAAAAGCTACTAAAATCCTGAGATGGTCCCCCGAAGCCCAACACGCGTTTGATAAACTTAAAGCGGCTTTTGTATCGGCACCTATACTTAAGCATCCTAACCCGAGCCTCCCGTTCGTAGTCGAGGTCGACGCCTCAGAAACCGGGGTTGGGGCCGTACTCTCCCAGCGCAGTGGTACACCTCCTAAACTCTTCCCCATAGCTTTCTTCTCGCGTAAGCTGTCAGCCGCCGAACGCAACTATGGTATAGGAGATAGGGAATTACTGGCAGTCAAAATGGCATTAGAAGAATGGCGTCACTGGCTGGAAGGGGCTAAACACCCCTTTGTCGTACTCACAGACCATAAAAATCTCGAATACCTCAGAACCGCCAAACGTTTGAACTCCCGTCAGGCTCGCTGGTCGTTATTCTTTTCGAGATTTCAGTTTTCCATCTCTTTTCGCCCCGGCCACCGCAACACCAAAGCTGACGCGCTCTCCCGGGTTTTCAGCACCTCGGACAGCGTAACTCAGTCCGCTGAAGCGGAGCGCATACTTCCACCATCAGTGGAGATCGCTGTTATTCGCTGGGAGTTGGATGATCAGATTATGGCATTTAATGCTGGTCATCCATCTTCGGAGGACTGTCCTCCAGACAAAACGTTCGTTCCGTCAAAGTTCAGAGATAGACTTATCACGTGGGCTCACTCTTCGTTATCTTCTGGACATCCTGGTGTTACTCGCACGCTGCAGTTAATCTCCTCTCGGTATTGGTGGGACACTATGAGAGCGGATGTGCATGCTTTCGTTACTTCGTGCTCTATTTGTGCACAGTGTAAAACCCCAAAAACCCTTCCAGCCGGTAAGCTCATGCCTTTGCCAGTACCTGAGCGACCCTGGTCGCACTTAGCCGTGGATTTTGTCACGGATCTTCCCGTGTCTGAGGGCTATACCACAATTCTTACTGTTGTAGACAGATTTTCTCGGGGGGTTAAGTTTATTCCCTTTACTGCTTTACCTACTGCGTTTCAAACTGCTCAGGCTATTTACACTCATGTGTTTCGTCATTTTGGTGTTCCGGAGGATATTTTGTCTGATAGAGGACCCCAGTTCACGTCTAGAGTTTGGAGGGCCTTTTTTGAACACCTTGGTGTTCATGTTAGTCTGACTTCTGGTTTTCATCCGATGAGCAATGGGCAATGTGAAAGGGTAAATCAAGAATTGGGAAAGTTTCTGCGTATATACTGTTTTAAATACCCTACAGACTGGTCTCATTATCTCGTTTGGGCGGAAATTGCACAAAATTCACTTATTAACTCCACCTCTGGTCTCACTCCCTTTCAGTGTGTTCTGGGATACCAACCCCCATTGGCACCGTGGACAGTGGTGTCCTCTGATGTGCCAGCTGTGGATGACTGGATGAATCGCAGCGAGCGTGTGTGGGAGGAGACTCACCGGCAGGTCTCAGAGGTTTTGCAGCGATACAAGGAGCAGTCTGACAAGCACCGAGGCGATACCCCCCACTTTCAGCCTGGTGACCGAGTGTGGCTCTCGACCCGGGATTTTAGGTTTGAGGGGTGCTGCAGGAAGCTCCTGCCCAAGTACATTGGCCCCTTTCGAATACTGTCTCAAATTAATGAAGTGTCATACCGGGTGGAGCTCCCTGCACAGTATAAAGTCAATAATTCTTTCCATGTTTCTCTCCTCAAGCCTATGGTCCCGGGCCCGCTCGCTGAGGGGGCTCCTTGTGACGTGCCACCCGCGGCAGTGGAGGGGGAGGAATCGTCCACATACGCGGTTCGTGAGGTGCTGGATTCTCGCCGGAGAGGTGGCGTATTGCAGTACCTCATTGATTGGGAGGGTTACGGTCCGGAGGAGCGTAGCTGGGTTGCTGCTGGGAACGTGCTGGATCCTGCTCTTCTCGCTGATTTCCACGCTCGCTACCCCGGCAAGCCGGCACCCCGACCTCGGGGTCGTCCCAGACGCTCCCAGTCCTCCACAGCACCCGTCCGCCAGGTCTCCCGCTCACGCAGCCCTCGCCGGTCCGGCACCTCCACCGCTCCTGCCGCGGCTCCCGCTTGTACTCCCTGTCCGTCGGGTGGGCGTCGCCGAGGTCGCCCCCGCGTCCCTCCCGCTCCGGCTCCATCAGGTGGGGGTACTGTCAGGTCTGGTGCTAGAAGCACTGCTGTCTCTCCCACATTCGGCGCTGCAGACGATCTCCAGTCTCCCAACTACACTTCCCAGAACACACCACACTCTGACATCACGCACTCACCTGTTCACCTGCCACCACCCGGAAGCCCTGAATATTGATTACCCACACTATAAAAACCCCCTTCACTTACACTCTGTGCCGAGTAATCGATTGGTTAGCCCTCATTACAAAGCATTTCTTGTTATCTATATTTTTGATCTCCTGGTTTTGACTCTCTGGTTTGTTATTCTCGATTCCGATTTTTTGCCTTCTCCCTATTGTTGGAACTCTGTGTATTACCTGGACTGTTACCGATTCTGATTGTTTGGATTATCCTCTCTTGTTTGCCTTCCCGTGTATGAACTTTGGACTGTCCCTCACTCTGGTTAGTGCTTTTCCTCTCTGGTTGTTGTTTGCTCCCGCTGACCTTATATTTCTGTCTGACTACCCTGTTGTTATTATATATATCTGCTCTATTTAATAAAATCTTCTTTATACTGCATCTGCGCTTGTCTGAGTATATCTGATCATTACAAAAACAGATGAGGTAGATGCAGTAGCTTATTTTTTCAAAATTATACAGGTATTTAAATTGAGATTTGATATTTAAATTTGATAACAATTTATTTAAATTTAAATTGTTATCAAAATAAACTCAATTAACATTTTTTTTTACGTAAAGCAGCGTCACGTCACAAAACCACATTATAAAGATTTTTTGTGAAGATTACTTTATTATCACTTATATAAACCGAGTTTATGCAAAGTGACCATGCCA
This sequence comes from Astyanax mexicanus, assembly GCF_023375975.1. Taxonomy (NCBI): domain Eukaryota; kingdom Metazoa; phylum Chordata; class Actinopteri; order Characiformes; family Acestrorhamphidae; genus Astyanax; species Astyanax mexicanus. The sequence continues at coordinate 2,094,823 of NC_064425.1, forward strand.
ATACATTTCATCATAGCCTACTTTATATATTTGCATGAATAATTGATCAAATTACTGTAGAAACGATAGAGATGATAGAAGGTAAGTAGCGCGAGACACTTTTCTATCGTCCCCACGATATTTATCGTCATATCGCACAGTACTAATTGAGTGTGTGTAGAATGTAACTGTAAGCGTCCTTGAGCGCCTTGATTGTGGACAGGGATGATTGTGTACTCTGTACCTTTGTATCTAGTTATCATATGTTTTTTTTTGTTTTTGCTAATCGCTACTCTAAACAAAAGTATATTTTGGGTGAAAAAGCCACTCTAAAAAGAGTGTAATATAATATGTAAAATGTAAGATTTACACTACAGAGGACAATCTGCTACCTGTATATTAAAGGCAGAGGTGGAAAAAGTACTGAAAAATTGTAATTAAGTAAAAGTACCTTTACTTTGCTAAAATTATACTCAAGTAAAAGTAAAAGTACCCATTAAAAAATTACAAATTACTCATAAAATCTACTCAATTACAGTAACTTGAGTAAATGTAATTAATTACTTTCTACCTCTAATTAAAGACCACAGCTAAGAAAAGCTTCAGACACAGTTTTTTCTCAGTAGAAGCTGAGATATGCTCCTCGCATGGGGAATCTCTTTCACCCACGCAAGATTTCTGTGCCAGCTTGCCAACTTCACTTCCCCGTGCCAGCGCCGAACACACCTGTGCCTTTCTCTGTGCCGTGCCCTGTTGCACAGGTCCCAGTTGGCCTGGTTCTGTGGTAAAGCGAGTCGCAGGGAATGTGCTGACGTTTTTTAATCTTCTGTGGAGCGAGTGAACAGCGTCTGCAGCATCTCCAGCGTTTCTAAAGGCCTGACCCAGATATCCAGGTAGCAGCTGCACAACCTTCAAGATAACAGTGTGAAGTACGCGAGGTCTGCACCAGAATCCCTGATCCCAGGTCTCTTCAGGTCAGGAGTCCGGCCTCGTACCCGGGAGAACAGCCTTTAACAGCAGTAATACTCACACTGCCGATTGACTTATTAACACTCCACCCACTACATGACTTTATTACATTACATTGATTTTCCAGTTTAAAATACAGCACTTTGGGGATTCACTATGGCGCAAACCTAGGCTGTTGGATATATATTAAAAAGTAAATTAGCCAAATAAAATAAAAAAAACAATAAAACAACACCAAATATGTCCTTATGATGTGACTGTTCACACCCACATAGGTTTATGTTTGAGTAAAATGAACATTGTTCTTTTTCTATAAACTACAGACAACATTTCTCCCAAATTCCAAATAAAAAAAATTGTCATTGAGTCTCATGAGTTTTATCCAACCATGAGGCTAATGATAATTTAGTTCTGCTGTAGACTAAAGATATTTGGATTTAACATTTAAGATGAATATGTCACAACATATCGACATTTCTGCTTTTATTTCTAGTGAGCAAAAGTATTAGAACAGATAAAATAGATTATATTTATTATTTAGTTGCAAATGCTTTGTTTGCAATAAATGCATCAAGCATGTGACCCACTGACATCACTAAACATCTTGCAGACAAACTGAATTTTAGAAAAAAGGAAACAGATGTAGAGTAATATCAAGACTTGAAACCAGTGGAAAACTTGTATATGAAAATTGGTAAACTGAGCTTAAGGCACATATCATAAGGACCCTGACCTACTTAATTACATCTTTCTTTACAGCACTGGAGAAATATGAAGAGAACACTTCAGTTTCTGAATCAATTTCTCTGATTTTCCTATTTATAGGTTTATGTTTAAATAAAATTAACACTTCTCTCAAATTCCCCCCCAAAAATGTCATATATTTGCAGAAAATGAGAAATGGCTGAAATAACAAAAAAGATGCAGAGCTTTCAGACCTCAAATAATGCAAAGAAAAAAACAAGTTCATATTCATAAAGTTTTAAGAGTTCAGAAATAATCAATATTTGGTGGAATAATCCTGATGGTTTTTAATCACAGTTTTTTTTTCATGCATCTTGGCATCATGTTCTCCTCCTCCACCAGTCTTACACACTGCTTTTGGATAACTTTATGCTGCTTTACTCCTGGTGCAGAAATTCAAGCAGTTCAGTTTGGTGGTTTGATGGTTTGTGATCATCCATCTTCCTCTTTATATTAGATTAGATTTCAGAGGTTTTCAATTCTGTAAAATCAAAGAAACTCATCATTTTTAAGTGCTCTCTGTATACGGCTTTCCAATGTAGTTAAAGACCACTAACAACATAACTCTGAACTAGGGTTACTAGCCAAGACAACAGAAGAAAAGCTGCTAAACACGGCGCTAAACGAAAAATTTAATTTCATAGGCGTTAATTTGAAATAGGTTTAAATTGTATTTATACAAATTTGTATAAATGAATTGTATGCATGCAACTGTTCATGCTAAATGAATAAGGATTAAATCACCACAAGATCAGAACGTAACTAAGGTCATGCTAATGATTTAATTTGACCATAACCCGACATGAAAGGTAATTACAGAATATTACTGAAAAATAATGTTAATATGACGGCATTAATGAGCAAATTAACAGGGATGAAATGCTAATGCCAAGTAATGAATGACGGACAGAACGGAGCGGCAGCAGTTAAAGAGAAAGGATAGAAAGGATAGAACAGCAGGACGAGTCAGACGTTGATGTTCGTCCTTGGGGAGTAATAATGTTGACTGCACAGTGAAAATGTCAATTAAGCATTTAAAGTGGAAAGGCTCGGTCCCTGGAGTCCCTGGAGTCCTAACACTGATCAATTTTATTCCCACAACAATGTGCAGACCTTTCTCCTTTATTTTTACTAACATTATAATGATTTTTAAAATGTGGGAACTATTACAACATTTCCACCACTGTGTCTTTCCTACAGTGTAAAAAAAATCCTATTTTTACAGAAAATAACTCTAAATGTTTACACTATTTATCCCTTTTCTTTTACTGCAGTCTAATTCTGTCAAATTACAGACATTTTCTGTTAATTACAAGCCCCTGTTCTAATTTTACATATTATGACATTAATGAAAGATTACGGTTAAAACTCTTATTTTTAGGGCTATATTGCTATATTATTTTTATGGTATTTTTCCATGTTCTTAAGTTATATAGATATGTATGTAAAATTACTTATTATTATATGTAATTATGTGTGTGTGTTATTATTTAAAGGTTTATTTCTTTCCCAACAACTCAGTGTTTTTCTTCATAATTGTAAGGTTTATTTATTTATTTATTTTTTATTCATTGTTAAAAAAAAATAAATACAGAAAATAACCATAGAAATAAAAAGTTTTTTTCTTTCTTTTATGTAAAAGAAAATATACCTAAAAAAAAAAACTGTCTGTGGGGCGTGGCTATGTTAATTAGATGTTCAGTTTAGAGGGCTCACCATGATGTAGTTTCATAGCAGTTTTATCCACCTGGCTGGGTTTTAGACTGTGCTAATATAAGTGGTTTCACTCTCTGAGCACTTTTTATTGCTTTAAATGAGCAGAGAGCCTGTTAATAAAGAAATTCTGAAAAGATCATACAGTATGTCACTGAATGAGTCAAATACACATGAATTTGTGAATCATAAAGCTCACAACTTGAAAGACAATAAAGTTAGTTAAAGAAAAGGTAAAACAACAGTGTTTCCCTGCAGAACGTTGATCAAAATCGCTTTATTGAAGAAATTTAATTGTAAATATGCTCTGAAAAACTGTAAAATACTGGTGTATGTATGTGAAACCTTTAATGAAAATGCATGTGAATCTACTGGTTTTGCACTTCATATGAATGAAAGTATTTTACTTTAATTTTAGGGTTTTTGTTTGGTAATTTGACCGTTTTTTTACGGTCTAGGCATTATGGGAGCATTACTTCTTTAAATTCTCACTGATTAGTTATTTTCTTAAAGCTAAAGAGCTGTTTAAACTATTTAACCCCTTTAAGTTCCTATTACTGCATTGTGTGCATGTGGTAAAGCTCTTACTTTCACTATTAACCAACATTTCCCTTTTTTAGTTTTTTTTTTATTCGACTTGATTTCTCTAAATGTTTAAGAGGACGCCGATCACCATCATTCAGGACTTTTTTTTTCTTTCGGACACATTTCTTCCTTTACGACGATGTGTCCCCCCCCCCTTTATCTTTCTATTTTTTTTAATAATAAAGCGTTGGACAGTTCTTAACCCAATTTTAGCAGTTTTTGCTACAATCTCCTTAGATGTTTTTTTCTTTGCTTTATTGATTAACGCAAATTATTTGACCCTTCTCAAACAGATGGACGTCTTTATCCTATACATGGGATCACAGTGTATTTCCACATGGTTTCTTTGAAATGTAATCAAATTCAAAAATGGAAACAATAATTTGTTGCCACCTGAAAGATAATATAATCGCCAGTAATTATTATCCAATAGGATGAATGAATTAATGAATAAAGTTCAACTTATATAGCACCCTTTTAGAAACCCAGGAATGCTTTACATTTTACACAGAATCATTTATACTCAGCACTCATCTACGCACCATTGAGAAGCGGCAGCCAATAGCACACAGCATACTCTCAACCAGAAACAACCACTGTCCACCTGGAGGACTGCATCCAGCACTACAGCATTTACCCAGAACAGAGTGCCAATCTATATCTAGGCACATTTAAATTTACAGCAATTTAGAGTAATTTAGAGTATCCAATTTACTAGATCAGTTTTGAGTATTCCATTTGTCTGGGCAATTTAGAGTATTTTAATTTACCCGATCTCCATGTTTTTGGACTGTGGGAGGAAACTAAAGTCCCCGGAGGAAACTCACACAGATACAGGGAGTAAAAATACCCCTAAAGTACCGTATGACTCATAAGGTAATCGATATGAAAGAAGTTAAATTGAAGTCACCTTGACATTAAACAGTAGCTGCACACAAATGTGACTCTTCCTTTCTTCTTTATGGAATTTGCTTAACCATTAAAAGCACACATGCCTGGCATTCAAACTCACAAAGTCCACTTTAACTTCACCTTTGTTCCACTCCTACTGACTTCTGACTACTCAATACCAAAAAAAAAGATTATTCTGAGAATAAAGAGTGTTCGGTTATTTTTATTCTTCCTTCCTCTCGTCCCTCTCGCACCTGCATTATGATCTTGTCTGGACCACAATTGTTTTCACAATTTTTCAGATATGCTTACTGTATTATTGGCACTATAAGGTGCCCTTAAAATCCTTTAATTTTTCCCCAAAATCATCAGAGCTCCTTATAATCCGGTGCTCCTTATGTATGAATTCTACCAGTCAGGTATTAGGGAGCAATAAATCCACTCTGCTGAAGTACAGAGTTATACAGGAGTTTCAGTAAAGTTTCTCCAGGATTAAGGCTGGAGCAGTATTAGCATTAGTCGCTAACCACGCTAAGCGTTAGCTTTTTCACAGTTTAAAGATAAGTATTATCGGGCTGTAGCCTGCTGCTAACCCTGGCTAGCACAGTTGGAGCAGCATTAGCATTAGTCGCTAACTGTGCTAAGTGCTAGCTCTTTTGCTGTTTAGAGGTTAGTATATCAGCCTGTAGCCTGCTGTTAACACCGGCTAGCACTGCTGGAACAGCATTAGCATAAGTAGCATAGTTTTCGGGAGAGAAATCAGTACCACAAAATAAGACTACCTTTATAAAGTGTTCATAAATGGTTTACAATAAGTTTATTAATGGCTACTAATTAGGTTGTAAATGCCTTAAAAATCATTAATAATCAGTTATAACACATACAGTAGAAAGGGCAACAATATAGACGGCTGTGGGTTCACTATTTGGCAAACAGCAGGTCATTGTTGCCCTTTCTACGTATGTGTTATAACTGATTATTAATGATTTTTAAGGCATTTACAACCTAATTAGTAACCAATAATTAACCCTTTATAAAGGTAGTCTTATTTTAAAGTGGTACAGAGAAATCTGTGTAGATTAACATCCAGCACTTGTTTAACTATAAAAGAATTTTTTTTTTAAAGAATTACAGTTTTGTTTACTCAACTTAGCTTAGTTTTACAGGTCTCGCCACCCAACGGCGAGGACTTCCTGATTTAGAAGGGAAACATGGGCGACACCCCTGTTCCTTACTAGTGTTTCATTATATAATGTGCCTTATAATCCAGTGCGTTTATATATAAAAATAGACCAAAACATTTTTTTACTGATAATATGACTGCCATATTATTGAAAAATGAAAAATGCGGTACTCTCTGCCGCTCTCTGAAATTCAGCCGCTGCTGAGCACTGATGGGAACTTGAGTTCGGCGCTACTGACCCGAAAGTAACACGCTAAATGCAGCAATGTGGTGTAATAATCTCAATGATGGGCTATCCGTATCAGCTGTGTAGCCTTTCTCGAGTGTTTCATCAGTCTGCAGGACACTCACACTGACAATATTAATCCAACAGTTACAGAGAGATTAGAGTTTCCTCAAGCACATGATTACCCAGGTCAACAATACCAGACCCGGCTTCAAGTGGGTGATTCACAATTTCACACCACAGAATACAGAAATAATAGCTGCTAAATCAATATTATGGTTTTATATATTAGATTTTTAATAATAATAATAATTTGGCTGTAAAATTGTTTTGATATTTGACTGTAATGGTCTCCATCCACACTGCAGAACCCTGCTGCTGTACTATGAAACTTTGGTGCAGTAATACCTCGTGTCAGAGCTGCATAACACTAATGAATAGTGAATATGTGTAACATCAGATAGCATATAGTATATTACTCTACACAGCAACTGTCCACAGCTTTTATCACTTTAGATCCAGTTTAATATTTCTCAGCTTGTAAAATGTACATGCACCACCATGAGATGCAGCAGCTTAAAGCAAGATTTGTATTCACAGCAGTGGTGTAAAAGTGAAGTTTAGCCTACATTTGTAGCACACCCAACTTCCCTGACTCCACTGATCATGTGATTCCCACTCTCCGAGCTCCTGATTATTTCCACCTGACCTCCTGTATATATAAACCCCTCAGTTTGCTCTCCTGATCGCTGAGTATTAAATCTAGTCTTCTAGCTCTTTTACGACGCATTTCTTTTGTATTTCTGTTTTTTTGTTACCGTCCCTTTTTGTTTATTACCGTCTTTCGTGTTATAGCCTTACTCAGTTTATTGTTTGTTTGTATGTTTTAAGTAGTTTCCGACCTACCCCTACATCTTACGCCTACCTCTTTTTTTTTCAAGTGTAAGCCTTGCCTTTGGAACAGAGTTACAAGTTTTGTATGTCTTAAGAAAAGGGGGATATTTGTGCAGAAATTAATTATTATTGTCCATACTTTGATTCCTCTGTGATGGGGAGCTGAAATTAGCTTTGATTAGCTTTTATTTTATCAATTTTTTCAGTTTCACCTTAAATGCTGCAGCCCCTGCCGCCTGTTGCACCATTTAAGGTGGAATAGAAAAGTTAGGTAGCTAGGTAGCTAGCTACTGAGACAAACTACTAGCATTCTTCTTTTTTATGCTTGTTATGAAGGATTCTGCCGCCATAAAGCATTGAAACTACACATTAAACTATGGTAATATAGTGCTAATTCTTACTTTTCACAAGGAAAATCTGAAAAAATGAGTAGCGGTAAATTAATCCTAATTTTTGCTCGTAATCGCTGACGAACAGCAAACTCTTTTTTTTTTTTTTTTGGGTCAGTGTGTCCCTAGTGAGAATGAAAATGAACAGATGATCACGTCAGCGGCGTATGAGCGACGTAATTGATGATGATGAATCTAAACAAATGGAAGTTAATGGAAAAGTGAAGGTGACAAGTTGATTAAGGAGCAGGTGAGTGAGTTCTCTCCGGGCAATCAGTCTGGAGAAGCTGACACTGCAGCTAGAAACAAATGACCTCTCTTTACCTCCGTCTCTCTCTCTCTCTCTCTCTCTCTCTGTCCACACTGTGCCCTCCTCCTCCCCTGTCTTCATCTCTGACTTAAAACACACAGGAATAGCAGCTCCACCAAGGCAAACAAAGCACACTCCTCAAAAATGACCGTAATCCCCCTTTATCCTATTTACACACCTTCTTGTTTGGCCTTTCTTCCAGGTTCCCAAAGGACACCTAAAACCTGTCTGATTGCAGAACAGAGCGAGCGGCGGCGCTGAGAGGAAGTGGAGGAGGAAATACTGATTGTGGAGAAAAGATCAAAGGCAGCATCACATCCAGCAGAGAAGAAGAGACCCGTACTCAAAGAGCTGAGAATAATGACAGTCTCTTACAGATCAACACACACACACACACACACACACACACAAACACAGCCAGCAACAAACATTCTTCAAATTTTTACCGTATTTCTCTTAAAATACTTTCATTTTTCCAAAAATCACCAGTGCACATTATGTATGAATTCTATCAGTCAGGTATTAAGGAGCAGTAAAGACACTCCACTAAAGTACAGAGTTATACAAGAGTTTCAGTTTAGTTCTCCAGCACTATTAGCATTAGCCGCTAATCGCTAAGCACTAGCTCTTTCTCCATTCAGAGATGAGCCACTAATGCTAATGCTGCAGCTGCTGCACCAAGCCTTAGTGTAAACCTGGAAATCTAAGCTGACTGTAAATAAACAGAAGCGCTTTACTCACCCAAATAAACAGTTATCAGGAGAGAAATCTGTGTAGATTAACATCCAGCACTTGATTGACTTTAAAAGAAAATGTTTTTTTTTTTTTTTTAAGATTTACAGTTTTGTTTACGTAGCTTATCCTTATCCTTAACTTAGTTATGCTTAGTTACGCTTAGATACATTGACTTCCATTAAAAGTTAACAAGGTATTATCATTGGACAGCAAAGATATGAAAGAAGAGCTGCTGTTATAAAGATTTGTTTTAAAACAGTGATATACTACTTTATTGCACCAACTATAGGAGTCAGTTACACCTTTTTCAGCTTTTTTTAGCTTCATAAAATTGGGAGAATGCGATAAATATTCATATCCGCATGGCCTTACTTAATTTTATTGTTTTTATAAAAAATGCAGTAAGGGGCGCTAAATGGTTCAGCAGTCTAAAGTGCTGCCACTATGAGGTTGCTGGTCGAATCCCGGTCATGCAGCTTGCCATCAGCTGCCAGAGCCCTGAGAGAGTACAGTTGGCCTTGCTCTCTCTCTGGGTGGGTACAGTACAGTAAATGGCGCTCTTCTTTCCCCTCATCACTCCTAGGGTGATGTGGATCAGCAAAAGACTGCTTCTGTGAGCTGATGTATCAGAACCGATTCGCTGCACTTTCCTCCAAGCATTAGCGCTGTGATGCTATATATATATATATATATATATATATATATATATATATATATATATATATATATATATATATATATAAACACAATAGATACATTCTTCAGAAATTGATTTTAAATGCATTGGAAGCTCCACCAACTGTATCTCTTAGCTTGCCCAGAACTGCATGTGTAAAGCGTGCCCCACTGTCAACTTCCACACAAAGCAGCCTAAAGAGCAGCTTTCCACTATTTTTTAGACCCAATATGACCAGAAATGTTGATGTTTCAACAGTAACAAATTACATCGAAGTGAAATCTAAAGTATTATAAATGTTAACTAGGCATTAAACACAAAAAAAACACTAACCAATGCAGTTATTTAAGATACTGTCTATATCTATTATAACTAAATATAAGTATTGTGAGGTAAAATATGGTAATCAACTGTTAGACACTGATTGCCCAGCACTAATTCAAATGGTCTATATCTCTATTATAAGTGTTTAAAACATTTAAATCTTTATGTATCTGCATTTAATTCAGTGTATAATAGAGAGCCTTACAAGAGCCCATCATTTATGGATGATCTCAAGGGCGAAATGAGGTTTCACATCAAAAACCACAGAAGCAGCACTTTGGCTCCGAGATGCTGAATGATATCATGATAATTGGGCAAAATTACCAAGAGAGAAATCATCATCAGGGTGAGGGAAGACCATACATTCTCTATACATCCACGAGGCCGGGTGTACCATATCTTATTCTAAACAATAATATCACCAACATTTTAACTTATACCCTAAAATATGGTTCCATATCACCCACCCCTATTCATCACATCAGGGTACTGCTTTTTTACTGTTTTAGCAACAAAAACAAATTCACACTGTTCTCATAATTTTCCTTTACATTACTTCTGTTCAAGGGCGTAGGAGCGGACGTGATATTGGGGGGGACACATTTGCCAATATGAACCCAAGCCCACTCTAAAAGTAAATTATTATTATAAGGTGATTTAACAACCTAAACATGTTACTCCACGTTACATTTACTGTTGTTAGAAAAAATTATGCATGCAATGTCTGAATAATATACATACGACAAAAATAATCAGTTATCACCTAATATTTAAAATAATATAACAGATTTGTTTATTATTATTATTATTATTATTATTATTATGTCATGTCAATTCTGTCGTATATTTACATTTTCTCCTGCGCTTTTTTTTTACTGAGAGCTCTTCTTAAGATGGTGTCCTTTTTTGTAAAAGAATGTAACTTTAAGTTTCATAGAGATTTTTATAAACGTCAGGACATGTGGTCTTACTGTGAAACACAAATGAACAGAAGTCACATTACAGCAGTGTTTATCAATCCTGTTCTTACATATTCTACTGCATATTAACACTGTTCTGCATATTCTAGAGCTTCCTCTGCTTTAAAGGCATTTAATAAAGTTAGTGGTGGTATGATGTGTCTAATACACTGCTGGATATACATAATGATTAATTTAGGCTCCATAGGGGGCTAAATTTGCACACTGTCTTGTTATTTATTATTCTTTGTCTGTATTGTGTTGTATTGTCTGTCTGCACTTTTGTACTGTTGCACTATTGTTGTGTCTACACTGTGTTTATGTGCACCATGGTCCCTGGAGGAACGTTGTTTCGTTTCACTGTGTACTCTGTATATAGCTGAAATGACAATAAAAACCACTTTGACTTTAAAGGATTTTAACAGGTTAACTCAGTAAATGACTGTTTATTAGCTGATCAGCTGGATCAGGTGGAAAATTTTTGGGGCAGTGATCGGGGTTAAGAAACTGCTTTAAACTACAAACACAAAGTACTGTACTAAATTCTGGCTATCCTCTACATCTGGCTTCTAGTTAACTAGTTAGCTAAATGAATATTCGTTCATTATAGCTCACAGTAAATCCTGTAATCCTAAATTAATTGAAAATGAAACAGTGATCAGCTGATCAGGTACAGGGCAAGTTGAACATTACATATATAGTTTTTTTTTTCTTTAACCTTGATCCCAATCTAGCTCATTCCAAAGTTATGCTAACTCACTAACACAGCTGCAGTTTATTAATCACAGTGTGTTTAATCTGTGGGCTAATTCAGAGACGTGTATTTTTAACCAGCTATCAGAAACAGATCATCACAGTTGACGTGGTTAACCTCCGTTACCTTTCTTTTAGAAAAATCTCCGTATATCCAGATCTGTTTTAAAATCAGCTGAAGCTGCTGCAGCCCGATCCCGCTGCTAAATCTCACAGCGAGGGGGCGGGGCTTCCAAACAGCAAACTACCTCTCCTTCGCGCGGCGCAAAACCAGCAAGCTGATTGGCTGTTTCTACTGAGAGGCGGGACTTAATACCTGAACCGGCTTCGTGATTGGTCCGGTCTGTCTTCTTATTAATAGTACACCTGATCTGAGTGAAAATATGTCATTTTTGGGGGGGACAAATCCACCTGTTTCTAATATTGGGTGGGACATGTCCCACCCATCCCCCCCGGTTCCTACGCCTATGCTTCTGTTACAAATCTGATAAAATTATTGTATTTTTTAATATCTCAGTTAGGGGTGGGAAATACAGCTCTGGAAAAAAATAAGAGAGCACTTAGAAATGATGAGTTTCTTTGATTTTACCAAATTGAAAGCCTCTGGAATATAATCAAGAGGAAGATGGATGATCACAAACCATCAAACCACCAAACTGAACTGCTTGAATTTTTGCACCAGGAATAAAGCAGCATAAAGTTATCCAAAAGCAGTGTGTAAGACTGGTGGAGGAAGAGAACATGATGCCAAGATGCATGAAAAAAAACTGTGATTAAAAACAAGATTATTCCACCAAATATTTATTTCTGAACCCTTAAAACTTTATGAATATGAACTTTGAATTATGAATTTTCTTTGCATTATTTGCAACATTTATTTGTAAAAAAAATGCTCTAAATGAGAATACTTTTATTTGGAATTTGGGAGAAATGTTGTCTGGAGTTTATAGAATAAAACAACAATGTTCATTTTACTCAAATATAAACCTATAAATAGCAAAATCAGAGAAACTGATTCAGAAACTGAAGTGCTCTCTTATTTTTTTCACCAAGAGTATCGTTGTTGTGGAAATACCATGAAATATCGTAATATTATTATAGGGTCATATCGCCCACCCCTACCCCGAGGTCAGTTCAAACTGCAGGCAACTCAAACATGATTTTCATTCCTTTTGTGAAAGATGTTTTATGATGTATCTGCAGATCTTGCTAATTTCTGCCTTTTTCAGTTTTGAAAGAGGGCAGACACGTGTGTGTGTGTGTGTGTGTGTGTGTGTGAATATAAGAGCTGTATAGAAGAGAAGCTTTTGAAATACATTTCTAAAGGCAGACATGAAGGAAAAGAGCAGAGCGCTGGTTTGGAGGTCAGGAGTTTGTAACCTTGGAAAGACATGGACATCTCACCTTAAGAGAGCCGGGAATAAATCACATGGGGGCCGGTATGGATGGATGGGGATGGAGGCTGAGAATGTGATTGTGTGTTCCTCTCATAGCAATAGAATAAAAGAACAGCGAGCTGAGTGCCGGCACCGCGGTGTAACAGAGACTACAAAAATAATAGAAAAAGAACCACATAAAACAATATTTATTATTATTATTATTATTATTATTATTATTATTATCATTTAGTAAACCAAATGGGCCTGTTATGTTTCATACTAGACAGACAGACAGAGATAGATAGATAGATAGATAGATAGATAGATAGATAGATAGATAGAGATAGATAGAGATAGATAGATAGATAGATAGATAGATAGATAGATAGATAGATAGATAGATAGATAGATAGATAGATAGATAGATAGATAGATAGATAAAGATAGACAGACATACAGAGACAGACAGACAGACAGACAGACAGATAAACAGATAGAGAGACAGACAGACAGACAGACAGATATAGATAGATAGATAGATAGATAGATAGATAGATAGATAGATAGATAGATAGATAGATAGATAGATAGATAGATAGCGATACACAGACAGACAGACAAATATAGACAGACAGATAGATAGATAGATAGATAGATAGACAGACAGACAAATACAGACAGACAGATAGAGATACACAGACAGACAGACAAATATAGACAGACAGACAGACAGACAGACAGACAGACAGACCGATAGATAGATAGATAGATTCAGTATTCAGTATTCAGTGATTTTCATACTGTTTATGTTAATGTAAAGCTTGAAAGCAGCGCAGGAGGTTTATATGCAGTTATAGAGGCTAAATAATCAGCTGGGATTATTTAGTGAATAAAGACCAGAAGAGAGAGCGAGACAGCCTGCTTCCCCGAGTCTTTTTAACATTAACACAGGGTTCAACAGAAACACCAGTGCAGCAGACGAGCCGCAACAACAGCAGACGAACAAAATGTTACTTTTAGCAAAATAAAAACAGCACAAGAGTCCAGAGACTTGTGTTCTGATCAAGAGAAGACCTCTCTATAAAAAAACCCTCGGCCTCTGAGTCTGAGTGTCCTCCGGATTACGCCCCTACTGATCCACCCTGCTTCTGCTTTAAGGTCAGGCCAAGCTTTCAGCCATTTTTGATAATGGCAGGGGTTCAACCGACAGTGACCGACTAATGAGAGTTTAATCTTTGGCCCCATCATGAAGAATTAGTCCTGATTATATTAACGCTCTAACTGGATGCTTCATTTAGAAGGAGAGCAATGGGAGGAACAGCGTGAAATGGCATCCAGCAGAAACGTCCAAATCCATCTCCAAAGACTGTAGCCTGAGCGAGCTACAGCGGAAAGAAACTGAATTACATCCTTCCATCGGTTTTAATCCAGTTCCTGCACCGGGAAGGACGTATTAAAGAGAATGCACATGGAATATGGGAGTTATAGTAAAAAGAGCATGCACTCAAATAATGTTAATATTCAGCGACTTTTGATTCACCCTGTATGCTTGCATCGAAAAAAAAGCTTTGGAAAAAATACCAATAATTAAAAATGATGAGTTTTAGATTTTACCCAATTAAAAACTCTGGAATATAATCAAGAGGAAGATGGATGATCACAAACCATCAAACCACCAAACTGAACTGCTTGAATTTCTGCACCAGAAGTAAAGCACTAACTCTAACTGAACTCTTAAAACTAGAATATATGAATATGAACTTGTTTTCTTTGCATTATTTGAGGTCTGAAAGCTCTGCATCTTTTTTGTTATTTCAGCCATTTCTCATTTTCTGTAAATAAATGCTCTAAATGAGAATATTTTTATTTGTAATTTGGGAGAAATGTTGTCTGTAGTTTATAGAATAAAACAACAATGTTCATTTTACTCAAACATAAACCTATAAATAGCAAAATCAGAGAAACTGATTCAGAAACTGAAGTGCTCTCTTCATTTTTTTTCTCCAAGAGTATTGTTCACACTATAAGATGCACTGGATTATAAAATGCATTTAAAAAAGACATTATAAGGAACTTCTAATCTAGTCTCAAAAATTGGTGGTGGTGGGGGGGGGGGGTAGCTAACTAAGTTAAAACCCCTTAACAGACCAGCAATTTTGTCGATTTTCTGCCTGATATTTCACACCTAAATCTTGAAGATTTCATTTCTATTCAAGCATTATGTATAAAAGGTTTCATGTTTGATAATAAACATCACTAATTTTTTTTTATTCAAATATGTAATTGTAATAGAAATTATTTTTTTAAAAAGTGTAAAAGTAAATCTGCAACTTTCAAAAAAATATGATCAATAATAATATCATAAAATTGTCTCTTTCATAAACTTTTTAAACATTTTAAAATCTGTATTTTCCTGAATACAAATCAAACATGTATTGTGCTCCAAAACTTTCATTTACAGTTACAGTTGTCTGGTTTTATGTCTATTTTTAAAATTATTAAAAAGTGGAGTAGAGAGAGAACAGGCAGCTTCTCCACGTGTCCTGTAGGAGATTCTAAAAAAGCCCTCAAATTTTGAGAATGTAAGGAAGTTATTTTACTGCAGAGAAAAATGTTTTTCTATCACCTACACTTGTAGCCTGTATACAAGACAAGGCATATAAACAGGTTTTCAGTAAAGATAAGCTAAGTAAATAAAACTGTAAAAAAAAAAAAAAAAAAAAAAAAAACATTTTCTTTTAAAGTTAACCGAGTGCTGGATGTAAATCTACACAGATTTCTCTTCTAAAAACTGTTTATTTGTTTGAGTAAAGTGCTTCTGTTTATTTTCAGTAAGCTTAGATTCCTAAATTTCTCCAGCACTAAGGCTGGAGCATTCGCATTAGCGGTTAACTGTTTGCGAGAAATGCTAATGCTGCTCCAGCAGTGCTAGCCGGGGTTAGCAGCAGGCTACAGGCCGGTAATACTCACCTCTGAAAGGGGAAAAAGAGGTTAGCGGCTAACGCTAATACTGCTCCAGTCTCGGTGCTGGAGAAACTTTACTAAAACTCCTGTATAACTCTGTACTTCAGTGGAGCGTCTTTACTGCTCCTTAATACCTGACTAGTAGAATTTATAGATAAGGATTATAAGGCTGATGACGATTTTTGGGAAAATTAAAGGATTTTTAAGTGTGCCTTATAGTGCGAAAAATATGGTATTTTATTATTATCTCTTTATTTTATTTTAACAAGTAACTGAACTGTGGGAATACAATTAATGTACCTAGTGACCTAATGTACCATATGTAATGTGAAATGACAATAAATCTTCCTTGAATCCTTGGATTCTTCAATTGATCAAAGTCAACAGCAGGTTTTATCAAGAAGTTGATAATTTGCATCAACTCCAGATGGACACAGATACATATCATTTAGTCTCTATGAAAAAGATCCTGAAAACTCCTGGAAAATAGAGTAAAATCATCCCAAATGTATTTAACTGATCTAATATTTGCTGTTTTAAAGCTTATTTTCTAAGCTTTGTGTATTCTTTGTGTTTCTTTATGTTTTATGGCATATCTACAAAATATAGATTACATCTGACTAAATCTGACATTTATTTTACTCTAGTCTTGGATACACAGACTGCATTATTAATATTGTGACATGTTAGATCACTGACTTTAATATTGCAGTTATTGCTTAACCTGATGTATAACTCTGTACTTCAGTTTTCAGAATGACTTTACTGCTCCTTAATACCTGACTGATAGAGTTCATACATAAGGAGCACCGGATTATAAGGAGCTCTGATGATTTTTGGGAAAATTAAAGGATTTTAAGTGCACCTTATACAGGCCCGTAGCCAGGGGGGATCGAAGGGTTCGTTCGATCCCCCCCCCCCCCCGCCTGCCCCCAGAGTAGTGACGAGTAAGAAAAATTGTTAATGTTTCTCTTTACACATTTTGTTCAGACTGTTTTACCCCAATCCAGTAGGTGGCGGTAATTCCCCCATTTCTGTTCTTAGCTTGTGGAAAGAATAAGAATCAGGGGAAAGTTACTTGAGAAAATGGGTAAAAAAGAAGACAAGGAGCGAAAACGGAAGAAAACGGCGGTAACATTGTCCCAAAATATTGGTGACTTGTTCAAAAAAGGCCCAAAATCGGTAAGTTGCTGAGTGCAGGCTTCTATTTCTTTACAACTCCCCTGCGTTAAAAGTGCCGGGCTCTGCTTAGCCCAACAGTATAATTGTACATGTAACACCGGATTATTACTGTTATTATTGCGATAACTCCAAAGTCTGGATTTTAGTTGATTTTTAAGAAATGTAGGTTAAGTGACAATAACATTCAGTCACTCACTTTGCAGTTCTGACGATCAAGCTAGGGTGTATTTTACTCTCAACATGCCTGTTGCTCCTAAGGCCATATATAAAATACAGTATAGAGGTGTAAAAAGGGGGTTAACCTCTTAACACGCCCTGGCCCCCCGGCGGGCCAGAAAAATATGATATTTAATATCTGGCTGTGTTTATGAATACTTATAGGTTCAATGTAGACACCCAATATGCCATTTTAAAGCTTTTCAGTTATCTAGCCTATTTAGCCGTATCTCCTTTCAGAAAATAAACATTTGGGGCGAAATATGCCTGGTTTATGAAAGTTATGAAATATTATTTTCATATTTACGTTTTTCGTACGTCCATATTTGATCGAATGTGGACATGTTATACACCATTCGAACCGTCTGCCTCTCCGGATTACGGAACTGTGTTTAGAGTTTAAATCTGCTTGTGTTTCGCTTTGTGTTTACCTCAGGACACTCGAGACACACACCCAACCCCCTCCAGCGCTTCCCCCACACTCTTACCTTCAAAACGCCTCCAAACTTAAGAAAATCCATCAATCCAGTCACCAGTAATTCTCACATATATCCAAACAGTGCTTGAAATAATTTGAGGCAGAAAAAAATATCAACTTTAACGCGTTATTAAAAGCGGATTATTGGTCGCTCCACGAATCCACGCATATCTAATGAATCAGCAGACCCTCACAGACCAGACGGCATGCAAATGAGCTCTGTCAGCCAATCAGGCGCCGAGTTCAGCGAGCTGAAGGGGGGAGGGGGGGTGGGGGGCAACGAAGTCCCAGCACAGTTATAGGAAGATTTTAATAAGACAGAACACTTCAATTTATATTATTATTAATTCATGTTTACGTTTTAATGACCATACCGATAGTGTTCCTAATGAAGTAATTCTTATCTATTTATGTCAATAGTAGAGAGATAGACAATAAAGGACAGCAACATCAGAGACAGACAATGGAGGGCAGCAACAGAGACAATGGAACAAAGCAACAGACAACTGAGGTGAGCAACAGAGACAGACAATGAAGTCACATCACAGATGTAGGAAGTTTGAGTAACACTTACATTTATATCAAATGTATGTTAACAGTGGGGAGCAACAGACGAACAAATAAGGACAGCAACAACAGATTCACAACAAACTTATAATAAATAAAATATGTCTAAATTAAAAGGTTTGAAGTGTGCTCGTGTATTTAGGGGGCATTGGAGTAGAGAGCCAAATGAAGTCCACTTTTGGGGGAAAAAAGATCCCCCCCCATCACAATGCTGGCTACGGGCCTGTTATAGTGCAGAAAATATGTTATGCCTGGTTTTAGCAAAATATATTTTCAGTGCATTACTGTATTTTTCACACTATAAGGCGCACCAGAATATGAGTATCACTATCAATAAACATCAAATTTCTGGTCTATTTTCATACATAAGGCTCACCGGATTATAAGGCACATAATGCACCACTAGTAAGGAACAGGGGTGTCGCCATGTTTTCCTTCTAATTCAGCAGATCTCTCCATTGGTTATCGAAACCTGTAAAGCTAAGCTAAGTTAAATAAACTAAACTGTAATTCTTAAATAAACATTTTCTTTAAAAGTTAAACGAGTGCTGGATATTAATTTACACAGATTTCTCTCCCAACAAACTGTTTATTTTTGCGTGAGCAAAATGCTTCCATTTATTTACAGTAATCTTAGATTACCAGATTTCCAATAAGGCTAACCGCTTATTCCGCCTAACTGCCGCCCGACAATACTACATAGAGAAATCTTGAGTGTTCCGGTTAAGCAGGGTGATATTAGCTAGTGTTTTTTCCCGCGTAGCTTATTTTAACACAGTAAAACACATAGACTAGGCTAATGATCCTCCAGCAGTGCTAGCCGAGGGTAGAAGCAGACTACCTCTGAATGACCGAATGGCTAGCAGAGTTAGCAGGTAATGCTAATGATTCTCCAGCAGTGCTAGCCAGGGTTAGAAGCAGACTACAGTCCGATAATACTCACCTTTGAACAAAAGCGAAAGAGCTAGCGCTTGGCGGGTAATGCTAATACTGCTGGAGAACTAAACTGAAACTCCTGTATAACTCTGTACTTCAGTGGAGTGGCTTTACTGCTCCTTAATACCTGACTGGTAGAATTCATACATAAGGAGCACCGGATTATAAGGAGTACTGTACAATTTTGGGGAAAATTAAAGTATTTAATTAAAGTAACTTTATAATGCGGAAAATACGGTACTTAAACCACATTTACAGCTTAATTCAGATGGTTTTAAAACGTCCCAGGAGTCTGAAAGCTAAGGAAACTCAACAGAGTGAGTATTAACTGAATTCTGTCTCTTGGCCTTTATTTTAAAATCTGTTTTTTTTAAGAAAGCCGAACAGTAAAGTCCAACTATGACGGATGACAGGCTGAGGGCAAGTGATCGCTCCATCTGGTGAGGGGATGACAGGGAAAAGCAGGGCTGGAGTGAACGTGGCCTCCTCGCGATGGTGAGCAGCCAGAGATCGTGCTTCAGGGTGACTCAATGTCACACATTCAGCCTCGTCAACAGCGTGGCATTTGATCCGAACATGCCGGTCGTGACGAACAAGATTTCCACCAAATATCAGAAAGGAAAGAAAGAAAGAAAGAAACTCAATGAAGGTAGAAAGGTCAGGACTAAAGAAATATAGCTGTCAGTGGTCTGAACCAAGCTGTGGACTGAAAAAGAAGAATATTCTCCTCTAAAAGCCCACTCCTGACTTATGCATACTTTCTAAAGTGGTATTTTCAGCCGACCCCTACTTGTTCTTTTCTTTCTGTTCATTTTTTGCATCCGTGTCCAATTTTTTTTTCACCTCAGAGGGTGGTGCTCTCAGTTACTGTGGAGAAATGATTTTTTTAAAATCTAAAGTATTGGTGTCCCAGACCACTTCAGTCTCTGAATCAGTTTCTCTGATTTTGCTATTTATAGGTTTATGTTTGAGTAAAATGAACATTGTTGTTTTATTCTATAAACTACAGACAACATTTCTCCCAAATTCCAAACAAACATATAGTAATTTAAAGCATTTATTTGCAGAAAATAACAAAAATGAGAAATGGCTGAAATAGCAAAAAAGATTCAGAGCTTTCAAACCTCAAATAATGCAAAGAAAATGCTAAAGAAATTATAGGATTTCAGCTCTTACTCATGAATAATCGTACATGGAAACATATTGCCTCTGATTGGCTAACAGCACTGCGAGGAAGACATTTTTACACTAATAACAGTCTTTGTAATGTTATATGTTACTTTACAACATGTGTAATAATGCCCTGCTAAGTGCAGTTCAGCCACTGACCTAGTCTTAGAGTCTCTGTAAAACACCAAATCCACCGGAGATCCTATTTAAACCTATAGTTACTTACACACAGAGGTGGGTAGTACAGGTCCAGAAAGTAAAAATCCACTCCGGGTAAACTTTTACTACTTTTAACTAGTGTAAACAGAACTGTTCTAAACATCTAAACACCTATCTATCTCAATTGTACTTGGCTGGTGGTGTTTTTCCTCCGTAGACTAATTCTAACCATTTGTTTCTTAGCTCTGAATTACTGAGTAAAGTTTATAAACACTGATGTGTTATTCGCACAAATAACACAGGAATGAACTGCATGCTGTTTCTAGCGCTGTTAGTTGTTAGCAATCTGACGAGACGGCATCGCTGCCCGGCTTCAGCTCTGCTGTCTGTGGGCGGTCCCAAGCCGAGGTGGGCAGGGCCATGAATACTAATTCACGGGTTGATGTAGACACGGTGCTTTTCCTGAACAACGCGCCTTTTCTGAATATTTTCTTTTACTAGCTGCTGCAGACAATGGAGGAAGAGTTTCAACAATGTGCAGCAAAGCAGCAGAGCCGACTGCAGTGACAGAGCAGCACAGGTACAGGTGGGGCTGCAGAGAGGGGGTTTAGTGGGTGGGGGGCGGAGCCTGACAGCTGGGTAAATTGATATTGAAAAATTGCTCCTTGTGCCACAAAAATGTCAGCGCAGGAGTGAGCTGACCTTTCCACTTCCTATTATTAAGGGTTTAAATATTTCACCCAAAGCTGTACATACATCACACCTCCCCTCTCAGCCATCACACACACAAACACACACACACACACACACACACAAGCACCATACAGAGAAGCTAATTTCCCTCAGCAATAAAAAATATATTAAAGTAGTATATAAACTAGGGGTGTGCAATATTATATGGTATACAATATATCGTGACACAGAAATATCATGATATTAAAAATCCATATCGTGATAATAGGGCTGTTCTGTCTTAAAAGTAGTCTATTATTTACTGTGAAGCTTTAGGTGTATTTATTGTATAATTGTTTTAGTTTGCAGTTTATATGCATGCACTAAATATTCTGCAATATTATTTGCTGTATTATATTATTTTATGCTATATTATTTATTTTGCCACATTATGATTATTCTGTTATACTATTATACTATATTCCTGAAATTGATTAATTATTTTAGTTTTCCTATATCGCCAAGTATATCGTTATCGCAAAAATACCCTGAAATATCGTGATATTATTTTAGAGCAATATCGCCCACCACTAATATAAATACTGCTCAAAATCCAAAATCCCATCCTTAGTGCTGATAGTCTATATAAGAATATTATATACTGATCTATGATCTACACCTTTACTTTACAAATTGCTAATAAGTTGGTAATAATATGGTAATACTATGGTATAAAAGTATTTATCCATAAATTAAAAATATTAATTTTCTAATTGTAACTGATGAATAAATGGAGGTAATACAACAATACAACAAATACAAAATGGTCAAGTAATTGATCTGTAAATACAACTTATCATAATACTACCATAATATTAATATTACCATATTATTACCCACTTATTAGTAATCTGTAATGTGCTACCCCTTTAAAGATATATGTTTTTCTATTTAATAAATGAGCTTAGAATCAAGGGAGTGGGGCCGTGTTTAACCCCTTTTGGTCCAATCACTAACCCTTTACTAACCCTTTACTTGTATTAGGGGAAAAAAGGAATACAAATAATAAATAAATAATTATTAGTGCTTTTAGGAGATGTATTTAATTAATTACAGACTCTGTTAATGTTATTATACATATTGTTATTGGAATTAAAACAATATTGGAACGGTTTTAGGTATGTTATAGATTTTTATTGATTCATTTGTATCAGAGAGAGTAATGATTTTACCAATTTAAAGCTTCTAATTGATTTATTTAGCATAGATAGATAGATAGATAGATAGAGAGATAGAGAGATAGAGAGATAGATAGAGAGATAGAGAGATAGATAGAGAGATAGAGAGATAGATAGAGAGATAGAGAGATAGAGAGATAGAGAGATAGATAGATAGATAGAGAGATAGAGAGATAGATAGATAGATAGATAGATAGATAGATAGAGAGATAGAGAGATAGAGAGATAGATAGAGAGATAGAGAGATAGATAGAGAGATAGAGAGATAGATAGAGAGATAGAGAGATAGATAGATAGATAGAGAGATAGAGAGATAGAGAGATAGAGAGATAGATAGATAGATAGAGAGATAGAGAGATAGAGAGATAGATAGAGAGATAGATAGATAGATAGATAGATAGAGAGATAGAGAGATAGAGAGATAGATAGAGAGATAGAGAGATAGATAGAGAGATAGAGAGATAGATAGAGAGATAGAGAGATAGATAGATAGATAGAGAGATAGAGAGATAGAGAGATAGAGAGATAGATAGATAGATAGAGAGATAGAGAGATAGATAGATAGATAGATAGATAGATAGATAGATAGATAGATAGATAGATAGATAGATAGATAGATAGATAGAGAGATGTAGATAGAGAGATAGATAGATAGATAGATAGATAGATAGATAGATAGATAGATAGATAGAGAGATAGATAGAGAGATAGAGAGATAGAGAGATGGATAGATGGATAGATGGATAGAGAGATATAGATAGATAGATAGATAGATAGATAGATAGATAGATAGATAGATAGATAGATAGATAGATAGATAGATAGATAGATAGATAGATAGATATCAAATTGACCCGTTTTAAATTTTGAAGATGTAGAAAAATAGTTATTTAAAAGTTATGAAAAGTTTTTCAGTATGAAACTTCAGTAAAAGTTTTTAATTAAAACTATTGGGTTTTTTGTTGTGTTGGTCTTTTTTTTTTAAGTAATAAAGTAGTAAAATAATAAAAAACTTTTTTTTAACATGCATTTTTTTATGAAAAATTAGTGAATTATCCTAATTGAAGCCTTACCAGTTAGAGATAAGGAACAGCATTACACTAAATATTGCTAGAATAGTTAGTAATGGAATTAGTAATTCAATTTACACACTGCTTGTTAGGATGTTTTTTTTGGGTTTATTTTGGCTAATTAAAAAAAAAAAAAAAAAAAAACATTCACCAGGTCAAACTGACCCGAGAACACCATTTATAATAAAGAACTGAAAACCCTTTTATTTTATTTAATTATTATTATTATTAATCACAGTGCAGTTTCTTGTGAAGATCCCTTTTGTACTCTTGTGTTTTAAAACTGTCGTTTTTTTGTAAAGAATCGCTGCACCAAAACGATGATGAATTACGCAGTGAATCAGTGATAACGGTAATCCACATGACTTTGAAACTGTAATTCACTGTAGCTCCATACAGTACAACCAGTTCTCAGAGCAGCCATTAAAATCTTCAGAGTCGAGGAAGCGTGTCAGAGGATGAATTTTAATGGCTCGGTGGCGTATCGGCTCTACGGAAGCAGATCTGTACCTGTATTATTATTTTTTTATTTTTTCTCCCCAGAACCCTCTCTGGATGATCCGGTAATGAGCCATCTGTCATTGTCATTGTAATTAATCTGCTGGTATTTAGTGGATAATGAGATGCTGTCGTGTCGTCTTGTCTTTTCTCTTTTTCTGTGTCGGTGTGCGGCGCGCGGGGTGGAATCGCTTTTGGTTGGCGAGGCCGGGTGACGGCGAGGTGTCTGGCACGTCGCTCCGAGTCCAGCTGCGGCCTCTTGTTTACTTCTGAGCCTTTTATAACTGCCTGTCATCCAAAGGGCTGCTGTGTGGCAACCTTGTTTTAGAGCCACTGACAAATGTCACGGTGGAGCCGGTGGGAGGTGGTAGGCGAGGGGGGGTTTGGGTTTACAGGGTGCCGCAAACACTACAGTTCCTTAAAGCAGCGAGGTATTCTCTCCTCCACATCAGCGAGCAGCGCAGCGGCAGAATCATATGGGCCGAGACGTGTTTCAGGAGACACTCGAGAAAAGTGCCAAATTCACTGAGCGAATCCTGGATGAACGGCTTTCCACATGGACTGGAAAATCTTTTTCAATCATAAGTGAAAATTAAACGGTGAGCCGCACGGCCACTCCGCTCCAGATGGAAATTGCACTGCCACATGCAATATCTCACACGGTGGTATCGCCTTCCCATCCGCGGTCGCATCACTTCCTGCTTCATCCAGTAATGCAAGAAACAGGGATTTCCCCGAAGAGAGAAAGGCAGTTTATATACGAATATCTGTGCAAACGGAGCGGTGGCACCTTGACCATGTGCTGATTCTATGATTCAATGAATCGAGGATTCAAGGCCCAATCCAATTTAAGCATCTTATGGATGCATTTAGCTTAATATGAAAAATGAAAATTGTTCATCTAGTGCTGTGCGATATGACAATAAATATATCGTCCCTATCGTTTCTACCGTAACTTCATCAATTATTCATGTAAATATATAAAGTAGACATGCGCAGACACACCGGTTTGCGACCTGCTTTACGTTATTAAACTCATGAGAGCTGAACAATGGAGACGCATTGTTCTTTTGAAAAAATTAGCTACTGCATCTACCTCATCTGTTTTCATTTGATACATATATATTGATACACTAAAAGGTAGTAATTCACAAGGATATTAATTTTGTCATATTTTTCGAAAAGAATAACTGAAAACACTCTTAAAATGTGGTATATCATGATATATATTGTTATCGTGATATAAAAAATTCCATATTGTGATGTACGATTTTTCCCATGTCGCCCAGCACTAGGTTCATCTCACATGAAGAGAGCAAGACAGTTTGCGACGATCTGTGCAAACGGAGCGGCGGCACCTTGACCATGTGATGATTCTATGATTCAATGATTCAAGGATTCAAGGATTCAAGGCCCAATCCGATTTCACTCCTTGACCCTACCTCTTGTTTTTGATTGTAACCCTTCCCCTTTAGAACAGAGTTAGAAGGGGAAGAGGTGAAATCCTCCTCCTACACTGTTAGTAATGGGGAATAAAAAACTTTTGCATAAATTAAAACATCAAGTTATTACAACTAAAGGAGAACTTGATTTATTTCTAAGGTAGCCCAGAGGGAATTACTACACACTGATCATCCTGCCATGTGACTATTACGCATGACGATGCTTTAAAGATATATCGTGCATCCCTATAGCACACTTCATGTTACCAGGCTGAAGTGACTCAAATACGATTTGAATCACCTTTATATGTGGTCCTAAATCAAACACATATCCAATCCACAGACACGCGACATGAATGTGAACGTTCAAATCAAACGGAATTCATGCGTCTTTTTGCTTTTACGCATTAACATTAGCAATAGTGCTTCTCTCTCGTACCCACACTGCATCTCTTGGTGCAGTTGTACAGCTATAGCTGAAAAAAAAACAGCAAAAGCAAACCGCCTGTCCTTTTTTCACCTCCTGGACCTGAGCATGAACTTCAGAGCAGCTGTTTACTCTCCACTCCAGCAAAAGATGCTCCACATATGAGCTGCTAACTCATCCATTTCCCTTTATAAAGCTACGAGTCTCTCCTCTCTCTAATATGAGGGTTTTTGTTGATGGTGAAGAAGGAGGTGTTTATACAGGAATCAATGTGGGTAATAATAAGATCTGGGATTAGAAGTGTGAATTCAGCTGTAACTGGAAATATCTGCACTGATAAACTGTGCTGGACTGAGGAGCACAGCTTTCAACACGTGCTCACGTTCACAAGCACGTGCCCAACCATGTGGATGATGGAGGCCATGCGGTTACCTCGTGTTTACCCCTGCCCGCCCCTCTCACGCTCCCCCTCCCGCTCATGCTTCTCAGGCAGCAGCAGCCGGTCACTCACACAGACACAGAGACAGCGCTGTGTATCTACAGTACTTCTTGTGTGAAGAATCAGAACATTGCAACATGACACGTTTGATTTACTTGCCTTAAGTGACATCAAACGTCCTGCAATGTGACTAACTGCGCATGCACACATTGCAATGCCGATGCTTTAAATGATATATTGTGCAGCCCTATAGCACACTACATGTAAAACCACTGTTACAAGAAGGTCAGTTTTTTGCGCACCTTCTGATGATGCCGCAACTAGAGACACAAAAGAGCTTCTTAAAGTATCAATGGTTGTTTATTGACTCGCTCACATCTGAGCATCAACCAGAACCCCTTTTGAAACCTTTAGCTCTCTAGCGTATAGAAGCTGTAGCGAATCCAATTTGTAGATAAATGGGGGTGAAGCCGTGGCAAAGTGAAATGTCAGTAAGCTTGAGATTAATGCAGTATGTTTGGGAGCAGTCTCACATTCTTCATTTCGTACTTGTGTCTCATCAAGTGCTTTTATTATGGCGGTCATTTGCAGGACCCTCTGATGGGATCGATTTCTTAGACTTATTGACGGAGAAACAGACGGCGTCCCTCGTTCACGTCGACGACCACAGAGAGCTCGACTCTTCGAGAGGAAGCAAAGTGGGAAAAATGGAAATTAATTTGAAAGCAGCGTAAACCCAGAGCTGCTGTAATGAATGGAGCACTCTGAGGTTATGCGAGTGAGATGGGTCTTGTGGGAAGGCTCTTCGTGGAGAGCTAAATGGGTGGATATGGGCGATTGATGTGGGAGGTTTGGTGTCGAGAAGTGCTGTAAAAGCCACACTGACTAACCGCAGAAAGAGCTGCTGTGCACAGGAAGGTATCTCCTGGGAGCCGGTGATAAAACAAGCCCAGAACATCACTGAAGCCTCAGATTTACGAGCATGTAGTCATCACTGAATGTGTTCAGGCTTCTGATTCAGCGTTTAATAGCATCATACAGCTCTGAAAAAAAATGAAGAGAGCACTTCAGTTTCTGAATCAGTTTCTCTGGTTTTGCTATTTATAGGTTTATGTTTGAGTAAAATGAACATTGTTGTTTTATTCTATAAACTACAGACAACATTTCTCCCAAATTACAAATAAAAAAAAGTTTTCATGCATCTTGGCATCAGGTTCTCCTCCACCAGTCTTACACACTGCGTTTGTGGGTTGGTAGGTAAGAAGGTAGGTAGGTAGGTAGGTAGGTAGGTGGGTTGGTAGGTAAGAAGGTAGGTAGGTAGGTAGGTAGGTAGGTAGGTGGGTTGGTAGGTAAGTAGGAAGGTAGGTGGGTTGGTAGGTAAGTAGCTAGGTAGGTGGGTTGGTAGGTACTGTAGGTAGGTGGGTTGGTAGGTAAGTAGGTAGGTAGGTGGGTTGGTAGGTAAGTAGGTAGGTAGGTGGGTTGGTAGGTAAGTAGGTAGGTAGGTGGGTTGGTAGGTAGGTAGGTGGGTTGGTATGTAAGTAGGTAGGTGGGCTGGTAGGTAGGTAGGTAGGTAGCTAGGTAGGTGGGTTGGTTGATAGGTAGGTAGCTAGGTAGCTAGGTAAGCGGGGTGGTAGGTAGGTAGGTGGGCTGGTAGGTAGGTGGGTAAACGGGGTGGTAGGTAGGTAGGTGGGCTGGTAGGTAGGTGGGTAAACGGGGTGGTAGGTAGGTAGGTAGGTGGGCTGGTTGGTAGGTAGGTACTTTATTGATCCTAAATTAAATTTAGCAGCCAACAGAAGTGGCTTCTGTGACTACAGAAACTTTAGTGAATGATACATATTCCTATTTTAATAAAGAAAGGGATTATGAATTGGTTTATTAATTGTAACAGAGAATACACTGATGTCTGCAGAGATCCCACTGCGTCTGCAGAGATACCATCAATGACAGCTTACCAAACTGAAAGTCAATGAGGTTAAGTACTGCAGCAGAAGGAAAACCAAGGAGTCGTATGCAGGCCATCCTTATTGTCTTAACATTTAAACTAAGAGAATGCAAAATTCAAAAACTCTAAACAAAACAGCAGCACAAATCATTCTCCAACCATAGAGCAGTTATCACTGTGCCCTCCTCCACCCATACTCCATACACAGCAGCAGCAAGTAACTCAGAGCTGACCACCGAGCTCAGTTACGCTAATGAGAGCCAACAGTGCCATTTACACACACACACACACACACACGTACACACAGATAACAGCTCCGAGCTCTTTCAGTGAAGCTGCTCCTCCAGAACACAAATCATCTCGGCTGCAGCAAGAAAACAGAAAACTCTCAGCCATTGTTTGCCAGAGGAAAAGCAACGGAAAAGACAGCTTCCCTCTCGGGAGATTAACGTCAGGGTCTCTGAGTTTTTAGCACCAGCCCCTCTAAATCTCAGCGCGGGGTAGCCGCCATCGATTTCCCCCACAAAATATGAGGTGAAAAATGCAGTGTCTTGTACGGGATCATAAACGAGTCCGCTGTGTTCACCTGTTCACCGAGAGAAAGACGGGAGAGAGAGAGAGAGAGTAAAAAAACGAGTGCTGGAGGAAGAGAGCGCTGATTCTGAGCACGTTAAACTCTGCTCTGAGATCAGCTCTGGGGAGATGCTATTCATTGTTCCTTCCGGCGATGAACACGGTGAGGTCAGTTTCACCACTCCACAAACATCACCCTCCCTCCACTCAGCCCCAGAGCTGAGCTGCAGTTCTGCTGATTTTAACAAAAAAAGTGAGACAAAGTAAACAGAAAACTATTTTATAGAATAGAATTTGTAGTTCATTTGCTCTAGTCTGAATCAATTATCAAAGTTAGTGAAATTGGAACTTTTTCTCCTTGTTTTTGTATGTTTTTCACACTGAGAAAAATGAAAATTTAAAGCACACCAAAATGTGTCGCAACAAACTAAACACTCTTCAACCATGTTTTTTTTTAATGCAACTGCATGAGAGAAATTAAGATGAAAATGAGGCAAAGTGATGTCTACAAAGCAGAGAAAAGCTATAAAAGAAAATCTAATTACACATATCAGGCAAAAACCTGCTCTCTGATTGGATAGAAGCATCGCGTTGGATGGATTTATTTGCATTACTATTTATTACTCACTCTGGTGGGCATCCATACGTGTGTCCAAAAAAGTCCAAAGTCCAAAATGTGTGTTTTATCTGAGTATGCATTAGTTGTCATGATGAGCACAGAATAGCAGACAAGTGCAGATACTGATAAAAACAATGTACGTTTATTATAAGAATAAACAGATGTAATCAGAGTCGATACAGAGAAGTGGGTGATAACCAGTAAACGGAGCAATGAAGGCAAAACCATACCAGAAACGATAACCAGTCCAGAGTTCATACACGAGTAATCCAGTATCAGAGGTAATCCAAGAGGCAGTAGTGAAAACACAGTCCAGGTAATACACAAGCAATCCAGTATCAGAGGCAAAGGCAATAATCGGCGTCGAGAAAACAAAAGCAAGGTCATACACAAGATAAACTGAGACAAGAGATATAGAACGCTTTGTAAAGAGGATAACCTACAATACGCGGCGTGGTAGTCTGTTTGGCGTGCACCTTTATAGTGCCAGTGATCAGTATTCGAGACTTCCAGGAGGAAGCAGGTGAGGTGTCACGTGATCAGGTGAGTGCGTGATGTCAGCGGGTGGTGCATTCTGGGTAGTGTAGTTGTTGACCTGAGAACCTCCGTTAGAGCTGGGTGTGGAAGGGACAGAGGAGCTAACAGCACCAGATGTGACATTAGTGCTGTGCGATATGACGACAAATATCGTGGGGACGATAGAAAAGATATCATTCCTACAGTAATTTAATCAATTATTCATGCAAATATATAAAGTAGGCTATGATGAAATATATTGGCGTGGTCACTTTGCATAAACTCGGTTTATATAAGTGATAATAAAGTAAAGTAAAGTAATGTAAGCTTCATAAGGTGGTTTTGCGACGTGACGCTGCTTTACGTAAAAAAATGTTAATTGAATTTATTTTGACAACTCAATTTAATACCTGTATAATTTTGAAAAAATTAGCTGCTGCATCTTCATCTGTTTTTTTTTTTTATACATATATATTGCTGCACTAAAAGGTAGTAATTCTCATTTGTGAAAGTTTGGTTTAATGTTACTTTGAAATAAAGTTGGAAAAAATTAAGCAATGACATTATTTTATCATATTTTTCGAAGAATAACTGAAAACATACTCATATGTGGTATATCACGATATATATCATTATCGTGATATAAAAAATTCCATATCAGGATACATGATTTTTCCCATATCGTCCAGCACTAGTATGCAGTGAAATGATCACCTCTACACTGATCATGATGACTTTTACGGAGATGGACGCCCATCCCTTCCCCTCCCAGCAGACAGCAGGCAGTGATGATGTCTGTTGTTGGAAATGCTTTTAATGGCAGCTGAATTACACTTAATCGATCCATTTGAACTTTGGGTGCTGTGGAGGTCTCTCTGACATTGTAATTACACCCCTCGACAATTAGAGTATTCACAGCAGCTAAGAGAGGAGAATAATATCCCATCTCTCCAGCAATTTCAGCTCCTGCTGCTGCCATTATCCATGTAACATCCATTAGCTTCATACCTTCTCCATCACCGGCCAATACACTGAGGCAAAGCATGTGATAGAAATCACATGTTTACACTTTACTGTCGATAGGACAAGATATCGACATGTGTGTGTCGTTGGTCACATACTGTAAGTCTGTATTGGCAGATAATAATTATATATATATTAGGGCCATATCGCCCACCCCTAGCTGCCACTATTCATTAGGACTCCCCCCCCCCCTACCACTAGTGATGCTCCAACACACCAGGAGGGTGAAGACTAGCACACGCCTCCTCCGACACATCTGAAGTCAGACTCCGCCTCTTTTTTTAACCCTGTTTGGCCGAGTAGCATCACAGTGCTAACGCTCGGAGGAAAGCGCAGCGACTCGGTTCTGATACATCAGCTCACAGACACACCCTTGTGCTGATCCACATCACCCTAGGAGTGATGAGGGGAAAGAGAGAGAGCGCCATCTACCCACCGTACCCACCCAGAGAGAGCAAGGCCAACTGCGCTCTCTCGGGGCTCCGGCAGCTGATGGCAAGCTGCATGACCGGGATTCGAACCAAGCAATCTTCAGCAATCTCTTGATCATAGTGGCAGCTAGGGGTGGGCGATATGGCCCTAAAGTAATATTACAATATTTCACGGTATTTAGATAGATATATCTAGAAATATAAAGATATATAATGGGAAAAAACAGTACAAAAAAAAAGTAGTAGCCTGATGTGATAATTAGGGTATAATATTGTTCACGATTTACAAAAAGGTTGGCGATATTATTGTGTATGACATGTTATAGCACACCCCTTCTTCTTCCTTCTAAAGCAATTATCTGTTTTTTTAGCTGAAAATGATCCACCGCCCAAATGATATTCGTTTTTGAAGAACAGGTCAAAAGAAGGATAATAAAGTTAAATTAAATTATAGAAACTATAAAATAGGATTAATCATTGTAGAAACAAGATGGCGGCCATATTGTTATGTTTGACTTGTGTTAAACCATTAATGGATTTCTTTTTTTTACAGATATTGAACTTTTTTTAAGACATTTAAAGCGAGAAGTATTTCTGAAGTGAGATTTCAGCCATTTTCCCCTCAGTCGACTAGACTTAATGCAGATAAATCATCCACAGCTGGCTGATCCCCCCAGTGGGACGGTGCAAGTGAGATGCACAGAGTCATATTATTCTAAGAGATGTGATTAAAATCACAGCCCCCGACTGTTGAACAATACTCACCACTCACAGTAATGATCCCATGTGAGCGTATCATTAGTGCGGCGGCGCAGCGATACACGAGTCCTCCTCGATCACAATACAGCCCCGCATCTCAGCCGCCATGATTTCATTATTCCCTCCCCCAGCAATTCAGAACCAGCAGCAATAATGACTGGGATCTAATCAACACTGATATCGCCCAATCAAATTCATTTATACCCTCAATTTACAAAAGCAATAGCAGGCCAGTCTCTGGGTAGAAGATGCACGACTACAAGCAGCTGAACAACAGACTAAACACAGACGTCTCAGAATTACATTCAGAGATTGATGGTTTTTAATGAGCTTCTCGTCTATCTTCTGCACCACATCTTATCTCAATTAGGATCCAATCCTCTGTAGATAATCGCAAACAGACCGAATCATTTCCAGCACAGCGTGAAAACGCAGGTTTACACAATACGCATATCTAAAGAGAAAGCACTGTGTGCTTTTAGAATACAGACAAGAAAATAGGAAAAAGTTTAATCTACTTTCGATTTTCGATTGAAAGCAGAACTGGATAAATTCATCCTGTGTCTCAGCTCTGCCCCCTTGTTACCCGTTCCGGGTGTTTTTTTGTCCCGTTCTGTGGGTTTAAATCAGGTGTGTCCATTTGAGGCCCGTTTCCATTTTTGAAGTTGCCCAAGAGAGGGATTTTAAAAATAAAATGAAAGTTGGCCCACTATTAAGTAGGTTTTTATAATGTGAGATCCAAAGTGTGAATGCTGGGTGTCAGAAAAAGTTAAAAGAGTTAAAAATCTGTGAGAGTGCGCAGTTGTAGCACAGAAAACGGGCCAAAGAGTTAAAAAGCTGTAAGAATGTACAGTTGTAGCACAGAAAATGAGCCAGAGTTAAAAAGCTGTGAGAGTGTGCAGTTGTAGCGCAGAAAAGGGCCAAAGGGTTAAAAAGCTGTGAGTTTACAGTTGTAGCGCAGAAAAGGGCCAAAGGGTTAAAAAGCTGTAAAAGTATACAGTTGTAGTACAAAAAAGGGCCAAAGAGTTAAAAAGCTGTGAGAGTGCTCAGTTGTAGCACAGAAAATGGGCCAAAGAGTTTAAATTGGTGTGAGTGTACAGTTGTAGCAAAACAGGCTAAAGAGTAAAAACGCTACAAGAGTGTACAGTTGTAGCACAGAAAACAGGCCAAAGAGTTAAAAAGGTGTGAAAGTGTACAGTTGTAGCACAGACAACGGGCCAAAGAATAATAAAGCTGCGAGAATGCTCTCTTTTAGAGGCTGTACATGTGACAGAAGCATGTAAAGATACGTGACGTGGCCAGAAGAAGAACTCCCACTAAAAAAATGCTTCTGTTTTAAGTTTAAAAACAAAATAATACAGACACTTTAATGTTCTTTAGCTTTTTGGAGAACATGGCAACTCCAAAGAAATGAAAAATGGACAGCAAATGCAGAAAATTTC
The DNA here is from genome assembly GCF_023375975.1 of Astyanax mexicanus. NCBI lineage: Eukaryota > Metazoa > Chordata > Actinopteri > Characiformes > Acestrorhamphidae > Astyanax > Astyanax mexicanus. Next base: position 2,128,295 of record NC_064425.1, read on the forward strand.
AGGCACGTTGGGAAAATGACTATTTTTAAACGTAATGAAGGAGTATAATATAAAGAGACATTATAAAAAGTTTAGTTTAGTTTACACAACACTGTCAAAGATAGATAAAGATAGTAACTCAAGTTAAACGGTGTGTAAATGATAGTAATTAAGATTATTATTATTATTGTTATAAGTAGTATATTTCATTATTTGTTTTATTACAGAGCCTGTGGCCCCTGACTGCACATATATTTCTACTTCTGGCCCACAACAAAAAAAGCTGACACCCTTGGTTTAAATAGTCCCCTTTGTACCTGTGTTGATCAGATTTTTTGGTTCAATTAATTTTGTTACTTTTCCCTCTTTTAAATGTATTGTTTTAATCATGTTTGGACCATGTTTCATTCATTCTTAATTCTTATTTTATCGTTTTATTTCTATTTTTATTGTTATGCTCTTACATGTTTTATATTCTCTCAATTGTAAAGCACTTTAAATGACCTTTGTCTACATTTGATGTTATTATTTTATGATCTGATTAACAGGTGTTGACTGTGAGAGAGCAATATTAATATTAATATTAATTTTATTAGGTATCAGTATGAGACATCAGTGACGTTCTCCATGACCTACACCTGCTCTCTTTATCTGACTCCTCTCTGGCTGTTGTGTATCCTGATATTTGATTTTTAACCACAGGTTTTTGTATTTGAAAGTCAAATATGTCTCCGCTTAGTCAGATTTAAATCTGATCGCTTTGTGGGATGGTTATGCAAATCTGCTTGTTATTTGGCAACCCTTCATTCACCTTTTTTAGCCTCTTCCTGTGACTCAAAATATGCTCTTTTACATTTCCCTGTGCAAATTAGGGAAATGCAACAGTTTTGAAAGTTTCTGCTGATAAGAAAACGACTGTTTAGACTGATTAATTCAGCAAAGTTACAGTCATATAAAAAGTTTGGGCACCCCTATCAACCTTAATCATTTTTAGTTGTAAATATTTGGGTGTTTGCAACAGCCATTTCAGTTTGATATATCTAATAACTGATGGACACAGTAATATTTCAGGATTGAAATGAGGTTTATTGTACTAACAGAAAATGTGCAATATGCATTAAACCAAAATCTGACCGGTGCAAAAGTATGGGCACCCTTATCATTTTATTGATTTGAATACTCCTAACTACTTTTTACTGACTTACTGAAGCACAACATTGGTTTGGTAACCTCATTGAGCTTTGAACTTCATAGCCAGGTGTATCCAATCATGAGAAAAGGTATTTAAGGTGACCAATTGCAAGTTGTTCTCCTATTTGAATCTCCTCTGAAGAGTGGCATCATGGGCTCATCAAAACAACTCTCAAATGATCTAAAAACAAAGATTGTTCAACATAGTTGTTCAGGGGAAGGATACAAAAAGTTGTCTCAGAGATTTAACCTGTCAGTTTCCACTGTGAGGAACATAGTAAGGAAATGGAAGAGCACAGGGACAGTTCTCAAGTTCTCAAAGAAAGTTTAGATGCCTTCAGTGAGAATCTACAATGTAAATAGTCATAAAAATAAAGAAAACGCATTGAAAAAGAGAAGGTGTGTCCAAACTTTTGGTCTGTACTGTAGTTCATGACAGGTAATGGCAGGTAGGGACACTGGTTGAAGGACCTTAATGAGGTCATTTTGGGCTGTTTGATAAAGACAAAACATGACCTGTCATCGTACTAACACAGCCTCCCACACCGTGACACGTCACGTCATGTGACATGTGACAACAAAATTCTGATTCGTTGGTCGCCTCCACTGAGCTAAAAGCGGGACTTTAGTCACTGGAGACGAATCACTGCCATTCTGAGTCAATCTAAGTGTGATATAGGCCAAACCAAGGACAGACAATTGCAGATACCAATTAAACTATTTATTAACAAAGAGGTTAGACTTACAGGGGTAGTCAGGGACAGGCAGGGTCAGTATCAGAATGGCAGCAATAAAAAAAACGTACCAGAGTGAACAGGCAAAAGGTTTTTACACAGGGAATCAAACAAGGCAAAAGGCAAAAAAGTAGTCTAACAACAGAAATAATCAAACGGTGAAAAGGGCATGACAAGAGAGTGGTCAAAAAAACACAAAAAAGAGTCGTAAACAAGGAAAACAATCAAATAGGAGAAGTGCTAGCAAACTAGAATCAATACGTAGCAAAGAGCTAAAAAAAACAGAGGGGTATTTATACTAAAACAGACCAGGTGAGAGCAATCAGTAGCTTGGAGAGCGTGAACGCCGTAGCATCACGTAAGCAACAGAGTTATGGAAGTCCAGTGTGAAAGGCAGACTGACTACCCACAAAGTTTCATTACTGTCTTTTGATTGTGGTTAAAATTATTTTTTATGATAAATGTAAGTGTATGTAGGTGGAAGTATAGAGGCTACTTTCTTTTGACTGTCGTTTCCAACAAAATACTTTATTTTATTTTTTGCCTTGGGTTTATTAAAAAACTATTAACTTTGCAATTAAAGTTTTCTAAAATAATTACCTATTTGTGAAGAGTGTGGAACTATGGGCAGGACCAGCCCTAAAAATTACTGAAGATTTTTGGTGGGAGTGGGATAAACTGTAGTGGGAGTGAGTAGGAGGGGGATTTTAAAAATCGTCCAAAAGCACTAAAAGAAAAATGTGGAAAACTGAAAAGTTTAATATTTAAAGCAGTTTTTTATTTTTATTTTGACAGCACAAATAATTAATGAAAATTTAAGTACTCATAATTCATTTCATCCTCATAACAATTTCTAATATCTTATTAATTACTTTAAAGCATTTTAACGTCAGGTATGTTAGATCCTGTTAGATCCTGTCTTAGTTCTTCTTTCATTACCTGTTTCTGAGGCCAAATCTTCTCATGTTTTTCATGCAAAGAACGAAACTCAAGACAAGATAACAAAGGGAACAGACTGATTGACATCCACTCATGAGCTCATCAACTCATGTGACAACTACCACTCACCAGCTGATAATCATTCCATCATGTGGCCTTATGTTGCCTCCAGCATCAGCAGCATTATAACAGAATGTCACCAAAGATGGACAGAATGACACATCCTCTATTTACAGAGCTTCATCTAGAGAGCACAAGTTCTGCTGAGGTAATGAGGAATGAAGTCAGAGGCAGAGGCACTTTACAGATATAAGAAACGTGAAGTAAGTATTGAGACACTGAGATCTATTTTAGTGATCTATAGCGCACTGGCCATTCATGTGCCATCCTGGACCAGCTGCACTACCTAAGCAACTTCTGTGACTTGTAGACACCGCCTTTAGCTACCTCTACTGTGACAAAATGTGAAAGTGACCAAAACATCAACCAAAATGGATTAAAAAAAAAAAAAAATTATGACTTGCACAGCTCGAAACACCCAAAAAGTGTGTACTAATTCTCTTAATCAATCATGGGTATGGTTAATTTTGGGCGTAACATAAAATAAACCAATCAGTGTGCCAGTATTCATTCCCTTTAAGAACCAGGTAAGCTCTGACTTTGGCACGTTCGTGTCTTAACAGCGCTTTTGTGCATCTCAGCATAGGATACTGAGCTGAGAGTTCACACTATGAAGATACACCAGCAGCTCATTTAACAGAACAGTAATGTTATTTTATTCTCTATTCTGTTTATTGTTGTAAAAAAGTAAAAGCTGGATTTGCAACACTGACTAACTGTGACGTTAGTTTCACTTTCAAATAATGAAAACAGCAAAGCAAAACCTTAACTTATCCTTAATATTTGACAATATTTGATCAAATTTACAGATCTTTACTCAACTTGAGTTTATTTAACTGAACTGAGTTTTATTTATATCTGAAGCCGTTGTTTTTTTTAGGCCAAGGCAATGCTGCGCACTCCACTTATCTTTGCACTCCTCACCTTTGCCGCCACACATGCTTGAGAACAAACAATCTAAACCAAACAAATTAATCTCGGTCTCATCAGACCATAGGACATGGTTCAAGTAATCCATGCCATTTGTTGACATGTCTGCAACAAACATTTGCGGGCTTTCTTTTGTACAGAATTTAGAAGAGGCTTGCTTCTGGGGTGACAGCCATGCAGACCCATTTGATGTGTGCAGCGTATGATCTGACCACTGACAGGCTGACCCCCACCTCTTCAATCTCTGCAGCAATGCTGGCAGAACTCCTGCATCTATCTTTCAAACACATCATTTAGACGTAACACTAAGCATCACCTGCACTCAGCTTTTTTCGATGACCAACGTGAGGTCTATTCTGAGTGAACCCTGCTCTTTTAAAATGATGGATGATCTTGGCCACTATGCTGCAGCTCAGTTTCAGGGTGTTGGCTTGGCCATCTTCATGTAGCACAACAATTCTTCTGTTTAAAATCCTCAGAGAATTCTTTGCCATGAGGCCCCATGTTGGAACAAAGTGTCATTTTGTCAGTGTTTCCCATGAAAAGATATATTTAAATATCTGCAGAAATGTCAGGGGTGTACTCAATTTTGTGCTGCCATGTAAATATAAATCCTTATAAATGCAAGGTGTGAAAATAGACTGTTGACGGGGTGTTAAATAGCAATGAGCATCTGCTGGCAGCTGACACCTGCTCACAGCAAGATGAGCAGGAAGATGAGCAGCAGGCTGACCTTGGGCGACACTTTCACAATTCAATAACGGATCTCTGCTGATAGTGGGAGGTCTAATCCATGATTTTTATCTTAAGAGATGATTAAATGCGTATGATGTGCATGATATGAAAGCTTAATCACCAGAAAAAAGATGAGAGCAAGGTGTGGAATGAGAGCAAAATGTAAAAACTGCTTGAAATGCATGGCATCATGTTGTTTGCAAGACTTTTTTTTGGTGTAAGGTTGAAGCTTTTCACTTTAACAGAAAGAGATGTTCTTAAATAACACAGCATTTTTGGTACACTGTTCCACTGTGTGTGGGAATGCTCTGAAATTGTAATTTTCAGAAGGTAATAAATTGAAAACCTCTGGAATATAATCAAGAGGAAGATGGATGATCACAAACCATCAAACCACCAAACTGAACTGCTTGAATTTTTACACCAGGAGTAAAGCAGCATAAAGTTATCCAAAAGCAGTGTGTAAGACTGGTGGAGGAGAACATGATGCCAAGATGCATGAAAACTGTGTTTAAAAAACAGCGTTATTGCACCAAATATTGATTTCTGATCTCTTAAAACTTTATGAATATGAACTTGTTTTCTTTGAATTATTTGAGGTCTGAAAGCTCTGCATCTTTTTTGTTATTTCAGCCATTTCTCATTTTCTGTAAATAAATGCTCTAAATGAGAATATTTTTATTTGTAATTTGGGAGAAATGTTGTCTGTAGTTTATAGAATAAAACAACAATGTTCATTTTACTCAAACATAAACCTTTAAATAGCAAAATCAGAGAAACTGATTCAGAAACTGAAGTGCTCTCTTCATTTTTCCAGAGCTGTATATATATATATATATATATATATATATTGTATTTATTAATTATTAATATCTCATTTAGGGGTGTGCTATATCATATCGTAGTAATGCAGTAATAAAATTACGTTTTTATTTTGTTGCAGTAGTGTATTCTTAAAATTATTTTTTCTAATTCAGTGTTTTGGCATATCAACAAGAGTATCGTTATCATAAAAATACCATGAAATATCGTGAGATTAATTTAGGGCCATATCGCCCACTCTTGGTGTCAGGCTCATTTGACTAAACACAATTCAGCAGTTTCACTCTCTCTCTCGTCTCCAGCTGATTGGCTGATGCTTTTCTCTAATCATCCAGAGCAGTAGGGTCTGATCGTGGCGTGCGCCGGATCCCTGAGAAATTACTGCGGGGGGACTCCATCCGTATTCTGAGGACGCTGTTAATAACTGTTGTGTAATCAAATTAGCCGCCCTCTCCCTTTCCACCGCGCCGTCGATTACTCCACCCTAATGAGCGGCTCTGATGGCCTGAGACCAGCTTTGATCAGGCGGATCCTGTAGGAGGTGTGGAGATGAGGGCCGGGCCGGAGGAGAGAGGAGAGAGAGAGGATAACCAGGAGGGACAGATTACTAGAATATTTCCTCAAAGGTACAGACATGAACAGGTCAGAGGTAAAAGAAGGTTACAGAGTGTGGGAGGAGCTATACGCTTCTGTTTGAAAAGAAGCACAAGTATTGGAGGAGGTGTGTGCTGGCGTTCACCAGCGTTTGGGGTAATTGGTCTTCAATCAATGGATTTATTGGATTTTTCTTCACATTCCAATTTATCGTGGTGACGGACAGTTCTGGTGGAAACAGGAGAGTTGAGGTGCACATTGAATTCTGCGTGATTTGATCAGCCGTGGTTTTATGTTTTTTGGATACAATCCGGTTTAGCACCCGAACATCCCTTTCAGACAGCTTCCTCTTACAGCGTCCACAGTTAATCCTGTTGGATGTGGTCGGTTCTTCTTGGTGGTATGCTGACGTTACCCTGGATACCGTGGCTCTTGATGCATCACAAAGACTTGCTGTCTTGGTCACAGATGCTCCAGCAAGACGTGCACCAACAATTTGTCCTCTTTTGAACCCTGGTATGTCACATAATGCCATAATGTTGTGTGCATTGCAATATTTAGAGCAGAACTGTGCTCTTACCCTGCTAATTGAACCTTCACACTCTGCTCTTACTGGTGCAATGTGCAATTAATGAAGATTGATCACCAGGCTGCTCCAATTTAGCCATGAAACCTAAAATCCCACACTAAAATGATGACAGGTGTTTCAGTTTCATTGTACAACCCCTGTACATTTTCATTTCCATGTGGGAAGCAGGACACAGCAATCGAATGAGTTGTAGGTGTGTATTAGATGTATGATATATGTATAGAAATATGATTAATAAATGAATAGACTCCGGTTTCTACATGTACTCTAACATGTGAAAAAGCCCCACAGGTAACGTCCGGCCGTCTCATTTGAAGAATGCGGCTGTAGCGCGGACATGACCGGGGCATCGAGATAAATGATGTCAACCTTTGGGCAGGTAGGAAAAAAGAGAAAAGTAATTATTTCTTGACAAGAGCCCCTGACATCTTAGAGCCCACCTGGGTGATAAGTTCAGAGCAAGACACTCCAACATGCTTTAGGGCTCCTGATGAACTTCCCTCTCAAAGTGCATATTTATAGCCCCCTGCATCTCATCCTTACTTCCTTCTGGCTTCTACTGAGTCTGACAGAGGATCTGAACCTGGAAATTTCTACTAAAATACATGTCTGTGTGTATTTGTGTGTTTTATTAAATACTACACTAACTAAACGAAAGTATGAAAACTTATATCAGATTATATCAATATCAGAAACAAATCACACAGTCTAGAGGCGCTACCGAAATCAAATAGTGTGAACTACTGAAAGATGCTCGCCGAGCCTGGCAAATATTTGGCATGCTAGATATGTGACCCAGTCGGCGACTGGGAGTCAGGAGCAGCGGCTACATACTGCCAATGGAATCGCGGAGTAGCTAACTAAGATAAGTAAAGCTAAGCTAAATAAACAAAACCTTTCTTTTAAAGTAAAACAAGTGCTGGATGTTAATCTGCACAGATTTCTCAGATCTCTCCTGAAAACTATTTATTTGGTTGAGTAAAGCACTTTTGTTTTTTTACAGTAAGCTTAGATTAGTGAATTTCTCCAGCACCAAGGCTGGAGCATTAGCATTAGCGGCTAACCACACCCGCAGCGCTAGACAGGGTTAGGAGCAGGCTACAATCCGATAATACTCACCTTTGAACGAGGAAATAGCGAGCACGGTTAGCGGCTAATGCTAATGCTGCTCCAGTTTCAGTGCTGGAGAACTAAACTGAAACTCCTGTATAACTCTGTACTTTAGTGTTCAGAGAGGCTTTACTGCTCCTTAATAGCTGACTGATAGAATTCATACATAAGGAGCACCGGATTATAAGGAGCTCTGATGATTTTTGGAAAAGCAACACCTTAGCAACCACCTTGCAACTGCTTAGCAACACCATAGCAAACACCATAGATACCATAGCAACGCCTTACCAAGCACCTAGCAACTGCTTGGCGACATCATAGCAACCAACCCAGACACCTAAGCAACACCTTAGCAACCACTAAGCAACACATCGGCAACCACCTTGCAACTGCTTAGCAACACCATAGCAAACACCATGGATACCATAGCAACGCCTTACCAAGCACCTAGCAACTGCTTGGAGACATCATAGCAACCAACCCAGACACCTAAGCAACACCACAGCAACCACCATAGCAAACAGTGGTTGCGCAACCATCCCGTTTCCTTCATTCCATGAAATTCGCCTGTCTGTAGTTCTGAATGTGGTAAGTTTAAAATAGCCCTATATTATCCTAACATTATAAAACCAAGTGAAAGTGTGTTAGTGTGTGTGTGTGTGTGTGTAAGTGTGTGTGTGTGTGAGTGTATGAGTGAGTGAGAGAAGGTGAAAGAATGTGTGTAGGGGTAGCTAATGGCCAGAGGGAGAATGAACAGAATCTGCAGGTGTCAGAATGAGTGAGCTGGACCCATCAAGTGTGTGTGTGTGTGTGTGAGCGCGTGTGTGTGTGTGTGAGCTGTGTCATTCAGCACTGTGGTCATGCTGATGGGGAACAGGCAGCATATGCCGCCCTCATCAGCGCCTGACTCTTGGCCATCACTATTAGTCATCACACCTGCACTGCACCTGATAGGCTGGGAAGTGGACCAGCAGTGGGCAGTGTTCATCACGCATCTGAGGCTTTCACATGATTGCAGCATGCTGAGTGTCATCTGAGTGTCATCATTAAAACCAGAAAACACCAAAACACCGAAACACCAGAACACCTGCACTGACACAACTCCTCTACTCTGACCTGATTCGCTGATTTCTGCACATCTGAACCCAAAAAAACGAGCGCAAATACAAACAACACCACGTCCAAGAACCAGAGAGCATCAGATTAATTATTTAGAGATATTTATCTCTGCAGTGTGTGATTTTATTAGCTCAGAATGGCTGTGACATTCAATAAATACAAATAACATTCTCATTTCCCATTATATACATCTCTGGGAAAAAAATAATAAGAAATCACTTCAGTTTCTGAATCAGTTTCTCTGATTTTGCTATTTATAGGTTTATGTTTGAGTAAAATGAACATTGTTGTTTTATTCTATAAACTACAGACAACATTTCTCCCAAATTCCAAATAAAAATATTGTCATTTGGAGCATTTATTTACAGAAAATGACAAAAAAAAGACGCAGAGCTTTCAGACCTCAAATAATGCAAAATAAAAAACAGGTTCATATTTATAAAGTAGTTTTAAGAGTTCAGAAATATACATTAATATAATATTTGGTGCAATAACCCTGTTTTTTAATTACAGTTTTTTTTTTCATGCATCTTGGTATATTCTCCTCCACCAGTCTTGCACACTGATTGTGATCATCAATCTTCCTCTTGACTACATTCCAGAGGTTTTCAACTTGGTAAAAATCAAAGAAACTCATCATTTTTAAGTGGTATTTTAGCTTGCCTTAGTCAGTTAGATCGTCACTGTACTTGTACAGTAGATGCAGTAAGTATGTTTTTTTTAAATAATCTTTGGAAAGCTGTCAAGAATTTTAGATATGAACAAAATGCTAAAAAAAAAGTTATTTTTTTATCAAATTTCAGAGACTGAACATATTGCAACACCAAATCATGATGCTAGAATATTGCTAAGCTCTAAATAAACCCTGATGTAAAATTATGCGCTTAATAATACACACTTTTTGAAGAGTTATGTTCGTTCACATTATTAAACACATACAAAGAACTGCTTTTAAGAGTGTGAGTCCTTGTGCGAGTGTATTATTAATGCACTAAACTCTGCTCTGCACCGCACTCCTTTCATTCTCCGCTGTGTCTGAAAGACGTCTTGCACAATTCATGTTTTACCGTATCCTCCACTGCTCGGATGAATACTGCCATTTCCAAAGTAATTACCACAGTGGAGAAACTATTAAACATGATTAAAGAGCAGCGCAGAGGGTCATATTACATCCTCAACTAAATAAAAACTACACCAAGCAGCAGAAACACTTCACATGTCCTGAAAAGCTCGATATGAAGAGTGAACTGGGGTCGGGGTGATTTCCACTTCTTTAATACCGTCATTCTGTGTAAAAACCTTATAGAGGTATCCTATATTACTGTATTACCCAGGGGAGGGATTTGGGTAAGCTGTGTAAGTCCTGTGTTTGCATGGGACTCATGCATGGGACATTCAATTTGTTTACAGACTAATTGAAAATCCACTTATAAATTATTATAATATAATATTTGATGAGACGGTTTGGGTTGAGTCGACTCATTGAGTGAATCAATGATTCAATGATTCTGTCACACACAGACAGACGCTGGACTATGACGATGGATTATACTTCAGAATGTGGGTTTCTGACTGAAAATTGAGTAATAACTCACTAAACGAGTCACAGAAGAAACTTTGAAGGAGAGATTATTAATGTTTTCCACAATTAATCACGGATCCTCACCGGAGAGCGATGGCGCTGCAGTTTTTAAAAATGGTAGGATTTATTTCTAGATAAATATAAGCGTTATCCCCCCAGGTGTTTGTGTGGAAAGTGCAGGAACTTTTACCAGTACAAGTACAATAAAAAAAATATATGCACACGTTAGTCTGTGGGAGGTGCCGGTAACCAGGGAAAGATGGATAAACACTTCAGAAATTAGTAGCGTTTCCAGGTATTTTAGATCAGGGGTGTCCAAACTGCGGCCCATTTCCTTTTTTGGAGCGGCCCGCGAGGTATTTTAGAAATAGAATGAAAGTTGGCCCGCTGTTAAGCAGGTTTTTATAATGTAAGATTCAAAGTTTGAACACTAGGTGTCAGAAACAGGCCAAAGAGTCTAAAAGCGGAGAGAGTGCGCATTTCTAGCACAGAAAAACAGGGCAAAAGAGTCTAAAAGCGGAGAGAGTGCGCATTTCTAGCGCAGAAAAACAGGGCAAAAGAGTCTAAATGCGGAGAGAGTGCGCATTTCTAGCGCAGAAAAACGGGGTAAAAGAGTCTAAAAGCGGAGAGGGTGCGCATTTCTAGCGCAGAAAAATGGGGTAAAAGAGTCTAAAAGCGGAGAGAGTGCACAGTTGTAGCGAAGAAAAACAGGGCAAAAGAGTCTAAAAGCGGAGAGGGTGCGCATTTCTAGCGCAGAAAAACAGGGCAAAAGAGTCTAAAAGCGGAGAGAGTGCGCATTTCTAGCACAGAAAAACGAGCCAAAGAGTCTAAAAGTGGAGAGAGTGCGCATTTCTAGCGCAGAAAAACGGGGTAAAAGAGTCTAAAAGCGGAGAGGGTGCGCATTTCTAGCGCAGAAAAGCGGGGCAAAGAGTCTAAAAGCGGAGAGGGTGCGCATTTCTAGCGCAGAAAAATGGGGTAAAAGAGTCTAAAAGCGGAGAGAGTGCGCAGTTGTAGCGAAGAAAAACAGGGCAAAAGAGTCTAAAAGCGGAGAGGGTGCGCATTTCTAGCGCAGAATAACAGGGCAGAAGAGTCTAAAAGCGGAGTGAGTGTGCATTTCTAGCGCAGAAAAGCGGGGCAAAGAGTCTAAAAGCGGAGAGGGTGCGCATTTCTATCGCAGAAAAACAGGGCAAAAGAGTCTAAAAGCGGAGAGGGTGGGCATTTCTAGCGCAGAAAAACAGGGCAAAAGAGTCTAAAAGCGGAGAGGGTGCGCATTTCTAGCGCAGAAAAACAGGGCAAAAGAGTCTAAAAGCGGAGAGAGTGCGCATTTCTAGCGCAGAAAAACGAGCCAAAGAGTCTAAAAGCGGAGAGAGTGCGCATTTCTAGCGCAGAAAAACAGGGCAAAAGAGTCTAAAAGCGGAGAGAGTGCGCATTTCTAGCGCAGAAAAACAGGGCAAAAGAGTCTAAAAGCGGAGAGGGTGCGCATTTCTAGCGCAGAAAAACAGGGCAAAAGAGTCTAAAAGCGGAGAGGGTGCGCATTTCTAGCGCAGAAAAACGAGCCAAAGAGTCTAAAAGCGGAGAGAGTGCGCATTTCTAGCGCAGAAAAACGGGGCAAAAGAGTCTAAAAGCGGAGAGGGTGCGCATTTCTAGCGCAGAAAAACAGGGCAAAAGAGTCTAAAAGCGGAGAGAGTGCGCATTTCTAGCGCAGAAAAACGAGCCAAAGAGTCTAAAAGCGGAGAGGGTGCGCATTTCTAGCGCAGAAAAGCGGGGCAAAGAGTCTAAAAGCGGAGAGGGTCCGCATTTCTAGCGCAGAAAAACGAGCCAAAGAGTCTAAAAGTGGAGAGGGTGTGCATTTCTAGCGCAGAAAAACAAGCCAAAGAGTCTAAAAGTGGAGAGGGTGTGCATTTCTAGCGCAGAAAAACGGGGTAAAAGAGTCTAAAAGCGGAGAGAGTGCACATTTCTAGCGCAGAAAAGCGGGGCAAAGAGTCTAAAAGTTGCTGTAATTAAGGAGTTTAATATTAAGAGACATCATGAAATTAAACATCAATTTGAAAAATCTTAGTTTACACAACACTGTCAAAGATAAAGACAGTTAGTCAAGTAAAATGGTGTGTAAATTAAACAATCAGGAAAAATGTATTATTTAAAGTGGTATATTTCATTATTTGTTTTATTACAGAGTCTGTGGCCCCTGACTTCAAATATATTTCTCCTTCTGGCCCCCAACAAAAAAAGTTTGAACAGGATTGGATTAGATTAAAAAGATAAAATGTCAAGAAGTCTGTTTTGAGTCAGTTGAACATTCGTGGGCACATATACTGTACTGTACTATTCAAACTGAGATCTTTGAGTTGAACCAACTTATAATAACTGAGTTTAGTTTGTTGCCAATAACAGCTTCTTTTTCATTGGCTTCTGTCACAATCTATTTGCATACTGGGTGTGTCCAACAGTTTCTGACAGACACTCACCATCAGTGTGTAGTGATTCCCCCTGGGCTACCTTACATATAAATCAACTTCCTCTTTAGTTGTAATAGCTTGATATTTTAATTTATGCTAACTCAAGTTTTTATTTTACCATTACTTAAAAAAAGTTAAGTAAACTCAACTTATCTGGTCTTACAGTATAACAAAAATAAAAAAAGTTAAATCAACTCCTCCTTTAGCTGTAATAACTTGATGTTCTAAGTTATGCTAGCTTAAGTTTTTTTAAGGCAACCGGTAAAATTAACTTATCCAGGCTTACAGTGTACTAACAGCTCCTAGTTGTTAAAGTTCTTCAATATTGTGGGTCTTTGTAACCGAACCCTGTTTTATTATTCATCACAAGATCAGCGAGTGTCTGATTTAAGAGAACGAGTTTCAGTAATACTCAACACTTTCTCAGATGCTAATTTCTGCATTTTAAAAAGGGAGTATAATTTAATTTTACCACCAGCTGAACCGAGCCGAACGGCACGCTCAATCAGCATCACGAACACGTGCTGATAGGAGAGTGATGTGATAAGGTTAGATCAAAGAGCGGCTCTGAGAGAGCTGAAATATCTGATCAAATCAATCTATACCCGGCTTCCTGCTCAAAAACCTGATTAAAGCAGCTTTAGGGAAAGGCGAGGGGGGGGGGGGGGGGGGGGGAGTTAAGTACTTAAGTACAAATTTTGGGTATCTAAACTTTATACTTACTATACTTACTTCCACTCCTAACTTTTTTTTTACACAGTTAGCGGTAGGGCTGTGAATCTTTGGGAATCCCACAATTGGATTCAGAATCGATTCTTTGGGTCACGATTAGATTACACAGTAGCTGAGCTCCGCGGGACAGTTAAAAAGCTCCGCGGGACAGTTAAAAAGCTCCGCGGGACAGTTAAAAAGCTCCGCGGGACAGTTAAAAAGCTCTGCACGACAGTAGGTGAGCTCCTCGGGACAGTTAAAACGCTCCAAGCGACAGTTTAAAAGCTCTGCGGTACAGTAGCTGAGCTCTGCGGGACAGTTAAAAAGCTCTGCGGTACAGTAGGTAAGCGCCGCGGGACAGTTAAAAAGCTCCGCGGTACAGTAGCTGAGCTCCGCGGGACAGTTACAAAGCTCCGCGGTACAGTAGCTGAGCTCCGCGGGACAGTTAAAAAGCTCTGCGGTACAGTAGCTGAGCTCCGAGGGACAGTTAAAAAGCTCTGCGGTACAGTAGCTGAGCTCCGAGGGACAGTTAAAAAGCTCTGCGGTACGGTATTTATCAGTACTTTCTACTCGTAACTCATATTTCATTAAGGCTTAATTTTAATCCTGCCTGGTTAACAGATAAACACATAAATTGCGTTTTCGGATGCGCTGCAAACTCTGCACCCCAAACACCACAAGCTAATTGCTTTCAGAAATTCACCATCCAATTTAAAAAACCATATTGAGTTAAACTGAATGTTTCCTACAGTCAATTGTTAAGATATTGTAACATTAGTAACCTAGTGATGCATTAATGGGGTATTTGTAATGTTTGCCATGGTTGGTACAGGCCAAGACACGCTAAGGTTAGCTTGCTAGGTCTAGGCTATGATTCAGGGTTGTAAGTTTGTTTGGAGAGCGTGTGTGAGCTTTTAATTTTATGAGTTTAGGTGTAGAGGGGGGTAATCTAGTTTCAAAAAGTAAAAATCCATCCCAGGATTTCGCTCCCATTGCCTGGCTGGCTCTGGAGCTAATTTAACCTTATCCATGGGATGGATTTTTAGTTTCTGGACCTGGATTACCCACCTTTAGCTACGTGTGGCATTTGTATCGCAATCATTTCTGGGACAATATATCGTCTACAGACCTAACCCCAGTACTTCCACTTGAGTAATAAATGTGAATACTTTTTTTAAAGCTGCAGCTATCAATTATTTTAGTAATCGAGTACTCTACTTCAAAATCGATTCGATTAGTCGAGTAATCGGATAAAACATATTTGCTTGCTTAAAGAGCAATTATACGATTACACAAAAGAAAACAAGACATTTTGCTTAATAATGAAAGACCATTTGGTTTCCATTTTTAGATAATTTATATGTATTAATTCACAAACTGCATTTCCAAACTGCAAACAAAAATAGAAATAAAGTAATAATAATAATAATAATAATAATAATAATAATAATAATAATTTAAGAATTAGTACTTTAATAAATGTATGTTAAATTATTTTCAACAAGGATTTCTTGATTTCAAAACTATAGGGCAATAATCAGTAAAAAAAAAGGCGTAAACATTTGATGTATGTTGTGCATCTTAGCTTCTCAACAGCAGAGGTGGATTCTCCTTCTTGGAGAGGGGATGTTCTCCAAAATACATCTAAATACACCTAAAATGTTCCGTTAATATTATTGCCCTTTTTTCTCGTAAGTTTTAGCTCTATTCAAGCTTCTCAACAAAAAAAAAAAACTCCTCCACTACCTCCACTTCCTGCTTCCTGTGCAGGGGTACCGCAACGCTAAGCGCGCTGTTTCACATTAAAAGTCACCGCAAAATCTCGCAATCTGATTTTTAAATTAAATAAACAATTCCTCGAGGCACAGAAAATTACTCAATGATTTTTTAAAATCAAGTAACTTGATTTACTCGAGTAATCGTTTCACCCCTACGCTTTTGACACTCTTGTGAGCGAGGCACAAGAAGAACTAGCGAGAGCTAGCATGTACGCAAGAGGCTAAAGGATCAGGACCAGGCGAAGACCTGCTCTGAGTACCTTTGTGTTGCGCCAGCATGGCTGCTGCTCCCAATTAACGCCCTGTCATATTTCCCAGCTCACGCAGAGACGGACGCGTCCCTGGAGACGGGAGCAAGCGGGGGCCAAGCTCTACATAAAGATGGCCGCCTAATCCGCCGCGCCGCGCCGCGCTCCTCTCCGGCGGCGGAGCCGTTCCGCTCAGCCGTGCCGGATATCTCTAAAGCCACAGATTAGTCAGATTGAATGGTTGCCATACAGGGCTTTGCAGAGCACAGACTACGCAGGGCCAGTAAAGCAGCTCCGAGGCAATTAAAGCCCATAGGTAATTGCAGAGGGTCTGAGCCACTCTTTAGGAACAGAGCTGTAGCTGCGGGTTCACGAGGTTGGAGTGATTTAACCACACCGTGGCACAGGAGTAGCTTAAATCCTTCCTCAAATAAAAGTAGTGCCAGTTAAATAAGCCTATTATGTAAAATTTTGTAATTGCTTTTGTTTTTCTTTCTATCTTTTTATTTTTTAACGCTGCTTAAAAAAAAAAAAAGGCCAGCTGGTTTTATTATATCAACACCATGTGAACATATTAAAGAGCATACAAAGACCTAATGAAGGCAAATTAACAACTGCCTACAAACTAAGCTATAAAACTCAGCAGATCATTAAAATCCCATCAGCATCAGCTCTTCTCTACTGTAGGGCTGGGCAACACTGTAAAACAAACAAAAAGAAAAAAAATGAATATTGATAATCTTTAAATATATGAGTTTAAATAAATATATAAGTCTCCTTCCTCTAAAATCCACTTTTTTCTGGTTCTTTTATATTCTAAAATACAGTAGGTCTCAGAGTTGTTTATGATGCTGCAAATGATGAAACTCTTCCTCACTGTCTGCAGCAGCTAGTAAAAGAAAATATTCAGAAAAACGAGTCAATCAGGAAAAGCACCGTGTCTACATCAACACGTGAATTAGTATTCATGGCCCCGCCCACCTCAGCTCGGGACCGCCCACAGGCCGAGCTGAAGCTGGGCAGCACTAGGAACAGCATGCAGTTCATTCCTGTGTTATTTGTGCGAATAACACATCAGTGTTTATATACTTTACCCAGTAATTCAGAGCTAAGAAACAAATGGTTAGAATTAGTCTATGGAGGAAAAACACCACCAGCCAAGTACAACTGAGATCAGTAATCAGTTCTGTTTACACTCGTTAAACTAGTTTCTGGACCTGGACTACCCACCTCTGTGTGTAAGTAACTATAGGTTTAAATAGGATCGCCGGTGGATTTGGTGTTTTACAGAGACTCTAAGACTAGGTCAGTGGCTGAACTGCATTTAGCAGGGCATTATTACACATGTTGTAAAGTAACATATGACATTGTAAAGACCGTTATTAGTGTAAAAATGTCTATTTAAAAAAAAAATAACTGTTGTCCGTCCCGCTGCCTCCTGGTGTCGCAGTGCTGATATGTTTGCATGTATGAATATTAATGAGCAAGAGATTCTGATTACTCACACCTGAACTGCCTAGTATACATACCTTTTGTTTTTTTTTTGTTCCCTTGCCAGGTACTGAATCTAGCTTTGCTAGCTCTTCTACTAATCGTTTCTTTTGATCGTTCTTCCTTGTTACCGACTCCTTTTTGTGTTTTCTGACTGTCCTTTGCCTTTTTATCATTGACTGTTGCTGCCCTATTTATTGCCTTGCCTTCTGCCTATTTGCATTTATCTTGTCATTGCCTTTCTTTTTTGTTAATAAACTGTTTGATTGGTACAGTATCTGAGTTTGTCTGTCCTTGGTTTGGCCTGCATGACTCACCAATAGAGTAAATTTGAGTAAAATCGAACACTTAAAAGCAATTAGAAATGAAATGTGAAGAACAAATATGGAGCTAAATTTTAAAAAAGTAGACTATGTTCCTCACTAATCTCACTTGATCACTTAAAGTAGAGCTAATTTATTGTTTTTTGACGGGAAATTTAAGTTTAAGTTTACGTGGCTATAGCAGAGCTGAGTACTGTTTTAAAAACTCCATCAAAAATGTTGCTTCACTACAAATAACAGGAAATAACAGGAAATAAATAGAAATAAAGGAAAATAAATGGGTCTGGATAACCTATAATGGCAACCTTTAATGCTGATAAAATGGGTTGAAAGTGTGAGGGGTCGTGTGGCAGCAGAACGCCTCTGATTAGTATAAATGAGGCTAAAATGAGTCATGAAAGTGGTATTGGAAACGATTTAGTGGCGAGAGGGAGTAAATAAGCCTCGCACTAACCAGCGTGCTCCCGCCCAGGCCGAGCCATTAGCCCACCGTCGATACATGTGCCGCGCACCACCTTTTCACCGGGCAATGATACGGACATCAGTCACGCGCTCAGTTTTACATGTGACGGCTTTCTGTTCTGATGATGACACAAAAGCCCGGGGAGAGGCACAGCAGGCCTGTTTGCCCCTGCCATTAGTGACAAACCATATTTTTAACATCCATCAGATACATCTCAACATCAGTCGGCTCGAGGAGGCGAGAGTTTTTCCCTTTTTTCTCCGTATGAAAGCTGCCGAAAGCACAACAGTCCAATTAATAACGCTCACAAAGAAGATCCGGCAGTGTTCAGAACAGGCAGTCCAGCTATGAAGCTATCAGACATCAATATCTGCACAGCAGCAGCAGCAGCAGCAGCAGACCTCCAGCCTGGAGCTAAAGGAAAGTGTGTACGGACAGCAGGTGGGTGGAGCTCTCAGATATGCGATACACGAGATACGGGTTCTGAGAGATCTCCGGGGACCGGCTGACCACAGGGCACAGCAGGGCTCTTCTGGTTGGGAGGTCTAAACAATAGCAGATAGAAAATGTTCTGGTAACACTTTCACGTTGTGAAATTGATTTTTGTTGTAGTAAAACATGATAAAGGGTTATAACCTGTGTTTAATAGCCCACCTCCGCTCTCTCGCAGCTTTCCGACATCCAGTAATTTGGTGCAGTAAAACATGATAAAGAGTTATAACTAGGGGTGGTCGATATGGCTCTAAAATAATATCACAATATTTCATGGTATTTTCACGATAACGATACCTTTGGGGTTATGACAAAACACTAAATTCGAAAAAATATTTCGAATTTTATTATTGCATGCAATATGATATGGCTAACTGAGATATTAAAAAATAATAATTTTATCAGATTTGTAACAGAAGTCAATAATCCAGAATTATTAGTCATGATACTACTAATAATAACACACTCCAAATATCTCCATATATCCAGGATTAAAGTAAAATAAATGATACTGGACAGATAAAATCTGTCTCTACTGGATATATAAAGGGAAATTAGAACAGTGTGAATTTTTCTTTTGCTAAAAACAGCAAAAAAGTAGAACCCTGATGTGATAATTAGGGGTGGGTGATATGTCACAATATTTCAGGGTATAATATCGTTCACGATATTTAAAATTTTTGCAATATTATCACGTACGATACGATATGGCACACCCCTAGTTATAACCTGTGTTTAATAGCCCACCTCCGCTCTCTCACAGCTTTCCGAGATCCAGTAATTTTGTGCCGTTAGTCCAAACATGCTAGAATGGGTTTTAATGGGGCATATTCTGCCACTGCAGATGAATCGCTTTTTACACCAGTATCCAGCTCAAAGTAGCTCCACAACTCCATCAAACTAAATTGGAGGACTCCAGAGAACCCTGATATTTAAAACGAAGCATTAATAGCATTAAAAGTGCACAAGAATCTTATTAAAACCCGTAGTGTAATCTACATCCCGGAGCATGGTGTTATCACAGCCAATTATATTTATAACTAATATTTAGTTAAGAAATATTTAACTGTTACCGTATGCAAAACTGCATTACATAAGCAAATGTATAACTAAAAATATAAATATTACTTGTTTACCTAACATTAGTTAACACTATTAATAAAGTATATGATTTATTATTCATCTTAACAAATGCATCACTTGTAATGTTAGTTCATCTACATTTCATGTGAAAGCAACATTAATTAATGCTGTTAATTAATGGTCTTGTTAATGGTAACTAATGCACTAATTCATATTAGTTAGTCAACGCCTAATGTTCAACTCTAAAAGAGGAAATGGTTCACTTCCTGTCTATTTCTATTTTAATTTAGCTTTTTCTGCTACAGGTTCTGAGGACCAGTAGTTTTATTGTATACTGCAAGAGAGGCACAATTCTAAACACAGTTCTAAACTGGTCTGAAAAATAAGTTTAGAATCCATATTCTCAATGGGCACAGTTTTAATTGAGTTCAGTCTCGTATTAAAAGAAATTAACGATCAATAAACCACATTTAATGTATACAGTGAAATTCAGCAGCAGAAACCATTAGAATCTTTATTTGAGATGTAATGGGACAAAAGTCAGAGAAACTCAGAGTCAAAACCAATCAGAGTCTCAGTTTTTAATGGGGGTGGGATGACAAATGAGTCCCAAACAAATGATACAGAGGGCAAGGCAAGAGAGTAGTCAAAAAAGTCAGAAAGTCAGTTGTGGCATCTTATTCGCCAGAATCTGATGAATTTCTTTTCCATCTAAAAAATTAAACCAGACACACAAACCAGTTCTGGTGCTGATAGAGGCACGTGCTCATAACAGTTACATGATTTAAAAAAGAATAAAAAGCTCAAATTAAGAAGCAAATCTCAGCTTCAGCCCCTGGGCTTTACCTGAAGTATTTAACACATTTTTTTTTATCAACACTACAGTTAGCTAAACAATTTAATGTTATACCTAACAACTTCAAATAAACCAATAAAAATCTACAGCCAGAACCTGAACGTGTACCTAACTAACAGTAAGCCAAATAATATTTAGCTCTAATTTGCGATTAATACTACAATTTATTCTGAGATAAAGCTCAGAATAGAGTAATCACCCTTAGGATCTCGGAGTGGTCCAGCGGGCTAAGCGCTGCCACTATGATCGGGAGATCGCTGGTTTGAATCCCGGTCATGCAGCTTGCCATCAGCTGCCGGAGCCCCGAGAGAACAATTGGCCTTGCTCTCTGGGTGGGTACATTACAGTAGATGACGCTCTCTCTTTCCCTTCATCACTCCTAGGGTGATGTGGATCAGCACAAGGCTGCGTCTGTGAGCTGATGTATCAGAACCGAGTCGCTGTAGGCGCTTTCCTCCGTACGAGCTGTGATGCTACTCTGCAGTTTAAAAAAGAGGCGGAGTCTGACATGTATTGGAGGAGGCGTGTGCTACTAGTTATTAGTGATGGGGGAGTCCTAATGAGTGGGTTGGGTAAGTGGCCTTGTAAAATGGGGAGAAAATGGGATAGAAATTAGAAATAGACTTTAAAATAAAAGAATACTGATCCATGCTATTCCAACGATTTTTTTTGCCATTATAGGAAGAACAATGGATATGGAAAGATCAATCAAAAAAAGCATGGTTCTATAAATGGTATGGTAAAAAGGGCCAGATGCAGTTTTTTGGCGTTTTTTTGCCTTTTTTTGGGCTGAGGTCACCATTTTCTACCTCTTTA
Source organism: Astyanax mexicanus (assembly GCF_023375975.1). Taxonomy (NCBI): domain Eukaryota; kingdom Metazoa; phylum Chordata; class Actinopteri; order Characiformes; family Acestrorhamphidae; genus Astyanax; species Astyanax mexicanus. The sequence goes on from NC_064425.1 coordinate 2,149,459, forward strand.
GGTCCAGTTGTTTTACTATCTACTGCAAGAGTTGCTCAATAAGGTTCTAAACTGGTCTGGCAAATATGTTTAGAATCCATATTTTTAAAGGGCACATTTTAATTGAGTTCAGTCCCTTATTAAAAGAAATGTACTCTCACTAAACCACATTTAATGTATAGGAATTAGCAGACAGTGAAACTCAAGGCAAACCAATCAGAATCTCAGTTTTAGGGTATATCCTTATGTGCCACCATCTACAGCTCTGGAAAAAAAAGAATAAGAAAGCACTTAAAAATGATGAGTTTCTTTGATTTTACCAAATTGAAAACCTCTGGAATATAATCAAGAGGAAGATGGATGATCACAAGCCATCAAACCACCAAACTGAACTGCTTGAATTTTTACACCAGGAGTAAAGCAGCATAAAGTTATCCAAAAGCAGTGTGTAAGACTGGTGGAGGAGAACATGATGCCAAGATGCATGAAAAAAACTGTGATTAAAAACCACACCAGGGTTATTCCACCAAATATTGATTTCTGAACTCTTAAAACTTTGTTTAATTTAATTTTCGACTAATTGCTTATTTATAACAGTACTGCATTACTTAAAGTGCTGGGGACAGAAGCTCAATGGGAGATGGGTAAATGTCTCACTCACACAGGTGACACTCAACTCAGTTTGTGTCTCTAAAAGTGCCCTAAACACAACAGATTACATACTTTGTTCATGAAATATCAGTAATTTCCACATTTAAACAACATCTAGACATTTTTTAAATGCCTTTTAAATCTCATGATCAGCTGTTTTTAACTTTTTTAGAGATGGCGCACATGGCAGAAATAACTAATCGACTAATCGACAGATTAGTCGACTTCTAAAATAATCATTAGTTGCAGCCCTTAAATATGAACTTGTTTTCTTTGCATTATTTGAGGTCTGAAAGCTCTGCATCTTTTTTTGTTATTTCAGACATTTCTTATTTTCTGTAAATAAATGCTCTAAATGAGAATATTTTTATTTGGAATTTGGGAGAAATGTTGTCTGTAGTTTATAGAATAAAACAACAATGTTCATTTTACTCAAATATAAACCTATAAATAGCAAAATCAGAGAAACTGATTCAGAAACTAGAGTGCTCTCAAGTTTTTTCCAGACCTGTAGAATGTAAACTCCAACCAAGTGGATGGAGGCCATGTGGTTACCTCGTGTTTACTCGTGCCCCTCCATCTCACACTTCTCAGGCAGCAGCAGCCTGTCACTCACACAGACACAGAGACAGCGCTGTGTATCTACTTCTTGTATTTTAATCTTGATTTAATTTCTATAAGAGTATTGCGCATGGGAACATTGCAATGACTATGCTTAAACGATATATAGTGCAGCTGGTGATTTAAACTGGGCCACATGCACGCTTTTTGGTGGGTTTTTTTTCATCATTTTCTACCTCTGGGACAGGATCACTGCCTCAAGGGCTGCGGTGTATTTTGAGAGTACGGTTCTCTGGAGTGGCCGACCGCAGGGAAATCAAATGGGTTGTTTGTTTTGGGGGAAATCAGATGGATTTTTGATTTGACGTGGATTTATGGAGTGCAGTGAGGGGGAACTGTTTAGAGAACGTCCTCTCGAATTCTGAGCCGAGACCAGCGAGCTCCACCAAAACCCAAAGCTCCCCAAAGCCAAAGCGCTCGTGACATCTGCACTACTGTCCCCGTCTGCCCTTTCAATTACTGCATTCACTCTTCACTACAGTCACTAACAGTCCCAGCCAAACACAGCGCTTCATTCAGGCTCAGCTTAAGTTGGCACTATAAATATGGGTAATAGAGGCAGATAGAGCTGGCACAATATATATATATATATATATATATATATATATATATATATATATATATATATATCTACTGCTCAGAGCCTTATCAAATTTGGAGGATGAATGGCTGCGTGAGCAACAGCACTGGCGGTTCAACTGCATCCATCCAAGCCTCATGAGCGATGGAGCATTCAGCTACTCGGCCGGGATCATCCTGCAGTCCAGCAGGGTGGCTATAGAGCTGTGGAATAAGACAAGACCTGCTTTAAACGTACCGTATTTTCTGTACTAATCTATAAGACGCACCTAAAATCCTTTAATTTTCCCAAAAATCATCAGAGCTCCTTATAATCCGGTTCTCCTTATGTATAAATTCTACCAATCAGGTATTAAGAAGCAGTAAAGCCACTTAGACACTGAGGGTTAGCATTAGCCACTAACCGTGCTAAGCGCTAGCTCTTTTGCAGTTTAAAAGGTGAGTGTTTTCGGCCTGTAGCCTTCTGCTAACCCTGTCTAGCACTGCTGGAGCAGCATTAGCATTAGTCACTAACCGTGCTAAGCACTAGCACTCTTTCTCCATGCTAAAGTCAGTATATCAGACAGTAGTCTGCTGTTAACCCCTGGCTAGCACCGCTGGAGCAGCATTAGCACTAGCATTAGCCGCTAACTGCGCTTAGTGCTAGCTCTTCAGAGGTATTATTAGCCTTTAGCCTGCTTCTAACCTAGACAGGGATTAAGCCTAGTCTTGGACTAAACACAACTTTAAACAAAGATTTTCCACTAAAAAGAAAACATAAGACCTATTCGAACAGGAATAGTTTCTCAGGGGGACGTCTGTGAGAACTATTTCTGAACGCGATGATGTGTTTACGTGGATCTCTGTGAAAACGTGTTCCCAAAGTGTATTTACGGTGCGCGGCAGTGGACAAATAGCTATTTTATTAAACGTGGGGAAAAGAAACTTAGAGATGTGCGTCCGGACGGGACTAAAATTACCAGAGGACCACAGAGTGGTCAGAGAGAAAAATATTTGTAGTTTACAACAATTAAGCAATGATTTTTTGTTCTTACTAAAGCAAGGAAAGGCGAGGCAAGTTTATTTATACAGCACCTTTTATACACTGTCATTTAAGGTGCTTTACAAATTAGAAAATACAAAGAGAAGTCAAATTCCAAAAACATTAAAACAATTAAAAAGGAAATAGAAAATAAAATAAGAATAAAAGCATGGATAGAACATTATTTAAAGCCCCACAAACATGCTTACATGTTGTTCCAACAAGATCCAGAAAGATAGAGTCTCTCATGATGACAGTATGGGAATAAGATTAGTCATGTTGGCTATTAAATAAATTTGTTTTCTGATAATAATATTTATAATTTTTTGGTGTTTTTTGATTACAATTTAAAAAATTATGTTGAAAAATTATTGTTTGGTTATCGCTACTGGTATAGAAAAGTTTTTAAATGATATTTAAACCATACCCAGCCCTAAAGTGCACACACAGAGACTGAAAATGGAACACTAAAATGCATGAACACTAACAGAGTATGATAGTGCTTTAATCCACAGTAGAAAAGCTTTCTGCCAACTCTGCAAAGCTCCATTAACGATTCTTGTTAGTCATTTGGCACCAACTCCAACGACACTTTAATACACAGAAAAACAAACAGAGCTCCAATCGAAGCGGCATGTGTAAGGACAATTAACCCACAGCTATTGGCATCCTCCTCCCAGCAGCGCGCCCAATCCCAGCTCTGATTCAGGCTTTATATCCATTAGGAGCTCCGCGCGGGTCAGGATAACTCACCGCAGACAATAGCTGTTCCATTAGCCCGGTCAGCGCAGACCCCGAGAGCTGACGTAAAATAACCACCCAGAAAAAGGGCAGCGGAATAAAGCCTCTGCTTCTGATGCATGTAGATGGGAACGCAGGAGGAGAGAGAGACGGGCTGGAGGGACACAGTTAGACCCGGACCAGACTGGCAGCTCTGTTCCACTTCATCAGACAGACGTCTGCATGAGGATGACTGACAGGAGGGAAGACAGGTGAGCCCCCTTAGAGAACCCAGGGGCAGTATAAAACCACAGGAGAGGCCTACACACACACACACACACTCACACACAGACAGAGCAAGACATAGATACACACACACACACACATTCACACATTTACACACACACACTCACACACTGCAACTTAAAATGTTTGTTCGAACTGGGTTTGGATAGTTCTCAAATATTTACCAGGCTTGAGCAGAGTTCAAATTTAACATTCTGTCTCTTTTCTTTAACAGACTTTAGTATTTAGCATTAAAACCCACTGTTTTTGTCTTCCCGTATTAAAATGATCTTTTCTTTTTATACATGCAGTACTCTAAATTAATTCAAATTCTCACAGTTATTAAGAGAGCACTTCAGTTTCTGAATCAGTTTCTCTGATTTTGCTATTTATAGGTTTATATTTGAGTAAAATGAACATTGTTGTTTTATTCTATAAACTACAGACAACATTTCTCCCAAATTACAAATAAAAATTTTATTTTTAGGCTTTTATTTGCAGAAAATGTTAAAAGTTCAGAAATCAATATTTGGTGGAATAACCCTGATGGTCTTTAATCATAGTTTTTTTTTATGCATCTTGGCATCATGTTCTCCTCCACCAGTCTTACACACTGCTTTTGGATAACTTTATGCTGCTTTACTCCTGGTGTAAAAATTTAAGCAGTTCAGTTTGGTGGTTTGATGGCTTGTGATCATCCATCTTCCTCTTGATTATATTCCAGAGGTTTTCAATTTGGTAAAATCAGAGAAACTCATCATTTTTAAGTGCTCTCTTATGTTTTCCAGAGCTGTAATTTTGACCACATCATGTTGTATAGATATGTGGCATTAAATATCATTTTTTTAAATATATATTTTAGTGAAACATAGGCACACTATACTCAGCAAGACTCACCCTCAAATGTAACTTACTAAACTTCATTTACTCAATTTCATTACTCCACTCCGCTACAATCAAATGAATACGGTTAATAAATCTGTGATGACGAATATTAGTTGTCAAATTGTGTGAAACTGAGGCCAGTTAATCCATAATTCCTGGTATTTGCCAATTTAGGACTATTTTGCCCTTTTCAGGAACATAGATGTCATGAAAGAGACGTATCTTGTGATATTCAAAATATCAAAGGATCACTGTATCATTAAATCATTGTTAATGAAGAAAACATACTGTGATTTTGTATTATGAGATGCCCTGTGATTCCAAATTTGTTTTTACATTTTAATTTAAAGCGCTTTCTAAGGTTTTCTTTGCCCTCTTAACCCTCTTCACCTTTGTCTTAAAAAGCAATCACACCATTCACACCTAGGGCTGGGCGATATGGAAAAAAATCTCATCACAATATAGTTTTCCATATTAGCCGATATCGATATGTATCAGGATATAAATCAAATCACTTTCTGCTACATATATGGGTTTCTTTTTACTCATAAGTGACAGAATAAGGGACTTACTTATTACACAAGACTCAGAGACTTGTGGACAGACACTAAGATGTTCACATCTTGCCAGGTGGGCACAAGGTGCTCAGACAGCTTTTAACCTCTTGAAACCCTGCGTCCTCGTATGGGGACATTACATTTCTGCTTCTGTGCACCATGATACTTTTATATATTTTTTAAGCATTGGCCCATTGGCCTCATATAGAGACACTATATGTACCATCTAGTGGTCACATGACATTACACTCAATTGATTAAAAAACAAGATGATGAGAATCCCAGTCGAAAGTTTCTACAGCCAGTCCAGACAGAAACATAGGCTTGGTGAAAATTTGCATTGAATCTTATGTTTAAAACTAGTTTATTTACTTGCTAAAAAAAGCTAAAATTTAGTCTTCAGACAAATTGGGTCCTACTGATCACAAATGTCAAGGATAAATGTTATATGTTAAAATAAACTGCTGTCCCCATATGAAGACAGTGTTTTTGTGCAAGAAGTTGTTTTTTGCAAGAACAGTTTAGTTTTTATACTAGTTTTAAGTCCTACTAATCTTAAATAGCTAGGAGAAAGAAAAAATGCACACAAAGCAAAAGTCCGGGTCTCAGGAGGTTAAATTAATTTTAAAAAGTCATTTTACATCCATTGCAATCAGATTTTTGATAAAATTATATTTAATCAAAGGATTATTCCCCTTCCTGAATGCAGGCAACTACACAAAGCAAAATACAAGAGTATATCAAAGTGTTCATTTTGACAGGTGATTCTGATTTAGTTTTAGTCTAAGTGTAACAAATTTTGGTCACATAAAAAAGTATGTATTACATATGTTTTACTGTTTTTCTATTTTCTATTTATTGTTATTTTGAGATTATTTATTGCTATTGTTTATTAAAATAATAGCCTTTACGTTTTGTTGCATTTAAATTATGCTAACATACTGCAGTAGAGATTTATACTAACATTACTGGCTTTCAGTAGACTAGACTTACATTACTTAACAAGTGTATTTAAATCTCATCCAGTTCAGAAACAGCCATGATTAGCTCCATTCAAATACAGCTACACAGATTACATAATCTTCTGTATTTAGTAAAATATCCAGAACAACAGACTCTCTATCTGTTAAAAACTAAAAACACAGAGATAGAGGAGAATTCTGCCCTCAGGGTTTTCTAACAGAAACCGTGAGAGTTAGGAAAAAAGACCTAAAGTGCTTTTTTTTCTGTGTGTTTATATACTAACCCCTCACTCGTGCTGAAGTTAACCTTAATTTACACAGAAAGTGGATTAACACGGCTAACGTGTGTTACCCATTAGTTTATTAGAATGTAAAAAGCAGTGAAGGAATCTTAGCTACTGATGACAGATTGCACAGATCCCTTTTTCACCTTAACCTCCTGAGACCCGGACTTTTGCTTGATGTTCATTTTAATTTCTAATCTAAATTACAAGTACAAAAATAAATCTTTCTACAGAAAGTCAAAAAGTAGTTTATGCAAGATTTAAAAATTATTAGTTTTAGTTTTCTAGGGCAAGAAAATAAACTAGTTTTAAACACAAAAATTGATTTTTCTTTTTTTTTTTTTTACGCTGCCCATGTTTCTGTCTTCACTGGCTGTAGAAACTTTTGACTGGGATTCCCTCCGTCTTTTTTTCAATCCATTAAGCGTAATGTTGTCATGTGACTAGATGACTAGATGATACGGGCATCGTCTCCAAAAGAGGCCAAATGGCCAACATTTAATTAAAAAAAATTAAGAATTAGAGAAGCAGAAATGTAACGTCCACATACGAGGACACTGGGTCTCAAGAGGATATCGCTAACTCTGAACCGGAGACGTTTTGTACTCGGCTGAGCTGTGAGGCAGTTCAGTGCGCTGCCTGATCGCATGTTGCGCCCGATTCACAGCGCTACTTAAACAGGAAATAAAGTTTATCAAATCCTATCGTCCAGCTTATCATAGTTATCGAAGAAAATATATAACTCGATACATATCGATATCGTTTTATCGCCAAGCACTATTCACACCATTTACACACCTGTTACCTGCCGACACACTCCACCCCCTCTCACCCCGCAGCGCCTCTCCATTACCCCGTCTGCTCTCCTCCCGCCTCTCATCCTTAATCTCAGCGTCACTCACGCTCTGTCTAATGCAGCTGTTTGATAAGAGCATAAAGAGAGGCTTTTCAGGAACCCTAATCCTTTTTGTGGATCAGACGCTGGAAAAAAAAAACTATGATAAATAGTAGAAATCAAAGAGGCTCTTTTTCTGTTACGATACTTGCATTAGCAGCGGGCGCTCCAACAGAAGGATTTAGCCAGGATTAATGTGGAGTTAGAGGAGGTTAATAGGGCTAATCTAGGAGGAATCCTTTATATTTATCCATATTTCCAGCATTTCAGCCTCTGTGGGGTTTAAGCACTGCTAGCCTGCTATAGAGAACTAGAACAAGCTCTCTGCTGGAGTTTTGCTAAATGAGTTAAATAATGTTTGTATAACTGTATGTCTGTGAGCATCTTTATTAAGAATTAAATAAATAAAAATAAACTTATTGATGCTTTTAGTTGATTTGCTGCAAAGATTTTCTATGATTTTACGATGAAAACAGAAATATCAGCTACATTTTCAATGTATAGTACACATTTTAATACATAAAGCATCAAAAACACTGTATGTATTAAAACATTTATTAGTACAGATCATTTTAATATGACTAATAGATAATTTTGCACTTGTTTAATATTACATCCACAAAAGAACAGAGGCGGAACCCATAGCTTTTGGTGTGCACCATTTGAAAATGAGTGAATAAACCAACTACCAACTAATGATGCAATAATGCAAAAAATAAAAAATAAAGGCGCAAACTAATTTAATTCTCTTAATTACACATGGTTGTGTTTCGAATCCCAGTCATGCAGCTTGTCATCAGCTTGCCATCAGCTGCCGGAGCCCTAAGAGAGCACAATAGGCCTTGCTCTCTCTGGTTGGGTACAGTAGATGGCGCTCTCTCTTTCCCCTCATCACTCCTAGGGTGATGTGGATCAGCACAAGGCTGCGTCTGTGAGCTGATGTATTAGAACCGAGTTCTAATGGCAGGGCGCGATTTGTCACCGCAACACGCGAGAGGCGACGAGTGACAAAGCGGCAGAGCGACAAGAGACACGGAGATTACATTTTCTCAACTTTATGCAAATGATTTATGACGCGGTGAAGCGACATTCTAACCCGATTGGCTTCTAGCATAACTTTGGACCAATCACAAACAAGGCGGCCCGAGGTCCTCAGAGAAGCTTCTGCTCTCTGAATTTTTAGTTTCTTTCGCTGTTTATTCTGTTGAGTGGGGTGGACCCACGTCAATCTGCAGGACGGCTGCATTTCCAGAGCAGGTAAATCACAGAAACGGCCAAGAGTCCAGCAAACTCGAGAGTTATAGCTGTAGAATAAAGTGGCCAAGTGATTCCTTTTTCGTGCCTTTTTTCTTGTCGGAGGTTGGACCATGATACATGCACGCGTTGAGCTTGACACGCCCACAAGCGACAAACACTGGGCAACACAAGCGACTCGTCGCGTTCCAGTGTTAACCAGTGATGTCAGTAACGCGTTACTCTAATCTGACCTTTTTTTTCAGTAACGAGTAATCTAACATTATTATTTCCAATCCAGTAATCAGATTAAAGTTACTTATCCAAGTCACTTTAATCTCATTTTTTCCCCATCCCCCCTTTAATTTTACATTTCTCCCCTGTCTCTCTCTCTCTCGCTCAGCGTGGCTTTAGTTTCCTCCCGTTCTCGTTTTTCCTCCAGTTCTCAGGCTTCGTATCTCTTTATAAAGGCGTTTTTTTCCCGGCCGCGTCCCAATTCACTAGCCAGGGCAGCGGTCTGCACAGATCTGATTGGCAGAGGAGAGCATTTGAAGATTTTACATCACACATGATTGGTCTGCAAGTTTCCTGTGCCGCAGAGCGCTTATACCGTAAAGACAAGAAAAGTTCTGACGCTTTAAATGAACACCTTCAAAATTAAATCCTTTTCAGTAGTTTATGGGTTTGTGTCCGGACCCGGACCGCAGTCCGCATATATGTGATCCCTGGTCTAGACCAGTGGTTCCCAACCTATGGGTCGCCAAAGATCCACGATGGGTCGCGAAGCCCTCTTGATTTTAAGGGGTTTAATTTTAATACTATATATAGTCTAGGGTAAGCAAAATTCGCCGCGCTGCGCTGCGCTCTCTCTGTCTCTCTCTCTCTCTCTCTGGCGCGCGCGGGCGCTCTCTCCGGCAGCGCGGAGCTGAATTCAGCGCGAGGCTGAATATAATAATATAATAATATAAGAATATAAAACTCAGTTTAGTTAAATAAATGAAAATTAGTGAGGGCCTGTAAAGTTAATCAATTATTGTCCAATATTTGGACAGGTTGAGGTTTTGGTGAGCTGTTTTACTGATTTGAAACTGAAACTGAAACTGATATTATTCTTTTTTTTTGTTTGTTTGTTTTTATTTTATATAAATTATTTTTTATTCATTTTAAATAGTTGTATTATTTTATTGATCTAATTATTTTTTTCTTCATAAGATAAAAACTCCTTATGTTTTATGTATCAATTTTTCCTTTTTTACGTGTTTATTTTATTCATCTATAGTAAATGTCAGTTTTTATTTGTCATTTCTAACCCCCACCCCACCCCAACCCAATTATACACTTACATCTTTTACATTTGGGGTTGGGGGGGGGGGGGGGGGGGTTATGTTGGGTCACCAAAGCTTACAATGGTAAAAATATGGGTCCCTGAAGAAAAAGGTTGGGAACCACTGGTCTAGACCATATACACGGTTTTGTTTTATAAAACCACTCCTTGCTGCCCTGCAGAGAACAACAGGTTCAATGTTCAGTTTTACAGTGTTAAATATTTCAGGTCAAGAAAGACTTTCTTTATTTAATATTTTTTTAATAAAAACAATTTCACTTGATTTATGTTAAGTAAAATCAAGAAAGACCATATTTTATTTTTTATTAAAAAATTATTTATGTTGAGTTTTTTTTTTCAGGAAATAGTTCATCTTTAAATGTCTGGAGATACATTGTTGCTGTTAAAAATGCATTTTCCAATAAAGGGAGTATTGGCAAAACTGGTTATAGTTTTTATGTTAAGGCAGTGGGAGGTGGTGTCTGCAGCTGCTGAAAGTAACTAATAAAGTAACTTAGTTACTTTTAAAATCAAGTAATCCATAAAGTAACTAAGCTACTTTTTAAAGGAGTAATCAGTAATCAGATTACTTTTTCAAAGTAACGATACCATCACTGGTGTTAACGCAGGGTTAGCGCTGTGATGCTACTCAGCAACGCTGCATCAGCAGCAGCTCAAAAAGAGGCGGAGTCTGACTTGACATGTATCGGAGGAGGCATGTGCTAGTCTTCACCCTCCTGGTGTGTTGGGGCATCACTAGTGATGGAAGGGCCATCCTTATGAAATCACATTAAGGAGACCAACTTTAAGCAGGGTTTTGTAGAGTGTGGTGCGCAGGTTATAGCATAGGAACGCAGGACGCAGAAGTTTAAACTGTCCCCTACTGTAGAACCAGGCCAGTGGAGCCGAGGGGAGCAGTTTCACAGGCCTGGGTTTTGCAATGCATCTGCCAAACACGACGACAAGACGATAGGGAATAAATCCACAACAAGATAGAGTAGGAGAGTGAGAGAATGAGGGAGAGAGAGAGATGGAAAGAGAGAGAGAGAGAGAGCAAGGCAACATTTGCCCCATTTTTTACAGTCCAGGGGGAGCACCCTCATGGAAACAATACTGCAGCTTAGTTGGTATTAAGTCATCTCAGCAAACAGGGTAAATACTCTAAAAACGCTTTCTGAGCAAATGCATTAGCAGAAAAAAACGCATGAAATTGGCTGTGTCTGCAGCAAAGGTCACGGCAGCCCTGTGAAGGATTAGAGCTGCAGCAAATATCTCTATTAGACCCGAGCATGGAGGGAGAGGAGGAGGAGGAGGAAGAGGAGGAGGAGGAGGTGGAAAGAAGGAGTCTGAGATAATCACTGTGTTTGATTTCTGTCTCTGGATTGACACGAGTGCTGACACAGGCCGAGGTGCAAACGCTCTGTTATGCAAAGAGTAATGAGGTCCTAATTAGCACCTTCTTAATCACCAAAATGTTTCCATACAGTGGAGAGCCCTGGCTCTGATCCCGCTCACTTTGGTGATCTTCACCGACCGAGCATAACATTATAACCTCGCAAAATATACAGCTCTGGGGAAAAAAAAATAAGAGAGCACTTAAAAATGATGAGTTTCTTTGATTTTACCAAATTGAAAACCTCTGGAATGAACTGCTTGAATTTGTTTGCACCAGGAGTGAGTAGCATAAACGTATCCAAAAGCAGTGTGTAAGACTGGTGGAGGAGAACATTAAAAACCAGGGTTATTACATCAAATACTGATTTCTGAAAACTTAAAAAACTTTATGAATATGCATTATTATTTGAGGTCTGAAAGCTCTGCATCTTTTTTTGCTGTTTCAACCATTTCTCATTTTTCTCATGCAAAAAATAAATGCTCTAAATGACAATATTTTAATTTGGAATTTGGGAGAAATGTCTGTAGTTTATATAATAAAACAACAATGTTCATTTTACTCAAACCTATAAAATAAACCTATAAATAGCAAAATCAGAGAAACTTATTCAGAAACTGAAGTGGAAATAGAACATATACAATGGCATTAAATACTGCTTAAAGTGCACTTTAGTTTATTTTTTCCTCAGTAGCATTAAAGAGTACACAATGTGTGCATTAATTAATGCAAATTAGAACAAAGTATAGTATACTTCAAGTGTATTAAAAATGATGTTTAAAAAAAACACACTACTTAAATCTACTTAAGTTTGCAGAAGATGTATGAAAAAAACACTTAAAAGCACAATCTAATGCTTTTATAATATGTTTAAATATAGCTTAATTACAATTAAAATATACTTCCAAAAATACTCCAAAATAGTCAATTTAGTGTGCATTTAAGTACATAATATAATTTTTAAAAGTATGCAATTTTCCAGGTTAAGTATACTTTTAAAAATACACTTTTCTTTTATATGGAGGCCCGTTCCCTCCACCCAAAAAATAAAAATAATCCAGGAAATTTTTTTAGTATTAAGTAAACTGCTATCTCAATATTTTGAGATAGTAAATCATTATTTTGAGATAATAAGTCATAATTTTGAGATACTATCTCAATATTTTTAAGTAGTCCTCAATATTAGTATCCATTTAGCGTCTTTGTCTCACCTGCTTCTGTTTCTGTACTGTCTACTAGTATCTCAACATAACGAGATAGTATCTCAAAATAACGAGATAGTATCTCAAAATAATGACGTACTATCTTAAAATAATGACTTACTCTCTCAAAATATTGAGATAGTATTTTAAAATAATGAGATAGTATCTCAAAATAATGATTTAGTATCTCACAATAATAACTTAGTATCTCAAAATTATGACTTAGTATCTCAAAATATTGAGATACTATCTCAAAATAATGAGATAGTATCTCAAAATCATGACTTAGTATCTCATAATAATAACTTAGTATCTCAAAATAATGAGCTAGTATTTTAAAATAATGACTTACTATCTCAAAATAGTGACTTACTTTCTCAAAATAATGACTTACTATCTCAAAATACTGACTTACTATGTCAAAATAATGACTTAGTATCTCAAAATTATGACTTATTATCTCAAAATATTGAGATAGCAGTTTACTTAATAATAGTAATAAAAAATGTGCTGTATTAAAATAATGACTTACTCTCTCAAAATATTGAGATAGTATTTTAAAATAATGAGATAGTATCTCAAAATAATGATTTAGTATCTCACAATAATAACTTAGTATCTCAAAATAATAAGATAGTATCTCAAAATCAAGACTTAGTATCTCATAATAATGAGATAGTATCTCAAAATCAAGACTTAGTATCTCAAAATAATGAGATAGTATCTCAAAATAGTGACTTACTATCTCGAAAAAGTGACTTACTATCTCAAAATAATGACTTAGTATCTCAAAATAATGACTTATTATCTCAAAATATTGAGAAAGCAGTTTACTTAATAATAGTAATAAAAATGTGCTGTATTTTATTTTTTTGGGTGGTGGGAATGGGCTTCCATACTTTCACAAAGGGAAACAAGGAGGCAGTAAAAATGCTATTCCTGATTTGTGTAATTTGTAGGTTTTGTAGTGAGAACTGGTGTTTAGAATGCATACGAGCTCCTGGTGGAGTAAAATAAATCAACACTTGGACGGATAAAACAAAAAAAGGATTAAATAAAACATACTGGCATCATCTGAACACAAGCCCAAAACCACCATCGTCCCAAAGCCACACAGACGAGGATGAGTCATTACACTTCATCCCTGGAAAGCTTTCTCCCGTCCTCAATCGATGCTCACATAGATTGGGACAGCCTGGCTCCCTGCAAATCACTGGAAAGATTAAGACTGTCTGAGTTCCTGTTTTAGATCTCTCACTGATGAGATTCACCAATACATACGGAGATTCTGAAGTGATGTACATCTCGTCCACTCTACTTTTACAAACTGACCTTAAAAAAATATATATATATCTCTGTGAGATTTGAGTTCCTTCTAACAGCTGCATTTCCCTTAACTTCTCCTGGATGTTCACAGAGGGAATATAAACGTGTAGTTCAAGTGTGTTAAGAGTTGTGTGGAGTAAGTTTCTTGCTGAAATAGAGATTCAAAAAAAGATTAAGAGCTTTCAGACCTCAAATATTGCAAAGAAAACAAGTTCAGAAATAATCAATATTTGATGGAATAACTCGTTTTTAATCATAGTTTTCATGCATCTTGGCATCATGTTCTCCTCCTCCACCAGTCTTACACACTGCTTTTGGATAACTTTATGCTGCTTTACTCCTGGTGCAAAAATTCAGGCAGTTCAGTTTTGTGGTTTGATGGCTTGTGATCATCCATCTTCCTCTTGATTATGTTTCATATTGCTGAAATTGTGTGGAATACAATACCAATTCAGAAAATTGTTGGTTGGGACAGTATAGAACATGAAAATAATAAAAAATAGTACTCCTTACTTTTAATCTGGCTTTAATTTGAATTATAGACAGTGTGGATCCAAGATACTTCATGTTTTGTATACTTAATTTTATTTACCATATGTTTCACTGGATATAAGGCACACTATGAATAAATGTCTATTTTCTGGTCTATTTTCATACATAATGCACACTGGATTATAAAGAAACATTATGCGACACTAGTAAGGAACAGGGGTGTAGCTATGTTTTCCTTCTAATTCAGCAGGTCTAACCTGTAAAGTTAAGCTGAGTAAATCTTAAAAAACATTTTCTTTTAAAGTCACGCGAGCGCTGGATCTACACAGATTTCTCTCCTGAAATCGTTTGTTTAGGTAAGTAAAGCTCTTCTGTTTATGTACAGTAAGCTTAGATGTCCAGATTTCCACTAAGGCTGGGTGCAGCAGCATTAGCATTAGCGGCTAAGTGCCACCCGACAGTGTTACACCGAGGAACCCTTAGTGTTCTGATAAGCCAAGGCATTATTAGCTATCCCGCGTAGCTTGTTTAAACAGAGTAAACACACAGACTACAGTCTCATAAACTCACCTCATCTGAACTGTGAAAAAGCTAGCGTTTAGCGCACTAAAACTCCTGTATAACGCTGTACTTCAGTACAATTCATACACAATGTGCACTGACCATTTTTGGGAAAATTAAAGCATTTTAAGTGCACCTTATAGTGCAGCTACATTTTCCAAACTGTTTCAGTTTATTTTCTGATTTTTTAGTTGTAAGAATCTTTAACTTAAGGCTTTGCTGAAGCTCTGTGGTGAACCAGCTGGAGTTAGCGGCTCCATTTTTCCACCGGCCATTATGGGACAATTAAGTTCTTTTATTGACATTAAACTTAAAGGACAGTTAGGGACAGTGTGAGGCCGGCCAGTCTGTTTAGAGGAAATGTCAGAGTGTCTGCTCGGAGGAGGAATGGGCACGCAGAGCACTCGGAGGGCGGGCAGCTCATCTGAAAGAGCTTGGTCTGCAGCCAGACTGCTGCCACTGCTGTTTGGTCTGGACAGGGAAATGCGCTCCTGTCCTGAATTATCACTGCCATTTTCTATTCCAGAGCCTCGCCATGCACGAGCCCAACCCCAGACGAGCCAGCAGGTGGACGTATACACACACACACACACACACAGCTGGGCTTAAAGGCCATCTGGATCCGGGCGTGGTGCGGGTAACCCTTGGGGTTTGATTATGGGGCAGCGGGCCCTACTTGGGCAGCAGGTGACTGATCAAACCTGACAATGGAAAGAGCAGCACCTGAGGCCGGAATACACGCCGACACACACACACACACAGGAGTAAATAAGTATACCCGACCCCGGCGTGAATAACAAGTGCCTGGCTGGAAGGCAGGAGCGTGGTACTGTCATACAGGATGTTCTGCTAGCAGACCACCGGTCGGTCTCACAGTAGGAGCCGGGCGACTAAACAGAGAAAAAGAACCACCAAGCAGCAGCCGGCAGTCGGGGGGTCAGGCCTGGCACAGGGCACCTTGCTCCTCGCTGCATATTGATCACCCACACAGCGGCGGCGGCGAAATTAGCAAGGGAAATGAATTATCTCTTTCAAGGACACAGCCAACGAAAAAATGTCCAAACATATGAAAAGTGCCAAAATAGCACCAGGTCAGAAATGTGACCCAACATCTTTGCTGCGTCGCTGTTACATAACAGAAAACCAAAAAGGTGGACTTTCAGAGGCTTCTGGGTTAGAGAAAATATTTCCCAGCAGTTTAGAAGAAAGAATTATATATATATATATATATATATATATATATATATATAAATAAACACACACACAATTTGTTTAATGAAGGAGAAATCTGCATACAAAACAAATATTTGTGCATATCGTCGCTTTTCCAATGAAAAAAACAATGTCCATTTTTGTCTATTTTTAGTTTACTACATAATTTGAAAAGACAAACTGTCTCTTACACTGTGCCCTACACTCAGAAATAGACCTCATTCCATCATTTTTTCATTCATTTTAAAATGTCTAGTTGTGTCTCTAGTATGAAAGAATGCACTGTGAGCTGGTTTTTGTGAAAAAAAAAAAAGTGCTCCGGTGATCTGGTATAGTGCTGCTTTAGTCCGGTGGAGGAGTGGGAGGGAGAAACGATTTTGGATTTTGGCTCTTGCTCACGAATATTCATACATGCAAACATATTGCCTCTGATTGGCTAACAGCACTGCGAGGCAGTGAGACAAACAACAGTTAGAAACGTTTTAAAATAAAGACATTTTTACACTAATAACTCAGTGTCTTTATTCTTTGCAATGTCATATGTTACTTTACAACATGTGCAATAATGACCTGCTAAGTGCAGTTCAGCCACTGACCTAGTCTCAGAGTCTCTGTAAAACACCAAATCCACCGGAGATCCTATTTAAACCTATAGTTACTTACACACAGAGGTGGGTAGTCCAGGTCCAGAAATTAAAATCCTCCCCGGGGTGGATTTTTACTTTTAACTAGTGTAAACAGAACTGTTCTAAACATCTAAACACCTATCTATCTCAATAGTACTTGGCTGGTAGTGTTTTTCCTCCATAGATTAATTCTAACCATTTGTTTCTTAGCTCTGAATTACTGGGTAAAGTATATAAACACTGATGTGTTATTCACACAAATAAAACAGGAATGAACTGCATGCAGTTACTAGCGCTGTTAGTTAGTTAACTCCTGAGACTCAAGACTCTGCTGCTTTTTCATTTTTTCCCTAAATCTGTTTTTTAGGCAAGGATTATAAACAAGAGTTAGTAAAGTGGAAATTCTGTACTTTCCAAGACCGAAGCATCCTAGAAAAGTGCGCAGAATCACACAATTCCAAAGCCACAGCTCAAAGTTTTTTCATTTATTTTAAAATGTCTAGCTGTGATCTTTAGTATGAATGAATGCCATGTGAGATGGTGATCCAGTGATCCAGTAAAATGCATCTTTTGTCCGGTAGAGGAGTGTGTTCTATAGGACGATAGGATTTCTGCTATTGCTCATGAATATTCATACATGCAAAAATCTCACCTCTGATTGGTTTAAAATATAGACATTTTTACACTAATAACAGTCATTGCAATGTCATCTTATGTTACTTTACAACATGTGTAATAATTCCCTGCTAAGTGCAGTTCAGCCACTGATCTAGTCTTAAAATCTCTGTAAAACACCAAATCCACTGGAGATCCTATTGAAACCTATAGTTACTTACACACAGAGGTGGGTAGTCCAGGTCCAGAAAGTAAAAATACACACTTTTAACTAGTGTAAACAGAACTGTTCTAATCACACACCTATCTATCTCAATTGTACTTGGCTGGTGGTGTTTTTCCTCCATAGACTAATTCTATCCATTTGTTTCTTAGCTCTGAATTACTGGGTAAAGCATATAAACACTGATGTGTTATTCGCACAAATAACAAAGGAATGAACTGCCATGCTGCTACCTCCTAGCGCTGTTAGCTCCTCCTATCTGACGAGACGGCGTCGCCGCCCGGCTTCAGCTCTGCTGTCTGTGGGCGGTCCCGAGCCGAGGTGGGCGGGGCCATGAATACTAATTCACGGGTTGATGTAGACACGGTGCTTTTCCTGATCGACTCGTTTTTCTAAATATTTTCTTTTACTAGCTCCTGCAGAGAATGAGGAAGAGGTTGAGGAAGAGTGTCATCATTTGCAGCATCATAAACAACTCAGAGAGACCTGCTGTATTTCAGTATACAAAAGAACAAGAAAAGGTGGATTTTTAAAGATATTGCTCCTTTAATACCATACAAAAATACAGATGAACCCCCAAAAAACAACAACTGACTACTAGGCTTGCCTCATTCACCAAAACAAAACAAAAAATCTATGACTGATAGAGCAGATAGAACACAATTCTTAAGAAAGCATCAAAAAATACCATTCCAAGGCAACACATTATTGGCTCATTGCCATTGTTGTTCTGACCTATAGCCACAGTGTAATGCTCTAAATTTCTTATACTGCCCCCACAGAAGAGCTTACATAAAAAATGGAAAGACTGCATGGATATGTTTGTCTGTATGTGTGTGTTTTTTCAGCAATGCACAAAATCACACAGCTTCTGCTCGTACTCTGGATTCCTTCAGTTCGCTTGCCGTTTTAACGCCCACCGCTAAAGCAGCCCTCATAGCCTCATCCCTCCCTTCCCCCCGCACACAGGAGCACTCCAGGAAACCAAATCGAAAATCTGATTCAGCACAACCGTGCCAAAACATCCCAGTGCTGGCGTCGGGAAACAAGCGCTTCACCCTCGGGGGCCGGCAAACAACGATTTTCTTAACAGCGCTAACAAATATTAATTTGTCCTGCAGAGTCTATACGGATATTTGAGCACAATGCGTCACAGCATGGGTGACGAAACAGAATAAATACGATTAAAAACCTCACACACTGAGACCAGAACAAGCACAACACTCCTGCCCCCGCACCTGATCACCTGATCTCATGCTAATGACGGTTCTTATACTGCGTCCAGGTGATTTAACAAATTGAGAGGCACTTAAATCAAAGTAATCTGTATTGATTTTGGATAATAAGCAGAAGGAGCGTGGATAATACCTGCAGCGGCAGGATATTGCGGGTCTGACTTACCTGTGTCCTGCAACAACAACAAGAACACCTGCAATGCCAGACTGACTGTGAGTCGTTAGTAAAATACAGAAAACACACATCTGGAAGGCTAACAATGCTAAGCATGCTGCACTGTAGTACAAAGCAGCAACTAAACAAATGAAAATTCTCTAAAAACGCTCTAAAAACAAGTGTCTGTTTTAATTTCATTAAAAAAGGACTGTTAAAAATGAGTAAGGGATTCCTTACAAAGTTTACACACAAGTCAAGTCGAGTAGTTTTATTGTCAATACTGCATATGTACAGGACATACAGAGAATTTAAATTACGTTACTCTCCTTCCCAAACTGTACAGCAGGTTTAGATAATAGATATAATAAAAGAAAGAATAAGAGACACTATGTGTACAATACAGCAGGGACACAAATAGACATACATGAGACAGAAAACAAGGTGCAGTAGTGACAATAGTGCAATATTGATAGTGATTGAGATGGAATGACAGTATAAATAGAACCCGTATAAACAGTAGTGCAAATATGGTATAATAACTTAAGGCTGGTAAAGTGAATGAGTGCGTAAAGTTCTTAAAGTTCACAGGTCTTGGGGAATTAAAGTGTGTATGACAGTGCAAGTATAGCAAATACTGGTACTCAGCACCGTTGTCAGAAAAAAAAGCATGCACCGTGTTGCAATGTATGCAACCATGAATGAGATAACTGTAACTTTTGCTGCATATATTTTTTTAAGTAAGTTTATCAAGAAGACACGCTCCCGAGAGAGGGTGCTTTTCATGGCGGGGGTGCTGAATTCAGCACAACACCAGCAAGCTTACTGAGCAGTGAGTAATGATGACGCAAGCATGCTTGGACAAAAGCCCTAAAATAAACTATTTAACCAGCAGCTAGAGTGCTGAACTTAAGCACTCCACTGCTATCACATGAGCTTGGCTAACTCTTTATTTTTTTGTGGAAAGTTTCTTTTTATGATATTCACAATGAACATTTGAACAATTGAACAATGAACAAGGAACTATTAAGACGGAGGATGCCTTCAATTATAGTGTAATAAAAATTAAATAAAACAAACCAATACGATATTCTGTTTGTGTTTTAATGAAATCTGGTCTTTTATAATTTTGCTAATTATTGCAGCCTGATAGCAAATATTTTTTTTTATTTTATGTATATATTTCATTGACTATTTTCATTAATTCTTGCATTACTGGTAGAGCTGGGTGATTAATCGATTTTATCGATTAATTTGAATTTACAGTTAAGGACTATGTGTTTTTATGAAAATCGATTTTCGATGAGTTTTAATTTTCACCACAGACGCTCCCCAGAGCTTAGTTGGAGTTCATTTGTATAATTTCTAACATATTTAGAGTGTTTTTTACTCACTTTTTTCTCTCTCACAATGTTAATCCTTTACAGCTTCAAAAACATGTATTATGCAAATTAGGCGATGGCGTCATTTAGCGACTTTTAGGACATTTTAGTAGGGGAAAAAATCGATTAAAAAAAAAATCGAAGAGGAAGGGTTACACTCAAAATACAAGGGTCAGAGCTACAAAAGAGAAATGGAATTGGACCAAAAATATTTGCATATTAATAGAAAACAGGTTAAAAATAAAGGCATCTTAAATGAATAAGTATAGTATGTTAAATAACTCATGAATGGGTTCAGATGTGTTAAATTAAATAAAGGTACAGAAAGGCCAGGCCGGGAGCTACTGATCTGATGTGTTTGGTGTTTGTCGAGGCAGTAAAATACTGTGGGCCAGCTCTACTCCAGCAGCATGATTGAAAAGCACTTCTCTAAAACAAAGGCCTGGCGTAAGCCGAAGGATTAGATTTAACAGACAGGTAGATGTGTCAGCTAGAAGATGGGAGAGGGTCAGTGGAGGAGGGCAGCTTGAGGCGGCCGGTGGGGCTGAGTAATCGCTGTCTGCACTCGCTCGTCTTCACTCTCAGATCAATACCAACCTGAAGATCACACGGACACCACGTGTCTCCCGTCTCCCCCTCCTGCTCTGCTGAAGATGAAGCCGTTTTAAACGTATGAGGTATAATTGCTGATACTAAACCTGCACGGCTTTTCTGCTTTAACACTCGGCTCGTTAGCGTAATTACCAGCACAGTGACATGCTCGTGGGAGTGAGAAGGACCCCTGGGACCTCACCCGATCTCTTCCCTCCTGTGGAGACTTTCTCAGGACGCAGATCGGGTTAATGCACTTTAAATGCACTACAATTTATATTTTATAAAGAATCTGCAGAATAGTATATGAAGAGTTTGGTTCCAAAACGCTATGAATGCATTTTTATCAATTTGAGTAAAAAAGGGTTTTTTAGCAAGAAAGTGGTAGGCTGAAAACCACCGTTTTCTGTTTCAAACTATCAAATACCATACTAAGGTTAAAATAACACAAAAAAATCAAATCAAGTTGGGTCCTAATAGTCCTAAATAAAATATGCACACCAAGCAAGAGTTTGTTTCTGAAAAAAACATTAACGTTTGTAAATTATGAGCAAATCAAAGGTAAATAAATTAAATACAAAAGAAGGAAAGTAGGCTCCTAATGGTCCAGGGGTCTAAAGCACTGCCACTATAAATCAGGAGATCACTGGTTCGAATCCTGTAGGAGAGCGGAGGTGTGCTATTTCATCAAAGATAAGTACTTAGATAATTTCATCAAAGATAAGTCCATTTTACACCAGGGTTCTCTTTTAAAGTGCAGAAAATACAGTATATTTTCCAATGAATGTTGTAAAAGAACAGCTTCCTTCAGTTAACCTGCACATGGCATGGTTCCTGATCACCGTGTATGTCCAGAGATAACAGCACTGTGATAATATTGTCACTTTGGAGAGCCTATAGAACAGCCTGGCCCTCTGCCCGCAGAGCTGATTATAAAGGGACAGAAACTGGCACGCTGAAGCGCCCATGTGGCAGGACGGCCCAGACATGCCCACCCCCCGTCCAGTGTCCAGCCGGCCCCCTGCTCTGAATCTCAGAACGGCCGCAGTAAATCTGACACTGTGAAGACTGATAACTCAGAGACTTCTGCCAGGGATCCAAAAGAGACTGGCAGCTACTGGAGAACTATTCTAAAACAGATAAATCAGTCCTGAATAAACCCTGCGCCCTGCAGTATGAGCTTCCTTCTGATTCTACAGACACTAAAGAGCAGGCATGGCACTTTATACTGCCCAAAGCGACCTTCTGTCAACTTGTTTTTATTTTTTGTAAGTGTATGTGTGAAATTCATACGCATCAGGTCTCCATTTGGGCCGAAAAAAAAAAACGCATTTTACACCCCTTTCCCGCCGTATTCACGTATTATTATTATTATTATTATTATTATTTTATTATATCAAGTATTTACCTGAATGAGAAATCTCTTAACGCCAGACATGTCTCCGGATAAAGTCCCTTTTTTTAAGGATAAACAGCCAATCAGCTTGCTGGATTATTTGGTAGTGGGTTGCAGCAGTTGGCGTTAAAACAAATCTGGATATACAGCGATTTTTCTAAAAAAGAAAGTTAACAGTAGGCTAAACCTGTAAACTGTGATGACACTGTTTCTGATAGCTGGTTAAAAATACACATCTGAATCAAACCCACTGTGTGCTTAATAAAATGCAGCTTGTGTTTAGTTAGTTAGCTTAACTTTAGAATTAGATTGACAGAGAGTCAAGGTTGTGGACAGCCAGAATTAAATACAATACTTTAGATTGGTAGTTTAGAGCAGATTTTTAACCCTGATATCTGACCTAAAACTGTATATTTTCCATTTGATTCAACTGATCAGCTAATAAACAATCTTTTATTGAGTTAACCTGTTAAAATCTCTTAGAAATCCCCCTATGGACTATAAATCAATCATTATGTAAATCCTGTAGCAGTGTACTAAACACATCATACCACCACTTACTTTATTAAGTGCCTCTAAAGCAGAGAAAGGTCTAGATTAGGGCTGCAACGATTAGTCGATATAATCGACAATGTTGATTATTTAATTGGTCGACTAATCGTTAATTTATATCAGTACCGCATTACACAGTTCACAGTTCTGGGGACGGAAGTGCAATGGGAGATGGGTGAATGTCTCACTCACACTGGTTAAACTCAACTTAATCTGTCTGTCTCTCAAAAAGTGCCCAAACACAACAGATTACATATTTAATCAGTAAATAATCAGTACTTTCCATGCTTAAACAGCATCTGGATATTTAAATGACTATTAAATCTCACGATCAGCTGTTTCTATTGTTTTTGTTTTAGAGATGGAGGACATGGCAGAAATAATCGTTGACTAATCGACTAATCGAAAAAATAATCAGCAGATTAGTTGACTACTAAAATAATCATTAGTTGCAGCCCTACTCTAGAATATGCAGAACAATAGGAATATGCATTAGGGCAGGGGTGTCCAATCTACGGCCCGCGGGCCATTTGTGGCCCGTTTCCTTTTTTGGAGCGGCCTGCGAGGTATTTTAGAAACAGAATGAAAGTTGGCCCACTGTTAAGCAGGTTTTTATAATGTGAGATTCAAAGGTTGAACGCTAGGTGTTAGAAACGGACCAAAGAGTCTAAAAGCGGAGAGGGTGCGCATTTCTAGCGCAGAAAAACGGGGCAAAGAGTCTAAAAGCGGAGAGAGTGCGCATTTCTAGGGCAGAAAAACAGGGCAAAAGAGTCTAAAAGCGGAGAGAGTGCGCATTTCTAGCGCAGAAAAACGGGCCAAAGAGTCTAAAAGCGGAGAGAGTGCGCATTTCTAGCGCAGAAAAACGGGCCAAAGAGTCTAAAAGCGGAGAGAGTGCGCATTTCTAGCGAACAAAAACGGACCAAAGAGTCTAAAAGCGGAGAGAGTGCACATTTCTAGCGCAGAAAAACGGGGCAAAGAGTCTAAAAGCGGAGAGAGTGCACATTTCTAGCGGAAAAAACGGACCAAAGAGCCTAAAAGTGGAGAGAGTGCGCATTTCTAGCGCAGAAAAACGGGCCAAAGAGTCTAAAAGCAGAGAGGGTGCAAATTTCTAGAGCAGAAAAACGGGGCAAAGAGTCTAAAAGCGGAGAGGGTGCAAATTTCTAACGCAGGAAAACAGGGCAAAAAAGTCTAAAAGCGGAGAGAGTGCGCATTTCTAGCGAACAAAAACGGACCAAAGAGTCTAAAAGCGGAGAGAGTGCGCATTTCTAGTGCAGAAAAACGGGGCAAAGAGTCTAAAAGCGGAGAGAGTGCGCATTTCTAGCGAACAAAAACGGGGCAAAGAGTCTAAAAGCGGAGAGAGTGCACATTTCTAGCGGAAAAAACGGACCAAAGAGCCTAAAAGTGGAGAGAGTGCGCATTTCTAGCGCAGAAAAACGGGCCAAAGAGTCTAAAAGCAGAGAGAGTGCACATTTCTAGCGGAAAAAAACGGACCAAAGAGCCTAAAAGTGGAGAGAGTGCGCATTTCTAGCGCAGAAAAACGGGCCAAAGAGTCTAAAAGCAGAGAGGGTGCAAATTTCTAGAGCAGAAAAACGGAGCAAAGAGTCTAAAAGCGGAGAGGGTGCAAATTTCTAACGCAGGAAAACAGGGCAAAAAAGTCTAAAAGTGGAGAGAGTGCGCATTTCTAGCGCAGAAAAACGGGCCAAAGAGTCTAAAAGCAGAGAGGGTGCGCATTTCTAGAGCAGAAAAACGGGGCAAAGAGTCTAAAATTTGCCGTAATTAAGGAGTTTAATATTAAGAGACATCATGAAATTAAACATCAATTTGAAAAATCTTAGTTTACACAACACTGTCAAAGATAAAGATAGTAAGTCAAGTAAAATGGTGCGTAAATTAAATAATCAGGAAAAAGTATTATTTAAAGTGGTATATTTCATTATTTGTTTTATTACAGAGTCTGTGGCCCCTGACTTCAAATATATTTCTCCTTCTGGCCCCCAACAAAAAAAGTTTGGACACCCCTGGATTAGGGAGTATTAGATCAGAGAAACACTGATCTAACCTGACTTCTGTTCATTTGTAGTTTACAGTAACACCAGAGTAACACCACAGTAACACCACAAATCAACCGGTTATATTGTAAGATGTGTTTTTAATTGTATATTGTTTAATTGTATGCTTTAAATTCATGCTCGATGTGCCCCTTTTGACTTCTGCACGGCCCTGCTAAAGTGTTCAGTTTATAAATAACAGAATAAATAATAGCCCCTTGGAGGTGCAGGAAGCTCAGGTGTGGGTTGTTCAGGGTAGCAGTGGGGTCTGCAGGGGCTGAGTGAGGCTGACTGGGGTTTAGTGAGGCGTGTGGCAGTTAGATGGGAGGGAAGGTAGTGGAGGTACGGTGCGACCGCTGGACTGGAGACACCGTTTGCTGAGCTGAGAAAATGAGAGGCTCTTGCTTCTTGCCTGAAGCTACACACTTATCTCAGTGCTCAGTGTTTGTCTAGGGTAACGGCCTGTGCTCTCCGGCTCTCTCCAAACCCACACCTGAGAAAGTGAGGAAAGAACTCACCTTACATACAGATACGGCCTTCCAGACCAACAGCGGCGCGTCAAGAGCACCAATCATCAGCCCTGTCCCTTATAAAAAAGTTGTGTATTTAAATATAATAGTGTATAATTCAAGTATACCTTTTCTACTTATACATTTTTACCTACTTAATCTGTATTTCAGTCTACTTTGAAAAAATATTCTTTATTTGGCAGTGCTGATTCTATACTGGTGATGTACTTAGTAAAATATATATGCTTAGTATTACTTTATGAAATACTTTTACTAAATGAGTCTAAAGGAGTCGATATTAAAAAAGTTGTGTATTTAAATATAATAATAGTGTATTTGAACTATATGTGCAATAATTCAAGTATACTTTTTCTACTTATTCTTATACATTTTTACCTACTTAATCTGTATTTCAGTCTACTTTGAAAACATATTCTTTATTTGGCTGTGCTGATTTTATACTGCTATAAAAATACTATGCTTAGAATTATTTTATGAAAAACTTTTACTAAATGTGTCACGTCCTCGCCCTGTTCCTGTCTGTCCTCGTGCCTGTGTGTTATTCCCACGTGACCCCTGCTCCTCTGCGTCTCCTGTCTCAGTAGTTTTCCACCACGTGTCTCATTTGTAGCTCCGCCCTTCCCCAGGTGTTCATTGTTTCCTGTTCCTATTTATAGATCTCTTGTGGCACTTTGTCTTCGTCGGTCTTTGCACCTTCCCCTGTAGTTTTGTCGTTCCTCATATCTCTTCGCTCTAGTCGTTGCTCCGTGTTTTCCTCTGTTTATTTCTTATTTGTTTTTTTTCTAGTTTCTTGTTTAGTTCCGTGTTCCCTAGCTCCCTGTACATACCCCTGCTTTGTGTTTAGCTGTTTATTTCTAGTTTCCCTGGTATTGTCTTGTATATATTTTCCCTAGCCCTGTTAGTGTATTTATTATCATGGATGGATGGATGGATGGATGGATGGATGGATGGATGGATGGATGGATGGATGGATGGATGGATGGATGGATGGATGGATGGATGGATGGATGGATGGATGGATGGATGGATGGATGGATGGATGGATGGATGGATGGATGGATGGATGGATGGATGGATGGATGGATGGATGGATGGATGGATGGATGGATGGATGGATGGATGGATGGATGGATGGATGGATGGATGGATGGATGGATGGATGGATGGATGGATGGATGGATGGATGGATGGATGGATGGATGGATGGATGGATGGATGGATGGATGGATGGATGGATGGATGGATGGATGGATGGATGGATGGATGGATGGATGGATGGATGGATGGATGGATGGATGGATGGATGGATGGATGGATGGATGGATGGATGGATGGATGGATGGATGGATGGATGGATGGATGGATGGATGGATGGATGGATGGATGGATGGATGGATGGATGGATGGATGGATGGATGGATGGATGGATGGATGGATGGATGGATGGATGGATGGATGGATGGATGGATGGATGGATGGATGGATGGATGGATGGATGGATGGATGGATGGATGGATGGATGGATGGATGGATGGATGGATGGATGGATGGATGGATGGATGGATGGATGGATGGATGGATGGATGGATGGATGGATGGATGGATGGATGGATGGATGGATGGATGGATGGATGGATGGATGGATGGATGGATGGATGGATGGATGGATGGATGGATGGATGGATGGATGGATGGATGGATGGATGGATGGATGGATGGATGGATGGATGGATGGATGGATGGATGGATGGATGGATGGATGGATGGATGGATGGATGGATGGATGGATGGATGGATGGATGGATGGATGCTTTATTGATCCCCGAGGGGAAATTCTAGACATCCAGCAGCAGACACAAAGTTACAAAATAAAATATATAAAATATAAAGATACATATAAATACAATCAAATAGAAAATAGAATGTACAGTGTAAATGTACAGTCTTTAGTGTGTGTGTAATGTAGAATGGAGGTAGTGCAGTTGAACAATAGACAGTGAACACCAGTTGATAAAGTGCATAAAGTGAGGATTGTGAGAGTGAAAAAGTGTCACAGAGTCTTTAGTTTGCTGTGCTGAGAGGAGTTGAAAAGTCTTACGGCCTGTTAATTTTGGTTAATGTTTTTTGGTTTATCTTTGTTACGTGTTTACTTGTTTCTCATTTCTTTGTTTATTTATATATATATTTATTAAATTTCTTTCTTACCTGCACTTACGTCCGCCTCCACGTCTTCCCTGCACCTCACCCTGACAAAATGAGTCTAAAGGAGTCGATATTTCTGCAATAAAACTCTACTTCAGTCAAATTTGCTACAAAACAATCATTTTGTGTTGACAAATTAAAGCTGTGAAAATGCTTTTGTTTTCCCCAGTTTTTATACACTCCTCAAAATGAATGTGATGTTAAATCTATATTTTAATCACATTTTTAATAGATTTTTAATGTTCAGTCCGACAGCAGCTCACACAAATATACTTAAATTATATTAAATAGTGGTGAAAATAACATACGACTAGTATACTCAATATGAATTTAGTGCAAATTCAAATAATTTTAATTACAAATAAGTAGTATTTAAGAACAAATTATTGGTTCCAAAATAAATTTCAGCATAATTTAAGTAAACTTCTTTTTCACAAGGGGTGTTTGAAATAAGAGGACTTTTCACACCTCAGTGAAGCTGGCCCCTCATATTATTAGAAATGAAATAAAAATATTTCCATTGGTTAGTGCTACGTTTGGGCTGGTTTGTGCAGCAAAAATTAGCATTTGTGCTGTTATCGTTTTTGAGATATTAAACATTATATTTACTGTTTTTGAGATATTAAACATTTAATTTACTGTTATCGTTATTGAAATATTTAACATAATAGGTCTTACCTGTTATGTAACACAGCCCCTCATCTGTGGCTAAGTTTTACCAAAGTGGTCTCATTGGTTAGTGCTACGTTTGTGCTGGTTTGTGCAGCTAAAATTAGAGTTTGTGCTGTTATCATTATTGAGATATTAAACATATTTACTGTTATCGTTATTGAAATATTTAACTATTTAATTTATTACCTTTTATGTAACACAGCCCCTCATCTAAAGCCAGATTTCATCAAAGTGGTGTTGTGTTTCTACTGCTGTGTTTGTGCTGGTTTGTGCTATTAGAATAAATATTTGTGCAATTTATTTATTAGAGTTATTGGATAAAAAGTGGTCTCGTTCAGCAGTGCTGTAAAAATAAATGTTTCAGGTATTTTGATTATTCAGCTACAGGAAAAACAATATTTATCTACACACACCACCCAGCCCCCCTCATTCATCAGTGTTGTTAGTGCTCGTAAAAGGCACTTAGCCCGGTTAAAAGGCATTAACAGGGCAGTTAAATATATAAGTTAAATATATAAGTTAAATATATGCTTTCATAATGCAGGAGCAATTTTTACCATGGTAAATAAGTTTTTACCATGAACAGTCATGTCACCTGAAGACATTTTTCTGTGCTTTATTATATATAAATATTATATATAATTATTTTACACATATATTAGAAATATTTTACATAATTTAAGTGTTGTTTTTGGGATATGAACCACGCCTCAATTTCCCGAGCTCCTCCCCCTGGTCCTATATATATATATATATACCTTCCAGGTGCTCACCTACGTGATTTCGACCTCGCACCCGCCTACACCCCATCACCACCCTCATCTTCATCACTCATCTTCACCCTCATCTTCATCACTCATCTTCATTACTCCTAGCCGCGGGGGGGACCTGGCTTGAGAACAGTCTCAAGCTGTTCTGAACTGTACCCCAAGCAACATCATCACAGTTCCCCTCCCCGCATCGCGTAGGCGGGGTTCATTATAGCAAACTACTATCTTAATAAGGCAAATTCTGGAAAGAATAATATATTAAATTATATATTATATATGTAAATTAAAATTTGTTTTTGCCTGGTGACAGTCTGTTGTTGGGGTAATGTCAACAGTTATTTTTGCATTTTTATTAAATAAACCATTCTAAAAGGAATGTACATTATATGGTAGTAGGTTAAGTGGGTGAGGTCAGTATAATAGGTAAAGTGCACAGGCTTTATTGTGCATATATTTATTTATTGTGTGTGTGTAAAATATTTTTAAAATATTTGTATATATTTTTGCTGCACAAACGTAGCACTAACCAATGAGACCACTTTCGTGCGATTTGGCCACAAATAAGGGGCTGTGTTACATAACAGGTCAGAAATTAAATGCTTAATATCTCAATAAGGTTAACAATAAATATAATGTTTAATATCTCAATGACGATAACAGCACAAATGTAAATTTTTGCTGCACAAACCAGCACAAACGTAGCACTAACCAATGAGACCACTTTGGTGCGATTTAGCCACAAATAAGGGGCTGGGTTACATAACTGGTAAGACCTATTATGTTAAATATTTCAATAACGATAACAGTAAATATAATGTTTAATATCTCAAAAACGATAACAGCACAAATGTTAATTTTTGCTGCACAAACCAGCACAAACGTAGCACTAACCAATGGAAATATTTTTATTTCATTTCTAATAATATGAGGGGCCAGCTTCACTCAAGCTACTCTATTCACAGGTGCACCAGCACAAGCCCAGGTAACTCTCTCTCTCAGGTAAAAGGAGTATAAATAATGTACTGATCCCTTAACTGGTGCTGTGGAGAAGCATATTAAATATTTACTGAGAACCTAAAATAAAATAAACCAAGCCAGTCACCTTATTTACAGAGAAATTAGATGCTGTGAATTAAATAAACGTTTTTAAATAAGTCCATTAATCTAAACGGCATCAAAAATTAGGAGTATTAACAAGAATGCTCCATAAAACTGTTAAATTATAGCATCCGCGATTTAACATCTTCCACACAAATCCATTTGATTAAATGCTTGAATGTGGCGTCTGATTCTCCAATTTCCTCAATTTCCTCTTCATCTATGATCAGTGTGTATTAAACCAAATAAATCTTTTTTTCACACATAAACCCCAAGCTAATGTGATTCATACCAGATGAATGTCTTTTAATTCTACACTGTTTGGAAAAGTTTAACCGGATCTTTGATCAATGTTTTAGTTCATTACTAATGCATTCTCTAGAAACATCTTTTTATTGGTTAAATAAACTGCAGAATACTTTCTGGAGATGCAGAAATAATTGGAGATAACATGTTGAATGTCTACATGTTGGCATTTAATATAAATATAAATGAATATAATTCACACTAAGACATTTTTACATTAATACCTGAAATATGTTGCTTGTATATGTTGTAATAATATATAAAATATAGAAAATGTACCAGCCCCGCTTAAAATGCTTAAAAATGAGATGGAGATTTTAACAGAATTTTGATTTATGACCATATTTTGTCCAAATAACATAAATGGAGGTTCCTTATTGTTGCATACATTTTTAACTAATAATGTCTGCCTTGGGACTTTTATTATAAAGCCCAAAATGGCAGATTAGTGATAATGGCTAACCGCTAACTGGTGATGCTCCCTGTTTTCTAAGCTAAATTAATCATTTAGATTTGATAACAGAAGGACGGTACTGTGCTGGTTAGATAAGTAGGTTCTGTGGTTTGATATAAAATGTGAATTTTGGCTGTTGTTTACTGAATTCACATGTACTGACCTCAGAACATCGATATGAAGCTTGCAGCTCAATGCTAGCTAACAGCCAAAATCAGCAAAAAGTATTGAAGGATCCTAAATTGGATAACTAACTGTTTTCCAAGCTGAAAAGATCAGAATACCAGCATCAGGCAACATTAACAGGTAACAGTTTTTTTTTACATTTTCTAATTCTGTATATTTATGCATTCATACCTAAATTACGCTTTTATTTCTCAATTCTGTGATTTGCGTTCGTGTTTTTTCACATCGTGGAAATCATTGGGCCCTATAACTCTCACAGTCTTATGCCCAAACCCCCCCCCCCCCCTTCATATACACACACTACACACACACTTCTTGTTTTTGTAAAATATATATTAGCCATGTTTTCTCTCTGACCTCTACACCTGTAGAATACAATTGGTGAACTAATACTAATACGCTAATTCTATTATTTTATTTTTATTATTCCATTAGTCAAAGTTTCAGTGTTAATAAGGAAAAATGTGATTAATCCTGATTAATCACAGCTAATTGTGTGATTGATTTGTTGTTGATTTTAGTCGATTAGCAGCACTTGCAGTACAAACGCATGGAAAAAAAAATAATAAAGAGAGAACAGCCCCCATGTTTATTCCCTTCGCTCTGTTTCTGTGAATAAATGAGAGAAAAATATGATTACGTAATCAGGATGCACGATGTCTGGTGTCATGCTTTCAGAGAGAAAGGGAATCATGCTCATTCCTGATAGATTACAGGAGAAGTTCTAAACTATGTACATTTGCGATCCGACCCGCCAGGCCCGGGTTTCAGTTATTGTGATTTGCAATCGTTCCGCTGCAGGTAACTCCCGGGTGGTACTAGTCCCACTAATTTATAGCCATTTAAATGCACATTTTTTACCGGTAAATTGCCATCCTATTACAGCACAATTAAAACAAGCACAATGCGAGCACAGTGTTCAGCATAAAACACTTTAAAGCCACAATCAGGCCCTGCGCAGTACTTTAACTACAGACTCTGTGGGTTTGTTGCTGCAATCAGACTCTGATCTGCACTTTGTTCCGTAGTTATATCTCGACTGTAGCTCCTAACGGATGCACTATTTAAAATAAGTCACATTTCTGGCAACCACACTAAAGCAAAATAGCTTTTTAAAGCTCATTTATGCTCAGTGTTGGCACCATCTCTCCTTACTCTCCATTCATTTTGTCTGTATTTGTGCACTGAATGGAAATTGTGGGAGCAGTGTAGCAAACAGTTAAATCATAATAAAGCTAAATAATAATTTATTTTTTTAACCGTATTTGATTCTAATTTTATCCCATTTTCTACCCAATTTAAAAGGCCAATTACCCATTGCCTGCTGTATATGAGCTTCCACTATTACTAGAAATGAGAATTTTCCCAAAAATCATCAGTGCGCCTTTTAATCCAGTACACCTTATGTATGAATTCTACCAGTCAGGTTGTAAGAGGGTGGAGTAGCATTAGCATTACCCACTAACTAACGCTAAGCGCTAGCTCTTTAGCTGTTCAGAGGTGAGTATTATCCGCCTATAGACTGCTGCTAACCCTGGCTAGCACTGCTGGAGCAGCATTAGCATTACCCGCTAACCACGCTAAGAGCTAGTTAGCTCTTTCACCGTTCAGAGGAAAGTATTCTATAACTATACTATAACTGTAGTTTGCATGTTTACAGTGTTATAACAAGCTACGTGGGACGAACCACTAGCTAATATCGCTCTGGCTTACCGGAGCACTGAGAGTGTAGCGCTGTCGGGCGGCATTATCCGGTAAATGCTAGCGGTTAGCCGCTAATGCTCCTGCCTTAGTGCTGGAGAAATTCGAGAATCTAAGCTTAGTGTAAATAAACAGAGATGCTTTTCTCAACAAAATAAACAGTTTTCAAGAGAGAAATCTGTGTAGATTAACATCCAGCTCTCGATTGACTTTAAATGAAAATAGATTTTTTTATAGAATAACAGTTTTGTTTACGTAGTTTAACTTTACTTAACGTAGTTAAGTAAACCACCACCACCCAGTGGTGAGATCTCCTAAATTAGGAGGGAAACATGGCGACACCCATGTTCCTAGTGTCACATACTGTGCCTTATAGTGCCAAAAATACAGTATATTCTCCCTGTAAATACTAGGTTATGTGTTTAAAATCACATAGCTAGTAATCGGAATGAAGTGCTATAATAATATAATAATATATAATCAAAAAAATACAACCCAATGTGCCACTGCTTTTCTGTTGCTGTGGTGCTTGCTAATCATCACCAAATCACAGGCTGTGACCAAACTGGCTTCCTACTTCCTCAATAGGTCCTTTTTGCACACTGCATAATTTGCACACTGTCTTGTTATTTATTATTCTTTGTCTGTATTGTGTTGTATTGTCTGTCTGCACTTTTGTACTGTTGCACTATTGTTCTGTCTACACTGTGTTTATGTGCACCATGGTCCCTGGAGGAACGTTGTTTCGTTTCACTGTGTACTCTGTATATAGCTGAAATGACAATAAAAACCACTTTGACTTTGACTGACTTTGTGTAGCACTATATAGGGAGACACTACTTAGTTTACTACACAGTGGTGAAAACAGGATTAAATTTGGACACGCCCTCATTATTAACATGTGCTTGCTCTAGTCTCTTAAACACCTGAATGGCTCAACTGTAGGGGTGTGACGAGACACCATCATCACGAGATGAGACGAGACACAATACTGGGTTCACGAGAACGAGACGAGACGAGATTTAAAAATAAAATTTTAAAGAAAACGTCAAAAATGAAAAATGAAAACTAGAGTTTTATTTGACAAAATCATATAAACGCAAACTTAACAGACTGGTTTCTCTCACACATTGATTTTTTAAGGAATAGAAATAAGAATAAAGAATAAAAATAAAAGTTTTCCAGGTCTTATAAAGTGCAAACAATAAGTGCAAACCACAAACAGTCATATTAAGACTATGGTTTGTGTTTTTTCTCCTAAATCTCTTGTAATTTAACTATTCAGAACCATAACCAGTCATATTAAGACTATGCTTGAAGTGAAACAGAGACAGAACATGTTTTTAAATACAGTACAGAGCTAAGGGATTAGTACAGCTGTCTATGAAACAGTCAGGTGTAGGATTTACTTACAGTATTTATATATGGTTTGTATCTTGTTGGTCACTCTGTTACCGTTTATTGTTTCCGCTGGAGCCAAAATGCAGCCAGATATACAACTTAAAAGTAGCAGAAGCATCTTCTATACAAATACCTGAATTTTCCTCTTCTGCTGAGAGCCGCTCTCACTGCTCAGCCATCATACTCTATCGCTATCGGGTTGCCAGATCCCTCTTAAAAAGTCCACAGGTTTCAGCCTGACGGAAATACCGTCCGTTTTAATCTCGCAAGATCTTGTGCCATGAGATCATGTCACACCCCTACTCAACTGTGTTTAAAACTTCATAAACACAAGAGCTTCTGAATTATTCTGAGTAATTATTATATTAATTAATAATAATTATAATTAATTAATAATTATAATTCTGAGTTCTGAATTAATGAAGTTAGTGAAGCTTTGGAGAACTTTTGAGAGGACACTACATTTCGTTCATGCTGAATTAAATATCCACTGAGAACCTTAAATCAAATAAACCTAGCCAGTCACCTTATTTACAGAGAAATTAGATGCTGTGTCACGGAGACCCAGGCAGGGAGACGAGGAGGCGGACACAAGTCCAGGTAGGGATGAAACGAATAATTTAATAAATATATATATATATAAATAACAAAGATAAACAAATAACAAAGAACACGTAATAATAAAGTAAACCAAAATAAACGAGAGGAACTAGTGACCATAAACTAAACAAACAAGAAGTACTAAATATATTTATATACAAACAGGGGGTAAATAAACAAAGAAACAAACAAAGCTAAGAGCATAAACAAGGAATAAACAAGAAACTGGAAACTACCAAAAATAACCAAGAAATAACCAAAACTAAACAGGGCAGGGATGTATATACAAGGGAAACAACAAGAAGCAAAACACTAAGAAATAAACAAGGAAATAGACTATATATATAAATGGCAAAAACAGAGAAACGCTAAGAGGACTGATAACACTGAGAGAGACAAAACAACATTGGAAGGTGCAAAGACCGACGGAGACAAAGTGGTAGACGAGGGCTATTTAAAGAAACAGGAAACACTAAAATTAGAAACACCTGGGGAAGGGGCGGAGCTACAAATGAGACACAGGTGGAAAAGTACTGAGACGGGAGACACAGGGGAGCACAGGTCACGTGGGGAAGACACACAGAGACACGAGACGAGACCAGGATGTGAATGAAATACGTCCACTAATAAAATAAGTCCACTAATCTAAATTACACCAACTATTAGGAGTATTAACAAGAATGCGTCGTAAAAATGTTAAATTACAGCATCCGTGATCCGACATCTTCCACACAAATCCATTTGATTAAATGCTTGAATGTGGCGCCTGATTCGCCAATTTCCTCAATTTCCTCTTCATCTATGATCAGTGTGTATTATACCAAATAAATCTTTTTTTTTTTCACACATAAACCCCAAGCTAAAGTGATTCATACCAGATGAATGCATTTAATTTAGCATTGTTTGGAAAGGTTTAACAGGATCATTCTGTTTAATCTGATTACTAATGCATTCTCTATAGAAATAAATAAATAAATGCATTTCTAACATCCTTTTATTGGTTAAATAAAAACTGCATGAACACTATTTGTAGATTATTTGGAGATGCAGAAACCATTGGAGACAGAAGGTCCTTTATTTGACAATTAAATGTTGCATCCTGTTTTTAACCAATAATAAGAGAAAGCACTTAAAAATGATGAGTTTCTTTGATTTTACCAAAAATTGAAAACCTCTGGAATATAATCAAGAGGAAGATGGATGATCACAAGCCATCAAACCACCAAACTGAACTGCTTGAACTTTTGCACCAGGAGTAAAGCAGCATAAAGTTATCCAAAAGCAGTGTGTAAGACTGGTGGAGGAGAACATGATGCCAAGATGCATGGTTAAAAAAACTGTGATTAAAAACTAAAAGGGTTATTCCACCAAATATTGATTTCTGAACTCTTAAAACTTTATAAATATGAACTTGTTGTTTTCTTTGCATTATCTGAGGTCTGAAAGCTCTGCATCTTTTTTCTTTTGTTATTTCAGCCATTTCTCCTCATTTTCTGTAAATAAATGCTCTAAATGAGAATATTTTTATTTGGAATTTGGGAGAAATGTTGTCTGTAGTTTATAGAATAAAACAACAATGTTCATTTTACTCAAACATAAACCTATAAATAGCAAATTCAGAGAAACTGATATTAAATAGAAAATATTCAGATGTCATTGGTTCAGGTCACCACACACGCAGCCACGAGTTCCATAAGAACACCTGGATCACGTATAATTTGCAGTAAAGTCGATGGAGTGAATCTGATTGGTGTCGTTCACTATGAAGGTTGGAAAAAGGCCTGACTGACGGGAGCAAATCCCACGTTGTCACGCCCCTGTAGTTATTCGACATGCTGAAAAAAATGACTGACATGAATCTGAAAACAAAATAGGAAGGTGGGTTCCAGCCCAGCGGAGCAGCAACCCCAGAGAATACCATCAGCATCACCTCCAGAACTGAAGCAGGTCTGCACTAATGCTCTGCATGTACGAGTCCTGAGTGAGTAAGATGATTCACTGCACCCAGCTCATCATTCAGGGGGAATACATCAGTGACTCCTATATAGGGTCATATTTAGCTCGTCTTTAGAGTACTCAGTACAGTACAGACCAGATAAAACTGTAATATACAGCTCTGGATAAAAATACGTTTCTGAATCAGTCAACATTGTTGTTTTATTCTATAAACTACAGACATTTCTCCCAAATTACAAATACAAATATCATAATTTAGAGCATTTATTGCAGAAAATAACAAAAAGATGCAGAGCTTGAAACCTCAAACCTCAAATAATGCAAAGAAAACAAGTTCATATTCATAAAGTTTTAAGAGTTCAGAAATAATCAATATTTGGTCGAATAACCCTGGTTTTTATAATAAAATAAAAATTCTAATTCCATTTACTCTTATCCTAAAATGTAAAAAAAAAAAAACAAACAAAAAAAAAAACAATCACAATTTGCCCTTAAACAGCTCATCGCAATGGTAGTTCTCTCCCCAGTAATATTAGTATTTTAGCTAGCATCATCGCTAAGGTTAGCTAGCTCTTCACTAACTTCACTACTAAGTTCACTTCCCGGTAACATTAGTGTGTAATTTAGCTCGTTGCTAAAGTTAGCTAGCTCGTCACTAGCTTTAGTGCTATCCCAGGTAACATATTTTAACAGAACATATTTTAGCTAGCTCATTACAAAGATTAGCTTGTCGCTAGCTTTAGTTCTCTCACCGGTAGCATTAGTATTTTAGTTAGCTCTTTGCTACGGTTAGCTAGCTTGTCGATAAGGTTAGCTAGCTTGTTGCTAACTGTAGTTCTCTACAATACATTAGTATTGTAGTTAGCTCATTGCTAGGGTTAGCTAGCTCGCTGCTAAGGTTGGTTATCTTGCTAGTTTGCACTTACTTCTTCTTGTATTTTCTTACTAGAATGTCTGGATAAATAATGTTATAATTCCATTTAACTTAAAATCAGACTATTCAAAATGAAAAGGGCTTTGATTAGATGCTGAACAAAAGCGCAAGAGTAGCTTGTTTTTTTTGTCGCTGTTAGCCAATCAGTGTGCAGATTTTAGACACACAGAAAAAGAACTGATTGGGTGTGTTTAAATGAATTGTTGATGTTCAGTAACGATAGAAAAAAGGTTCAGTTTCTAATGAACTCTATCTCAGACACAGTCTCAGAGTACACCTCACCCTGAGACCGAGACAAAACCCATTTCAAACACAGTCGAGAGCGAGACGAGACCGAGACCGAGACCGAGACCAAGACCAAGACAGCTCTCTTAGGGTCTGAAAACCTCGAAAACACTTATTAGGGGTGTCACGGTTTCGACATTTTATCGAAATCGATCAAAATTATGTCATGGTCTCGAGCCTCAAAGTCAAAAAGTGGATTGACGATCCCTCCCTCTAAACTACGCAAATAATGCAGCACACTGTAGCCGACGCCGCGGACATTGTGACTGCTGAAAGAGCAGCTCTTTCTCCAGAGAATGTGGACATTCTCATCTTCTTAAAGAAAAACTTAAAAATATAAAAATAACAGCTGTTTTGTCTAGCCTCAAATATGTTACTAGGTTTGGTACCTTAAGGAGCATCTTTCTCTCAGATAAAGTTAATAATATATCTTTATTAAAGAAACAAACTTAAAGTCTTAAAATCTTATTTTTCATGTTTAACTGTTATAGTAGGATAGAGTTCAGTTTTTAAGGCTCTAATTGTTCTATTATTTTGTACATGACTGTTCCTGTATTTTTTATTATTTATTTTGTTATGTTGCACATTGCTGTTTTAATAGTGCACACTGCTGCCACCAAAAAAAGCCACTAGATGGCATTACATATATATCTTAATTAAATTATTTAAATTTGACCATTAGTGTCTAATGTGGTGTATTACAGATCACTTGCATCACTTTGCATCATTTATATCAAGCCCACCTTTTGAAATAAGATATTGTAAATATGATTAATCAAACCAATGACTGACCATAGACTAATCTAAAACTGCCATAGGCCTCTCTGCTGTAAAAAAAAAAACAAGAAAATAGAAAATCGAGAATCGAATGGAATCGTGACCCTAAAATCAGAAATAAAATCGAATCGAAGATTTAGAGAATCGTGACACTCCTAGCGAGTACACCCTGAAACCCACCTCCAGACGTTTGCTGAGTATCTGAATGATGACAGTGTGAGTAGCGTAATAAACACAATAACTCTCCTTTCGAAACTCTGCTTATTTAAGCTTCAGAGAAACCCCTCTTCACCAACTCTCTCAGAAAGAGCAGCTCTGCAATCAGGCCCTTTCCCTGATAACACAACAGCACACTCCACAGAGCTGCGTAATGACTCTCACCAGGGCCTGAGGCTTAATCCCGTCTCCCTGAGAAAACCTTCCTCAGCTCCACATAACGGCTCTAAAACAAAGTTTTTTAGAATTATTCAAATATAAATGCTTAATCTTACATAAGGCCTTATCAAATACTGGCCTTTTCTAACTGATACAGATACAGATACAGATACTGCTCATCACTGTGCTGGGGAGGATGAGCTCAAACTGATGACTCTACCATGTGCAATAAAAAATACGTATCATGATCAGCTCTCACACATCCCAGAGGAGCTGCTGTGGGTGTTCTGATGAATCAACCAGGTCTGTCATCCAACACACTTACGCTGCAACCATGTTATAAACCACATTATAAACCGCGTTATCAACCACGTTATAAACCACGTTATAAACCATGTTTTAAACCATATTATCAACCAAGTTATAAACTCTGTTATAAACCACAATATCAACCACGTTAAAAACCATGTTATGAACCATGTTATAAACCATGTTATAAACCACGTTATCAACCATGTTATAAAACACGTTATCAACCATGCTATCAACCACGTTAAAAACCACGTTAAAAACCATGTTATGAACCATGTTATAAACCATGTTATAAACCACGTTAAAAACCATGTTATGAACCACGTTAAAAACCATGTTATAAACCACGTTATAAACCACATTATAAACCACGTTATCAACCACGTTATAAACCACGTTAAAAACCATGCTATCAACCACGTTAAAAACCACGTTAAAAACCATGTTATGAACCATGTTATAAACCATGTTATAAACCACGTTAAAAACCATGTTATAAACCACGTTAAAAACCACGTTAAAAACCATGCTATCAACCACGTTAAAAACCATGCTATCAACCACGTTAAAAACCACGTTAAAAACCATGTTATGAACCACGTTATAAACCATGTTATAAACCACGTTAAAAACCATGTTATAAACCACGTTAAAAACCATGTTATAAACCACGTTAAAAACCACGTTAAAAACCATGCTATCAACCACGTTAAAAACCATGCTATCAACCACGTTAAAAACCACGTTAAAAACCATGTTATGAACCACGTTAAAAACCATGTTATAAACCACGTTATAAACCACATTATAAACCGCGTTATCAAACACGTTATAAACTACGTTATAAACCATGTTATAAACCATGTTATAAACCACGTTATAAACCATGTTATAAACCATGTTATAAACCACGTTATAAACCACGTTATAAACCATGTTTTAAACCATATTACCATATATAAGTTATAAACTGTTATAAACCACAATATCAACCACGTTAAAAACCACGTTAAAAACCATGTTATGAACCATGTTATAAACCATGTTATAAACCATGTTATGAACCATGTTATAAACCATGTTATAAACCATGTTATAAAACACGTTATAAAACACGTTATGAACCACTTTAAAAACCACACTATCAACCATGCTATCAACCACGTTATAAAACAAGTTATAAACCACGTTATAAACTACGTTATAAACACGTTATAAAACACGTTATAAACCACGTTATAAACCACGTTATAAACCATGTTATAAACCACGTTATAAACCACGTTATAAACCATGTTTTAAACCATATTATCAACCAAGT
Source organism: Astyanax mexicanus (assembly GCF_023375975.1). Lineage (NCBI taxonomy): Eukaryota > Metazoa > Chordata > Actinopteri > Characiformes > Acestrorhamphidae > Astyanax > Astyanax mexicanus. The sequence continues at coordinate 2,190,343 of NC_064425.1, forward strand.
TATAAACTGTTATAAACCACAATATCAACCACATTAAAAACCACATTATAAACCATGTTATAAACCATGTTATGAACCACGTTATAAAACAAGTTATAAAACAAGTTATAAAACAAGTTATAAACCACGTTATAAACCACGTTATAAACCACGTTATAAACCATGTTATAAACCACGTTATAAACCATGTTGTAAACCACGTTATAAACCATGTTATAAACCACGTTATAAACCATGTTATAAACCATGTTATATGCCACGTTATAAACCACTTTAAAAACCACGTTATAAACCGAGTTATAAACCACGTTATAAACCATGTTATAAACCATGTTATAAACCATGTTATAAACCATGTTATAAACCATGTTATAAACCACGTTATAAACCACGTTATATGCCACGTTATAAACCACTTTAAAAACCACGTTATAAACCGAGTTATAAACCACGTTATAAACCATGTTATAAACCATGTTATAAACCACGTTATAAACCACGTTATATGCCACGTTATAAACCACTTTATAAAACACGTTATAAACCACATCTCTCATTGTGGTTTCAATTTACACTGAGATGCTCATATCAACCTTTATTTTTTTACTCACGAAAACATTGACAATGTTGCCGAGAATTTACAGCATCTAAAGGATTAAAAACATTTAATAAGAAATTAGAAACAACATGGAATAAAATATTACAAAATAATAAATAAAGGATATACTTATTTTAAAACAGCATGAAATATATATGAATAAAAAAATATATACAACACAGTCAAAGTTTGGACACACCTTCTCTTTTTCAGTATGTTTTCTTTATTTTCATGACTATTTACATTGTAGATTCTCACTGAAGCATCAAAACTATGAATGAACACATGTGGAGTTTTATGTACTTAACAAAAAAAGGTGAAATAACTGAAAACATGTTTTATATTCTAGTTTCTTCAAAATAGCCCCCTTTGCTCTGATTACTGCTTTGCACACTCTTGGCATCATTCTCTCAATGAGCTTCTCTAAAAGAGGTGGCCACCTGAAATGAAAAGTTTTCCAACAGTCTTAAAGGAAGGAAGGAGTTCCCAGAGGTGTTTATTAGCACTTGTTGCTCCTTTGCCTTCTTCACTCTGTGCTCCAGCTCACCCCAAACCATCTGGATTGGGTTCAGGTCCGGTGACTGTGGAGGACAGATCATTTTTTATTAAGTTCATAAAACTCCACATGTGTTCATTCATAGTTTTGATGCTTCAGTGAGAATCTACAATGTAAATATCATTCATGAAAATAAAGAAAACGCACTGAAAAAGAGAAGGTGTGTCCAAACCTTTGGCCTGTACTGTAAGTAAAATAGAACATTCTAAAAGACACATAAAAGTAAAGAGTTTACAAAATATATGATAAAGAAAAAGATAACAGTAAAAGTAAAGTAAAATGATAGGAATAATAAGAAATTATAAAATGAAAACCAATGAACTAAGAACATAAGAATCAAAATATAAAACAATAAAAAACGAATAAAAAAAAACTGCATCGCAATCATTTCTGGGACGATATATCGTCCAAAAAAAAAATCTTATCGCGACAGACCTAATGCAGAGCTTTCAGACCTCAAATAATGCAAAGAAAACAAGTTCATATTTATAAAGTTTAGATAGTTCAGAAATCAATATTTGGTGGAATAATCCTGGTTGGTTTTTAATCACAGTTTTTAATTTCATGCATCTTGGCATCATGTTCTCCTCCTCCACCAGTCTTACACACTGCTTTTGTATAACTTTATGCTGCTTTACTCCTGGTGCAAAAAAAAAAATCAAGCAGTTTTTATATTCCAGTTTTTCAATTTGGTAAAATCAAAAAAACTCATCATAGAGCTGTATACTCACACCCACATACCACACACAATACTAAAGTTATTATTTTATATATATATATATATATATATATATATATATATATATATATATATATATATATATATATATATATATATGGTTGCCTTTGGAGTCTCCTAGTAAAATTAGCGATCTGCGTTGACTGAATCACTTCGTCTGGGAGACGAATCTAGTTTCTAAAAATACTCAGCTTCTGTTGTTTCCAACAGTCACTTGGAAAGCTATCTCATATCATAAATCTGACAGAAACATCAATAACGTACTTATGTAGTTTTAGAACTGGTGAACATTACAGCCTCGTAAAGGAACATTAGAAGTGGAGTTACATGGCTCACGCTCTCACGTCTCATTATCTCCTGCACCAACAATATCATTTTAATCCCGTCAACTAACAGAAGGCCCTGAAAGATACATCATGATTTACTGCAACTCATTATTTCAAGAACATTAAGACCGACAGTAAAAGATGGAGAATCACAGTCATCAGCTCTCCCTACTGTATGGAAATGGGCTGGCTGTCGAATCATTACCTTGTTAAAATGAGCGAAAAGCGTGCAGGAGAAATGAAGGGTGGGTTTCTGGGCTAAAGCTCATCCTGACAACCTGCTATTCCTGCGTCCTGAATACCGATTCCATCGCTTCCTCCGACACGGGGAGTAATCTCACGGCCCCGGCACAACCACGTCCTCTCTGAACCTTAATTGTGGAATCTTTTATCAATGATGCCGGAAGGCCTGATTAATTATGAAGTAGGAGATTCCAGTTTTCCACAAGGGATCTTCTCCTCTCCACAGGCCCCGTCAATCACACCGACAGCTTCCGTATGTCACGCATGAGCAGCCAATTAGAAATCTTTGGATGCCACTTCTTTGCTGCTTCAGGTATCCTGCAGGTATTAGCGTTTCTGCGGGTCTGTGTAGGTGCTGCGTGTTACAATAAGGGGCAGGAAGAGAGTTAGCGTAGCCGCGAGTGGCAGACGGCTCACGCTAGGACTGGCATGCTGGGAGCAAATGGCCAGGGACCAGGCCCTTCATCCCCCATTAGCAACATGACAAATCATAGCGGTCGCTGAGACCTGCCTGAGAAATGAGCACCATTTGTCTCCCGTGGATTTCTTCCCGTGTGCAACAGGACCGTGTTTGCGATGGCGAGGCAGCGTGCTACTTCCTAACAACATCCCCAGCTCTGCAGACTCAAATTCTACCCAGCTGTTACAGCTAGAGGGCCACTGTGACTGAAAGTTGTGTATTAAATCTCCTAGGACCCTCCTAGGACATCTTGGTTTATCTAGACCACATCACCAAATTAAATTTCGCTCTACATGGGCCCGGTGTCCTCTTACGAGGCCATTATACTGACACCTACTGGTGGTAGAAGAGTTTAACACAATACAGATTAAAATAATTTATGACATATGACATGAGTATAATACATGAGTATACTCAGTACAGATTCAGTGCAAATTTATAGCATTTTAATTACAAACAAGTTGTAATGAAGTACGAATTAGTGGTTCCAAAATAACATAAAACCGAACCTCCTAAGACCTTTGCTATTCGGGCTAATTGGCACCTGATTAGTGTAAAAACAAAGAATTATCATTTTACATGATATAGTTTCTGAGAAACATTATGTCCACATATGAGGACTTTAGTTTTATATTCCGATAGAACAGAAACACTTTTATTTTGGGCCTAAACACAGCAGTATTTTTATTATTTATGTTTTATGTTTTATGTTTTATATTATTTATATTTATTTAGTGCAAAACAAAAGTAAAAAAAACAAAAATTGTGATTCTTTAAGCGATATGCCTCATTTAAAGTGCTGCTTCCAAAAATTTACTGTATTTACTGTTCTGTATTTAAATTTCTGAACAAAATCAAAACGGTAAAGCCCATTTTATACTTCTGTGTTTAACCTATGCCATAACCTACGCATTTCCAGCGAGAGTGCGCTATGCAGAGTAGCGTGTTTATACTTCTGTGCCGCATATCAGCGGCTCTGCGAGGATCTGCAGTTAAAAAACGCAAAGGCAGGAATGTGTGGGAGGTGACGTGAGGCCTGGTGGACCAATCACAGATGCGACTGTCTGTGTCACATGATGTGTTGTTACATTTCCAGGGAGATGCGCATCGAGCTATGGCATAGGTTCAACGCAGAAGTATAAATTGGCCTTAATGTGTTAAACTCCTCTGCCACCACTAGGTGACAGTATAATGGCCTCATAAGTGGACACCAGGCCCTTATAGAGCAAAATTTAGTGTTGTGGTCTAGAAAACCCATAAAAATGTAATGTCCACACATCACATGTGGGCGCCAGGTCCTAGCTTAGGTTAGGTACAAACCTATTTCAGCATAATTTAAGAAATATATATTTTTATAAAAGATAAGAAGCTTGGGGAGCACATGTGGAACACCAAATAAAACAACAGTCCAATTCCACTGCAGAACTCTGCTGCCTGGAAATGACTCACCGTATCAATACACACACAAACTCCACACACATTTCCACTTCAAAGTGATGTTCAGGCTGCAAACGGCTGCAGAGAAAAGAGGAAATTTCAGGCTGGTGTGGAGCAAGTGATCCCTACAATGCTAATTTTCAGGCTTTCTAACTGGAGAAAATAGTGGATCAAGGAACGGAAAATGAACACCATGTGGCCCACCTACCGTGACTCGCATACAAAGACCACTTTTGTAAAAGAAAAGTGTATTTAAGTATATTTTTAAACTATACTTAACATGGACATACAAACAAGTAATTTTTTTTTATTTAAAATATGTACTTATCCCTTTCAGACACTGCGTCCATTGAAATGGACATTACGTTTTCTTCATTCTTGTGTATTATTGCACTTAATGCAGATCGGGAACTGTTGTCCATCAGAATAAATTTAAATCTGCACAATGAAAGTAAACATCCAAGCTAATGAGACAAAATAAATATACATATTTTTTTCTATCATGTATTTAGTTTTAGTGCATAGGGACGCTTTTTTGAAATAAAATAATATAGCTATATAAAACTTATATAGGATATTTTTTTTATTTATACATTTTTTATTCATTTATCTACTGCATCTTGTTTGTGAGTGCATTACAGACAGAAATAGCATTTTCTTTCATCGCTGAAACATAATTCAGGTCGGAAAGGGTTAAATACATACTAAATATACTATTTTGGAACAACTTATGGCAACTTAAATATATTTTAATTGTAATTAAGCTATATTTAAACTTAAATATATTTATATATGTGCTTTCTAAACTAAATTGAAGGTATATTAAATTGAAAATGTACTTCTAAATTGTAAAGTATTCTTTACCTAATTTGAAGAGCACTTTTAATGCTCTTAAGTATACCTCTGGAAAAAAAATCAGTTTCTGAATCAGTTTCTCTGATTTTGCTATTTATAGGTTTATGTTTGAGTAAAATGAACATTGTTGTTTTATTCTATAAACTACAGACAACATTTCTCCCAAATTACCGATAAAAATATTGTAATTTAGAGCATTTATTTACAGAAAATGAGAAATGACTGAAATAACAAAAAGATGCAGAACTTTCAGACCTCAAATAATGCAAAGAAAACAAGTTCATATTCATAATGTCATGGTCTGAACAGAATAGCAGACAAGCGCAGATACTGATAAAAATAAAGTATGTTTATTATGATAATAAACAGATATAATCAGGGTCGATACAGAAATAAGGTTGATCACCAGTAGACAGAGCAATGAAGACAAAACCATACCATAAACGAGAGACAGTCCAGAGTTCATACACAAGCAATCCAGTATCAGAGGTAATCCAAGAGGCAGTAGTGAAAGCACAGTCCAGGTCATACACAAACAATCCAATATCAAAGGCAGAGGCAAGAATCGGCGTCGGGAAACAAAAAGCAAGGTCATACACAAAGTAAACTGAGACAAGAGATAAGTAACGCTTTGTATGAGGATAACCTACAATACGCGGCGATGAAGTCTGTTTGGCGTGCACCTTTATAGTGCCAGTAATCAGTATTCGGGGCTTCCTGGTGGAAGCAGGTGAGGTGTCACGTGATCAGGTGAGTGCGTGATGTCAGCGGGTGGTGCATTCTGGGTAGTGTAGTTGTTAACCTGAGAACCTCCGTTAGAGCTTGGTGTGGAAGGGACAGAGGAGCTAACAGCACCAGACGTGACAGTACCTCCCCCCAAGGGAGTCGGAACGGAGCCGGAACGGGGACGACCACGACGACGTCCACCCGACGGGCAGGGAGTACCGGCGGGAGGACCAGACGTAGCCTCAGAGGTGACGGGCAGGCGGGGGTTGCGAGACTGGGAACCCCTACGCACCGGAGCCAAAGAAGAGAGTGAGCGCTTGGGACGCCCACGAGGTCGAGGAGCAGGCTTACTAGGGTGACTGGCATGAAATTCGGCCAGTAGAGCAGGATCCAGCACATCACCGGCGGCAACCCAGCAACGCTCCTCAGGGCCGTAACCCTCCCAGTCTATGAGGTACTGGAGCACACCGCCACGCCTGCGTGAATCCAACACCTCTCGAACCGCATAGGTAGACGAATCCTCCCCCTCCACTGCCGCGGGCGGCACGTCATCTGGAACACCCTCAGCAAGCGGACCTGGGACAAGAGGCTTGAGCAGAGAAACATGGAACGAGTTATGCACCCTGTACTGAGCCGGCAACTCGATCTTATAAGTCACCTCATTAACCTGAGACAACACTTTAAATGGGCCAATATACTTAGGCAGCAGTTTCCTACAGGCCCCTTCAAACCTCAAGTCCCGGGTCGACAACCACACCCTGTCTCCGGGTTGGTATTGGGGGGTGGTACCACGGTGTCTGTCGGACTGCTGACGCATGCTTAAAACAGTACAATCTTAAAAACTTTCCCAACTCTTGGTTAACCCTCTCACATTGACCATTACTAGTGGGATGAAACCCAGAAGTGAGACTCACGTGTACACCCAAATGTTCAAAAAACGATTTCCATATACCCTAGAAGTAAATTGAGGACCCCTATCTGACAAAATGTCCTCCGGGACCCCATAATGTCTGAAAATGTGTGTGTATATAGCTTGGGCGGTCTGAAGAGCAGTAGGAAGAGCAGGAAAAGGGATAAACTTAACACCCCTAGAAAATCTGTCTACAACAGTAAGGACAGTAGTGTAACCTTCAGATTCAGGTAAATCGGTAACAAAATCTACTGCAATATGTGACCATGGTCGTTCTGGAACAGGTAGAGGACATAGCTTACCGGCTGGAAGGGTTTTGGGTGTTTTGCATTGTGCGCAGATAGAACATGAAACCACGAAAGTTTGAACGTCAGCTCGCATGGTTTCCCACCAGTACCGAGCTGAGATTAGTTGTAGCGTGCGTGTAACGCCTGGATGACCGGACGTAAGGGCAGCATGTGCCCAGCCAATGAGCTGATCGCGAAACTGCTCAGGTACGTAAATCTTGTGAGGAGGGCAACCCTCCGGAGGTTGTGTGTTAGCTTGACTCTGCTGAATAAGGTCATCGAGTTCCCATCTAATAGCTGCTACTTTAACAGTGGGTGGCAGAATGTGTTCGGGTTCGGAAGCGTGGCACGTGTCGTCTGGGGAACTGAAAACACGAGATAAGGCATCAGCTTTAGTATTACGGTTACCTGGACGAAACGAGATCGAAAAATTGAAACGGGAGAAAAACAATGACCAGCGAGCTTGACGGGGGTTAAGACGTTTAGCAGTACGGAGATACTCTAGGTTCTTGTGATCAGTAAGAACGGTGAATGGATGTGCAGCACCTTCCAGCCAGTGACGCCACTCCTCTAGAGCTAGTTTAACAGCCAGCAGCTCCCTATCCCCTATCCCATAATTACGCTCCGCTGGTGACATTTTCTTTGAGAAAAAGGCTACGGGATGTAGTTTAGGCGGTGAACCACTGCGTTGGGAGAGAACTGCTCCGATACCAGTATTAGAAGCATCTACTTCGACTACAAAGGGCAGATCAGGATTAGGATGCGTGAGAATGGGGGCAGAGACAAAGGCGGCTTTTAACGCTTGGAAAGCTTGGTCAGCTTCAGGGGACCACTTAAGAATTTTGGTAGCATTCTTAGTTAACGCTGTAAGGGGAGCGGCTATGGTACTGAAGTTGCGTATGAAACGCCTGTAGAAATTGGCGAATCCTAAGAAACGTTGGAGATCTTTGATAGATTGGGGAACAGGCCAGCTAGTAACGGCGTCTACCTTCGAGTCATCCATAAGAACTCCCTGGGAGCTGATAACATAGCCGAGAAATGCGACTCTCTGAAGGTGGAACTCGCATTTCTCGGCTTTAGCATAAAGATTGTTTTCCAACAACCTCTGAAGAACTAGACGAACGTGCTTAACATGTGATTCGAGATCGGGGGAATAGATCAAAATGTCGTCAATAAAAAGGGTTACGTATTTCCCAATCATATCCCTAAATACGTCATTCATAAATGACTGAAATACTGCGGGGGCGTTAGCGAGACCATAGCTCATAACAAGGTACTCGTAGTGGCCATTGGTGGTGGTAAACGCGGTTTTCCACTCGTCCCCCTCCCTAATGCGGATCAAATTGTACGCACTACGCAGATCGAGCTTGGTAAAGTAAGAAGCCGTACGTAACTGTTCGAGAGCACATGGAATGAGGGGCAACGGGTAAGCGAATTTTTTCGTTATGGCGTTCAAGCCTCTATAATCAATGCAGGGTCTCAGTCCCCCGTCCTTTTTCTTAACAAAGAAAAACCCAGACCCGACAGGGGACTTCGACGGCCGAATGAAACCCTGGGCTAACGCTTCGGTGACATAATCATTCATAGCCTTTTCCTCATCTAACGTAAGAGGATAGACTCTAGCTTTGGGTAGCGTGGCACCCTCCACTAGGTCGATGGCACAATCATAGGAGCGATGCGGAGGTAATTTAGTAGCGTTTTCCTTGCTAAACACTTCTAAAAACTCTGAATATTCAGGGGGTACAACAATGGGATCAGAAACATCAGGACTCTCTACAGAAGTAGACTGAATAACTAAACTATCCAGAGCTAAACAATGTTCATGACAGTGAGCAGACCAAACCGTGATATCCCCATCGCGCCAGGAGACAGTGGGATCGTGGGTCTTCAGCCATGGCATGCCCAGGATAACTGGATGCTCGGTGCAGGGAAGCACGAAAAGTGGTAGTTCCTCAAAGTGAAGAGCGCTGGCTTGTAGAGTGATGGGCAGAGTCTGCAGGGTAACCGGCTTGGAGCGGACAGTCTTTCCATCAACAGCATGGATGGCTAATGGACGTAGAAGTTCTCTGGTGGGCACTCCATGCTCCTTAACTAGGTCCTGGCTGATGAAGTTCCCCTCCGACCCGGAATCTACAAGCGCTGGGACAGAGAGCATACCAGTAGGTAACACAATATTAACAGGCAAAGAAAAACATTTAGAGCGAAGGATTGTGTTGTGCTTACGTACCACGTTAGCGCGTGGAGAGCACTCCACGCGCTGTCCCAGGGCTGGAGCTTTCACAGGTCGGGTCAGGAGACCACACTCAGCCTTGAAATGCCCGGCCTCTCCACAATAAAGGCATAGGCGAAGCTGGATTCGTCGCTGCCGCTCCTCAGGAGTTAGCCGGGTTTTCTGGATATCCATGGGCTCTGGGGCAGGCAGCGCAGCTTTCTCTGGAGTGGGAGCGCGGGGCAGAGACACAGAAGTGTGTTGAGTGCGAGGACTGATCTTGGGTCGGCGCGAGAGAAGTTGATCCAACCGGATCGACAGTGAAATGAGCTGATCCAGGGTCAGGGAATCATCTCTGCAGGCTAATTCCCTCTGTATATCTGGATTAAGTCCGCATCTAAACACGTTGATCAACGCAGCGTTATTCCACCCACTACCAGCCGCGAGAGTGCGAAACTCCAGAGCGTAGGAAGCCACCGGCTTCTGACCTTGCTTAAGAGCCAGCAAAAGTTCTCCATTAGACTGTCCATAACGCGAATGATCAAAAACTGAGCGGAAAGTAGCCAAAAAGTCAGTGTAACTAGCCCCAGAAAGGTCTTCCCAAATAGCTGTAGCCCACTCGAGTGCCTTACCAGAAAGCCGTGAGATAATGAAACCGATCTTAGCTTTATCGGTTGTAGGCGGTGAATTACTGAAAAACACGGAGCATTGTAAAAGAAAACCGCTGCATTTTTCCGGATCCCCATCAAACAACTCCGGTTTAGAGACAGAAAATCCAGGCACAGAAGAGTTAGCGTTGGGCATACTGGGGGCAGCTAACGGGCTAGGGCTAGGCTCAGTTACGCCTCTGAGGTGAGCTAGCAGCTCAGCTAGTTGTTGCTGCTGCGTGGTTTGCTGGCGGGCTAGCTCAGAAACAGCTTGGGTCACACCAGCGAGCGTTTGCTGGTGCTGACCGAGTAGTCTCCCCTGGTTGGCTAAACCAGATCTAATAGCCTCAGTATCTGCTATCTGATTTAGTTCGGCCGCGTATTCTGTCATGGTCTGAACAGAATAGCAGACAAGCGCAGATACTGATAAAAATAAAGTATGTTTATTATGATAATAAACAGATATAATCAGGGTCGATACAGAAATAAGGTTGATCACCAGTAGACAGAGCAATGAAGACAAAACCATACCATAAACGAGAGACAGTCCAGAGTTCATACACAAGCAATCCAGTATCAGAGATAATCCAAAAGGCGGTGGTGAAAGTACAGTCCAGGTCATACACAAAACAATCCAATATCAAAGGCAGAGGCAAAAATCGGCGTCGGGAAACAAAAAGCAAGGTCATACACAAAGTAAACTGAGACAAGAGATAAGTAACGCTTTGTACGAGGATAACCTACAATACGCGGCGATGAAGTCTGTTTGGCGTGCACCTTTATAGTGCCAGTAATCAGTATTCGGGGCTTCCTGGTGGAAGCAGGTGAGGTGTCACGTGATCAGGTGAGTGCGTGATGTCAGCGGGTGGTGCATTCTGGGTAGTGTAGTTGTTGACCTGAGAACCTCCGTTAGAGCTTGGTGTGGAAGGGACAGAGGAGCTAACAGCACCAGACGTGACACATAAAGTTTTAAGAGTTCAGAAATAATCAATATTTGGTGGAATAATCTTGTTTTTTATTCACAGTTTTTTTTTCATGCATCTTGGCATCATGTTCTCCTCCACCAGTCTTACACACTGCTTTTGGATAACTTTACGCTGCTTTACTCCTGGTGCAAAAATTCAAGCAGTTCAGTTTGGTGGTTTGATGGCTTGTGATCATCCATCTTCCTCTTAATTATATTCCAGAGCTTTTATATTTGGTAAAATCAGAGAAAATCATTGAGTGCTCATCAAGTGCTCTCTTACTGTTTTTCTTATTTTTTCACAAGTTTTTACTTAAACCTTACTACCCATAAGTGCCTCATAGGAGATGATTTTCCCCCGAAAGCCATTCTAAATAAACAGCATCATTAGACTGTGATAGGATACTGTTTAGACAATACTAAAATGATGATATTTTGAGTAAATGTCATTTTGGAGTTGAAAGGCATTCAATAGGCATTTGTGTGATTGATGTTCACGATTCTGCTGACATTTATCAGGACCAGCCTCTCGGCTGTGTTTCCCCCCTTTGCAAACATTATTCAATAATTTTCTGGAAAATATTATATTAACTTTTCCTTTTTCATATTTTAACATTGTCTGAGCGGATACAGATACAGTTCATAAAGTCTTAAAAATCGATAGCGTTAATACCACGCCTAAATTCCACAGGAAAACCAATTTCACATCAAGATATGAGAAGGTTTTTCAGAAGAAGAAGAAGAAACGGATAAAGAGAGCTGTGTACATGTGCATCTGCCTCCTGTTTCCTTTGATGTTTTGGTTCTGATATTCTGTCTCTATGTAACACAGCCAAGGGATGACCTCCTGCATCTGAACAACAAAAACAACATTTCAGCCATAACATCTACAGAAATACACTATACACTGGTTTAGGAGAGTTTGGACAGATACTTTAATTTATATACATATATATATATATATATATATATATATATATATATATATATGAGACTAGTATTGTGTTTTAAAGGTTCATTTTAAAATGTCTAGTTTTGGTCTCTAGTATGAATGAAAAAAAGTGCTCTGGTGATCCTGTAGAACACTGCTTTAGTCCGGTAGAAAAGTGGGCAGGGAAAAACGATCTCTCTCATGAATAATTATACATGCAAACATATCGCCTCTGATTGGCTAACAGCACTGCGACACCAGGAAGCAGCGAGACGAACAACAGTTAGAAACATTTTAAAATAAAGACATTTTTACAGCAATAACAGTCTTTACAATGTCATATGTTACTTTACTACATGTGTAATAATGCCCTGCTAAGTGCAGTTCAGTACAGACACTGACCTAGTCTTAGAGTCTCTGTAAAACATCAAATCTACCGGAGATCCTATTTAAACCTATAGTTACTTACACACAGATGTGTATTTTTACTTTTAACTAGTGTAAACAGAACTGTTTTAAACATACACCTACCTATCTCAAATGTACTTCGCTGGTGGTGTTCCATAGACAAAATCTAAGGTATATCTAAAGTATATTTAATGTGTATTTTCATGAAGTACAGTATAATAACTTGAAAATGCTCTTTTAGTATTCTTTACTTTGATTGAACATACTTTTAATGCTCTTAATTATACTTCCTTTTTACAAGGGCTAGCTTAACCGAAATCAAAATGCACGATATTGGAACAATTTTACGTTTGCATATGTTCTTTTTTCGGCAATATATATCATGATATTAAAAAAATGCAGGGCCCATGACGTCACCAGGGTTCCATGAGTCAGCGGCAAGCTCTCAAAACCCGAGGAAAACAGCAAAACAACAGTAATCAGCCCTTTAATCAGCATTTAAACGGCTTTTTAAAGGGTAAATTAAAAGCGTGAATTCAGCTGTAACTGGAAATATCTGCACTGCTAAACTGTGCTGGACTGAGGAGCACAGCTTTCCACACGTGCTCACGTTTACAAGCACGTGCCCAACCATGTGGATGGAGGCCATGCGATTACCTCGTGTTTAACCCTCCCTCTCCCCCTCATGCTTCTCAGGCAGCAGCAGCCTGTCACTCACACAGACACAGAGACAGCGCTGTGTATCTACTTCCTGTGTCAAGAATTAAAACGTTGTAACATGACTCACATGTTTGATGTAATTGTCTTAAGTGACATTGCACGTCCACACATCACGATGACGATGCTCAAACGATATATATATATATATATATATATATATATATATATATATATATATATATATATATATATATATATCTCATACTGCATATATTAGATTAGAATACACACTATAATACACTCCACCGCGCTGATTTGTGTCAATAACAGTTAAGCATGATGAACCGGCGGCTACAGAGCTCAGTTTTTAAATATGCAGCTCAACACTTCTGTCCGCACACAATCAATACCGCACTCTGAGGACAGATACAGATAGTCTACCCTCTCAGACTGAGCTGCAAAATTTAAACACATGCACTGAAAGATGGAAAATGTAATGCTTATTGGAATTTTAAATTAAACTGATTGTTAACAATGATTGGTACCATATCATATCAATTGGCATGAGGCCTGAGAGCATGACAAGAAACCATCTACTTATCAGATAAGATTAAGTTATTAATTTAAGCTCAATACAGCAGAAATCTTCTAAAAGAAACTTCAACTACATAATATCAACTACAAATGACTAGGGCTGGGTATCGCTTTAAATGTTCAATATTGATACACAAACAGTACTTTTTTCGATACCTTTTCTAATTGCAACCAAACAATAGAAAAAGGTAGGTAGGTAGGTTGGTAGGTAGATACATAGATAGGTAGAAAGGTAGGTAAGTAGGTAGGTAGGTTGGTAGGTAGGTAAGTAGGTATGTAGGTTGGTGGTAGGTAGGTGGGTGGGTTGGTAGGTAGGTAGGTAGGTAGGTTGGTTGGATGATAGGTAGGTAGATAGATAGGTAGGTAGGTGGGTATGTAGGTAGATAGATAGGTAGGTAGGTGGGTTGGTTGATAGGTAGGTATGTAGAAAGGTTGGTAGGTAGGTAAGTAGGTTGGTTGGTAGGTAGATCTACTTTCTGCTCTCGTTGAAGGCGGTCGCAATTTCTTTCTCTCCCTCTCCTCCCCTTATCTCTCCTGCTTGGCTTCTCCTGTCTCGTCTGGCACTGCTATTCCATAAGAGACTCTCTTCACACTGCTCTTCAAACTAAAAGAAATGGATTTGATCAAATGGTCTCTCAATGCAATTGACACCATCTTCTCGACGAGAAGCCTGGGTTCGGGGGAACCTGCTTGTCCTGATGGAACGTTTGCAGCTGGCTACACGAGGGACGCGTGGGAGACGTGGCGGACCGTGTGCCTGGCGACTCTTTCTGTGAAGGACATCGAAGACGTCTACCTTTTCGGCACAATGATCACAGGGTTCTTGCTGATTGGATTAGGCATTGCCCTGGTGTATCGTGAAATTAAAAGTGTGGGGACAGCTGTCAAGGGCCCCCAAAAGCTGCCCGACCTGATTGATGCGGTGGGCAGAGCTGTCGGCACTCAGACTGTGACTTTTAACCGCAACATGGAAAACATCTCGGAGAAGCAAACGGCTTTGCAAAGGAAGGTGGAGAAAATTGAGACCATGATGGACAATAGAGAGTGACCATGCTAAACTGGAGAGCGGTCACTCGCCTAAACAACTGAAGTCTAATCTGCTTTCGGCTCCCGCCCTATCAGCACTCGGCCTTGTGGATGATAGGGAGCATTCCTCCAAAGAACACTGTGACTTTGAATCTCTCCCTGTTTACCTAACGACCCCCCCACCTCCCGTACCCTTTCCCACGCCTTCATTGCTTGGTCTCTTGTGTATATTGTATGTGCCTATGTGCTGAGGTTTTTTTTTATGTTCCTACACTGTGCTCTTCAGGGCACAGTCTAGGGGTATGTTTTTTTTACCCTCTTCTTCCCCCTTGTATCCCTCTAACTGAAGAAATGATTGGCGGCGCGTGCACACGCTGCGGCTTACCCTGTCTTCCTATCCTGTCCTGTTTCCCCCTTGTATGTTGTATGGATGGGTTGATGGCTAATTTCGCTGGTTGACCATGTGACAATAAAGGCCATTCTTAGATATGTAGGTGGGTAGGTAGGTAGGTCTATAAGTAGGTATGTAGGTGGGTAAGTAGATAAATAGGTAGATAGATAGGTAGGTGGGTAGGTAGGAAGGTGGGTAGGTAGGTAGGTATTTGGGAAGGAAGGTAGGTTGGTTGATAGGTAGGTAGGTAGGAAGGTTTTCAGGTAAGTGGGTTGGTTGGTAGTTAGTAGGTATGTAAGTATGTAGGTGGGTAGGTAGGTAGGTCTATAAGTAGGTACATAGGTTGGTACGTAGGTAGGTAGGTAGGTAGGTATGTACTTTATTGATCCCAAAGCAAATGTAGGCATCCATCCGCAACAACACAATACAATTAAAAATGTATTCAACATAAATAGAAAACAGAAGAATAGAAAATATATAAAAGGTACAAAACTTTCTATACAATAAAAGTGACTGATGTGCCATAGAATCATTAATATGTATACGTAACAAATACAGTTCTGTATAGTGAATATTTGAATATGTGAATACCCAATCATGGGTAAATTGTTCTTGAATGTAAGTGAGGTTGGGTACCGGCGGCAGAAGATGGTCAAAGTGCTGAATGACGTCTTTGTTTAAATTCTGGAGAGCGTCTCCCTCAGATACTGACTGATAGCAACAGCAGGCTAGTTAACCTTCAGTACAATGGCGAGATGTGCTCTCCACGTCCTATCCATCAATTGATCAGGCATCCGATGAGATCATGCATCTTACTCCAATATTCTGTCAGGGGCTGCCATTTATAACATCATATCTGTATGCACTGCTGGATATTCATTGAGCCTTTTAACTTCTCTCAACTTTTTGAGTGTCATTTCAGTTTATTATTTTAGTTCTACTTTAGTTTCATCGAATAAAGAAATAGCCAGAACCTCAGACCTACTGTAGACCAAAGTTCTTACAGGAAAATCTATTTGGGACATTCCAGGATTTCCTGTCCCACCATTTAAATTTCAAATGTACTTAACCAAAATATCTAAATGACTATTTTTTGTGAAAAATGTACTTTTTATAAGACAAACTTTACCTTTGGACCACCTCTACCTCTTGTCCCACTCATTGGGTGACCAACTCCTTTGGCAAATTTAACAATTAAAATAAGCTCTAAATAAATGACTTCCTCTTGTATATTGTTGATCTGCATCTCCTTTACTTATGAAAACAACTTCTTTGGTCTACGTTGTTTTGCATGTTACAGTTTTTAATTAATTTGTGTCCCACAACATGCGCTCAACCCTGTTACCATAAGGAATTTTACCTGCAGAGAAAGAGTTAAAAATATTTATCTACTGGCACAAAGGAAGTGACATCACAAGGACATTTTCTGCCCACATGGTAAGACCAAGAGTAAGTGCTCTAACAATTTTCTAAAAGTTTTTTTTCCAAATATGTTTGTCTAAGTTGTCACTCAAGTGTGTCTCTCAGCGAACTCAACCCTGTTACTCATATTGTAAGACTAATAATGAGTAGAGTCAAAATTTACTTTATATACTTATATAACCATGTTTGTCCTTGATCTTGTATACATAGCTACATTTTATAGTTAGCATCTGTTCCTCGAGGAAACCACAACTTAGCCTAGATTTGCAACCCTGTTACTCGCAACCCTGTTACTCACAACCCTGTTACTCACAACCCTGTTACTCACAACCCTGTTACTCGCAACCCTGTTACTGTAATCTAATTTAAAAAACTGCTTTGATACCTGAGCTTGACGAATCAAACTTTTTGATAGCCTACTACCTGTATTTAATAAATATACGACTAAAAATGATCAAATTAAAGATCAAATTTTCAGAAGTGACCACCCCTGAAATGTACCAAAATCCTGGAATGTCCCTTTATTAGTGGACATCTTTACAAAAAAGACCACACTCAGATCTGTGTGATATATCTTTATGTAATGCAGCCAAGAGAGACCAAAAATACTGAATATTAATAAGTATAATAGAACTCTGTGCTCTTAGTTCTACTCTTAGTTATTTGTTTCCTTTTTATTTCTTTAATTATTATTTTTTAATATATAATTTTGTATTATTGCTTTTTAACTTATTTTGATTATGTTGATGTTTATTGTATTATTATTATTATTATTATTATTATATTTTTTTGTAAGTTTTTACTTATTTTTACTTTTTTATTGTACTATGTAAAAGTAAGTTTTACCTTAATTTAATTTTAATTTTAGTTTTTTGTTGTATTACTCTTATCTTCTTTTGATATTAATCTTAGTCTTGTCAATTAAACCAAGTTTTATTTTTATTATATTATTATTAATTTTATTCTTACTTTTATTTTCATCTATTTTTATCTTTTATTCACTGTTATTTTTAAATGAATAAATGATTAAATGTAGTTATTATTTTCATATATCATGTCAATCCCTGCATTGTATTGTAAATGCTCAGCTACATTGAAAATGAGGGTCAATTGATTAAAATTTTGCCCATTGACAGGACTCCTTATATACCATCTAAATATACATTTATCTCAAGGCAACATACATAAACATATCAACGTGTGCATGCATGCTGTTTCAGGGTAAGATTTATTCACATTACAGTCAGACAGAAATACGTTGGGATTTGGCAGAATAGTGTGATGCAATCACGTCAACATGAACCACGATCATGAAGAAGAATTGTTTCTGACATCTTATTGAATTCATGCCACAAAGCAATTGAGTTGCTCAAAACATCCATTCAATAAGCTGCTGTTATTCCTTAAGTCCTACCATGTATTTAACTCTGTATTTTAGTACAGTGTTCCTAATAATGAGAGTGATTTTACCAAATTGAAAACCTCTGGAATATAATCAAGAGGAAGATGGATGATCACAAGCCATCAAACCACCAAACTGAACTGCTTGAATTTTTGCACCAGGAGTAAAGCAGCATAAAGTTATCCAAAAGCAGTGTGTAAGACTGGTGGAGGAGAACATGATGCCAAGATGCATGAAAAAAAAAACTGTGATTAAAAACCATCAGGATTATTCCACCAAATATTGATTATTTCTGAACTCTTAAAACTTTATTAATATGAACTTGTTTTCTTTGCATTATTTGAGGTCTGAAAGTTCTGCATCTTTTTTTGTTATTTCAGCCATTTCTCATTTTCTGTAAATAAATGCTCTAAATGAGAATATTTTTATTTGGAATTTGGGAGAAATGTTGTCTGTAGTTTATAGAATAAAACAACAATGTTCATTTTACTCAAACATAAACCTATAAATAGCAAAATCAGAGAAACTGATTCAGAAACTGAACTTCTCTCTTATTTTTTCTGTATAAGTGTGTGCGTGTGTGTGTGCCAGTGCTGTTGGTCTCAAGTTCTAAATAAAAATATTGTCATTTAGAACATTTATTTGCAGAAAATGAGAAATGGCTGATATAACATGCATCCTGGCATCATGTTCTCCTCCTCCACCAGTCTTACACACTGCTTTTGGATAACTTTATGCTGCTTTACTCCTGGTGCAAAAATTCAAGCAGTTCAGTTTGGTGGTTTGATGGTTTGTGATCATCCATCTTCCTCTTGATTATATTAAAGAGGTTTTCAATTTGGTAAAATCAAAGAAAATCATTATGTATGTGAGTGGTAACATACATAACAATAGAAGCTAAACAACACTGTTTATAGTTTATACCTGAACCCAGAGCTTAACCTGAGTGAGTTTTCTATTAGATATAGACAGTTTTATTAGGGTACTCCAATAATTCTAGTACAAAATAAAGAGGATCATTAGACTGTCCCCACACTCTCAATACATCCCAACATCTCAACCCAATCCTGGTCCTGAAAAAGAATAAAATTTGTCCAAGCAGACACAAGCACACACTCCAGCCTATATGAAATTAGATTTTCTAATGAAATCCCTTCAAATACTTGAAAATTAAAAAAATAAAAACATTAACATGTCTGTGGGGAAAAGGACGATCTTTACAGGTCAAACCAGGACAAAAATGTCTCCACAGTGCTTACACATGTTCACGTCTTCCTACACTCAACTTGTGGACATTGAGTCCCCACAAAAAGATCAATATGTGCTCTCTCACACACACACACACACACACACACACACACACACACACACACACACCACCACGCTTCAATGGTTTAGTCAGGCAGGGATGAGACAGCTGAGATCAGCCTACCTGTATATGTAGGCATCTAGAGTTCATTCATTGGGTCATTCATATTAAAATACCAAAGTACCAAAATACCAAAATAATGCACTATTTTTAGGACACACAGCTTCTTCTAGGATTTTGTTTTGTACAGATAATGAAGTAGGGCTGGGCAATATGGCAAAAATGTTTTAACACAATATTTAGAGACAGTTTAAAGCTAAATAATGATTTTACTGTATTTTGACATACAGGCAAAATGCACTAGAAAAACTGCTATGCAAATAGTCTGGCCTATTCTGGCTTTGTATACATTTTTGTAACAAAATATTTGTTTAACTCTTTGATAAATCACATGAAACACACATATTTGTAACTTTTTGTTGCTGCTTGATATAAAGGAAACATTGTATCAAACAGTTTTATCATGAGAAATCCACCAGAGAGATACTAGATACTATAAGGGACAGAGATTATGTCTAGTCTTAACCCCTATCTGGACGGGATTAGTTTCTCGGTCACATGACACTGAGTTCAGTAGCTCCTCCATTTCCACTCGCTGTTGTGTGTTTTTTATTTTAGTGGATCTCTGTGGAAACGAACGTGCGTCCAAAGTGTAATTACGGTGTGTGGCAGTGGACAAATACAAAAGCTATTTTATTATTTTATTAAACTTGAGGAGACGAAATTTAGAGCTGTACGTCCGGACGGGACTAAAATTACTGGAGGACCACGGAGTTCCGAAAAAAAACAGTAGATAATTCAGCCTATAATTTTCTTCTCAGAGGACGTCTGAGAAAAACACGTACATGATGGTTCTGGACGGGAATAAAATCACAGAGGATAAAAAAAAAACATAAAAAAAGAGAGAGAACATTACCCCAGAACCCCCAGAGAAACTAATCCTGTCCAGATCGGACTTTAGACTGTATTTATGTCTGTTAAACTAAGTGCATTATTAATAATATCAAATGACTTATGGTGAAATCTAGTAAAAATTGATGTATACCTTACTAAGACTGATATATACTGTAACTTATATCAGTGTCAGTTTTCCTCAGCATTGCCAGTGCAGTATTTTTAAATGTGCAAATATGTTACACTCTATCTATCCACGGATTATAGCTTTATCTAACCACACAATTTGTAATGATGTGTTTGCCAGCAATTGCCCTTCATAGCTAAAAGCATTATGTATTTTATGTGCAATAGTGTCTCAATGTCATATTGCCCATCCCTATGTTAAAAACCTGATCTAATAGTAGTACTATCAGTTGGTTAATAGAGGCCTACATATAGTATTACCTGTTGCACCATCCTAACCAGCTAAAAACAACTACAACAGCTTTCATTCTCTCCCTTGTTTTTACTAAAAGAACATTTTAACTGGAGAAATACAAGCTTTAATTGATTTCTGTGAAGGCCTGCTATGTTGGGATGCAAGTCATGCCCCACTCTGTGCTTCTGTGTGTGGTGTGGAAGAGATAGGGACAGCCCAGCTGGCACACAACCGACCTTCAACGTTAAAATGTGGTTGAAATATGATTAAAGTAATGTCTGTTGTTGTTTCAACATTAAAACAACGTTGAATCAACAGTTAATGTTAAACGGTTGTGCAAATGTTGAAATTTTAACGTTAAATCAACATAATGTCCTCAACCTTCTGCCTTTAGAATCAGCATTTTAACATTTTATCACCATATAAATTCTAAAAACGGTTAGATGGAGGAATGAAAATGTGTTTTACTTCTATTTGCAGTAACTGCTT
Source organism: Astyanax mexicanus (assembly GCF_023375975.1). Lineage (NCBI taxonomy): Eukaryota > Metazoa > Chordata > Actinopteri > Characiformes > Acestrorhamphidae > Astyanax > Astyanax mexicanus. The sequence continues at coordinate 2,211,307 of NC_064425.1, forward strand.
TTTAATTTAACATCAATTCGGTTAATGTTCTATTAGTTTTACTGTTTAATTTAGTGTTTTTGAGATCAGATGTTCAGTAATCAGATTGGTAGTGGTGATGGGTAACTTTCTTTGTACTCTGCAGATTTACTGCAGTGATGTAAGTTTATGGTTAACACTCTGTTCACCATAAGATTTTCTAGTTTTGACTGTCTTATTTTGGACAAACTAACACTGATAATAAAAAAACACTAAAAAAGAGATTGAGGTTTGTCAATGTTGATCAAGGTTGATTCAACGTTGAAATGTCAGCTGGGAGACTTCTAAACTAGGCTAGGATTCTGTAGGATAGACCTGGTATAAGGTTAAATTATCATTAAAATTAAAAAGTCCAATAAGGTTGTTTAGAAGTATAGTCGAGTTAACCACTAACCCACACACCAACAGCAGTAACTATATATATATATATATATATATATATATATATATATATATATATATATATATATATATATATAAGACCAAAGCTCTCAAGAGTGGACAAAACGTTTCTGGGATAAATGTAATAGATTAAAAAGAGACTTAAAAAAGAGACATAGGTATGTATAACATCAAGGTTGTTGAGAAGTATAGTCGAGTTAACCACTAACCCACACACCAACCAGCGTCTGTAACTAGATAGCTAGAGCTATAGATATAGATCATTAAATTGACACACTTTAAAGCAAACCACAAGGACAAATACACATACATATATATGTATATTTTAAAACCAGACTCAAGCTTTTAAGAGTGGACAAGATTCCAACGTTTCTGGAATAAACGTAGATTAAAAAAGAGACTAAAAAAAGCCTCACCTTACCTGTCTGTAGTGATGCTGGTGAAGAAGAAGAAGATGATGGTGATGATGGTGTTTAACAGTCCCGAATCCGTCCGCTCTGCGTGACCGGTTGCTCGCTTTGCCTCCTTCCTTCTTTTAAGCCCGTATTTTATTTTTTTATTTCCCGCTTTTTATTCTTAACGTTTCTTAACGTTATATTTCTTCTCAAAGTGCTTCAGTTTTCTGTTCCAGTTATAGCGCCTATAGTTCACGAGATACGAGAGATAAAAACATAAAAGAGATAAAACATAAAAGGTGGTTTTGGAGACTCTCGATGTAACGCGTTTTTTTCTTTTTTAAAAAGCGGTTTTTGTTTCTTTTTAGCCGTTAAAACGGTTAAAACCGTTAAGATAGACTAACCGTGAAGGAAACCAGCTTAAGGACACTTCAGTTTAACTGCGGCTATTCCCTCCCTCAGTAAATCCATCAGATTCCTCCAGAGGTGTGATGCGAAATCAAGCGCGAGCTGTGGAAAGAAGAAAAATCCGCATCCCAGCAAAGAAAGCCTCCGAGCTTTAAGTCAATTTAACCCAAAAGAAAGGGAACCTTACTCTCCACTTTTCTGCTCCTGGTGTAAAATGAAGAGCTCTCCTCCTCCCGGGCTCGGTAGCTGATCCTCCGGGGAAGGGAAGGCAGATTTCTCCGCGGTTCGGAGAGAAAAGCTGGAGAAGAACAGCAGCAGCAGCCGCTCCGCGTGAAGAGCTGGGCTCGAGCTCTTCACTCCTCCTCCTGCCGCCGCCGCGTGCCGAGAGATACAGCAGCCTCTCGCGCTCGGGCTCGAGCTCCAGCTCGCATCACGTTTGGAGAACCTGGACGTTGGTGAACGTGAGGAACGTCTGGAGATGATCGGCTGGAGAAGAAGTGGCCTCCATAAAACACAGGCGCGCGGTCTGTTAGATAGAGAGAGATGCTGGCAACCCAAGCGCGTGCACCGACTGACTGACTCACTGAGAGAGTCACTAAGAGAGAGAGAGTGCGCGCGCGCCCCTCTGTGTGTGTGTGTGTGTGTGTGTGTGTGTGTGTGTGTGTGTGTGTGTGTGTGTGTGTGTGTGTGTGTGTGTGTGTGTGTGTGTGAGAAAGAGAGAAAGAAAGAGAGAGAGAGAGAGGCTGGCAGCCTGACCAATCATCAAACAAACACCACAGGTGTGTGTAGGCTAACTAGCACAGACACACCTGAACCGCGTTTAGTTCATTTTTTTTGTATGTGTGTGTGTGTGTGTTGTGTGTGTGTGTGTGTGTGTGGGAGAAGGAGGAGGAGGAGGAGGAGGAGTGTACAAGTAACATCTTTCACATTTTGCAACATTTTATCTTCTCCCTAATTAAACAATGTTACAATGTTTCAACTATGTATCAGTTTTCAACATGAATTCTAATTACCTTACTTTCGCTATTTAATTAATATTGATTGATTTTAAATTATTGATCATTTAATGTATAATGTTATAAACACAGTTTTAATTAAACGACCCATCCCATGTGTTATTGATTGCCTCCACCTCCTGATAGCTGTGCTTGTTATGCTGCCTTTAAAGGAGAACTCTGGTGTAAAATGGACTTTTGTTGGAGTAAAACATGATAAAAAGTTCTTATCTTTGATGAATAGCACACCTCCATTCTCCCACAGCGTTCAGAGATCCAGAAATTTTAACAGTTTGTCTAAACACCCTTCAGACTGGGTGATACGGGGCATAATTTGCCCTGATCAAACGCTTTTTACATCGTTATCCAGCTCAAATACCTTAAAAATGTACAAGAAGTTTATTAAAAAACACTGTTTCCATCCCATAACGCGAACACAAGCCATAACGCTGCCATCACTGTACTGATAATGACATAGACATGTATATATACATAGATTCCACACAGCGTAGCAGCCGGTGCCAGGAGGCAGGTTATGCGGAATCTATGTATGTGTGGCGCTCTGCGCTTTTATGGATATGCGGATTTCATTTTCCAGCAGGACATATCACACTGCCCACACTGCCAATTTTTTTAAAACACTAATTTTTGCTTTAATTGGCTGCAAGTCTTGTATCATATAATAATCATCAACAATAAAATAAATAAATGCTTAAACTAGATCACTCTGTCTGTGTGTAATACATCTATATAATATGCAAGTTTCACATTTTAAACTGAATTACTGAAATAAATGAACTTTTCAGTGATATTTTTAAATGTTTTTTTAGATGCACTAGTATATTGATTATGGTCAATTATTGGAGATATTAATTACTCAATAACTCAATAATGGGTTAGATTGTTAACTGATGCAACACATATTTCCCTTGCATTTCTAGAATAGGCTGTGTGTGTGTGAACGCACATCTTAGTCTGGCAAACATAGCTAGCTAATATGCTAATGCGTGCCATTCATGAGTCACACTCGAGGCGCCTTCAGCTTTTCCCCCCCAGAGAGCCCTGCACAAATTTACCATGTTCAACCTGCCTGCACCTGAATTAAGCGATAAGGACGGAATGATAATTTGGTAGGAGAAATCCCGCAGGTCATTATTAAGACAGCCTAGGTCTTCACGTGGCCTCAACAAATATGAAGGACAGGAAGGGGGTATAAGTGTTTAGTATGCCCTTAGCTCATTTCAGGGAAATAAAATGGGATGTCTGCGCCGGCGTAGCCTCAACACACACAGAGCAATTTTCTCCAGGCCATTTTGTCTTCTTAATATTTCATGGTTGCACTGAATAAATATATTGATGAGATGAGAACATGGCTTGGAATTTGATAGCTAGCGTCCACTTTGTGTCCCTCACCTGTATGAATCCCTGCTTACCCTCTGCTTTCCCATTAGCTTCTGCAGCCCCTGACAGAAATCTTGCAACAGTCGCTAGATAAATCCAGCTGTAGCACCACAGCTTCACACTTTATTAGGGGTTGGACCCTATTTTTTCTTTAGAACAGCTCTTTTTTCAGGTGTTTAAAATAACTTTATTGAGATTAGTATCAACTAATCTCAATAAAACACACAGTTACAAGCATATGATGATCAGGCATTACATATTAGCATATTTACATACACACAAACTATTGGTGGGTGGATCGATTTAAAATATCGATAGCATCGATACTAACGTTGGTACTGGGTATTTATCGTATTTATTTGTGTGATGGGATTGATTCTTAAGTTTAAGAGTGACCGACTGAAAAATAGATATGCTATCTACAAAAAGATATAGTTATGCCTTAATCCTGAAATATGAAAATGGCTGAATAGGTATTTTATGTTAACTGTCAAAGGAACATTAGAAAAACAAAAAATCTTGAGTTTGTTAAATGAAAATGCAGATTACAATCCCAAAATGGAATTTTTTAAGTTTTAAGTTTTCTTTAAACATTTCTGAGTTACTGAATAAAATTCTTTTTCTTTGTCTTTGAAACTTTTTCCTATGTTTTATTATCATCAAAAACATGATTAGTTAAAGGAAAACTCATGAAAAATTATGACAATTTAAGTTTTCACTCAAATTTGCATATTTATGCATTCAGAACAGCATTAATCCTTCGTGGCACAGATTCAACGAGGTACTGGAAACATTTATCAGAGATTTTGGGTCCATATTAACATGAGAGCATCACGCAGTTACTGATACAAAGCAGATTTGTCAGCTGCACATCCATGATGTGAATCTCCACCATTCCTTTCACAACATCCCAAAGCTGCTCTACTGGATTGAGATCTATCTGGTGACTGTGGAGCCATTCCAGTACAATGAATTAACTCATTGTTGTGTTCAAGAAACCAGTCTGAGATGATTCTCTTGCTCTTTATGACACGGAGCATTATCCTGCTGGAAGTAGCATCAGAAGATACACTGTGATCATAAAGGGATGGAGGACATGGTCAGCAGCAAAACAATACTCAGGTAGGCTGTGGCGTTGCTCAATGACACGATGCTCAATTGGTACTAATGGATCCAAAGTGTGGCAGGAAAATCTCCCCCACACCATTAAACACCACCACCACCAGCCTGAACCACCTTTTTGATGCCAAATTCTGATCCTACCATCCGAATGTCGCATCAGAAATCATCAGAGACTCATCAGACCAGGTAACGTTTTTCTTCCACAATCTTCTATTGTCCAGTTTTGGTCAGTCTGTGTGAATTGTAGCCTCAGTTTTCTGTTCTTATCTGCAGGAGCTGCACCGGGTGTGGTCTTGGTCTTCTGCTGCTGTAGATCATCATCCGCCTCAAGGTTGGACGTCGAGCTGTGCTGTTGTTCAGAGATGCTCTTCTTCTGCAGACCTCGGTTGTAACGAATCAGTCTGGACGTTCCCCTTTGAACACACGGCACAGAACTGAACTGCAGCTCACTGTATATTTTCTCTGATTTTTTTGGATTTTTCTCTGTGAATTCTAGAGATGTTTGTGCAAAAATCTTAAAAATCCCAGAAGATCAGATTAGTTTCTAAAATATTCAACAACCCATTCTGATGCTCGGTTTGAAGAACTGCAGCAGATCATCTTGGCCTGTCTACATGCCTAAAAGTTGTTGCCATGTGATTGGCTGATTCGACATTTGCATTAATGAGCAGTTGGACAGGTGTACCTAAAGACCAAACAACCTATATCTCAACCTATATCCCAAGGACAACAACTTTGGTCAGTGAATTCCTAATAAAAAGCTTCTGTCCATCTGACTCTACTTGTAATGACTTGTTTTAAAAATTTAATGCACAGGCTAAAGCCCATATAGTCAAACAAGTCCCTGGCTATTGGATATAGTGTGTCAGCACCCATGAGAAAAAGCCTATGAATCAGCAAGAATCTACCGTTCTACTATTCTACCGTTCTTAACCCACAGAGGGTGAATCTGCAGGGTATTAGTTTGTCCAGAAGTCCACAAAAGTAATCTTTAAGTGAACGAGTCTGAGCTTGAAAAGGCCTCGGCTATCACGGTCACATCTAATAGGAATCTTCCTGACATTTGGTTGCCGAGAGTCAATTTTCGCTACTGGATAATAAGGCGAATAGATGTCAAGCTCTGTGACCTTTCTCTCCAACACATACCAATCATCCTTCTTGTCATTACAATGGATTGGTGAACGGCGGACGCTCTCATCCAAGAAACCTGGATGGAAAAAGAGAAGACAGCAGCAGTAGCAGCAGCACAACCCGTGAGTGATAGATAGATATCCAAGATTTAATATGCCAGTTGAGCGCTTGTCCACATTCCTCATGCGCCCGTCCAATGAATCAATATACATGAGAAAATACCTAGACCAATCAATGAGCAGTTACATGGAGAAAATATGTTTTCACCTCCCTCTCACAGCCATTACAGCAGGAATTCATGAAATATATCATGATGTACTCATGGATTATTCATCCATAGTTGCAGCTATAGCAATTATAGCAACCGGGTTTAGCTTTTAGCTTGTCTCATCGTGCATAATAAATGTGGATTTTATACACTACCAATACCACTATATGCTTGTGTTTAAGTGTATAAGCAGATACATGACATTAACATTCACAGTCCTGTTAAGGCTGTTATGGGCTAGTGGTCCAGTCCAGGGCTATTCCTACCTTGGGTCTACTGACTCTAGGGAAGGCTCCAAGCCCACTGTGAACACTCTGACCAAGACGAAGGAGATAAGCAAGTGAATCAATGAAGGAATCAAGCTCACAAATGTGGTCTGTTAGAGGTTGTTAAAGGTTGGAGAGGCTTTACAAGTTGAATGGGCTTAAATTACACTTTTCCAATGCATGGTATCTGCAGTACTTGACTCGGTTTAGTCAGGCAAGTGTGATAACTTTTGTTTGTACTGAGCGGGTCGACCTGAGTAGGATGGTTTCCTCTGACTGAGTCTTGGTTCCTCCTAAGGTTTTTTCCTCTTAATGTAAGGGAGTTTTTCCTTGCCACTGTTATCGCCACAATAATTGGCATCTATGTAGTGTTTATTTAAATTAAATTGAACTCAATTGAATAACTGATATGCGACACTGGGTACTTTTTAGTGCACCAACTGAGCCAGATATGGACTAAAACCTGATGTGTATACCTTGAAGTGCGCTGATTGGTAAAAGAGAATTGGATTAGGGGCACTCTAAAGTGCTTCCACTATGGTCGGGAGTTCACTGGTTCGAATCCTGGTCATGCAGCTTGCTATCAGCTGCCAAAGCCCTGAGAGAGCACAATTGGCTTTGCTTTCTCCCGTCATCACTCCTAGGGTTATGTGGATCAGAACAAGGCTGCATCTGTGAGCTGATGTATCAGAACTGAGTCGCTGCGCTTTCCTCCGAGCGTTAGCGCTGTGATGCTACTCAGCAATGCTACAGCATCAGCAGCAGTTCAAAAAGAGGCGGAGCCTGTGTCGGAGGAGGCGTGTGCTAGTCTTCTTCACCCTCCTGTTGTTGGATCATCACTAGTGATAGGGGAATGTACAGCTGAGTAGCTGCAAAATTGGAAGAAAACGGGACAAAAATTTAAATAAGTGAAAAAAACGAATAAAAAGAGAATTGGATTTCTTTGTGTTGCAAAAAGCCACAATATAAGAATCTGGCGCACAACTCCATTAGCAGGCTTTATTGATAAAAATGAAATCTAGCTTGCAGCAAAGATAGGGCAGGTCTTCGGTAGGACTGTCCAATGAACTCTCTTTGCTCACACATGTGAAACAGTTTATTAAAGGTCATGAAACTAGTGCGCTTTTTAATATATATTTGTAAAAAATAAATGTATTTATAAAATATTACGCTTTTAAAAAGCCTGTTCTAACTGCAGCCTAGACTTTGAAAGAAAGCTGGGAGCTCTGAGTGGTCCAGCGGGCTAATTGCAGTAAGTTTAAATCCTGGTCATGCAGCTTGCCATCAGCTGCTGGAGCCCAGATAGAGCACAGTTGGTCTTGCTCTCTCTGGGTGGGTACAGTACAGTAGATGGTGCTCTCTCTTTCCCCTCATCACTCCTAGGGTGATGTGGATCAGCACAAGGTGAGCTGCGTCTGTGAGCTGATGTATCAGAACCGAGTTGCTGCGCTTTCCTTTGAGCGTTAGCGCTATGATGCTACTCGGCAATGCTACAGCATCAGCAGCAGCTCAAAAAGAGGCGTGTAGAAGCGAGTAATGTAGGTACCATTCAGAGGAAGAAGAACGCCATAAGTCAAAATTAAGGTGCACAGACAGGTCAATTCATGGACAGGGGATTAAACCTTTTGGACATTAGGTCTTTAAGGTGGTGTGTAATGTAGACAGAGTGATGATGAGGCCTGTTCTTTTTGATGATGGATATCTCCTGCCTGCTTTATGATTGCACGAGCAGAGATGTTCCCCTCCTTATCCAAAACACAGCTGTTGCACAGAGGGCTGGAGCAGCTCTGTGACATTTCCTTCATCAATAAAGCCAAACAGACTATTCACTGCCCTATTTCACTTTTACATTACTGAGATTTATGAACATGGGCATGAGCTCGGGAGCTGGGGAGCTGATTTGTTTGCAGATTGCTTGTCCTATTGAGAGGGCATGGATGTGGGCATGTGTGTGTGTGTCTCTGTGTGTGTGTGTGTGTGTGTGTGTGTGTGCCCTGATGACAAGGCTAAAACAGGTGCACTTCATTACCACAGAATAATTCCAAACAGAAACTAACAAAACCAGCATGCAATAGGTGAGACATTATTAGGGAGCAGTGTGTTTGGCTGCACTGATGCACAGCTATTGATTGAGAGTGCAGTCTATGATTATAATGACTATTTACACTGTATTCTCACTGAATTCATCAAAACTATGAATGAACACATGTGGAGTTTTATGTACTTAATAAAAAATGAGCTGAACCTCCACAGTCACCGGACCTGAACCCAATCCAGATGGTTTGGGGTGAGCTGGAGCACAGAGTGAAGAAGGCAAAGGAGCAATAAGTGCTAATAAACACCTCTGGGAACTCCTTCCTTCCTTCAAGACTGTTGGAAAACTTTTCATTTCAGGTGGCCACCTCTTTTAGAGAAGCTCATTGAGAGAATGATGCCAAGAGTGTGTAAAGCAGTAATCAGAGCAAAGGGGGATATTTTGAAGAAACTAGAATATAAAACATGTTTTTTGTTATTTCACCTTTTTTTGTTAAGTACATAAAACTCCACATGTGTACATTCATAGTTTTGATGCTTCAGTGAGAATCTACAATGTAAATAGTCATGAAAATAAAGAAAATGCATTGAAAACATTATTAATCTTTGTGTATCTCTTGATCCTATTCTCTATAAACTAGCTAGGGATATTTTGAAGTAAAACAAAGAACAAAGCACTGTTTTACAGGGGTTGGACAACAAAACTGAAACACCTGTCATCATTTTAGTGTGGGATTTTAGGTTTCATGGCTAAATTGGAGCAGCCTGGTGATCAATCTTAATTAATTGCACATTGCACCAGTAAGAGCAGAGTGTGAAGGTTCAATTAGCAGAGTAAGAGCACAGTTCTGCTCTAAATATTGAAATGCACACAACATTATGGGAGACACACCAGAGTTCAAAAGAGGACAAATTGTTGGTGCACGTCTTGCTGGAGCATCTGTGACCAAGACAGCAAGTCTTTGTGATGCATCAAGAGCCACGGTATCCAGGGTAATGTCAGCATACCACCAAGAAGCACCAACCACATCCAACAGGATTAACTGTGGACGCTGTAAGAGGAAGCTGTCTGAAAGGGATGTTCGGGTGCTAACCCGGATTGTATCCAAAAAACATAAAACCACAGCTGATCAAATCACGCAGAATTCAATGTGCACCTCAACTCTCCTGTTTCCACCAGAACTGTCCGTCACCACAATCAATTACTGTGCTCTAAAACCAGGTGTTTCAGTTTCATTGCACAACCCCTGTAAGTCGCTCTGGATAAGGGCGTCTGCTAAATACTGTAAATGTAAATGTAAATTAATAGGGATATATCAGTGTTTTTGGCTGCACTAATTGCGATAGCCTTGCGGCTATTGATTGAGAGCGCTCTTAAATGTACAGCATGTTAGAAGTGCAATAAACTGAAACATATTACAATATATTCCACCGGCAGCCGACCAGGCGTGACAGACACAAATGGGTCCGTCTTGAAAAATAGATCCGACAGAGGAGGAAGCCATCAGATATCTGTAAAACAGATCTCTCCAACACCAAAACACCAGGCAGAGACGACACCTTGTCAGGAAATCACTTTTTAAATTGCGCTCTGAGTCTGATCACAGAACAGCACTCGCCAGAGCTGCACTGTAGCTCAGCTAATATCGGAAAGAAGAGGAGAGGAGAGGCTTGTGTGTTGCTGGTCCTCTCCATACTGAGCGTAGATCACACAGGAGAGAGAGAGAGAGAGAGAGAGAGAGAGTGTGAGACACTGGTAAAAAAAAAATACAGGTGTTGTACAATGAAACTGAAACACCTGGTTTTAGAGCACAGTAATTGATTGTGGTGACGGACAGTTCTGGTGGAAACAGGAGAGTTGAGGTGCACATTGAATTCTGCGTGATTTGATCAGCCGTGGTTTTATGTTTTTTTGGATACAATCCCTTTCAGACAGCTTCCTCTTACAGGGTCCACAGTTAATCCTGTTGGATGTGGTTGGTCCTTTTTGGTGGTATGCTGACATTACCCTGGATACCGTGGCTCTTGATACATCACATCTAAGTACATTTCTAATATACCTGGTGTATAATAAATAGTGATACAGTTGTAATAACCATTAAATGTAATCATATATACATTTTACAGTAAGCATATTTAAAATAGTTCCATTTTAGAACAATTAAGTACACTTAGCACAATTTAAGTAAGACTTTTGTACTATTTTTATACAAAGTACAATAAGTACAAAAAGAGTTGTTCCATTTTAGCACTAAATTTAAATATACTGATTAATAATAAAGTGGCCACACGAACACTTTAGTGCACTATAGCATAATAATACGGGCTGCTACACTATGAGGACATAGATTCTGCATAGTGTAGCAGTCGGTGCCAGGAGGCAGGCTATGCCAGTACAGTGATGGTGGCGCTCGGAGCTGAAGCTAGTAGCGTTATGGGATGTAAACAGTGGTTTTTAATAAGCTTCTTCTGCACTTTTTAAGTTATTAATGCCTCGTTTTAAATGTCAGGGCTCTCCAGATTCTAGTAAGGAGGTGTGGAGCTACTTTGAGCTGGATAACGGTGTAAAAAGTGATTTATCAGGGTAAATTATGCCCCGTATCTCCCAGTCTGAAGGGTATTTGTTGGACAAACTGTTAAAATTTCTGGATCCTTCTCCTTAAATCTTTTTTTTTACTAGAAGAGAGAGAGAGAAAGAGGGAATGAGGGAAAGAGAGAGGCTGTGTCCAGAAACTTTTGCTATTCCTCCTCTCCTAGGAATGGAGGTATGATGCTGTAATTGGGGAAATGGGACAGTTGATCCCTTTTAGATAGGATGTTGACTACCGATGAACCAATCACAGCGCTCACTTTCAGCACATGCCAGATACTGCCCAGCCAATCACAGCTTCTGGATAGAGCTATGCATACAAAAATAAAAACGAGAAATCAATAAACACTAATCCAAATTCTACAGATCATAACTTTGACAAGCACATCACGCTTCAAATACAGCCTGATTAGCCTGAGCGTTCTGTCAGTATGATGTGGTTTAAAACAATTAACACATTTGCAATGAATGCTTGTGTGAGATTTCCTTACAGAGGAGACACAAAGTGAATGAATTAATAACTGATATGGTTTAGATAGCACAGAGACTGTGTTAGTCATATTGCATCAGCGAAAGGCTTGTTTCCTTTATTCATGACAGAAATGTTAACAACGTTGATTGTGAATTAAATTAAAAAAAAAGTGTCTTATAATCGTGTAGATTTGCTCACAGCCTTCTACCAATGCATATGCAGTAATCTGCATGAACAGATAAAATAAGTAATGATAACTAGAAGTCTTCCGGAGTAGGATGCTCTCATGTATCCTCAGTTGGAAGCCTCTTCGAGGAGGATTTTAAGCGGCTTCTTTCGTCTATTCTGGAATTCGGTTTCCGGGTCATGGAGGAGAGGAGGAGGATCGGTAGGAAAAAGGAGACACTTTTGGGGTTTCTGGATGCAGCCAGAGAGAGAGAGAGAGAGAGAGAGAGAGAGAAATAGAGAGAGAAAGAGAGAGAGGAGGGCAGAGTGCATCACAGCTCACTGAGCCAACACAGTCTCCACAGACCGTCACTTCAACACAGAGCCAGGAAACACACCTGATGGACCGTGTGCTGCACGAGCTTCTGTCAATTTACCACAGACCCTCCACTTCCAACATAGCCATGCTGCTGTCCCTGTGCATGCCCCAAACACACACAACACACACTCTTACACATAAACACAACACACAACACACTCAGCCCTGACAACCCATGTAGACAGAGTGATTTACAACACTCAGTCACGCCTGGTTCAACAGCTCCAGTCGTCCAGCGAACCTAAACACGGCCGGATAAGGACAGGGCTGGTAAATATTCATTAGCTATGAATCAGAAGGCACTTCCTCAAAGAGCCGCTTTCTTTTTTCCTCCGCAGCCAGAAGAAGTATAGATCCCCGTCCTCCTGCAGACAGACAGCTGCCTAATGGCTCTGGCACGCTCCCAGACATCAGCTACAGAAAGCCTTGTGTTTCTGATGCTGCGAAACCAAGGCCATTTCATTTCAACAGCCCTGCCAGTCACGCGCAAATTACAAACAATGTCACAATTAGAACATGTCTACTGTGTAAATGACTCGCGCTTGTGAATGGGCTTAAATCAAATGGCCATATCATTTACAGAGGAAATGGCAGAGAGAAAACAAAAAAAACTATGATTGTGGAAGCCGTCACTTCCAGGACTTATATGAAGGCGATATAAAGGCGATATAAAGGCGTGTAAGGGTACGTGTGTTCTTTGCGAACCGTCATGGTACGGTGGGGGTCACGGTACGCTTCGCGCAAATAAATACGCGGTATGAATGAAACGCAGAATGAATACACGGTGCACAGGCAGTCTATAGAAGACTTGTGGAACCAATTAAAGTAATGCAGAATGTGCAGTAGCTGTAGCACTGTTGCTGTTAGCAAAACTCGGTACTGAATTAGCTTCTGAATTCCCATAGCCTGCGCTGAGACGTTTAGATCATTCAGACTGTCCACACACTGCTGCCGGTCTCCCGTCGCTTTCCAGGGTTAGGCGCTTGTACTGTCTCTCTCTCTTTTGCTTGTGCCATCTGTCTCTCTCTCTCTCTCTTTTGCTCGCTCGCTCGCTCTGCCAGACCTAAATCACACTACACTATTACTACTGTCCCTTCACAATAATACTGGGTAATTTCAGCATTTAAAACATGAATCATGATTTTATTTCATTTCTAAATGATTGACACCACTGATATATTTTCATTTTATCAATCGAATGCTGATATTTCTTTTAAAAAAGTAAAAAATATGTGCAGTTTAATCAGTTAAGGTAATGTTGCTGTTTTTGTTCTTAATAAAGCACCACACATGGTGTCTCTCATGATGACCACAACTAGACATTTTAAAATAAATGAAAATACAATAGAAATGAGACCTTTATCACCACAAATAAACAAAAAACTAATGTCAAAGGTAGACCTACCAACAAAGAAGCACTCCAACCCACTTAAATAACAAAGTACTACAGTATTGCAGTCCCATATTTATAAATACAAGTGTAGAAGTATTTTATAAAACTACATGAGTAACTGACTACCTGGAACAGTTTGATACCCACCTCCTCTTCCTACATTTTTAAATCCCACTGAAAGCCTTGTTTAAGCAGGTCCTGGTGTCCGTCTGTGGAAACTGCAGCTTCCCCTTGTCCTCCCTCGGTTTACTCAAGGTCTACCCGAGTGTCAATCAAAGGCCCTGACTTTATTAGGGGCTAACCAGAGTAAACAGGCACTTTTCCCTCTCTGGGGGATTGAATTCACGCTGAGAGCGTTTGCAATCAGGCAACTGCATCTTGCGCTTTAGCCAGTTGAGCCATCAATTTGTTCCCTCTTAAAAAGGGCTGAGATGAAAGCTTCCTCAGGGTCAGCCATTACCTAATAAGAGCGTTTTGGATAAGCGAGGCAGAGCGCTATCACTCATCCACCAGGAAGAGGAGCGTTTCGGCTGCGAGCGATAAGATCCCATGGCATTTCATAGGCTGAAGCACACAAACACTTCCGGCAGGTTTGTGATTTTCTTTCCTACTGTAAAGAGTGTAACCGGACCTGCTAAGAGAGGGATGAATTGATCTGAAAGCTCTATTGCTAAAGGTCTTGTTCCATTGTTTTTTCATTAATTTCTCTAGTATGAATAAATGACGTGAGCTGCTTTTGTAAAAAAAAAAAAAAAAAGTGCTTCGGTGATCCAGTATAACACTGCTTTAGTCCGGTGGAGGCGTGAACATGGTAGATAGACAGGATTTTGGCTATTGCTCATAAATGTTGAAATATTATCATTTTAAACTGGGCGGGTGTGATGCGGTCTCCTTTCAGAGCGGATGAATCCGATTCTAGGTTATGTTCAGTCAGAAAGAGAGAGAGAGGGAGAGAGAGAGAGAGAGAGAGAGCGCTCAGTCAGAAACTTTACTCCTTCGTTTCTTTAGTTTTACTATGAGTGAATGATCTACTGAGCTCTGAGTTTCCTCTTCTGAAGTCTCCATTGCTCCACCAGCCGCTCGCGTTCAGTAAAACTGAGCCGGATCCTCTTTTAGAGGCTGTACGTGTGACGTAAGTACGTAAAGATGCGTGTCGTGGCCAGAAGATGTACTCCAGGCAAAAGCGACCCGACACCCCAGTTTTTAGAATTAATATATTATTAGGTTTAGCAGGGATGGTGGTTCCAGAGCGCTGGTACCACTAAACACTATATTTTATCCATTTTCTTCTCCACTCAGAAATGCTTCTGCTTTCAGTAAAAAAAAAAATACTATGGACTGCTGCTTGAAAACTTCCCAAAGCCTGAGAAAATAAGAAAATAAATATTTTCAAACCTGGGTTTCTGTCAAACGCATTATTTAGACAAGAAGGACAGCAGGACAACCGGGTTCAAAGGTTTGGCCTATTGAGGTTACAGAGAAAAGCACACAAGTCATTCTCATTCCTGTCAGGTTCTTGTTCCCACCTCTTCCTCTGGCTTGGGAGAATACTGTCCTGGGAGGATCTGCTCCTCTCGTTAGCATTAGCATAGAGGTGTATTGATTTGAGCTCCGTGACACTGCTTCAGGTGGATTAAGCTACCTGATCTTTAAGGTGGCCTGCAAGACATTCACAGCACCCTAATGAGGAAACTTCAGGACACGTCAGGATTTTTTCTCACAGCTCACTATAGAGCCAATCTGAATGTATATAAGGATTTTGGGTGTACCCTACTTCAACTCCCAACCAGAATTATTTAAGGGCTCTTTGCGAACTAGGGCACTGCCAATATGATCTGAGCATTGACTGTTCATGCTGTGAATTCTGGTTCATGCTGCTTGTCATCAGCAGTCAGAGTCCGAGAGAGAGCACAACTGGCTAGGTGGATAGACGTACTAGCCTTTGTTCTCCTAGTTTTGGGGCATTACATATGATTAGGGGTGTGATCCAGTATAACACTGCTTTAGTCCGGTGGAGGCGTGAACATGGTAGATAGACAGGATTTTGGCTATTGCTCATGAATATTGAAATATTATCATTTTAAACTGGGTGGGTGTGATGCGGTCTTCTTTCAGAGCGGATGAATCCGATTTCAGGTTATGTTCAATCAATATGGCCCTATGATAATCACCATATTGTCACAATAGCGATACTCTTGGCACTATTACAAAACACTGAACTAAAAAGCTTCATTCAAGAATACACTACTGCAGCAACATGGTAATTACATTTTATGACAGCATACAAAATATGATATGATATGGCACACCCCTAACTGAGATATTAAAAAATACAAGAATTTTATCAGATTTGTAACAGAAGTCAATGATCCAGAATTATTAGTCATGATACTACTAATAATAATGCACTCCATATATCTCCATATATCCAGGATTAAAGTAAAATAAATTATACTGTACAGCTCTGGAAAAAAAGAGAGCACTTAAAAATGATGAGTTTCTTTGATTTTACCAAATTAAAAAACCTCTGGAATATAATCAAGAGGAAGATGGATGATCACAAACCATCAAACCACCAAACTGAACTGCTTGAATTTTTGCACCAGGAGTAAAGCAGCATAAAGTTATCCAAAAGCAGTGTGTAAGACTGGTGG
Organism: Astyanax mexicanus; assembly: GCF_023375975.1. NCBI lineage: Eukaryota > Metazoa > Chordata > Actinopteri > Characiformes > Acestrorhamphidae > Astyanax > Astyanax mexicanus. The sequence goes on from NC_064425.1 coordinate 2,227,400, forward strand.
AGGAGAACATGATGCCAAGTGAATGAAAATAAAACTGATTAAAAACCAGGGTTATTCCACCAAATATTGATTATTTCTGAACTCTTAAAACTTTATGAATATGAACTTGTTTTCTTTGCATTATTTGAGGTCTGAAAGCTCTGCATCTTTTTTGTTATTTCAGTCATTTCTCATTTTCTGCAAATAAATGCTCTAAATGTAATTTATTTTATTTGGAATTTGGGAGAAATGTTGTCTGTAGTTTATAGAATAAAACGACAATGTTCATTTTACTCAAATATAAACCTATAAATAGCAAAATCAGAGAAACTGATTCAGAAACTGAAGCGCTCTCTTAATGTTTTCGGAAGCTATATAATGGGGAATGAGAACAGTGTGAATTTTTCTGTTGCTAAAAACTAAAAAAGTAGAACCCCGATGTGATGATTAGGGGTGGGTGATATGGCACCATATTCAATAATGTTGCATACGATACAATATGGTGCACCCCTACTTGTGATAGTGTAGTAGGAGTTCTAATAATTAGTTGAATATTATATATATATATATATATATATATATATATATATATATAACAAATAATCAGATCATGACCCTGATTCACTTGGACTCCAAAAAACTGGATTTTTCCCAAGAAATGAAAACAAAGCTGCCGAAAAGACAAATGAGATCAAATTTCAGCCACGTTTCCGGCTCCAGTGTGATCTGGTCAACCAAGACGTGGTTGCTCAGTGGGTGATTCACCATTAAGGTCAGTGTGTGTGCGTAATTATGTTCTGAACACACACACGCACACACACACCAATCTGTGACTTCTCTCCACCCTAATTACATTGTGCTGAGTCCAGGCAAGAGGACATGTCATTGCTTTATCCCACCGTTCCCACATGCCTACGACTACGCAATGTCTACACAGGAGCTCTTCTTCTTCCTCTCAGCGTAATTTTCTCACAGCAGATCAGGGGTCAGCCCTCGCTCACTAGTGCTCATGGGTGAGGTGCCGGCAGAGTTGCGAGGTTCGTGGTTTTTCCGCAAGGCTTGTTTGAAAATAATTTACGATATTTAAAAATGTAGGTGATATTATTGCGTACGGGGTGGTTTGGGCAGATCATTGTTCTACTGGCTGTTTAGCAGCCTGGTCGCCTGTGGGGAGAAGCTGTTTCAGAACCAGCTGGTTCTGGTCTTTAAGCTTGTTTGGGCTTGATTGGTAATTCAGTCGCATGGGAAAAATTTAGGGGTGGTGGGGTGCGTTTTTTGGGCTACTTTAAAAAAATTATCGCGGCTGCAAAAAATGAAAAAAGTGGATGTTATAACACAGCGGGCAAACGTAGAATCCAGACTAAAATCAATATTCCTTGAATTACAACAATAAAACAAGGATAACATTACTATAGGAGGTAACTCATTGCAAGGAGTAATAAATAAAAACGTTACTATTTCATTTTGATTTTATTTTTTGATATTTATTATGCAGTTAATTGTGAAAAGGTGAGGCCAAAGTCATGCTTTTATTTTTTATTTTTTTTCACAATTAGCTTTTTTTAGACTTAGGATTTGACTGTAAAAACCCGTATGGTAATGAAAATGAAATGGCAAAAAGCCTTTTTAATTTACTTTAATTTTATTTTTGCCACTTATGACCCGTGCTCAAGTAAAAAATTAAGTTGCAAATGAAGTGATTTAATTTCGTTTTTCATTTTGTCACACTATTTTTACATGTTTGAAAAAAGAAAGTGCAAAACTTGTATTTGCATTTTCATTTAAGTGTTTTCATTTTAGTTTTATTTTTGGCAGGATTTACCTCCAAGAGAGAGAGAGAGAGAGAGAGAGAGAGAGAGAGAGAGAGAGAGAGAGAGAGAGAGAGAGAGAGAGAGACTAACAGAGAAAGACAAACAGAGAGAGACAGAGAAAGAGAGATGGAGAGAGACAAATAGAGAGAGACGAAGAGAGAGACAGAGAAAGAGAGATGGAGACAGAGACAAACAGAGAGAGACAGAGAAAGAGAGATAGAGAGAGACAAACAGAAAGAGACAAACAGAAAGAGACAAACAGAGAGAGACAGAGAGAGAGAGAATGAGAGAGAGAGAGAGAGAGAGAGAGAGAGAGAGAGAGACTAACAGAGAAAGACAAACAGAGAGAGACAGAGAAAGAGAGATGGAGAGAGACAAATAGAGAGAGACGAAGAGAGAGACAGAGAAAGAGAGATGGAGACAGAGACAAACAGAGAGAGACAGAGAAAGAGAGATAGAGAGAGACAAACAGAAAGAGACAAACAGAAAGAGACAAACAGAGAGAGACAGAGAGAGAGAGAATGAGAGAAACAAACAGTGAGATGGAGAGAGAGACAGAGAAAGAAAGGGATACAGGGAGAGAGAGAGAAAGAGAGAGAGAGAGAGAAATCACAAAGCGATGAAAGATAAAATGTTAAAGAGAAGAGAGTTCAGAAAGGGCAAAACCAGAAATTAATAAGTAAAAGTCACTTTTTTTGCTAATTATTTTACTATTAAATGTTCTTGACTGGGATACAAATCTGTTATTAAAGAGATAATAAAACACTAATGTTACAATAGTATTAATGACTTTATGACAAATAGCAATATTTGATAATCAATCCTTTATGAATAAAACACGTATTAGTCATACACTCATAGTTATTTTGCCATTTGTTTTAAACGTGCGACAGACATACACGTTATGGTATTTTAAGCTTTTAAAGGGGGGGGGGGGGGGGTTGACTTTGGGCTGGATATTTTTGTTGGACCTGGCAACCCTGTGTTCTGGTTAACCACAGAATAGCTAAGACCCTGAGCCCTGCCTCGCTCCCTCCCTGCAGCTCTAAAATAACCACAGTGTCATCAGCGCCCTGCATGAGAGCGAAGTGTACAAATGTCCAGGGCTTCATTCATGCAAGACTGATCCCAGAGCAGCTTTCCCTGCGGACACAAATTCTGATCCTACCATCCGAATGTCGCATCAGAAATCATCAGAGACTCATCAGACCAGGTAACGTTTTTCTTCCACAATCTTCTATTGTCCAGTTTTGGTGATTCTGTGTGAATTGTAGCCTCAGTTTCCTGTTCTTATCTGCAGGAGCTGCACCGGGTGTGGTCTTGGTCTTCTGCCGCTGTAGATCATCATCCGCCTCAAGGTTGGACGTCGTGTTGTGCTGATGTTCAGAGATGCTCTTCTTCTGCAGACCTCGGTTGTAACGAGTGGTTATTTGAGTTACCACTCATAGACCAGGATATGTTCCAAGTCACTTAAATCACCTTTCTTTTCCATTGTCTTGGCCATGTCTACATACCTAAATGCATTGAGTTGCTGCCATGTGATTGGCTGATTCAACATTTACGTTAATGAGCAGTTGGACAGGTGTACCTAATAAAGTGGCTGCTGAGCGTATATTTAAGTGTGTGTCTGTCTTATATGTGTTTGTAGGTAAATGGGATTTAGTTGTGGAGGTTCCCCTGATGGAGAGCCATTATGGTGTTGGGTTGGATGGTAGATAAGGGTCTCCATCCAAGGGTTATTGTGTTATTTTGGGAGAACCCCTGCTTTTTTTTTTAGCAGTTTTTGATGGTCTTTCTTGTTCTAAATAAAACTCAGACAGGTAATGCTCACATTTTATAATGTTTCTAGATACTCTAATCCAGGGGTGTCCAAACTTTTTTTGTTGGGGGCCAGAAGGAGAAATATATTTGAAGTCACGGCCCACAGACTCTGTAATAAAACAAATCATGAAATATACCACTTTAAATAATACATTTTCCTGATTATTTCATTTACACACCATTTTACTTGACTAACTATCTTTATCTTTGACAGTGTAGTGTAAACTAAGATTTATGAAACTGATGTTTAATTTCATGATGTCTCTTAACATAAAACTCCTTAATTACGGCAACTTTTAGACTCTTTGGCCCGTTTTTCTGCGCTAGAAATGCGCACTCTCTCTGCTTTTAGACTCTTTTGCCCCGTTTTTCTGTGCTAGAAATGTGCACTCTCTCTGCTTTTAGACTCTTTTGCCCTGTTTTTCTGCGCTAGAAATGCGCACTCTCTCCGCTTTTAGACTCTTTTGCCCGTTTTTCTGCGTTAGAAATGCGCACTCTCTCCGCTTTTAGACTCTTTGGCCCGTTTTTCTGCGCTAGAAATGCGCACCCTCTCCGCTTTTAGACTCTTTTGCCCCGTTTTTCTGCGCTAGAAATGCGCACTCTCTCCGCTTTTAGACTCTTTGGCCCGTTTTTCTGCGCTAGAAATGCGCACCCTCTCCGCTTTTAGACTCTTTTGCCCCGTTTTTCTGCGCTAGAAATGCGCACTCTCTCCGCTTTTAGACTCTTTGGCCCGTTTTTCTGCGCTAGAAATGCGCACTCTCTCCGCTTTTAGACTCTTTGGCCCGTTTTTCTGCGCTAGAAATGCGCACTCTCTCCGCTTTTAGACTCTTTGGCCCGTTTTTCTGCGCTAGAAATGCGCACCCTCTCCGCTTTTAGACTCTTTTGCCCGTTTTTCTGCGTTAGAAATGCGCACTCTCTCCGCTTTTAGACTCTTTGGCCCGTTTTTCTGTGCTAGAAATGCGCACCCTCTCCGCTTTTAGACTCTTTTGCCCCGTTTTTCTGCGCTAGAAATGCGCACTCTCTCCGCTTTTAGATCTTTTGCCCGTTTTTCTGTGCTAGAAATGCGCACTCTCTCTGCTTTTAGACTCTTTTGCCCTGTTTTTCTGCGCTAGAACCTGTTTAACAGCGGGCCAACTTTCATTCTATTTCTAAAATACCTTGCGGGCCGTTTAAAAAAGGAAACGGGCCGTAGTTTGGACACCCCTGCTCTAGTATATAGTTTCAGGTAACGTTTAGAAAACATACCAAGATAAATTCAATTACCATGTGGGGTAAAATGTGTTAACACTGATCAGGGTTATAAAGAGTGCTGAATTAACTCTACAATTTTATCTCTTGTAGTGCCTGGAGGTTAGGTTATGCTACATGTTGTAAACAGTGGTATTTAATAAGGTTTATATGTAATTTTAAAGTTATTAATAGGGCTACTTTGAGTCTGGATTACGGCGTAAAAAGCGATTTATCTTCAGGGGCAAAATATGCCCCATTAAAACCCATTCTAGCCTGTTTGGACAAACTGTACAAAAATACTGGATCTCGGAAAGCTGTGGGAGAGCAGAGGAGTGCTTTTCAACTAAGGTTAGTACTCTTTATCATGTTTTACTACACCCAAAGTCAATTTTACACCAGAGTTCTCCTTTAATGTAAGTCTGGCAGGTTTTATGAAAGCGATGGTGTTTTTTTTTCTCTAAATGTCTATATTCAGTTCACATTTCGGTTATATATAAAAGTGTCAATCACCAGAAATGCGTCTCTTTAAGTGGTCTGAGTGATCTCCTGCTTCGTACAGTAAGTCGTTCTATATTATATTAAGAGTGGGCTGATCACCACGCAATTCAAGTGTCAAGCGATGTTCCAGAATATCATGGAGAAATTTTCTCCTCAAGCAAGTCAAACATCCACAGAGGTTAATTAATGAGAGTGATGGTAAGAGTGACACGCTCTTACTGTGATGTAATAGAATGATGCAACAGCTTGTCACATAACAGATTCAATAAAAAACAGGCAATTACTGAAAAACAGAAAACAGAAAAGTCAAAAAGACAACGATTAATGGCAAATCGAAGCATGACAATAAAAGATTATTATTATTATTATTATTAGCATTATTATTATCCTGGATAAATGCACAATGGAGTGACGCAAACAAACACGATATGACAATATGAACAAAAGTACTGTAAGTACTGCTCATTTTATGTTTTTTTGTAATTAATGGTATTAAAAAAGCAGTTTATGCTGCTTTTTAACAGTATTAGTAAGGTCAGGATGTTAACGAACACAGACCACAATTATTTTATAGGCGAGGATTTCAAGTCCGATCTACAGACATGTGACATGAATGTGAACGGTCAAATCATGCAGAATTGATGCGTCTTTTTGCTTTTATGCATTAGCATTAGCATTAGCGCTATGTGCTTCTCTTCTCTCGTACCCACACTGCATCTCTTGGTGCAGCTGTGCAGCTATAGCTGCAAAAAAAAAAACAGCAAAAGCAAACCGCCTGTCCTTTTTTCACCTCCTGGACCTGAGCATGAACTTCAGAGCAGCTGTTTACTCTCCACTCCAGCAAAAGATGCTCCACATATGAGCTGCTAACTCATCCATTTCCCTTTATAAAGCTACGAGTCTCTCCTCTCTCTAATATGAGGGGTTTTGTTGTTGGTGAAGAAGGGGACGTTTATACAGGTATCAATGTGCAGCATGTGAGACGGTGTTTCAGGAACAGATTCGTTCACATTACACACAGATACAGATCACTTACATTTAATGTGAAAGTGAATGTGAACCGCCAAGCAGAAAATCGGATTTGAGCAATGTGGCTTGTAATGTGAACGTAGCCGTAAAGCTTTCGTATTTAGACTGTTTATGTTAATTATGTTAATTAACATTGCAACACTGAAGAAGCATAGACCTATTATTTAATAAAAATGTTATAAATATTAAGAACAGATCTCCCAAATATTAAAAACAATGATCGATAAGCCTGAACATTGTTAAATTAGGCTACAAAAATTTATGAATGACTTTCCTCTAATCTACAGTCATATGAAAAAGTTTGGGCACCCCTATTAACCTTAATCATTTTTAGTTGTAATTATTTGGGTGTTTGCAGCAGCCATTTCAGTTTGATATATCTAATAACTGATGGACACAGTAATATTTCAGGATTGAAATGAGGTTTATTGTACTAACAGAAGAAGTGCAATATGCATTCAACCAAAATTTGACCGGTGCAAAAGTATGGGCACCCTTATCATTTTATTGATTTGAATACTCCTAACTACTTTTTACTGACTTACTGAAGCACACAATTGGTTTGGTAACCTCATTGAGCTTTGAACTTCATAGCCAGGTGTATCCAATCATGAGAAAAGGTATTTAAGGTGGCCAATTGCAAGTTGTTCTCCTATTTGAATCTCCTCTGAAGAGTGGCATCATGGGCTCATCAAAACAACTCTCAAATGATCTAAAAACAAAGATTGTTCAACATAGTTGTTCAGGGGAAGGAGACAAAAAGTAGTTTCAGAGATTTAACCTGTCAGTTTCCACTGTGAGGAACATAGTAAGGAAATGGAAGAGCACAGGGACAGTTCTTGTTAAGCCCAGAAGTGGCAGACCAAGAAAAATATCAGAAAGGCAGAGAAGAAGAATGGTGAGAACAGTCCAGGACAATCCACAGACCACCTCCAAAGAGCTGCAGCATCATCTTGCTGCAGATGGTGTCACTGTGCATCGCTCAACAATACAGCGCACTTTACACAAGGAGAAGCTGTATGAGAGAGTGATGCGAAAGAAGCCATTTCTGCAAGCACGCCACAAACAGCCTGAGGTATGCTTTTGCTTTTGCATACCTCAGTCCATCAGTTATTAGATATATCAAACTGAAATGGCTGTTGCAAACACCCAAATATTTACTAAAAATGATTAAGATTAATAGGGGTGCCCAAACTTTTTCATATGACTGTAATATAATTTAACATGGTTTAGGAATAGAAAATAATTTGTAAACAAACTCAGTTTTTATAAAACAGCCCGAATGTTTTTTTTAAAAGCTCAGTTTACTAAAAAAATAATGTCGGGTTTAAATCGGGCTTGAGATCAAAATGACAGTGTATGGGGCGAGTCTTGCTTTGCGCTTGGGCAGAACATGCATGGGTTCGAGCCCGATCTAAGCTCTACAGGACACATCTCAGCCTATGTGCAACCTTTTTTTTATATTGAGCTTATGGTTTAAGTGAAAAAAACACAAAAAAACAGTAATACGGTTATACACTGCACTGCACTGCGAGTGAAGTGTGTAATATGGACAGGTGGAGTGTGCACTGCGCACTTGTGCAACTTTTTTTTTAGAACAGTTTTATTTGTTACTTTGCTATATTGAGATTACCACGCCATATCTTTATATAAAAATAGCATTAAAAAACAGACGCATACGTCACAGATTATTTTTTTGAGCCTGACCCGACCCAGTCCGAGGAAAGTGGTGGCAAATCTCGGCCTGATCCGGCTCTAGTGTTTATACTTCATCTATTTTTACATTTAATACAAAACAATTTAAGGTTTTCTGAAAGATCCAAGACACTCTTTCTCTCTCTCTCTCTCTCACCTGTACGATCACTCACATCAAAATGCATGATTTATCTGATGCTGTCAGAAACACTGGTGCTTAAGATCAGATGACTCCATATTGCATTGTTGTTGCTCCTATTTGAAAGCTGCTGGAGATAAATCCAAAGAGCTCTTTTATTTGGTCCTTGGAGGATAATGCTGCTGCTGCTGCTGCTGGTGCTGGTGCTGGTGCTGGTGGTGGTGTTGATGTGTGTGGGCATCATCGACCTTAAATGCAAATATAGACGTGAGAAAGTGAGTAGATCCTGGAGTAAAGGTAATGAGTAATGAATGAATAACCTCTAGAGTAGGCTCCTCAGGCTTCTGCTGTCATTCACACATGTACATATACAGTGCCTTGCAAAAGTATTCGGCCTGCTTGAACTTTTCAACCTTTTGCCACATTTCAGGCTTCAAACATAAAGATATGAAATTCTTCCACATGTTCGGTGTGTCTCCCAGGTGGCTTGTGGCTTTAAACTTTTAAACTTAAAGACTTTTTATGAATATTTTTGAGAAATGGCTTTCTTCTTGCCTATTCTTCCATAAAGGTCTGATTTGTGGCCTTTTACGACTGATTGATTGTTGTCCTATGGACACAGTCTCCTACCTCAGCTGTAGATCAGATCTCTGCAGTTCATCCAGAGTGATCATGGGCCTCTTTGCTGCATCTCTGATTCTCTGATCAGTCTTCTTCTCCTTGTTTGAGCTGAAAGTTTAGAGGAACATCCCGGTCTTGGTTGGTAGATTTGCAGTGATCTGATACTCTTTCCATTCCAATATGATCTATTGCACGGTGCTGCTTGATATGGTTGTTTAAAGCTTGGGAAATCTTTTCGTATCCAAATCCAGCTTTAAACTTCTCCACAACCTGCCTGGTGTGCTCCTCAGTCTTCATGATGCTCTCTGCACTTTAAACAGAACTGTGAGAGAGTTCTCTCACAGAGTAGCTGCATTTATACAGCTACTTGATTACACACAGGTGGATTCTATTTATCATTATCAGTCATTAAGATCAAAACTGGATCATTTAGAGATCCTCACTGAACTTCTGGAGTGAGTATCAGCTGCACTGAAAGTTTTTTATTTCTAAAAAAAAGTTAAAAATATCCAATAAATTTTGATCCCCTTCACGTTTGTGTCGCACTTGTTGTTAATTCTTCACAAAAAAATACAATTTTATAAGCAATCAATGCACCACAATCTGAAAGACACTGGATCAGGGGTCGACAATAGGTGAAAGGTAAAACATCTGGCCCATGAGGTTGTTTGAACTATAATGGATGATAATGAAAAAAAAAAAAAAAACTAAAATGCTTCTCTGGTGAGCTTTTGTTTGCATTCCACCCCTGTCTCTTTCTGTCGCTCGGCGTGACTTTAGTTCTTGTTTTTCCGCCCATTCTCAGGCTCCCTATCTCCTTATAAGGGCGCTTCTTTCCCGGCCATGTTCCAATTCACTAGCCGGGGCAGCGGTAGTGTATTGGAACGCGACCCTGACAACACGGGTTGGATCCTGCGTGAGGATTTCCAATTGATTATTGTTCTTTTACATGTTTTTTTTTATTTGACTGCTCTTTGTTTTAATCATGTTTGAATCATTTATGCTTTATTCTTAGTTTATTTTTATTTCCATTCTTTATTCTTATTCATTGCATTTTTAATTTGTAGAGCACTTTGAACGATACGTTGTGCACATCTTAGCCTATGTGCATTCATGTGGGCACAGCTTTTGTCCTGCCTCTGGTAACGACCTGGAAAAGAGCAGGAGACTCTTGGTGGGTTTAAAAGCGTTCCTGAAACATTCGCTCGGCTTCAGGGGGAAAACTGGAGCTCAAATTAGAAGCGAATGCAGGAAAGCGTCACTGGTAAACATGGCACTCGATGACTCAAGGTTTGCATGAAGCCCCCGCAGAAGCTGAACAGAAGACTGATGCTCATATAAACACATAAACACACAAACAGAAGCAACAACAGTTGCTCCTTCTGGCTTCCAGAGCAGCAACTCCTGAGACTCAAGACTCTGCTGCTTTTTCATTATTTCCCTAAATCTGTTTTTTAGGCAAGGATTATAAACAAGAGTTAGTAAAGTGGAAATTCTGTACTTTCCAAGACCGAAGCATCCTAGAAAAGTGCGCAGAATCACACAATTCCAAAGCCACAGCTCAAAGTTTTTTCATTTATTTTAAAATGTCTAGCTGTGATCTTTAGTATGAATGAATGCCATGTGAGATGGTGATCCAGTGATCCAGTAAAATGCATCTTTTGTCCGGTAGAGGAGTGTGTTCTATAGGACGATAGGATTTCTGCTATTGCTCATGAATATTCATACATGCAAAAATGTCACCTCTGATTGGTTAAAAAAAAAAGACATTTTTACACTAATAACAGTCTTTGCAATGTCATCTTATGTTACTTTACAACATGTGTAATAATTCCCTGCTAAGTGCAGTTCAGCCACTGATCTAGTCTTAAAATCTCTGTAAAACACCAAATCCACCGGAGATCCTATTTAAACCTACAGTTACTTACACACAGAGGTGGGTAGTCCAGGTCCAGAAAGTAAAAATACACACTTTTAACTAGTGTAAACAGAACTGTTCTAATCACACACCTACCTATCTCAATTGTACTTGGCTGGTGGTGTTTTTCCTCCATAGACTAATTCTAACCATTTGTTTCTTAGCTCTGAATTACTGGGTAAAGCATATAAACACTGATGTGTTATTCGCACAAATAACACAGGAATGAACTGCCATGCTGCTACCTCCTAGCGCTGTTAGCTCCTCCTATCTGACGAGACGGCGTCGCTGCCTGGCTTCAGCTCTGCCTGTGGGTGGTCCCGAGCCGAGGTGTGCGGGGCCATGAATACTAATTCACAGGTTGGTGTAGACACGGTGCTTTTCTTGATCGACTCGTTTTTCTGAATATTTTCTTTTACTAGTTACTGCAGACAATGAGGAAGAGGTTGAGGAAGAGTTTCATCATGTGCAGCATCATAAACAACTCAGAGAGACCTGCTGTATTTCACAAACAACAAGAAAAGGTGGATTTTAGCGGGAGGAGAGCATGACCATGAACATTGACCAGCATGATTTAAATCAAATTCAACATCCACTAAGCAAATCAATAGCTTGTTGATTATCAAAGACCAGCTTATACAGTCAATCTGAAACAGCTACCATTAAAAGCTGATTTTTTTTAGAAGCAAGAAGCAAATCTGTCTGAGTTAGCGAGTGTGTGTTTGTGTGTGTATTTACAGGGGTTGGACAATGAAACTGAAACACCTGTCATCATTTTAGTGTGGGATTTTAGGTTTCATGGCTAAATTGGAGCAGCCTGGTGTTCAATCTTCATTAATTGCACATTGCACCAGTAAGAGCAGAGTGTGAAGGTTCAATTAGCAGAGTAAGAGCACAGTTCTGCTCTAAATATTACAATGCACACAACATTATGGGAGACATACCAGAGTTCAAAAGAGGACAAATTGTTGGTGCACGTCTTGCTGGAGCATCTGTGACCAAGACAGCAAGTCTTTGTGATGCATCAAGAGCCACGGTATCCAGGGTAATGTCAGCATACCACCAAGAAGGACCAACCACATCCAACGGGATTAACTGTGGACGCTGTAAGAGGAAGCTGTCGGAAAGGGATGTTCGGGTGCTAACCCGGATTGTATCCAAAAAACATAAAACCACGGCTGATCAAATCACGCAGAATTCAATGTGCACCTCAACTCTCCTGTTTCCACCAGAACTGTCCGTCACCACAATCAATTATTGTGCTCTAAAACCAGGTGTTTCAGTTTCATTCTCCAACCCCTGTATTATGACATACGTTAGCAGCAATCACCTCAAAGCCGAGGTCTAGGTGACCTGCGGGAGGAAGAAGAGAAGTGGTGGTGCAGTGAGAGCGCTTTCCCCACCTTCCAGCTCCAATTAGATAATTGACGGGTGCATGCAGAGGATGCACCAATCCATTATCACCCCTACCTTCCTGCTTGTCCACACTTAATTGCAACATGTCTTGTAGAGAAGCAGCACAAAGCACTCGAGTCACGGGAGCCACTAAGGTTCAACGATTATCTAGCTCCTTTTATAACTTTCCTTTCTGACATAAAAATAGAGAGAATGAGAATCAGAGAGATGAGGAAGAGTATTTATACGGACGGGATTAGTTTCTCAGGGGGACGTCTGTGAAAAATTAAATATTTCACCCTTCTACTCAGGGATAAAACTCCTGCATCCGGACTGAAATTGAAAAAACAGGAGGATCAGTGAGTTTTTAGGCTTTTTTCTCGGTCACATGACATCACGCTCAGAAGCTCCTCCATTTCCACTCGCTGTTGTGTTTTTACGTGGATCTCCGTGGAAACCGTGGCACACCCAAAATGTAATTACGGTGTGTGGCAGTGGACAAATAGCTTTTTTATTAAACGCGAGGAGACCAAACTCAGAGATGTGCGTCCAGACGGGACTAAAATTACCACATACATGATCGTTCTAGACAGGAATAAAATCACAGAGGATAAAAAACCCCATAAAAGAGAAAATGACCCCAGAACGCCCTGAGAAACTACTCTCATCCGGATAGGGCTTATGACCGCAACACTGAGAAACTTATTGTTAATATTCCAATGAGCCAGGGCGATGTTATCTGGGGTTAGCAGCAGGGTACAGGCCGATAATATGCACCTCTTAACAGCCCAAAAGCTAGCACTTAGCGCGTTTAGCAGCTAATGCTAATACTGCTGTAGAACTAAACTGAATCTCCTGTATAATTCTGTACTTCAGTGTTCAGAATGGCTTTACTGCTCCTTAATACCTGACTGGTAGAATTCATACATAAGGAGCACCGGATTATAAGGAGCTCTGATGATTTTTGAGAAAATTAAAGGATTTTAAGTGCTCCTTATAGTGTGAAAAATACAGTAAATGGTTTGACCCCCCCAGCTTCTCCACTAGAACGCTTACTAGTGTCGCTTAATGTGCCTTGTGTATGAAAATAGACCAGAAAATAGGCATTTATTGATGGTGCACCTTATAGTCTGTAAAATACGGTACAAGGCAGAGAGGAAGTAATGCCTTCTCTAAAACTGCTCAACACAACTCTGGCTGAAGCATAAAGAGAATATTACTGATATGAAATTCGTGACAAGGTTTTGAAGGAGGTTTTCGCTTTTGAAGACCGGAAGCACGGCGCAGCAGTAATGAATCACGGTAACTCCCAGGGAAAACAAAGCTTGTACCATATTTCCCGAACACGCTTCTGCGAACGCTTCTGATAAGGTGAGCTGGGGGGAGAAACCAGCTGAACTAAAATCATTGATGTCACTGCAGCCTTCAGGGTACATCAGTAGTCTATTGGAATAAAGCAGGAGCTGGCTGCCCCCTGGTGGCCTTCCACAGAGCCTAGAAATGATAGAAAGTGGATTTGTGTTCATTACAATCCTAAAATAAATAAACAAAATATATAGAGCTCTAGGAAAAATTAAGAGAGCACTTCAGTTTCTGAATCAGTTTTTCTGATTTTGCTATTTATAGGTTTATGTTTGAATAAAATGAACATTGTTGATTTATTCTATAAACTACAGACAACATTTCTCCCAAATTCCAAATAAAAATATTCTCATTTAGAGCATTTATTTGCAGAAAACGAGAAATCGCTGAAACAAGTTTATATTCATAAAGTTTTAAGAGGTCAGAAATCAATATTTGGTGGAATAACCCTTTTAGTTTTTAATCGCAGTTTTCATTATGCATCTTGGCATCATGTTCTCCTCCACCAGTCTTACACACTGCTTTTGGATAAGTCTATGCTGCTTTACTCCTGGTTCAAAAGTTGGTTTGATGGTTTGTGATCATCCATCTTCCTCTTGATTATATTCCAGAGGTTTTCAATTTGGTAAAATCAAAGAAACTCATCATGTTATTATTTTAAATGGTCTCTACGTTTTTTATTTTCCAGAGCTGTATATATAGATATAGTATGCTGACAAAACAAACTGCCCTAAACTAGGACAGCAGGCTGCAAATTTCCCTATGGTCTGCGCTTGTTGACATTTATAGGGCACAGGCTTGTGTGCTTTTTCGATGATGACAAGTGTGGCACCCTAAAAAATCCGACAAACACTTTGTCAAATGCCTAGATAAGATTCTAATATATATATATATATAAATATATATACAGGGTTTGGAGAATGAAACTGAAACACCTGGTTTTAGAGCACAGTAATTGATTGTGGTGACGGACAGTTCTGGTGGAAACAGGAGAGTTGAGGTGCACATTGAATTCTGCGTGATTTGATCAGCCGTGGTTTTATGTTTTTTGGATACAATCCGGGTTAGCACCCGAACATCCCTTTCAGACAGCTTCCTCTTACAGCGTCCACAGTTAATCCTGTTGGATGTGGTTGGTCCTTCTTGGTGGTATGCTGACATTACCCTGGATACCGTGGCTCTTGATGCATCACAAAGACTTGCTGTCTTGGTCACAGATGCTCCAGCAAGACGTGCACCAACAATTTGTCCTCTTTTGAACTCTGGTATGTCACCCATAATGTTGTGTGCATTGTAATATTTAGAGCAGAACTGTGCTCTTACCCTGATAATTGAACCTTCACACTCTGCTCTTACTGGTGCAATGTGCAATTAATGAAGATTGAACACCAGGCTGCTCCAATTTAGACATGAAACCTAAAATCTCACACTAAACTGATGACAGGTGTTTCAGTTTCACTGTACAACCCCTGTACATATATTAATACAACTGTTGATTACATGAGAAAGAAGTGAGTCACTGCATCTTTATTTCCACATTTTGCATCATTAGCCAGCTCAATGGTAATACAGTATATTCTGCTTGTCCAGCAGTCATTAAACTTCTTTGCGTATTGGAAGTGTTTGAGGTCCATGCTTTCCCTTCATCTTCTCAGCTGGAGATCTAGCTTTCCTCTTGTGGTGGATGAAGAGAAAAAACTGAAGGAGAAAAGAGGAGTCCAGTGTAGTTCTACAGCTCTGGAAAAAATAAGAGAGCACTTAAAAATGATGAGTTTCTTTGATTTTACCAAATTAAAAACCTCTGGAATATAATCAAGAGGAAGATGGATGATCACAAACCATCAAACCACCAAACTGAACTGCTTGAATTTTTGCACCAGGAGTAAAGCAGCATAAAGTTATCCAAAAGCAGTGTGTAAGACTGGTGGAGGAGAACATGATGCCAGGATGCACGAAAAAAAACTGTGATTAAAAACCAGGGTTATTCCACCAAATATTGATGACATATCTCTTAAAACTTTATAAATTTTTTAACCAATAAATTTCCATGACTTTTTCATGACTTATCCATGTTCTCAAGGCAAATGTACATGACCATACGATCTTTCAAACATCAGTGCAGACATGGAAAAAACTGTTGACACAATCTTCAATAGTAATAAAATGTGTGTCAGATCCTGAGAGCTTGATTTTGTAGGGCTATATAACTGAATTAACTCAAAATAGCTTTTCTCAGTTAATAAATGGAAACGCACATTTGTGAATTGCAAATTTCCATGACTTTACCAGTATTTTTATTTGTCCAAAACTTATCAAGGCCTGGAAATGTGTATTTGTTTTTTTTTTATTCTACTTTTACAGGTATTTCATGGCCGTACAAACCCTGCTTTGCATTATTTGAGATCTAAAAGTTTAGCATCTTTTTTGCTATTTCAGCCATTTCTCATTTTTGTAATTTCCTGCAAATAAATGCTATAAACGACTATATTTTTATTTGGAATTTGGGAGAAATGTTGTCTGTAGTTTATAGAATAAAACAACAATGTTCATTTTACTCAAACATAAACCTATAAATAGCAAAATCAGAGAAACTGAAGTGGTCTCTTAATTAATTTATTTTTTTCCCAGAGCTGTATGTACTGCGGCTGTGGATTTGCAACACACTGTAGGTTGTTGAAAAACATGGGAGTCCTGAAGCGCTCAATCCATTTCACTTCTTTTCTTTTTGTTTGTTTTTACTGAGAGGAGGTGCAAAAAACATTTAGAGAGACTTTAAGAGCTTGGCTGGAGAAAAAACAAGCATGCAAGCAACTTTGCAACAACTTATAGGGAAAAAATACAATAAATACATCCAGGATTTTAAAAACCAAACAAATTATTACAGCATTATTTAAAAAACAAAAAACATCTTTTCCATCTTGGTTTCTCTTGTGTTTACATACATATTTATATTTATATATATATATTTATAAACTGTGAAATAAACTTGTATATTTAAGCATCATTCTCTCTCTCTCTGTCTCTCTCTCTTTCTCTCTCTGCTCGTCTGCTGCTGCTGCTGAAGGAGGAGGAGGAGGAGGCTGAACTAAAGACATGCTAGGCGGCTTTAGGGATAGAGAAAAGGCCGAGAGAGGACTTGTCCATCTTCCCTGATAGTGTTGTCCAGAGGGGTGCAAATGATGAATGCTCTCTTCTCGCACTTTATCACAGTCTCTCTATTCATAATCTCGTTCCCTCCGTCTGGCAGAGGCGCCGAGAGGTTAGCAGGACAGGCTGGAGGCGGAGTGGAGTGCCCTCGGTTTGATTGGAGCCAAGAAACCAGTGTCCACAGCACTATTTCTTATCTGGTTGGGGGAACAAAGCAAAAAAAAAAGGTAAAAGAAATTGGAAATGAGGTGTTTTTTATACATAAAACCACATAAAACTACTGTTATCATCATCCACCACTCAACATCATCACTGCATGCTAAACATAATGGACTTTTACTACCTTTGCTCTCCCCGGCGTCTCCTGATAACCCTGCTTGCCGCTGCCGTAACAGGCTGTAATACCTGCTCTCCACCTCCTGAAACAACCGAATTAAACACCTTGTCAACACTCTTTACATACACACACACTCACACACACATTTTCCTTCAGCTTATGCTGTTGCAGAGTTGCTGTGTGCGTGTGTGTGTGTGTGTGCACATGTACAGCTCTGGGGGAAAAAAAATATATATATATTTTTATATATATTTAACTACAGACAACATTTTTCCCAAATTCCAAATATAAAAAATATATCTGAAATAACAAAAAAGATGCAGAGTTCATATTCATAAAGTTTTAAGAGTTCAGAAATAAAAAAATATTTAGTAAAATAACCCTTTTAGATTTTGATCACAGTTTTCATCATGCATCTTGGCATCATGTTCTCCTCCACCAGTCTTACACACTGCTTTTGGTTAACCCTTTCAGACCTGCATTATGTTTCATTGAGTGAAAATTATACGAATGCTGTTTTTTGTCTGTAATGCACAAACACGAACAAAAATACACAACTATAAAATCTATAATATATATAAAAAATAAAATCCAATAAACGAAAGTATTGAATATAACATCCATTGCATTGGATGCCTGTTTAACATTTTATTTTATATTAATAGTTATAGTTTAGTTTAATTTTGTTCAGAAATTTTAAAGAACAGTAAATTCAGTAAATGTTTATAATGTTTTTTACTTTGTTATGTTGGTCTTTGTGTTGAAGCAGCTCTTCAAATGAGCCATTTTGTTCAAAAAGGCACAATTGTTGCTCCCAATTTTAGTTAGTTTTGCACTCAGGTAAAAAAAAAAAATGCTGTTTTCAGAAACAAAATAATAAATGTTTTGAACATTATTACTAATTGTGACTTCATTGTGTTATATTAAAAATATAAAACTAAAGTCCTCATATGTGGAAATAATTTGTCTCAGTAACTATATCATGTAAAAAGATAATTCTGTGTTTTTTTTACATTAATCAGGTGCCAATTAGCCAAAATAGCAAAGAAAAATAAAAAATGCATGCCATGCTGGAGTTTAATATAACATCTATATAAAAATGAAATCCAATCAACTAAAACCATGTCCATTGCATTGGATGCCTGTTTAAGATTTTATTTTATTTTATATTTATAAGAAGGGTTCTAAATAACATAAAATTGGGAAATATAAGCCCTTTTTTATCATTTTATTTTTTTCAGTGCAGTAGGAGGTGCTAATCTACTGTTTTATTAGCTTGCAAACTTTTTATTGGCTGGTTCATGGTCTATTCTGATGGACTACAGCTCTCAAATAGTGATGTGTGCAACAAAACATAAAAAAAAAAAAAATAAAAAATAAAAAAGTGAATACATGATGTCTATTGTAATGGATGCAGGGTCTGAAAGGGTTAATTTTAGGCCAATCCTGGTGCAAAAATTCAAATAGTTCAGCTTTTATTTGCAGAAAAAGATGCAGAGCTTTCAGAACTCAAATAATGCAAAGAAAACAAGTTCATATTAATAAAGTTTTAAGAGAAATCAATATTTGGTGGAATAACCCTGGTTGGTTTTTAATCACAGTTTTTATTTCATGCATCTTGGCATCATGTTCTCCTCCTCCACCAGTCTTACACACTGCTTTTGGATAACTTTATGCTGCTTTACTCCTGGTGTAAAAATTCAAGCAGTTCAGTTTGGTGGTTTGATGGTTTGTGATCATCCATCTTCCTCTTGATTATATTCCAGAGGTTTTTAATTTGGTAAAATCAAAGAAACTCATCATTTTTAAGTGCTCTCTTATTTTTTCCCAGAGCTGTATGTATATATGTATTTATGTATTAACGAGGACCCACCTTGAGGTGGTTAAGGTTGGCCTGCAGGGAACGCAGGTGTGTTAGAACCTGCCGACTGAGGCGACAGGTGCTCTCCACAGAGGCCGAGGAGAACCGGAGGCTGATTCCTGAATCTGCAGCGCAGCTCTGAGACAAACCGAGCTC
This sequence comes from Astyanax mexicanus, assembly GCF_023375975.1. Classification (NCBI taxonomy): domain Eukaryota; kingdom Metazoa; phylum Chordata; class Actinopteri; order Characiformes; family Acestrorhamphidae; genus Astyanax; species Astyanax mexicanus. The sequence goes on from NC_064425.1 coordinate 2,246,399, forward strand.
CATTCCTCCAACATGAACATCATCATCAGTACTGCTCTCCCTCGACCCGCTGTAGCCCTCCAGCACCAGATAACCTGCTGCTTTACAGACACACAGACAGACAGACAGATATAAGCACACAAACATAAACTGCCTGAAGCAACTGTTGATTGAACCAACTGCTGGGCAAATTAGTCGTTGTGGTTAATCAGCTAAAATGTTTTTAAATGTTCAGGTTAACACAGCAGGTAATCGTGGGCCAATTTCTTTTTTTATTGTTTGTGACACAAATGTGTTCATGTGATTTTACTTCTATAAGAAACCCATTGAGAAAAACACCTAAAAAAGTGAAAAATCTCCTTCCCCAACCAATATTATTTACCTTTAGTGCTTTAAACATATTTATATGATGTTTCAAACCAAATAATATCAGTAAATAAAGACTCAAAAGTGTCCACGGAAAAAAATGTGTGAAACTACCTGCTTTACTCAAACTAAAGCACTAAAGGTATGGTGTGTGCACTACTTTATATAGTTTTTTTATTTTTATTTTACTCGCACGTTTTTACTAAGCAGTTATTTTGCACTAAACTAAATTTTTATTTATTTAGACAAAAAAAAAAAGTTTACATTTTTGTGTATAGTTTTCTTTGTGTGTCCTGATCAAAATACTGAAAATACTGAAAGGCATAGGCTGCTCTGAGTGTCAGGTTTTTAGTATCTACATGTATCCTAGAGGTGTGATTATTGATTATCAAGAATATAAGTAAAATAAATCCGCCTGATGCTGTTTCTCCATGTATTTTGTCAAAGTAATAATTAATAAACCATGTAATGAACTCAAATCATCAATATTCTTATGCTTTCTACTTATAAACACTCTAGTCTAACCATTTTTGAAAAGATTAGATTTTAGGTGTGAATATATTTAAAGTCTATACGTTCAAAAATAAGTAAAAAAAAAAAAAAAAAAAAACAGTCGCTTGGTAAAATTTTGACTAAAACATGATCAGTTCCAGGAAAATATAACAATTCTGCTTCCTTTTACATTTTAAATGATGATATTTTTGAGCAGCCGTATGTCTTCTGGAGTAAAAGAGATCAGGGCATGTGTCTGTCTGATATAATTACTGTGTTATAAGACCTGAAAGAGAGGAAATGAAAAAAACAAAGAATAAAAAAAAACACACCAAAACCTGAAGTCTAGAGTTTAAAGGGTTAAAATACTGGATGTTTCAGCAGCAGGCGTTTACCATAGTCTTCAGAACCCTCATAGAAGCCGGTGTCTCCTGAAGCAGCATCCTGCGTCCTGCAGGCTGAGCGGCCGGAGCTGTGCTCCACCGGTGTGCGCAGAGACGTGGTCCTGAGGAGACGTCCCCCAGGAGACCTCCCAAGCCTCTCCCCGTCGTCCTGCGCCATCAGCTGGGTCAACAGCACCTGCTTAAGGGCGGCCACTGAAAGAACAGATCATAAAACACATTAAATCACAAAAAGGATGCTAACATCATCAAAACAAGCCCCTACAAAGCTCTTTGCTGTTCTCATGCTTCCCTCGAGCACTCTGAAACTCAGGTCTGAGGCTGACGCTTGGTTCTAGATCCCTCCGGAGCTGTGCATGCATTGTCTCAACAGCATTTTGTTGTGCACATGGTGCAGTATTTTGCATTATTTATAAAATGTGTGTGTGTGGGGGGGGGAGGATATGTGCACATCTTTTTATGCTATTGTATTTTATGCACTATAAGCTGCACTTAAAATCCTTTCATTCTAACAAAAATCATCAGAGCTCCTTATAATCCGGTGCTCCTTATGTATGAATTTTACCAATCAGGTATTAAGGAGCAGTAAAGCCACTCCATTGAAAAAATATATTTCCAGGATTTTGTCATGACTTTTCCATGCCTTTAATGCAAATTTTCACGACGAAAATAGCAATTTCGAGGCCTGGATAATTTTTGGAAAAATACAAAATACCCAGAAAGTTTTGAAAAAGTCATGGAAAATTGGTCTACAAATCTTTGTGTCTCCGTTTATCGATGGATAAAATCTATTTTGAGCTACAAATATATCAGCTTAGAGTTAACTTTAATATCAGCTAAGAGTAATTTAGCCCAGTTTACACAATGGAGCTCTCAGGATCTCACATTTTATAAGATTTCTAAGTTTGTATATCAACATTTTTGCAGATTCATTTTAGACCTACCACAAGTGTTGGACAATGAAACTGAAACACCTGGTTTTAGAGCACAATAATTGATTGTGGTGACGGACAGTTCTGGTGGAAACAGGAGAGTTGAGGTGCACATTGAATTCTGTTGTGATTTGATTAGTTTTTTGGATACAATCCAGGTTAGCGCCCGAACATCCCTTTCAGACAGCTACCTCTTACAGCGTCCACAGTTAATCCTGTTGGATGTGGTTGGTTCTTCTTGGTGGTATGCTGACATTACCCTGGATACCGTGGCTCTTGATGCATCACAAAGACTTGCTGTCTTGGTCACAGATGCTCCAGCAAGACGTGCACCAACAATTTGTCCTCTTTTGAACTCTGGTATGTCTCCCATAATGTTGTGTGCATTGTAATATTTAGAGCAGAACTGTGCTCTTACCCTGCTAATTGAACCTTCACACTCTTACAGCTCTTACTGGTGCAATGTGCAATTAATGAAGATTGACCACCAGGCTGCTCCAATTTAGCCATGAAACCTAAAATCCCACACTAAAATGATGACAGGTGTTTCAGTTTCATTGTCCAACCCCTGTACATCACATCAACTTTGGTTTTATTGTCCATGTTTGCACTGATGTTTTAAAAATTGAAAATTTTAAAATTCAGTACTCACAGGTTTTCAGTGCCTCCTCTGCTCTACAGGAAGAGGATAGAGAGTACACATCTCGTCCGTCTAGAAGCTCTGGATCCAGATAAGAGCTTTCGTCGCGGCCGCTGTCCTGACCCTGCTCTTCTTCCTCAGGGTTCGAGGCGGGGCCGCAGCTGTGGAGGGCAGCAGACGATCTGCCGCGGCCTTTATCTGAGAACACAGAGCACAGGGCCGGAGGCTCGGTGACCGGGCTGAGAGAAGCCGGGCTCGGCACCATCAACACAGATACAGGAAAGGTTGCAGTTACCTGAGCTGCCAGCAGACACCCGCTCTGGGCCTTTACTGAGTTTACTGACGGATTCCAGGCTTTCTCTTTCTCCACTTTAAACAAAAACACACAGAAAATAAGGTTAAATGTCTGAGCAACACCCCGACTCTTCTCCCCCCACCAACCTACATGAATATTATAACTTCATATTTTCTGTCTTGACTTAGTTATATGAGCTTAATGCACATTAACAGCCCACAAATACAAATACAAACTACAAAACCAATGTTTAATTTTCCTACAAGTGCAGCCGGCCAACAAAGATCACTCATTTGTATTCCTACAAGATGCCAGGTCAGCCAAAACATTAAGTACACACAAAAACTCACCAGTCAGACGTCCTATTATTATTGTGAATTAGTTTCACATTGAAGGACAGCCTTTAAAAAGGCTTTTTAATATGATGTGACACAATATCTGTCTCATTTGCAGCCGCAATTCCATGATAGTTAGTTAATTTTTCAGAACACTGAGAAGACAGCCATGGCCGCACCCCCAGAGTGAAAATCATGAATCTGATTGGTTAGATTGTCCTATGACTTTGCTATAATAGACTCATTACTACACACTTCAAAATATCAGCAGAAGGGTCACGCAGTCACGCGGCGGGGGCAGAAGCCATTTTTAAAAGCAGTTCTGATTGGTTAGAACAGCTGTCAGTCAGATAAGAGTCCTGTAGCAACTGAACAACACAGACTAATGCTTTGAATTAGTTGCTGTTTTTTATTTCAATTAATTTATAAAATATATGCTTACAGTTTACAATAACTATAATATATATTTCCTGATTAAATACTATGTCATGATTTACATGCACCTATTGTCACCCCTTCTCTGAAGGGTTAGAAGGGCCTCACTGCACACCACTGGAGACGTACCTGGACTGAGGCAGGGGGATAACACTGTGGGGTTTGGCCTTCATAGCTTCTGCTCGCTGAGTGATCTGCCTCTGCCACCTAAAGAAAAGAGGGAAGCAGAAGAAGAGGTAAGTATGCTCGATACAGGTGAAGAGATGCTGTTATGTAACCTGAATATCAAGGAAAGAAAAAGAGAAGTTTTAAAGGAAGTTATTTAAACCAGTGGTCAGCTGAGAAAATGCCTGCAAGCTTCCTTCGGGCCCTTGCTATAGATTTGCATAAATAGTTTAAATCATGAAAAAGATTTAAAACATCATGGAAAAAGAGTTTATTGCTGTGAAACCAGATTAAGTGCTCCTCACCACCTGCTGAGGGATATTTTCTCTTTCTCTCTCTCGCATGCTCTCTCCTTTTCTCTCGGTTGCTCACTCACTTCTCTCTCGGTCACTTGCTCTCACTCTCTGGTTCTTGCTCTCTCTCTCATCCGCTGTCTCTCCCTTCCTCTCACTCGCTCTTTCTCTCTCTCCTTTTCTCTCTCACTCGCTCTCTCACTCACTTCCTCTCTCTTTCTCTCATGCTTGCTCCTTCTTTTTCTCTCTCTCTCTCTCTCTCTCTCACATGCTCTCTCCTTTTCTCTCTGTTGCTCACTCACCTCTTTCTCGGTCACTCGCTTTCACTCTCTTATTTTTGCTCTCTCTCTCTCTCGCTGTCTCTTTCTCTTTCTTACGTTCGCTCTCTCTTTCTCTTACTCTCTCTCGCTTTCTCGCTTATTCTCTCTCACTCTTGTTCGGTCTCACTTTCTCTCGCTCGGTCTCTTTATATCTCTCTCGCTTTTCCTGTCTCAGTCCCTCAGAGGAGCCCAAAGAGCTTTTCTGCTGTCAGCTACAGTGTGAGAAGTGTGTGTGGCTTCAGGCTAGTCTTCTTTTATATCTATCAAATAGGCTTTAGTTTTAAAAAGGGCACAATATTAAAAATACTATGATTATGCCTTTTTCTTATTCTTCCTTTAAAAAACTTTCCATTACATTATTATTATTGGCTTTGCATTTCAAACCTGTGTGTGTACGATGGCTGTATGCATTTAGAAATAATGAAGACAGGTAGTGAGACAGTAAGAGAACAAGAGACAGAATGAGAGAGAGGTAGAGCTCAAAACAGCAAGAAAGTTAGAATGAGTAAGAAAAAGACAGATCAAAATATTAACAGAGAGACAGACCTTGTGAAAAGGAAGTATACTTAAGAGCATTAAAAGTATGTTAAATTTAGGTAAAGAATACTAAAAGTCATTTTTAAGTTAATATACTTTTTAAAGATAGATAGATAGATAGATAGGTTCTTAACGCCGTGCCGACACACTAGGGTCATTTTAACGGCGGTATTTAAGTCAAATCTTCAAACTGTGCATTATTTTATATAAAATTAATTATAAAAGTTGAGTTATATTTAAAAAATTAAAAAATTTCATAATTTTTCCAGGTGCTGCGGCTGTAAGCACATTTGGCATCTCACGTTCAGTAAAAAACCTCAGTCTATCTGAGTGCAGTGGTTTGCAGTCCATTAAAATGTGTTTCAAGGTAAGTCTGTCTTTACAGAGGTGACAGGTTGGAGCATCTTCTCCAGTCAGTAGATGTTGGTGCGTCAACTTTGAGTGACCGATTCTACATTTTGTAAGTATGGTTTGATGTAGACGACTGTCCATTCTAGTATAGGTTCGTCCGACTTTGTCCTCTATGTCATGCAGTTTGTTAAAGGTTTTACTGTCCCATTCAGTCTGCCATTTGTTTTTGAAATACGCGAAGATCTGTGGATAGCTGTCTCTGGGAGGGATGGGTCGTGTGCTGATTCTGACTGCAGTGGATGTTCTGGCAAGTCGATCTGCTCTTTCATTTCCTGGGATTCCAATATGGCTTGGGATCCAGCAGTAGACTACGTCAAAGTCTTGATCTCGTAGTACTTTGTCCTTTCTCAGTATTTCTGTAACAATGGGATGGACTGTGTCAGGGTGTTCCAAGGCTTTAAGGCAGGATTTGGAGTCTGTAAAAATGATAAATTTTTTCCGGTTGCTTGTTTGGATGTATTCCAAGGCCAATAATAGCGCATATGCTTCTGCGGAGAATATGGAACTGGAGTTTGGTAGCTGTATACTGTGCTGGTAGTTTGCGCATGTGACTGCTGATATGACTCTTGTTTCAGTTTTGGAGCCATCTGTGTAGACTGTCATATGACGTAGGTAACACCCTCTGGTTTCAAGGAATAACTGGTAGTAGTCATTCGGGTGGGTGTTTTGCTTTCGTTTTTCTGCCAGTTTCAATATTATGTTTGGTGTTGTATACTCCCAGGGGGCTATGGGCTGGCAAGTCCGATTCATCAAATCCATGGGAAGCTCCAGGGCTTCCAGGTCCGATTTGATTCGAAGTCCTAGGGGTCGGATCTGTGTTGGTTTGGCCTCATATTTATTTTCGAAGCGATTCCTGAACGTAGCTTTGTAGGCAGGGTTTGATCTATTTCCATAGAGTTTAACAGCATAGTTCAGGGCCATTGTTTGTCGTCTTAGACGAAGCGGTGGTTCATTTGCTTCCACATATAAGCTGTCTATGGGAGATGTTCTGTATGCACCTAAGGCCAGTCTCAGGCCTTGATGTTGAATTGTATTTAACGGACGAAGGTATGACGTTCTGGTTGCACCATATATAATACTGCCATAGTCCAGTCTGGACTGTATTAGAGCTCTGAAAAGGTGCCGGAGTAGGTGGAAGTTTGCTCCCCATCTAGTATTGGCTAGCACTCTTATTATATTCAGTGTTTTATGACATTTGTTTCTTAAGTACTGGATGTGGTGTTTAAAGGAGAGTTTTTGATCTAGGAATATCCCCAGAAATTTTGTCTCTTTCTCCAGTTTAATGGCTACTCCATCCAGATACAAGACGGGATCTGGGTGAAGTGATCGTAGTTGGCAAAAATGGTTGCATGTTGTTTTAGATTTGGAGATCTTGAACCCATTTTGGGCAGTCCACCGCAATATGTTGTTTATTGCGATTTGAAGTTTCCGTTCGATAGCTGGCATGTATTTTCCTTTGTAGCATATACACAAATCATCAACATAAAGTGAGCACATGATGTCAGTGTCCAGTACTTCAGTTACTTGATTGATTTTGATGTTGAACAAGGTTACAGATAATATGCTACCCTGTGGTACACCCAGTTCCTGAGTATGGGTTTCAGAGTACGTGTCTTTTATTTTAACTTTGAAACGTCTGCCAGTCAGGAAGTTTGCAATAAACGTGGGTAGCCGTCCTTTGAGGCCCATTTTCTTCATATCAGCCAGGATGCCTTGTTTCCATGTGGTGTCATATGCCTTTTCAAGGTCAAAAAACACTGCTACAGTGTGCTGTTTATTCAGAAATCCATTCCTGATGAATGCTTCAATTCTTACTAGATGGTCTATCGTACTTCGGCCACGTCTGAAACCATTCTGAAAACTGCTGAGCAATCCATGTCGTTCCAGCACCCACACAAGTCGTCGATTTATCATTCTTTCCATGGTCTTACATAGGCAGCTCGTAAGCGCTATAGGTCGGTAGTTGTTTGGATCTGTGTGATCCTTTCCCGGCTTTGGAATAGGGATGATAGTTGCTTCCTTCCAACTGGTTGGTATATTGCCCGTTGTCCAAATTTCATTGATTATATGTAATAGTGTTTGGCAAGTGCTGTCCGGAAGGTGCTTTAGGAACTGATAGTGTATTTGGTCTGGTCCTACGGCCGTATCGTGTGCCGTACTAATGGCAAGTTGTAGTTCTTCCAATAAGAAGAGACAGTTGTATGGCTCATGATTGTCTGAGTTAAAAGAGAGTGGGCTTCTAAGTTGTTGTAAGTAGATTTTCCGAAATTCAGGGAGGCAAGTTTCTATGGAAGAGTTGTTCTCGAAAGATCTTGCAAGTTCGTCCGCTATTTCCTTTTCTTTTGTTATTATAGTTCCTTTGCATTGTAGATGTTGAATTTGTGGAGATCTGTTTTTGTTCTTCATGCAGTTGATCATGTTCCAGACCTTCGTCGAGGGAGAGTTCATCTGCAGTTTTGAAACAAAGTTTTCCCACGTGAACCTTTTGGCCGCCCTTATTGTTCTGCGAGCTTGAGCTCTGCTGATTTTTATTTTGATGAAGTTGTCCATAGTGGGGTGTTTGTTGAAATATTTGATTGCTTTTTTCCTATTACGAATAGCAGCTTTGCAGTCTTCATTAAACCATGGATTAAAATGTTTCGTATTTTTTGTTGTGGATTTGGGTATTGTTTGTTCAGCTATGTCTATGAGGGAGTTTGTGAACCATTCAATTGAAGGTTTGTCGTTTAGGTTAAGAATCTGGTACTGTGCTTCACAGGAAGTACGAAAGGCTTGCCAATCGGCCCTTTTGAGTTGCCACTTTGAAGGTTTTAGTAGTCTTGTTTCGGTAGTAAAACTGATCCTTAGTGGGTAGTGGTCACTTCCACATTGATCATCCCAAACTTGCCAAGTCGTGTCAAGGAAGAGGTCCGGGGAACAGATCGTGAGGTCTATAGCAGAGTAAGTTCCATGTCCGGGGTGCAGATAAGTATTGTCCCCATTGTTTAAAAGACATAAACTTCTTGCATTCATAAGGTCTTCAATCATACTGCCTCTGTTGTCCGTCTTCGTACTTCCCCATAACGTGTTGTGTCCATTAAAATCTCCCATGAGGATGACAGGAGAAGGGAGTTGATTTAATAATGCGTCCAAGTCTTGCTGTTGTACATGGATCACTGGGGGTAGATACATCGAGCACAAGGTTATTGGTTTATGCAGGGTCACTCGAATAGCTGTAGCTTGAATGACAGAGTTTATCATAATTCTACTGTGGAGAACATTGTCCCGGATCAGTATTGCTGTCCCACCTGTTGGCCGATAAGTGGACGGACCAGGTGATAGATACAGAATATACTTTTTGCAGGTTGCAATATTTTGTGCGTCCATTTGTGTCTCCTGGAGACAGAAGGCTATGGGATTCAATATTGCCGCCAATTGTTGGAGTTCCGGAAAATTTGCCTTGAAACCTCTGCAATTCCACTGTACGATATTAATGTCAGCTATCATGTGGGTAGAACATGCAATTGGTCCTTTGGTTTACCTCTGGGTGATGAGCTTCTGTGGCGTCTCGGTTTCGGGTCTTGCATTTCTACTTCGTTTGGTGTATCTTTTGGTTTGTTGTGTTGAAGAGTTGGTTTAGTTTGAGAGCCTGAACTCTTCCTCGATTTACTATTGGTTTCTGATTCCATAGCTTTGTGGCCAGAAGTCGTTTTCTGTTTGTGGGTAACCGTTTCTTGTGCACTTAAAATTGGACAGGGTTTTGCACCACAAACCCATGTTAAATCAGTTTGTGTGTCCACATTTGATGTGACCTTTACTGCTGCTGCGTAGGACTTCCCAGGACGAAAGTTCAGAGTTTGTTCTACAAGTCTCCTGGCTTCGAAGTACGGAATCTTGTTGCTGTGCTTTATTTTCTGGATTTCTTTCTCTTTGTTCCATACAGGACAATATTTGGCAGCCGCACTATGGTCTCCATTACAGTTTACACATTTTGGGGGTTCCTTGCACTCAATTCCATGTTCAGGTTCTCCGCAGGTGATGCATATCGCAGCACTGTTGCAGTTTGTTGCTCCATGTCCGAACTTTTGGCATTTGAAGCATCTGAGCGGGTTTGGAATGTAAGGATCAACCGTTGTTTTTATGTATCCTATGTCCACTTTTTCAGGCAGATGTGCCCTATTGAAAGTCAAAATATATGTATGAGTCTTGAAAGTGTAGTTTGATTTTTTGATAATAATCCGTCTCACGTGTGTAACTCCTTGTAATGACATCTCGTCAGTTATTTCAGAGTCTTCCAGTCCGTCAAGTTCTCGGGTACGTATAACGCCTTTGCTGCTGTTGAGAAAGGGGTGCATAGTCACCTTGATCTTCACACCGGCGAGCTCCGTGGCACGGAGCAGATTGTCCATCTGTGCTTTCTTGGAGCATTCCACCAAAATTTGACCAGATCTCAGTTTTTTGACGTTTTTAACTGTTCCAGCTATACCAAGGATACCCTTGTGGATAGCAAATGGCGACAGTTTAGTAATAGGAGGATCTTGTGTCATGGATTCCAGCAGTACAAAGTGTTGGCCATCGTCTTTCAAAGTTAAGGGTTGATCCGTTTTCTCGTAGCGTAGGTCCAGGTCGATCATCCTTCTTTTAGCATTAGTTCTCTCCATGGTGATATATTGTTTGGTTCGCCATCCCTACTCCCCACCCACCTCGGAGTCCAACTAGGGGACGCACAGAGCCGCGGATCTCCAGCGGATGTGTGTCAGGGATATAGGGATGGTATACTCGAGCAGTCATTAGATGGTATGTCGCTACTCGATTGACCCTTCAGCCGACGCCGTCTGGTCTCACTGATATCCTGGTGGCATATCCGGAGTTTCCAGGGCAGGTCTCGACCAGCCGATTGATCAGAGTGGGCCACTCTGACCACCTGACTATGTGAAGTAGGAGCCAAAGTACCGTGTTGGGTTCTGGGAGCCGCAGCCACCAGTTCCCTCAGACACCAGGATCTCTTCCTCCACAGACACAGGTCGCACCTCACGGCAAACGAGGCGTCCCATTTTTCGCCTCGTACGAAAAGCAAGGGAGTGCTGAGAACCTATTCTATTCCGGGATTCTCACGGAAGGGGGGGGGGGGGGGTAGGGGGGGTATGGTTGTCCTGCCCTTGACATATCAGGATGCCTATGGTTGTAGATACCCTGTTGGCGTCAATTGGAGGATCAATCTAGGCACCTCTTTGGCTGCATCTGCTATCAAGAAGCAGAGCAATCTCCGGGAGGGCCGGAATATACTTTTTAAAAAAAAAAAAAAAAAAAAAAAAAAAAAAAAAAAATACACATTAAATATAATGCATTTTTAAGCAATACACTTTTCACAAATTGAATGTTATGTTGATACTGATATTGAATCCCCCCCCAGTAGCATTAAAGTGTACACAATATGTGCATCAGTACACAAAGCACAGAGTCTACAATATACTTCAAGTGTATTAAAAATGATGATGAAATGCTTTTATGTTGTATTTAAATATAGCTTAACTAGAATTAAAATATACTTATTTATTTTAATGTTTAAAGTATGTACTTTTCCATGTAAGCATATTTTAAATGTACTTAAATGCACAAGAGAAACAGAACAAAATAGTGAGACAGAATAAGAGCATGAAAATGAGAGAGAGAAAGAGAAAAAAGGAGCATGAGTGAGAATGTAAGTGAGAGTGTAAGACAGAGAATGAGAACAAGAGCAAGACAGAACATAAGAGGAAGAGAGAGACTGAGGAAGAGAGACAAAACAACAGACACAACAAGTAAAAGTAAAACAGAACAACTGATACAATAAGAGAGGGAGAGAGAACAAGACCAAGAGAAGGAATGAAAAATCAAGAGAGACAGAGAGACGACGCAAGACAGCGAGAGAGCGAGTGAAAAGAAAGAGAGAGAGAGAAGCAACGAGGGGAAGAAGCAGTGAATTGGGGGAAAGCAGCGTCAGCACTTACGTTCTCTGTTCAGACACTGTCTGAGCCATCAGCTCATAGATCTGAGCTCCGTTGTCGGACATGGAGAGCACAAAGAAGGACCTGTTGTCTGTTTGTGGAAAGAGAAGATGTTAACTAATGCCATTCCTCACGCAGGTATTGTGTGTGTGTGTGTGTGTGTGTGTGTGTTAGGAGTGTGCCATATCACCCACCCCTAATTATCACATCAGGGTTTTACTTTTATACTGTTTTTAGCAAAAGAAAAAAATCACACTGTTCTTATTTCCCATTACACAGCTCTGAAAAAAAATTGCGGCCAAGCAGTTTCTCTGATTTTGCTATTTATAGGTTTATGTTTGAGTAAACTACAGACAACATTTCCCCCAAATTCTAAATAAATTTTAAAAAATTCTCATTTAGAGCATTTATTTGCAGAAAATGAGAAATGTCTGAAATAACAAAAATGATGCAGAGCTTTCAGTCCTCAAATAATGCAAAGAAAACAAGTTCATATTCATAAAGTTTTAAGAGTTCAAGAGTTTAATGAGTATTTGGTGGAATAAACCTGGTGGTTTTTAATCACAGTTTTTAATCATGCATCTTGGCATCATATTCTCTTCCTCCACCAGTCTTACACACTGCTTTTGGATGACTTTATGCCTTTACACTCCTGGTGTAAAAATTCAAGCAGTTCAGTTTGGTGGTTTGATGGTTTGTGATCATCCATCTTCCTCTTGATTATATTCCAGAGGTTTGGTAAATTTGGTAAAATCAAAGAAACTCATCATTTTTAAGTGCTCTCTTATTTTTTTTTGCCCAGAGCTTTATATCTACTAGAGACAGATTATATCTGTCCAGTATAATTTATTTTACTTTAATCCTGGATATATGGAGATATTTGGAGTGTATTATTATTAGTATCATGACATTCTGGATCATTTTCATTTTTCTTACAAATCTGATAAAATTCTTGTATTTTAAAAAAAAATCTTAATCTCCCCTAGGGGTGTTCCATATGATGTCATATGCAATAATAAAATCTAATTTTCATTTTGTTGCAATGTTGTATTTAAGCAATAATACACGAGAGGGAGTGCTGTAAAGTGTAATATTGGCACTGCTGTGCTGCGTTTGTAGGTCATTACGATTATATATGTATTATTGCTTCATTATACCACAGTTACATTATCGCTGTTTATTGAAAGATTTTAAAGAGTTAAAGAGGAGGAGAAAATATGATCTGTTTGGTTAAAATAGTTCCATTGTTGCTCTGTTTGTAGCTGCGCTGTTTGGTTTGTAAGCGCTGCATCGTTGCTTGGTTACCTGTATGTAGCAGAGTAATAGATGGAGAGCCATTACTGGCTGATAACGGCCCTCATAGAACGCCTCTCAGCCAATCACATCGCATTGGGTTGGAACTAACTTTGGTATAATCTTGATTTTCTTTTATTCAAGAGCATCGTTATCGACAAAATACCAGGGCCACATCGCCCACCCACTAGTATAAGTGAATAGATTTGGAAAGTCTCACCTGTGGCCACAGAGCGCACCAGTACAGTGCTAAGTTTAATAACAGGGCTGAATATGTGCTGCGTGTCCACGGTTCCAGCCCGGTTCTTACTGTGGCACTTTAGAATCAGTTTCTCGTCCTGTTTCTGCAACAGAACAAGGATGTCCTCCAGGAGCAGAGTGTATAACTCTAAAACACACATTAAATCACAGATTAACACAGCCCTTTATTTAACTCACAAACACAAGTTTCAACACTAATCTCTCACTAGTGTCTTACCAACAGTCTTGTCTTTGTTTAACTTCCAGTTTAGTGGACCTTCGTGGACCAACTTCCTCTTGGTCAGATCCAAATTCTGGAAAGAGAGGAGATTAGATTAAACTGCTGTATATATACACAATGTACACAGTGTATATAAGTACACAATGAGAATAATATGGTACATAACTGAAAAGAAATACTACTGAGTACTGAAAGGCTTTAAAATATTTGGTGCCTTTTTGATACTTTGCATTGAACTCGAATAAAACTGGCAAACGTGATTGCGCACAGCTCTTTCTCTCTCGCTTCTTCTCCTTTTCTCTCGCTCTCTCTTTCTTTCTCTCATGCTCCCACCTTTTCTCTCTGTTGCTCACTCACTTCTCTCTCGGTCACTTGCTCTCACTCTCTGGTTCTTGCTCTCTCTCTCATCCGCTGTCTCTCCCTACCTCTCACTCGCTTTTTCTCTCTCCCTCTCTCTCTCTCTCCTTTTCTCTCTCACTCGCTCTTTCTCACTCACTTCCTCTCTCTTTCTCTCATGCTCGCTCCTTCTTTTTCTCTCTCTCTCGCATGCTTGCTCTCCTTCTCGCTCTCTCTTTCTCCTTTTCTCTCACTCTCTCTCTCTCTTTCTCTCATGCTTTCTTTTTCTCTCTCTCTGTCTCACATGCCCTCTCCTTTTCTCTCTGTTGTTCACTTCTCTCTCAGTCACTTGCTCTCACTCTCTGGTTCTTGCTTTCTCTCTCATCCGCTGTCTCTCACTCGCTCTTTCTCTCTCTCTATCTCTCTCTCTCTCTCTCACTCGCTCTTTCTCACTCACTTCCTCTCTCTTTCGCTCATGTTCGCTCCTTCTTTTTCTCTCTCTCTCTCGCATGCTCTCTCCTTTTCTCTCTGTTGCTCACTCACTTCTCTCTCGGTCACTTGCTCTCACTCTCTGGTTCTTGCTCTCTCTCTCATCCGCTGTCTCTCCCTTCCTCTCACTCGCTCTTTCTCTCTCTCTCTCTCCTTTTCTCTCTCACTCGCTCTCTCACTCACTTCCTCTCTCTTTCTCTCATGCTTGCTCCTTCTTTTTCTCTCTCTCTCTCACATGCTTTTCTCTCTCTCTCTCCTTTTCTCTCTGTTGCTCACTCACCTCTTTCTCGGTCACTCGCTTTCACTCTCTTATTTTTGCTCTCTCTCTCTCTTGCTGTCTCTTTCTCTTTCTTACGTTCGCTCTCTCTTTCTCGCTTATTCTCTCTCACTCTTGTTCGGTCTCACTTTCTCTCGCTCGGTCTCTTTATATCTCTCTCGCTTTTCCTGTCTCAGTCACTTGCTCTCTCATTCACTCGTTTTTGCTATTTCTCTCTCGCACTCACTCTCTTTCTCTCTGTTGCTCACTCACTCTCTCTCTCTCTCTCTCTCTCTCTCTCTGTGCGCATGTGCGGGTGAGGAGCGTGTGAGCGGGTGTGTGAGCGGGTGTGTGAGCCGGTGTGTGCGTGAGCGTGGCTGGCTGTTTGTTTGGTGAGTTTCTTTCTTTTCTATCGTTTCTGAACTTTGTAAAAGTTGTTGGGCGGTAGTGAAGAGTTCTGATTGTGTTTAGCGCGAGCTGCGCGCGTGTAGCGCGAGCTGCGCGCGTGTAGCGCGCGAAACGCCGGTTATTGCTGCTCCCGGCAATATGCCGGTTGTCATGGCGGCCGCGGCGGCGGAGAAAGCTCGTTTTGAACAACTTTCCCGTAAGCACGGTATTAAGTTGGTGCCCAGCGTTAAGTGCTCAGTGGAACAGTGTTGTTTAGCTGTTGGAGAGATGATTGGGTACGAAAGTGTCCTATCTGCCTCAAGGATGAATAGTGCTGTGGTTATTTTTCTTGATAGCATTGAAAAAGCTAATACAATGGTTCGGACTGGAGTTGTAATACAGGATACATTAATACCTGTAGTACCCCTCGTAAAACCAGCCAGAAAGATAATCCTGTCTAACGTTCCACCTTTCATTAAAAATGAGCTGTTACTTGCAGAGTTAAACCGTTATGGTCAATGCATGTCTGACATGAGGAGAATGACACTTGGCTCTAAACCTCCTTTGAAGCATGTTGTTTGTTTCAGACGGCACGTGTTCATGGTTTTGAAAGCTGGAATTGAGGAGTTAAATGTGACTTTTAAGTTTAAAATTGATGACTTTGAATATGTTGTTTTTGCCACTTCAGACACAATGAGATGCTTTGGGTGTGGCCAGGAGGGGCACTTGAAACGTTCATGTCCTGCTGCAGCGGACGAGGGTACTTCACGGGCCTCGGCCCCTGTGGCTTCTGATATAGGTATAACCAGTGCAGCTGACACAGACGCTAGGCCTGAGCCTGAGTCTGCTGCAGGGACTGAGACTGTGCCTGGTGCTGAGCCTGGTGATGGGTTTGGTGTTGAGTCTGGTGCTGAGCCTGGTGCTGGGTTTAGTGTTGAGTCTGGTGCTGAGCCTGGTGCTGGGTTTAGTGTTGAGTCTGGTGCTGAGCTTGGTGCTGGGTCTAATGTTGAGTCTGGTGGTGAAGGGGGTAGTAAGGTATTCTCGTGGGCTGACAGTATGGAAGATAACACTTCCTTAGATACCCAGACTCAGAATGAGGAGGCAGGTGTAGCTTCTGATTCTGATATTGAAGACAGTAGCTCCATTGGTCACTGTGAGGTGCAATATGAGGGTTCTAGGTCTCAGATAAAAAATGTGGGTATAGTAACTGCTACTAGTCTATTTCTGGAGGGGGAGGGTTTAGAGATAGACCCTGTGGCTGAGGAGCTGTTGTGTAGAGTACCCTCTGGGAAGCGGAAGCTGGCACAGGTTACAGCTAGTGACAAAAAGGGTCAAAAACAGAAGGCTCTAGGTGTGAAGGGCGAGAATCCTGGTTCTGCACCTATTACATTGAACGACTTGCCAGATGTTAAATGTCAGCGGAGTCAGCGTAGTGCTTACTCTTTTGACAAAATTAGGACATTCTTGTGTAGGACTAAAAATGCTAAAGGTGTTAAAGTCGTTGACTACTTTCCTGATCGGAAACTGTTCATTAGTTCTGTTGAAAATTTTATGAGAGGTGAGGGTGAAGATCGCTTCACTACAAAGGAAATCTTTAGACTTAGAAAGCTTTTGCCAAAACTAAAACTAGAACTTAAAAATGAAGATGGTTTTGAAACATCATAATTTTTCTTTGTTTCTGCCTCTGTTTTTGACTGTTCTGAGCTTTTTATTCTTTTCTATGAGTAAGATACGGGTGGGATCTTTAAATTTGAATGGGGCTCGGGACATCCAGAAGAGGGCAATGCTGTTTGAGCTTATTAAGCTAAAAAATGTTGATATTATGCTAGTTCAGGAGACACACAGTACTGTAGAAAATGAAGTTGATTGGAAAAAGGAGTTTGAAGGAGAGATTTATTTTAGTCATTTAAGTTCGACCAGAGCTGGTGTGGCAGTTTTATTTCCAAAACATTTTCTGCCAATTTCTTGTGAAGTGGAGCAGGTGATGGAGGGCAGGTGCTTGGTGGTACTTGCTCGCTTTGAACGATTTAAGATTATTATTTTTAATATTTATGCTCCGACATCTGGGGTTGACAGGGTTCTTTTTCTTCACTCTGTTAACAACGCTCTGGAGAATTACAGTTCTGATGACTATTTGTTTATGGGGGGGGATTTTAACTGTACTGAAGATGATAATTTAGATAGGAACCATAATGAACCTCATGCTGCTTCTCAGCGTACACTTCGTGAGTTATTGAAAACTTACACTTTATGTGATGTGTGGAGAGCCTTTAATAAAAATGCAAAACAATATACTTGGGCTCAAGTGAGAGATGGTTTTGTGTCTTTGGCCAGGCTGGATCGCTTTTATTGTTTTAAGCACCAGCTCAATGTTTTTAAAGGGTGTGTGGTCATGCCTATTGGGTTTTCTGATCACAGTTTGGTTTTATGTTCAGTTTTTATTGCAAATCTTAAGTCCAAGAGCGCCTACTGGCACTTCAATACATCTCTATTGTATGATTTTAATTTTAGAAAGGTCTTTATTGTCTTTTGGAATAATTTTAGATTACAGAAGATTTTGTTTCATAACCTTCGAGAGTGGTGGGACTATGGGAAGGTGGAAATTAAACAGCTTTGTCAGCAGTATACTTTCAATGTTTCACGAAACATTACTCGGGCTATGAAAAATCTAGAAAAGGAAATTCTGGAATTACAGAGACTGGTGGACTCAAATGGAGACCAAGGTCATGCCAGAGATCTAAAGTCAAAATCTGCCGCTCTTGGCGATCTTTTGGGCATCAGGGCACAGGGGGCTCTGGTGCGGTCACGGTTTCAGAGCCTGACTCAGATGGATGCCCCATCTAAGTTTTTCTTTGGCCTGGAGAGGAAAAACGGTCAGAGTCGTTTTATTCATTCTCTGCGCTCTGAGGATGGACAGGAGTTAACAGAGCCAACAGAGATCCGTAAGCGGGCTGTACGGTTCTATGCTGAACTGTACAGTAGTGAATACACAGGTGATGAAGAACTGGCTGCTGGGTTTTATGCAGGCTTGCCAAAGGTCTCTGAGAGCTCTAGTGGCAAACTGGAAGAGCCGCTGGGTTTGCAGGAGCTTCATGCTGCTTTGCAGGGCATGGAGGGTGGAACTGCCCCAGGTATTGACGGCATTCCGGTGGAGTTTTACAAGACCTTTTGGACAGAGCTGGGTGCTGATCTGCTTGCTGTCCTCAATGAGAGTCTGGCTGAGGGTCTTTTGCCCCTAAGTTGCAGGAGGGCTGTTCTTACCTTGCTACCGAAGAAGGGCGATCTACAGGATATTAAGAACTGGCGGCCAGTAAGTCTCCTGTGTACTGACTTGAAAATCTTCTCCAAGGCATTGGCAACTAGATTAAGACAGGTGGTGGGGCAACTTATCCATCAGGACCAGACCTACTGTGTGCCTGGTAGGTCCATAAGAGATAACATTTATTTGATTAGAGATGTGTTGGAGATTTCTAAAACTCAAGAGCTTGACTTTGGTCTCATTTCTGTTGACCAAGAGAAAGCTTTTGATCGAGTAGAACACCAATATTTATGGCAAACACTTTCAACTTTGGGTTTTGGGCCCATTTTTACGGGCATGATTAGAGTACTGTACCATAGCACCGAGAGTGTTTTGAAAATTAATGGTGGGCTAAGTGCTCCTTTTAAGGCATGTCGGGGTATACGTCAAGGTTGTGCATTGTCTGGAATGTTGTACTCCATTGCCATTGAGCCACTTCTGAACAAACTTCGCTCCGAGATTGAGGGTGTGGTATTAGGACAGGATGGTCTCATTTTCCATCAGTTGTCAGCTTACGCAGACGATGTTATGGCATTTGTAAGGGGACAGGCGGATATTGATAAGCTGGTTGCCATTGTCCGAGATTTTGGGACTATTTCAGCTGCAAGGGTGAATTGGGGTAAGAGCGAGGCTGTTGCAGTGGGGCAGTGGCAAAGGGGGCTACCTATTTTACCTGCTAATTTGGTTTGGAAGCAAAGAGAGATAAAGTATCTCGGGGTTTTTCTTGGTGATGAAGCAGCTCTTCAAAAAAACTGGGATGGTGCAGTGGAGAAAATGACTGGACGGCTAGCTAGGTGGAAATGGATACACAGCCAAATGTCATTCAGAGGAAGAGCGCTTGTAGCCAATAATTTGGCTGCATCAGTATTTTGGCACAGATTAGCATGTGTGGATCCTCCTGCTGGACTGCTGGCTCGACTACAAGCGATCCTGGTAAACTTTTTCTGGGACAAACTTCATTGGGTCCCACAGGCTGTGCTTTTTCTACCCAGGGAGGAAGGAGGTCAAGGATTAGTGCACCTTGTAAGTAGACTGGCAACTTTTCGCCTGCAGTTCCTGCAGATGTTCCTCACAGGCTCTGCGGACTTAGTGTGGAGAGGTGTGGCCTGCACCATATTGCGCCAGGCTGGTGGTCTGGAATTAGACAATGCTTTGTTTTTCATGGATTCTAAACAACTGGATCTTAGCGGACTACCTTCTTTTTATCGTGGACTTTTTAAAGCCTGGGGCTTTTTTAAAAGCTGCAGGTTGAAAGACAATACATCGCTGCATTGGTTGCTAGAAGAGCCCTTGATTAAAGGGGCTCGACTTGATGTGTCAAGTTGTGGAGTACCGGGCCTTACTCAGAGGCTGCGTGCGTCCAAGACTGTGACCCTGCGGAACTTGGTGGATGTGTCTGGACCAGGCTTGGACGATGTTCGGGCTGTGGCTTCCTTGTTAGGGCAGCGGTCCTTGCGTCACACAGAGGCCATCCTTGCTCTGTGGCTGAACAGGCTTTCTCGTGATGAACTGTCTTTGTTGCGGGGATACGCTGATGGCAGTATAGTGCCCAACACGGACGATCCTTTTCCAAGAATTGCTCTCACTCCGAATCTGGACACTGTATCTGGACCCTTGTTGGAACTTTCTGCACTGCAAGAATTGGATCTCCACTCTGTGACAGGCCAGGTTTTGTATAAGGGTTTTGTTAAGGTCTTTAATAAAACAGTTTTGAATGGTCGGCCTGACACGGTGTGGAGAGACAAGTTGGGGGTGGGGCTGGACAGACGGCCGATTTGGAGGGTGCTGTATAAGCCACCTCTGACAAAAAGGACTGGTGATCTCCAATGGAGGATTCTACATGGAATTATAGCCGTCAATGCCTTTGTTTCTGCTATTAACCCAGAAGTAAGTGACTCTTGTGTTTTTTGTGGAGTCAGAGAGACAGTTTTTCACTGCTTCTTAGAATGTTCAAGACTTGCTTCTCTTTTTGACACACTTGGTTTTTTATTTTCAGAGTGTGGGATGAATTTTAACTCTTGTACTTTTATTTTTGGTGCTGGGTACAGTCGAAAAGACCGTTTCAAGTGGCAATTGTTGAATTTTTTGCTTGGTCAAGCCAAATTGGCAGTGTACAACTCTAGACGGAACAAAATAGAAAATAGGTCTGGTCAGGAGGTGTTGCCTTTGTTCAAAGCTTATGTGAAATCCAGAATTGTTTTTGAGTTCGGGTTTTACAAAGCCATGAACAATATTCAGGTGTTTGAACTTGAATGGTGTTACAAGGGATTCCTGTGTAGTTTGGAAGAGGGGGAGTTGGTTCTTAGTACGCCTTGGAGTTGAGCGATGTACATGGTGATGTGTACATGTTTGTTTTCTATTGATTGTAATTTTTGTATTTGTTAAATAAAGTTCATTTTTTAAATCTCAAATCTCTTTCTCTCTCGGTGTTTCTTTCACTCAATCTCTCTCTCTCTCTCTCTCTTGCTTGCTCACTCACTTCCTCTCGCTCTTTCTCTCTCTTTTTCTATCTCTCTTTCTTTCTCTCTTGCTCGCTCACTCTCTCCTGGGACATTATAATACAGTGAAAAAGACTCTAGTCTGCCTGACCTAAACCACACTAAAAGAATGATCGAAGAATGAAGAAATTTTGTTTAAATTCTAATGCTGATATTTCTTAAATTTGGTATGTTTATGTACATATTTCAGCAATTATTACAGCTTATGGTGTAATATGACGGACCTTAAACTCAGCGATGAGGGGATTCTCACTCTGCTTCAGGGACGAGAAGTCCAGGCGCCGCTGGTAGTCTTCCAGATGCTGAAGAACACAAAACACAACAAACAAAACATTTTACCAGAGACGAAAACAACATTTACTGCTCTGAGAATTTGTCTTCATCACCTCTTGATATGATCATAAAAGCTGCACACACAGGAACAATGGTGCTACATTCAAACTGTGCTTTTGGGATGAGCTGGGGTCTAGAGATTTCATGTAAGGCGCACTTAAAATACTTTAATTCTTCCAAAAATCTTCAGTGTGCCTTATAGTCCGGTGTGCCTTATATGTAAATTTTACCAGTCAGGAGGAGCTTTACTCACTCAAATAAACAGTTTTCAGGAGGAAAATCTGTGTAGATTTACAATGAGCACTTGTTTTTGACGATTCTTTAAGAACCTGTTGAATTAGAAGTAAAACATGGCGACACCCCTGTTCCTTACTAGTGTCACATAATGCACCTTAAAATCTGGTGCATCTTACAGTGAGAAAAGAACGTATTATTATTTTTTTGCTAAAAGCAATCAAATCCTCACAACTGCGATGCTCCTAAATTAAAGATTCTTGACAGCTGCTCCAACAAAATAAGAACAAAATACTTTATTAAACCTTTTATATATAGTTGGTGCAAGATCAGACGCCCTGTTTTATTCAGAATAATGTCTGATTTAGCTGAATAATAACTGAGGGTTAGAAATTCAGGATTCAAGAGTGGTTTTAGGTTTTTGCTGGATATAAGGGGAGACTGACAGCTTAATCACGCTGAATGAAGTGCTCACCTGCTTATTTTCAGACTCCTTTACTGCCTGGTTAACGTGGTTGAGAATCTTCCGACAGCAATCAGCTGCTCTCCTCACCTTGTCTTTCTCTTTAGCATCATCTGCAGACAAGCAACGCACACAATCACACACACAGGATTAGATATAATATCCAAGAAGTGGACTACAAAATATTATTGACCTCAATAATATTTGATAATCGTTATATCGTCCATTGTATTTATTTAAATGTTTGTTCACATATATAACAGAGAGCAGTATTTTAGCTAGTCATGTTAATGACCTATGCTTCAATAACTGCAACTCCATACACACAGTGTGAACTACAGTGGGTACAGAAAAGAGTTTATATTTTCCAAACTATGATTGTTTGAAAATTTGTTGTATTTAAAAAGGTAATAAATGCTTTGAAATTCTATACTATTATCATTAATTTGAACATGAAGTTGGATGTAAATGGTCTTTAAATTACAATTTTGGTAGTCGACTAATCTGATGATCATTTTTTCGATTAGTCGATTAGTGAACGATTATTTCTGCCATGTCCTCCATCTCTAAAAAAAACACAGACCAAGTTTCTTCTGTTCCCAGCACTTTTACATTAACGATTAACGATTAGTCGACAATGAAATTTGTAGTCGACAAATTTAAACAATCAACATTGTCGATTATATCTACTAATCGTTGCAGCCCTAGTTCTTTGCAGTTCTTTTAGAATGTCAAGTGGGCCAAAATTTAGCTGGCAGAACTTAAACACTCTGTAATTCTCTCCCCAAATGTGCATCAGGCCCGTTCTGAAAGGGTCCGGTTTGCTAATCCCTGTTTAAGTGGAGTCCCGCTGTATTTAGTTAGCATTTGGCTAACAGCCAGCGCTGGTCCCGTGAAAACGCCTTCATTACTGTGAGCTGGGGTGGAAACGGCTGAGCCTGTGCAGGGTAGCGCTCGGGTCGGGACAGGACGGGAGCGTCCTCTGGCAGCCCTTGCTGAGTGAGCCACAGCGGGGCACGTGGGCGAGAACAGCACAGCAGGAAGCAGCAGAGAGAGAAAGGACAGAGCCATCAGTGACGCTCATCTCACCACGTCACACCATCAGCCAACCACTCAGACTCAGACTCAGAACAGGCCACGAAACCGGTTCCATCAGGGTAATGCTTTTAAAGACCTTTTAAGACCTCAATAAATATAATTTAAGACCCAAAAATGAAGTCATAATATCTTCGGTAGAAAATAATTTAATGTATTGGAAAACAAAACTTTGTGATGCCGAGCAGAGCCAACATAAACATATGAAAGCTGCATTGCGTTAAACAACACAATGAATTGCATGTAGGAACCATAAAAAATAATGAAATAATGGTAATGTTAGTATGTTAATATGTTAGCTAGCTCGTTGCTAATGTTACCTTTCTCTCCACTAACTTTAGTTCTTTCCCCAGTAATATAGGTAACTTGCCGCTAATAGTAGTATGTTATCTAGCTCTCCGTTAATCTTGGTTCTCTCTCCAGTAACGTTAGCTATTTAAGTGCTAATGTTAGCTAGCTCTCCACTAACTTTATTTTTTTCCCCAGTAACATAGCTAACTCGCTGCTAATGTTAGTATGTTAGCTTGTTCGCAGCTAAGGTTACCTAGCCCTTCACTTACCTTTGTTCTCTCCCAGGTAACATAGCTATCTCACCTCTAAAATTACTATGTTAGCTAGCTTGCTGCTAACCTTAGTTCTCTTCCTGGTAATGTACCTAACTCGTCGTTAACATTAGTATGTTAGCCATCTCTCCACTGACCTTAGTTCTCTCCCTGGTAACATAGCTAACTCGCTGATAGCGTTAGTATGTTAGCTAGCTCTCCGCTAACCTTAGCTCTCTTCCTGGTAACGTAGCTAACTCGCTGATAACCTTAGTTCTCTCCCCACTAACAAAGCCAACTCTCCGCTAACATAAGTATGTTAGTTTGCTCGCCGCTAACCTTAGTTCTCTACCTGGTAACGTTAGCTCATTCGCCGGTAAGGTTAGTATGTTAGCTTGCTCGCCGTTAACCTTAGTTCTCTACCTGGTAACGTAGCTAACTCGCCACTAACGTTAATATGTTACCTAGCTCACCGCTAGTGTTAGAATGTTAGCTAGCTTACTGCTAATCTTAGCTAGCTCTCCGTTAAGCTTAGTTCGCCCCTGGGTAACATAAGCTTACTTGCTTCTAACTTTACTATGTTAGCTAGCTCACCACTAACCTTAGTTCTCTCCCCAGTAACGGTAGCTAGTTCGCTGATAATGTTAGCTAGCTCTCCACTAACCTTAGCTGTCTCCCCTGTAACATAGCTGACCCGCTGCTAATGTTAGTATGTTAGCTAGCTGAGTGCTAATCTTAGCTAGCTCTCTGCTAAGCTTAGTTCTCTCCCTGGTAACTGGTATCTAGTGCGCCACTAATATAAACTAGCTGTCCACTCACCTTAGTTCTCTCCCCTGTAATGTATCTAACTTGCCACTAATGTTAGTATGTTATCTAGCTTGCGGCTAACGTTACTATTTTAGCTAGCTCTCCGCTAACCTTAGCTCTCTCCCCGGTAAATGTAGCTAAATCATTACTAAAGTTAGTATTTTAGCTAGCTCACTGCTAACTTTAGTTCTCCCCCCACTTTTAGTAGTTAACTAAAATAAAAAACACTGTATTGCTATTATACATTTGTGTCTTTAATTTGTGCTATTGGACGTTTTGCTGCTTATCCCTTTCTAATTATCCTTTATCCAAAGGACTGAGTACTGTTTTTTTTTTTTTATAAATAAAATTTATCACACAATGGCACACACATTTGGGGCACTAAACTTCTTGGTTCTTATGAAATTCAAAGACCTGTTTTAGAAAGTATTCCCATGAACATTAATGTATAGGCTATAGAATTTACATATTATACATATGCGCTACTTCAGTAGACCAGAATAAGAGAGAAAGATGTGTGTGTATGTGAGGCAGCAACAAGTACCAGTGTACTTGGCGATGTTCTCCAGTAGCAGCGGATACTTTGTGAGCCTCTGCATCTCGGCTGGAATGATGTCCTTGAGCTGCAGCCTCCGACACAACCGATTACTCTCCGCCTCCTGTGGACAGAACACACACAATGGCCCAAATGGCCCACTCAGGACATCGTATGCTAATAGATAACAAAACATGAACATGCGTTCTGTCCTTCAGTCAAGGAGAACTCTTCTGAGAGAGCGTCTCAGTGATGTCTCTGCGTTTGCGTAGTTGGCTTATGATCAAAACAGCACCAGAGGAAGAGTCTCAAAAGACTTTCGGGTAAAAACGCTCCTGTTTCTTTGGCTCGAGTCACGTCCTTGTTAGTGATGCTCTTTGGAGAACTTTCAAGGTAAAGTGCTTCCCTTTAAACAACACACTGAACCATAAAACCCTCACCCACACACAGTCACATGCATCTGAAATGATATTTTTGCACTGAATAGATTAACTTTGTGATTTTCTTCTTGATTTTTGATTATTTGGAAAGCAACACTCATTTCTGGATGTAGATGTAGAACACGACAGATGGTATTATTGTTCTTCGTTTATTGGCTAGCATCAGATTCATGGGTCAAAATTAATAAACAGAAAGAGAAGAATGTGCTTTCTGTATCCTGCAGCAAAAAAATGGAATTTGTTCTACTGTATAAATCATATTTTTTGCACTATAAGATGCACTTAAATTCTTTAAATTTCCCAAAAATCATCAGTGTACCTTATAATCCTTCTATCAGTCAGGTATTAAGGAGTAGTAAAGACACTCTGCTGAAGTACAGAGTTATACAGGTTATACAGTTTCAGCTTAGTTCTCCAGAGGTATTAGCATTATCCACTAACCGTGCTAAGCGCTTGAGCTTTTGCCGTTCAGAGGTGAGTATTATCGGCCTGTAGCCTGCTGCTAACCCCGGCTAGCACTGCTGGAGCAGCATTAGCATTAGTCGCTAACCGCACTAAGCACTAGCTCTTTCACCGTTCACAGGTGAGTATTATCAGAGTATTATTAGCCTGTTTCTAACCCCAGCTAGCATGTTTACTAGCGCAAACCGTGGCTTGCGCTAGTGGTTACCCGCTAATGATAATAATGCTGCACCACGCATTAGTGGAAATCTGGAAATCTCAGCTTACTGTAAATAAACAGAAGCGCTTTACTCTCCCAAATAAACAGTTTTTAGGAGAGAAAATATCCAGAGTAGCATAACATAATCCAAAAGCAGTGTGTAAGACTGGTGGAGGAGAACATGATGCCAAGGTGCATGAAAACTGATTAAAAAACAGGGTTATTCCACCAAATATTATATAAAATAAATGGAATATTAAATAAGTGAAAGCCATTTACTCACCAAAATAAACAGTTTTCAGGAGAGAAATCTGTGGGTGTAGATTAATATTCTGCACTTGATTACCTCTAAAAGAAAATAGTTTTATTTTTTCTTTTTCTTTTTTTAAGAATTACAGTTCTGTTTACTTAGCTTAAGTTAGCTTAGCTTTAAAGGTCTCGCCGCCCAACTGGGAGACCAGCTGAATTAGAAGGAAAACATGACGACACCCCTGTTCCTTACTAGTTAGTGCGTCTTATATAAATGTGTCTTATGTAGGAAAGTAGTCCAGGAAAGAGATGTTTATTGACAGTGCAATCTTATAATTTGAAAAATACGGTACATAATAATGGAAAATGCAGGTAAATGTTCTCGTCTTCTCTATTTGTGGTCAATCATTCTAGTTCTAGATTGTTTTAGTTTGACATATAAAAGAGCTCCATGGCTTTAACTTCCTAACACGCCTGACTCCTTCTACTCCACTGGCTGGTTCATGATTATGATCCACCATCAGGAGCTGGAATCAGATTCAGGGTCAGAGTAACTTCACCTCACCTGCATGAAGGTGGCGAATCGCTGGTCCTTCTTCTGCCGGCTCTTGATGAGCTCCAGAGCGAAGGGCTGATTGCTGCAGAACGTGCCCACAGCCCTCCTCATCTTCTCCTCCTCTCCTCCGCTGAACTGGAATAGAAAAGAACGCCAATGGAGGAGGTCAAACTTCTGGTTCAACAATACGAGTTCGGTGTAATTTGGAGGGAAAAGTAAATAAATCTTTTGAGTTTCTTTGATTTTACCAAATTGAAAACCTCTGGAATATAATCAAGAGGAAGATGGATGATCACAAACCATCAAACCACCAAACTGAACTGCTTGAATTTTTACACCAGGAGTAAAGCAGCATAAAGTTATCCAAAAGCAGTGTGTAAGACTGGTGTTGGAGATGCATTAAAAAAACTGTGATTAAAAACCAGGGTTATTCCACCAAATATTGATTATTTCTGAACCCTTAAAACTACTTTATGAATATGAAATTGTTTCAACGTTGCATTATTTGAGGTCTGAAAGCTCTGCATCTTTTTTGTTATTTCTGACTAGGGGTGGGCGATATGGCTCTAAAATAATATCACGATATTTCAGGGTATTTTTGCGATAACGATATACTTGGCGATATAGGAAAACTAAAATAATTCATTCATTTCAGGAATATAGTATAATAGTATAACAGTATAATCATGTGTTAAAATAAATAATATAGCATAAAATAATATAATGAAGCAAATAATATTGCAGAATATTTAGTGCATGCATATAAACTGCAAACTAAAACAATTATACAATCAATACACCTAAAGCTTCACAGTAAATAATAGACTACTTTTAAAATCATGATATTTCTGTGTCACGATATATTATATATGATATAATATTGCCCAACACTATTTCTGACAATATTTTTATTTGGAATTTGGGAGAAATGTTGTCTGTAGTTTATAGAATAAAACAACAATGTTCATTTTACTCAAACATAAACCTATAAATAGTAAAATCAATTTTACTAATCAATTTTATTAACTTAGGAAAAGTTAAAGTAGTAGAAATGTTTTTCCAGATCTGTATAAAAATGACAGATCTATACATTCTGTATTTAGCTCATCCCTTACGCATTTATAGAAGATATTTGAAGAATTCTTTATACACCCAATCCAATTATAGCTCATCAAACTCACTCATAGCAACTGTCGATCATCAAGATGCCACTTACCCAAGACAGCAAATCATCTCCAATTTGGTCGACAACTGATGAATCATTCTTCTTGCGTATCGCCGCCATCTGCTCCGAGATATTCACTGAAATACGTAAGGAATTATTGAGTCCTCTTGAATATGGAGTACACAGTCATTCATGTGGGTAGTAATGAAACATGCACACATACCATGGAGCTGGATGATCTCCTCCAGGTTGGTGAAGATGTTTTTGATGTCAGCAGGGGGCAGTATATTGTCTCTGGAGAGTTTTTGGTAGAAGACGCTGTCCAGGACTTTCAGCATGCGTACATGTGCACGCTCAGTGTAGAACAGCTCTGCAGAGAATGATTCATGGTGTAAGAAAACTTTTCTGTACATTCTGAAAGGCTATGACTTGTGTTTTTACAAATGTTAGAATGCAATTATTAAAAAAACAAAACAATTAATTCGGAGTGGTGTATAAGTATGTATACAGTAACGTAGTACTGTATTATTTGCAATATAAGGCACAATGGATTATAAGGAGCATTATGTGCCTCTAGTAAAGAACAGGGGCGTCACCATGTTTTCCTTCAAATTCAGCTAGTTTAGCTAAGCTAAGCAAAGAAAACAGATTTCTCTCCTGAAAACGGTTAATTTGGGTGAGTATAAGTGCCTCCATTTATTTACAGCGAGCTTAGATTTCCAGATTTACACTATAGCTGGGTGCTGCAGCATTAGCATTAGCAGCTAACCGCTAAACACCACCCGACAGCACTACACTGAGGAACCCTGAGTGTTCTGGAAAAAAGCGAGGTTGAAATTAGCTAGCGGTTCATCCCACATAGCTTGTTTTAACACTGTAAACAGGCAGACTACAGACTAACATACTCACAAATACTTCAGCAAAGTGTCTTTACTGCTCTTTACAACCTGACCGGTGGAATTCTGTTTTTACGCTCCAAAAATCCTGAACTCTTTAGCAATTAATATTCATCAGGCATCAATTGTTACTAGCTTTAAAAAACAGCTAAAAAGCTTATTTTCTGTTCTTTGTTCATATTTAAATCTTATTATTTTATTGACTTTGTTGTTCTAATTTCTTTTTTTATGTTGATGATATTCTATATTTTATTTAAATATTTCATGTTTAATGTTTTATTCATTACTGATCAATATAAAAGCAGAGACACACAGAGTCACCTGACCTGAAAACGATAACAGCACGAATGCTGATTTTTGCTGCACAAACCAGCACAAACTCAGCAACTAACGATTGGAAACCTTTTTTATTCTGTAAGAAATCCAGCGCTATATTGCTGTTTTAATAAATACATAAGTAAATTTTAAGCACTAAATTTAAATAATTCAGTTCATATTAGGACTGAAATTTATATGTGGCGGGCAGGTGCAGAATTAAAACAACCGTTTTTTGAGGAGAGCAGGCGGTAACGGGACTAAAACAAGCGGAAGGGGTTTTAAAAATGAATGATCTAGGTTTACCATCATTAGAGTATGTGTAGAGTATGTCACATGGATGAGCAGCTTACCAGCCACCTAAAACCAGCTATCAGCAAAAGTTGGCCTAGGGCTGTGTATACGAGCTGAGTGTGCATTTCAACAACTTAAACAGAGCAGAATTCACTAGTTTAAAGAGAGACCAGTAGGAGAATTTAATATATGCATTACAATCATGCAAATTGCTAAGTGATCACTTCCGATTCACTGAGACGATAAATTATTTAAAACAATCAAGTAAAGCTAAGTAGTCGAGACAGCCTGATTAAAAAGTAAGGACTGTGAATTTTCAGTGTCTTTTTTTAGTGTTTTTTTTTTTTCTTCACAAACTGCCCTGTCCTGGTGTTGTGTTGTGAGACGCTACCGTTAATGACTTCCTGTCTCTTGATCTCGTGAGGAGTCAGTCCAGCCAGAACCTCACGCCCCACCAGCTGCTGCCAATTCGGAGGATCCACATCAGAGTACACACCACCACCGCCGCCTCCGCCATCGTCCTCACTCAGCACCTCCTCTAGCCTGAGAGTGAAGAGTAAAGACAGAGAGCAGAAGGAGACAGAGGATTAAAAAAAAGATAAAAAAGAGAGACCCAGCATGAGAGAAGATGATGAATCTCAGACCATGAACTAATGACTTGTTTATGAAACATCGAAATAAAGTAGAGAAAAGAAAAGAGCAGGAATCAGCCAGTACCTCCTGCTCAGCTTAGGCGTGCCCACATCCACCAGGAGTCTAGAAAAACACAGTACAGATCTATTCATTCCTCTCACACACAATCAGCAAATACAAATACTGGATTTTCACACTATAAGGCGCACCAGATTACCAAATTCCACACATATAGCACACCAGAATATAAGGTGCATTTTGAACGACACAAGTAACTAGTAACTACTAGTAAGGAACAGGGGTGTCGCCATGTTTTCCTTATACTCCGGCAAGTTTTGACCAATAGGTAGCGAGACCTGTACGGCTAAGCTAAGTAAACAAAACTATCATAAAAAAAATAAATAAATAAAGTAAATTCAGACTTCAGTCAATCGAGTGCTGGATATTAATCTACACAGACTTCTCTCATAAAAACTGTTTATTTGGGTGAAATATATACTTCCGTTTATAAACAGTAAGCTTAGATTTACAAATTTCTCCAGCACTAAGGTTGGAGCATTAGCATTAGCGGCTAATGCCACACGATAGCGCTACACTGAGGAGCCCTGAGTTCCAGGGTGACATTAGCTAGCGGTTCTTCTCACGTAGCTTGTTTTAGTCAATATGCTCACTCTTGAACTAGAATAAAAGGTGCATTTTATACGACACAAGTAACTCGTAACTACTTGTAAGGAACAAGGGTGTCGCCATGTTTCCCTTGTAATTCAGCAGGTCCGACCACTGGGTGGCGAGACCTGTACAGCTAAGCTAAGTAAACAAAACTATAATTTTTTTAAATAAAAAATTACTGTTCAGACAAGTCAATTTAAACGAAGTCAAACGAGTGCTTGATATTAAACTAGACAGATTTCTCTCATAAAAACTTTTATTTACATTAATATTTATTTACAGTAAGTTTAGATTTACAGATTTCTCCAGCACTAAGGCTGGAGCATTAGCATTAGCGGCTAGTGCCACCTGATAGCGCTACACCGAGGAGCCCTGAGTTCCCCTTCTAATTCAGCAGGTTTTTAACACTGGGTGGCGAGACCTGTACGGCTAAGCTAAGTAAACAAAACTATAATTCTTTTTTTTTTTAATTACAGTTCAGACAAGTCAATTTAGACTTCAGTCAATCGAGTGCTGGATGTTAATCTACACAGATTTCCTTGGGTGTGTAAAGCACTTCTGTTTATTTACAGTAAGCTTAGATTTACAGATTTATCCAGCACTAAGGCTGGAGCATTAGCATTAGCGGCTAATGCCACCTGATAGCGCTACACTGAGGATCCCCTAGTGTTTTTAGGTAAGCGAGGGCGATATTAGCTAGAGGTTTGTCCAACGTAGTTTGTTTTAACATGGTAAACGCGCAGGCTACAGTCCCATATGCTCGTCTTTGAATGGAAAAAAAATAGCTAGCGCTTCCTGCGGTTAGCGACTAATGCTAACGCTGCTCCAGCAGTGCTATCTGGGGTTAGCAGCAGAGTAATTTAGGCTAATAAAACTCACCTCTAAATGACAAAACAGCTAGTGCTTCTTGTGGTTAGCAGCTATGGCTAATACTGTTGGATAACTAAACTGAAACTCTTATATAACGCTGAGCTTTACTGCTCCTTAATACCTGACCGGTAGAATTCATACATAAGGAGCATCAGATTATAAGGCGTACTGTCTATTTTTGGGGAAATTAAAGGATTTTAATTGAATTTTATAGTGTGAAAAACTACGGTAATCACAAACAAGCAAGACATCAGTAAACGCTGCTTTCTGCAATACAGTACAGCAGTTTACACAAGCAATGAAGAATCAATTTCAGTGCAGGACAGGCTGATGCAAACGCACAGTGGCATTAAATTAACATCAGACTTGAGTGAGCAAAGACTCGACTGCCGTGAAAAAGCAGAGCAAGGATGCTGGCGCTGTACCTGTCTCCATCTCTCTCCTCATCCAGTTGCTCCAGGCCGCAGGGGGGGTAGTCGCAGGGAGGGTAAGGGCCATCCAGACCCTCCACAGCCTGCACACCATCACTGTGACGAGGGACCACGGAGGACGGGCTTCCCCCTGGAGAACACAACAGAGAACATAAAGGTCACAACAAAGACAACAAAGGTCTCCTTCCACTAAAATCCACTTTCCTTTAACTTTCTGGACCTGGTCTACCCACCTCTGTGTGTGTGTAACTATAGGTTTAAATAGGATCTCCAGTGGATTTGGTGTTTTACAGAGACTCTAAGACTAGGTCAGTGGCTGAACTGCACTTAGCAGGGCATTATTACACATGTTATAAAGTAACATATGACATTATAAAAACTGTTATTAGTGTAGAAATGTCTATATTTAAACAGTTGTTTTTTAACTGTTGTCCGTCTCACTGCCTCCTGTGTCGCAGTGCTGTAAGCCAATCGGAGGCGCTATGTTTGTATATATGAATATTCATGAGCAAGAGCCGAAATCCTATCCTAAACGAATCTTGTAGTAGAACTGGATTTAGCAGAGGATTGATTGATTGATTTAAAAATATACAAATAAATAAATAAAAAAAGTATATATATATGTACCTTTTTATTCAATTAAATGAATTAATATATGCATTTGTTTTATTATCGTACTGACTGATTAATTGTTTTCCTTCTGTTAGTTGTGCATTAAAATCATTTTATTAAATCTATTTATTCATTTGTGCGATTTTTCTACATATACAGCTCTGGAAGAAAATAAGAGAGCACTTAAAAATGATGAGTTTCTTTCATTTTACCAAATTGAAAACCTCTGGAATATAATCAAGAGGAAGATGGATGATCACAAACCATCAAACCACCAAACTGAACTGCTTGAATTTTTGCACCAGGAGTAAAGCAGCATAAAGTTATCCAAAGGCAGTGTGTAAGACTGGTGGAGGAGAACATGATGCCAAGATGCATGAAATAAAAACTGTGATTAAAAAACAGGGTTATTCCACCAAATATTGATTTCTGAACTGTTAAAACCTGAATATAAATATGAACTTGTGTTTTTGTTCTTTGCTTTATTTGAGGTCTGAAAGCTCTGCATCTTTTTTGTTATTTCAGCCATTTCTCATTTTCTGTAAATAAATGCCCTAAATGACAAAAAAAATTATTTGGAATTTGGGAGAAATGTTGTCTGTAGTTTATAGAATAAAACAACAATGTTCATTTTATTCAAACATAAACCTATAAATAGCAAAATCAGATAAACTGATTTATAGACTGAAGTATTTACCATGATCTGGGTCTCTGAAGGCAGTGTCTGAGGCTGGGCTGTAGATGGTGCTGCAGGGAGATGCAGAACTGCAAGCAGGATTCTGGACGAGGTCTGATCCCTCGCTGGACTGACTCCCCCGCAAACGCCCGCCCTCTGCTGGATCACACGTCCCCATCACCGGCTGGGACAGCTGCTTCTGCGGCCTCTGCTTATTTCCATCCACAGAGCGACCAGCTTCTTACACACACACACAAGGACAGAGACACCAAAAAGATTTACACAATATAAAAGGATTTATTCTGAATTTATTTTAGCATATATCAAAGGAACTTAACCATTTCAGCCCTAAATTATCTCCAGTGATGGAAAAAATATATAAAAGAATGGTGTTTCTCTCTGTATTGCACAGAAAAGAAGACTCTTATATTCTACTATATTGCAAATAATAAAAAATGAAACTACTTGACTTGACTATATTCTACTATATTGCAAATAAATCCAATTGGCTAAAATATTAAACAGTTAATTTTAATTTCCATTGCATTGGAAGCCTGTGTGTAATATTTTATATTTCGTATTAACCTTTTGTATTCCATAAACCATCCCTGAACAATAAAAAACATGAATAAAAAAAGTGTTTTAAATCATATTATATAATTTACTAAAAACAGCTGTTACTTTGCCTCAATGGCTCCCTATAGTATTACTGTTTTTCAGTGGTTTTGTTCATTGGCTGGTTCACGGTCTGTTCTGATGGACAACAACTTTCAAATAAGTTATTTGCAAACATTTCAAAATGAAGAAATTACATGAGTCTGAAAGGGTTAATTCCTTTAAATTCTTTATAGGTTAGGGTTGTCCTTTAAACGAACTGTAAAAAATGTCTGATGAGAAGTCAGTTTTTCTTACATCACAAACTTATTAAGAACAAACTTATTTTAATACAATATATGGAGAGAAAAGTATTGGGACATTAATTTCCTCTCTAAAATCAAGAGTATAAAAAATATCCTGCTTTTGTTGAAGTAACTATCTTTACTGTACATGTTTATCTTCTTTAGGGAGTCATATTCTTTTTTTAAATGTATTTATTTTAAATTTTATCCCATTTTCTCCCCAATTTACACAGGCAATTAACCCACCCACTCTTTAGGACTCCTCCTATCACTAGTGATACCCCCCTAACACCAGGAGGGTGAAGACTAGCACAGGCCTCCTCTGATACATGTGAAGTCAGACTCCGCCTCTTTTTTTGAGCTGCTACTGATGCAGTATTTGCCGAGTAGCATCAACGCTCGGAGGAAAGCGCAGCGACTCGGTTCTGATACATCAGCTCACAGATGCAGCCTTGTGCTGATCCACATCACCCTGATGAGTGATGAGGGGAAAAAGCGCCATCTATTCGAACCAGCGATGATCCGATCCTTGGGTCTCCAGTTAACAAATACTTTCAGTTCAGTGTGCATTATTATTATTATATGTTAAGTAACAGTACTAATATATTTAAACAGGGCTATAGTTACTTATATTGCAAGGTGCAGCAGCAGAAGCTTCAGGAGTTCTGTTCTCATGTTTCTTCAGGCATTCACTACTTCAGTGTGTAAGCTTGTTATGCTAACTTGTTAGCGTTAGCTAATGAGCTCTGCTAGTGTGCTTCTTCAGCGCTCTGCAGTGCCTCTAGTGGTATGGTGGTGTGTGAGAAATGAATACCGGTTCTAATGTCTAATGTACAATAAGCTTACTTCAGTTCTTAGTGTTTAAATGATAATTTTTTTTGTCATTTTTTTGAGAATGAGTGCTGTCATGTTTACCAGATGGCGCATCAACACGGCTGGGCCAGCGTGAAGGTCCCAGGATGTTGAAACGTGGCTTCTTCACCTTCTCCTCCCCCTCCTTCTCTGGGTTGCTGCTCTTCTGTACAGTTTTCTGAGAGGAAAGTTTGATGCTTAAGGTAGGTGATCATCGTAAAATCGAAAACGAAATCAAAATCAGTTACAGGGAGAAAGAAGAAAAGGAAACCCCGAAAACGCCATACCTTTATCTTGGGCAGGAAGTTGATGCGCACACGTTTGGACTCCAGGTTGCGCTGTTCTTTGCTCCTCACTCCCAGCAGCTTCATGTAGCTTAAGATCACATACTGTATTGTGGTGCTAAAAGGATTTAAAGGAGCCCTTTTTTAGATCACATCCTCATTTCTATTTTCCTTTTAGTACACAACCCAAATAAGAATCCAGCTGGAGAATCTGAGGCATGCTCATTTAAGGTATTCTCATGTTCGAGCCTGTTGAGCACTGCAGACTCCATGTGGCCACCTCCTTCTGTTCCACAGCACTCCCATCTTACTGTGCCTTCTGCCATATGTCACAATCTCGCTCCCTGCTCTCCTCTCTTGCCCTGCATGTGTCCTGTACATTCATAAATCATATGGACTATGGTGCAGCCAGATGGCATCTCAAATATGTTTGCCTAGATTGTTCTAAATGAGGAGGCAGAGATGCATGAAGACTGGGGCTCTCGCCGAGCTGTTCAGCAAGTTGTGCTTTTGCTAACTCTTAAGAATCATCACATCTGACTTCAGCTGTCTGCTTAGCTCTTTTATGTTTAAAGGAATTGAATTTTTCTCTTACCATTTATCTTCTTCTGCAGCCAGCGATGTTAACCTGTTGCAGAACACAGAGATAAAACAAATTAAGAGCAGTTTTCATTAATCTGTATTATGTATCACGGTATAATCAGTATATTTCAAGATGATTGCATGATAATCAAAATTTGGAATCATGAAATCATTTATGACTTTTTCATGCCTTCTCAGCCAATGTTAATGACCATAGACATGGCAAGACACACAAAAACTAAAAATCCATGTCAAAACTGGTTATAGTAGGCCTACGTCTCACAGAAAATTAATCGAAAACACTTTGAAATGTGACGTTTTCCTAGCTGAATATCATTTATGCATATTTTGCATGCATCTGCTATCATGCATGTGTCTAAACAAAGCCAGACAGCATTAAATCAGCATTTTTCTCACTGTGTGAATTTACAGTTATAGTTAAAGCTAAAACTCCAGTCTGAATAGCACACACAGAGAGCTAGCTATGTTAATGCAAAGATATGTTTTATTTTTTAATTTCCATGACTTTTCCAAACTTCTGGGGTTTTAAGCTATTTTCAGACCTGGATACGTTTTGGAAGACTTTCCAGATTTTTCATGACCAAACGAACCCTGGATAAATACACCATATATCCAAATTTAAAATAAGTTGCACCTTTTGCTGACACGGATGTGCAATTCCATACACACAGCTTGTCCAGTCCTTGTAGAGAATTACTAAATATAAAACAGGACTCTCTAAAGCAAAACATCATGAACCTATTTCTTCTGTTATTGTTTTTTATAATGCTTATTATTTTTTACTCCTTTTTGTCCTTAGTTTTATTTATTCATCTGTAGCTGCATTCATTAAATCTATGATTTTTTTGATTTCCAGCAAATGCTTGATTTTAATCTTATTTGTTTTTATATCTTATTTTAAAATATCTTATATATCTTACTAAAATGCTGTGAAATGAGTTGCCACCTCAGATTTAATTGGCACCCACTCTATTACATTTTTAATCCAGTCTAAAAGCTCATTACTATTCTATGGCTTTCATTAAATTGTTTTGTTTGTTTAAATTTGGTTTATTAGGACTGTACTTTAATGTGCGTCTTCAGCAGCGAACAGCATTTTAGAGCACTGGACAAAATTAGTATTGAGGTAATATATTTTACTTTTTCAAAATGTGACCTGGTAATGAGAAACGAAAGCTAACATATATCTTTATAGATCTGTGTATGTTTGATGGTATGTGGTGATGGAAATGATTCTGGAACCAAACTTTTTTCTGCAAAAAGATCTTAACTTTTTGTTATACTGTGTTTATATTTTTACCTGCAAATGTTCTAAAGTGATAAGCAAAAACACTTTAATTGCAGAGATACCTTTAAATAATGTTTTTGTTTATGGAAATTGAAATATATACATATATAATATGCATAATACTGTCCTTATTGTAATATCACGTTGTCTTTCACACACTGAAAGGCTGTTTTTATGTATAGCAGTTTAAGTAACTCTTACAGGATGTCGTCTATCTTGGAGACGATGTTCTCGGCGCTGGATCTTTCCCTCTCCATGGCAGGACTGTCTCTAATCTGCTCCATGTCCAGCTGAGCCAGTTCTCCATCAGCCAGGGTCAGCCCCATACTGCGCTTCTGCCTGCATGACCACACACACAACATTTACAGGAGTTTCATCACTAAAAATTAGAAAATTAATTATTAGTGTCCATTCCTTAATTCCTCTGTGACGAGGAGCTGAAATTAGCTTTGATTAGCTTTTGTTTTACTTTATTTTTCCATTCCGCCTTAAATGCTGCAGCCCCTGCCATCTGTTTGCACCATTTAAAATGGAACGGGAAAGTTAGCTAGGTACCTAGCTACTGAGACAAACTACTAGCAATCTTTTTTTATGCTTGTTATGAAGAATTCGGCCATAAAACATTGAAACTACACATTAAACTATGGTAATATAAAAATGTAGTCATAATTCTTTGAGTTCTCTCCCCGGTAACTTGGATGGATGGATGAATACTTTATTGATCCCCAAGGGGAAATTCTAGACATCCAGCAGCAGGTATAATACACAAAGTTACAAACTGAATACACAAAGTTAAAATATAAAGATAAACATACATTTAAATACAATCAAATATAAAATAGAATGTACACTGTAAAAATACAGTCTTTAGTGTGTGTGTAATGTAGAATGGAGGTAGTGCAGTTGAACAATAGACAGTGAACACCAGTTGATAAAGTGCATAATGTTAGCTAGCTCTCCGCTAAGCTCAGTTCTATCCCCGGTAACATTAGCTAGCTCATTTAAACTAGCTAAAGTTAGTATGTTAGCTTGCTGCTAACTTTAGTATGTCAGCTAACTCGCCGCTAATATTAGCTAGCTTCCCGCTAACCTTAATTTTATCACTGGTAACGTTAGCTAGCTCACTTTAGCTAGCTAAAGTTAGCATGTTAGCTAGCTCGCCACTAAAGATAAAATGTTAGTTAACTCTCAGATAATGTTAGCAAGCTTTCCGCTAACCTTAGTTCTATCCTGGTAACGTTAGCTAGCTTGCATTAGCTAGCTAAAGTTAGTATGTTAGCTTGCTGCTAACATTATTTAGCTTGCCACTAACATTAGTATATTATCTAACTCAGCGCTAATGTTAGCTAGCTTTCTGCTAACCTTAGCTAGCCTGCTTCAGCTAGCTAAAGTTAGTATGTTTAGGTTAGATTAGATGTTTATGATAGGCCGCTGTGTTTTCAAACCGGCATTAAATGCACCGACTGAAAATTTAATACCTACAGAAAATTTACAGTAATTTAAGACCCTAAATACCCAGATTTTAATTTAAGACATTTTAACCCTGTAAACTGCTGGTAATGTCAGGTGTCTCACCTGAAGTCCTCTAGAATCCTCTGGACTTCAGGAAGAACTGTGTCCTGCGTTGTCTGGATAAACTGTCGATGCAAGTCCTCAGGAATTAACTCTGGCCTCCGCCGTTCTACAGAAAGCACACAAACACACAGAGAGAGACACATACGTAGAGTTCATATATTACTAATATACACACAGAATTTAATTTCTCTTTTGCCAGCACATGTTTAATGCATCTAACTTATGTGGAATACATAGAGCACTCTGAGCACGTAAGCACGTAGGTTTACACATAGCAATTACAATTACAACTGCTCCACTGAGGGCTGAGAAACGATTATTTAGGCTGCAGTTCATTTAAATACACAAACATACAAACTTTCAAATGCACAGCAGGAAAAGCTGCAGGGCAGGGAGCAATCTCTCACCAACAAGAAACACTCGAACACAGCAAATAAACAGAACACAACTCCAAAACAACTAATTACAACCTCAATTTACATTGTTCATTATTTCTCAGGACCAATTTAAATGAGATTTATAGTCTGAACACACACTTACCCAATTCAGAGGAGATGGATTCAGGCACAGCTACTCTTAAGTTCTGTTAAACGAGAAATAATTACCAGATTAACAGGAGAAAGAGTTTACATTAAATACATAATATACATTTTGCATGAAATGGGATAAATGTGATCAGTAGGATGGAGGAATGAATGGAATCAGAGGGATGGATGGATGGAATGTGAGGGGTGGATAGATGGGAGGACAGGTTTGAGGGATGTATGGATATCAGGAGAAAGGGAGGGATGAATAGATGAGAGTGGGAGGGAGGGAGGGAGGGAGGGAGGGAGGGACGGATGAATGGGAGAAAGGGATGAATAAATAAATGGTAGGGAGGGATGGATGGATGTACGAATGGGAGGGAGGGAAGGATGGATGGATGAGCGTGAGGGAGGGATGAATGGACTGATAAATGGGAGGGAGAGATAGGTGGATGAGCAGGAGGGAGGGATAGATCAGTGGGAGGGAGGGACGATGGATGGATGAATTGGAAGGAGGGGAGGGATGGATGAATGAATGAAACAAGATGGATGGATGGATGGAATGAGAGGGATAGATAGATGAATAAATAGAATGAGAGGGATGGATGGATGAATGAATAGAATAAGAGGGATGGATAGATGAATTAATAGAATGAGAGGGATGGATGGATGAATGAATAGAATAAGAGGGATGGATAGATGAATTAATAGAATGAGAGGGATGGATAGATTAATAAATAGAATGAGAGGGATGGATGGATGAATAAATGGGAGGGAGGGATGGATTTTTTTTATGGTACTCTCAAAATGTATTTCACCTAAATGTATTTTATTGGGGTTTTATTTGATAGACCAACACAAATTAAAAAGTAAAGTAAAAATAAAATAAAAACAGTTTTCAAATTACTTTATATTTAGTTTAGAAAGTATTTTATATTATTAAATCATGTTAAATTATATTAGATTAGGGAAAAGCCATCCGGACCCCTAATTTACTGATGCATTTAGGCCTGTGGATCATTGTTCGTACTACTTGTGTTTTAATCTTTTGGAGATCTGTTCTTAATAAACATTTTTCTTAAGTAATAGGTCTATGCTTCTTCAGTGTTGCAATGTTAATTAACATCAATCTGAACAGTCGGGTGGCTTGGGCAGAACTGGACTTTTTTGAGCCCGATCTGAGCTCTAATGCATCTTCACCCCTTCATAAAAAGTTATCATTACATCAGCGAGAACACCATCAACTACTACCATTCTGAAAAACGAGAGAAGAGGGAGGGCCATCCTACCCACCCTGATAGAGCAAAGCCAAATATTCTTCCTCTAATTCCATACAATCAAAGGCTATGCCATCATCTAGGTTAGAACCTGCAACTCTCTGATAGGGAGAATGAGGATAAAAGCTTTTTTAACTTAAACTATCAATTAGAATCAAATAAGACACAACAATTTACACACAATCACAAGGCAAAACAGGTGTATGGTATACAGACTGTGAAAATACAAGAACATTCATAAGCAGAAAGTATTACTCACAGCCCCTCGGTCAATGAAAAACATGAGGAAGTCCAAAAAGATGCGCCGGGTTTCTTTGGGATTGGTTTGCTTGTAGAGGTCGGCATAAAGATAACAAAGCTGGGGGAAAAAAAGAGTTTCAATGAGAAATGAGTGAAAACAAAAGGCTGTATTTTCTCTTTTGTTCCTGTACAGATTTAATTTAATTAAAGCTAAATGCCAATGCAGTTAACAACAAATTAAACTAGCAGGGCATGAAATGCAGCAGTCTGTGTGTGTAACATCTTTCTTAATGCAGCCTGTGTAGTAGTGCTGTGCGATATGACGATAAATATCGTGGGGATGATAGAAAAGTGTCTATCGTGCTACTTACCTTCTATCGTCCCTATCGTTTCTACAGTAATTTCATAATTTATTCATGCAAATATATAAAGTAGGCTACGATGAAATGTATTGGCGTGGTCACTTTGCATAAACTGGGTTTATATGAGTGATAATAAAGTAATCTTCACAAAAAAGCTTCATAATGTGGTTTTGAGACGTGAAGCTGCTTTACGTTATTTGATGGACACACTGGTTTACGACATGCTTTACGTTATTAAACTCATGAGAGCTGAACAATGGAGACGCATTGTTCTTCTGAAAAAATTAGCTACTGCATCTACCTCATCTGTTTTCATTTGATACATATATATTGCTGCAGTAAAACATACTCAAATGTAGTATATCATAGTATATATCGTTATCGTGATATAAAAAATTCCATATCGTGATATATGATTTTTCCCATATCACCCAGCACTACTGTGTAGTTTTTGGCACTGGCATTTTTAAACCTGTTAACCCTTTAAAGTAAGAGTAATAAAGAGTATGCAGTTCTTACCACAGGAGCAGGGTCAAACTGAGAGACCACATGGTGTAGGAAGGTCGCTAGGTGAGCGGGCCTCGATTTGAGGAGCTCTATACTCTGAAAGCAGCTACACTGACCATTCACCTGAAAGCAGAGATTAAACAACATAAAAATCGAGATTAAAATCAACAGAAAATTACAACTGTGAATTAAACGAGGCACACCGATATGGAAGATGTTATGCTAATACATAATTAAGTATTCATCCATAATTGGCACTTTGACAGACTTTTCATTTTTTAAATAAGCAATACTGTTACTTCAGCAAATAGCTTAAATTAATACTTTTCCTTGGAATTTATTAAGTAAAGTATCATATTTTTATTAGGCTATATTATAAGGCGCACCATCAATGAACATCTATTTTCTGGTCTATTTTTTTTTATACACAAGGCGCATTAGGCAACACTAGTAAGGAACAGGGGATGTTTCTCTTCTAAAAAATTGTTTATTTTGGTGCTTTTGTTTATTTAAAGTAAGCTTAGATTTCCAGATAATGCCATCCGACAACACTACACTTAGAGTTCCTCTAAGCCAGGGCGATTTTAGCCAGCAGTTTTTCCCATGTAGCTTGTTTTATCATGGTAAACGTGCAGACTACAATCCGATATACTAGCCTCTGAATGGCGAAGGAGCTAGCACTTAGCGCTGTTAGCGGCTAATGCTAATACTGCTCCAGCAGTGCTAGCTAGAGTTAGATAATAGTCACCTCTAAAGGGCGAAAGAGCTAACTCTTAGCACAGTTAGCGGCTAATGCTAATACTGCTCC
Organism: Astyanax mexicanus; assembly: GCF_023375975.1. Lineage (NCBI taxonomy): Eukaryota > Metazoa > Chordata > Actinopteri > Characiformes > Acestrorhamphidae > Astyanax > Astyanax mexicanus. The sequence goes on from NC_064425.1 coordinate 2,288,699, forward strand.
AGTCTCTGAACAGGGGTGTCGCCTTGTTTCTCTTCTAATAAAGCTAAACAAAGTTAAGTACACAAAATTATTTTAAATTCAAAGAAGCACTGGATGTTAATCTACACAGATTTCTCTCCTGAAAACTGTTTATTTGGGCGAGTAACGCGCTTCCGTTTATTTACAGTAAGCTTAGATTTACAGATTTCCACTAAGGATGGGTGCAGCAGCAGTAGCATTAACCGTTGGATAGCGCTACACTGAGGAATCCTGAGTGTTTCGGTAAGTCAGGGTGATATTAGCTAGCGGTTTGTCCCACATAGGTTTGTTTTAACATGGTAAACATGCAGACTACAGTCTGATATATATACTATACTCACCTCTGAAAGGTGAAAGAGCTAGTACTTAGCGTGGTTAGCGGCTACTGCTAATACTGCCCCAGTCTCGGTGCTGGAGAACTAAACTTAAATTCCTTTATAACAACATTGTACTTCAGCAAAGTGACTTTACTGCTCCTTAATATGATTTTTAGGAAAATTAAAGGATTTTAGGTGCGCCTTGCAGTAGAAGAATCTTACCTGCTCCTGTTCTGAGTCAAAGTATTCGTCCTCAGCTCCAATAATTTGAGAGTTCAGGCGATAGGAGGGGGTCCCTGCAGTGTGTTGGAGGTGGGAGTCCTGTGAAGGGGACAGAGTTATAAGTATGCCAGAGATAATGGAACGTTCTGTATTATAGAGTTTGAGGGAACTGTACTGTCTGACCAGGTCAGAGGTGTCCTCTGTCTCGGGGGAAGGGCAGGAGTTGAGGCTGTCGCGGGGCGTGCTCTTTGGACTGCTCGAATCTCTTCGACATAAACTTTCTGGAGAGGCCGGATGGTAGCTTTTTAAGACCTGTGAATCAACAAAACAGTGCATGAGCAAATCAGCAGAAATTACACTTTTTATAAAACCAAGCTAAAGCAGTAAATCTTATTCTCAGTTTTATGTTTCATTTAGTTTTTTTTGTTTTATGTGATCTAAAACACCTGATTCAACTCAGTAACTAGCTAACAACTTATGGATTGAAGTTCATGCAGTGGATAAAGTGAGTTACAGTGAGGGAAAACCAAAACCTGCAGAGCTGGAATTGGAAAATAATAAATGAAGGGACTTCTACAGTACATGATTTAATTACCGTATTTTTCACTCTATAAGGCGCACTTAAAATACTTTAATTTTCCCAAACATCGTCAGAGCTCCTTATAATCCGGTGCTCCTTATGTATGAATTCTATCATTCAGGTATTAAGGAGCAGTAAAGACACTCTGAACACTGAAGTACAGAGTTATACAGGAGTTTCAGTTTAGTTGTCCAGTAGTATTAGCATTAGCTGCTAATCACGCCAAGCGCTAGCTCCTTTTCCACCCAGAGGTGAGTATTATCGGATTGTAGTCTGCTGATAACAGGGCTAGTACTGCTCGAGCAGCATTAGCATTAGCCACTAACCACGCTGAGAGCTAGCTCTTTTGCCGTTTAGAGGTGAATATATATCAGACTGTAGTCTGCATGTTTACAGTGTTAAAACAAGCTACGCAAGACAAACCGCTAGCTAAAATCATCCTGGCTTTATAAAATCACTCCGGTTTCCTCAGTCTAGCACTGTCGGGTGGCATTTTCTGCTGGAAATCTGAAAATCTGAGCAGTTTTCACAAGAAATCTGTGTAAAATTTACATCCAGTGCTTGTTTGGCTTGTCTTACTTGTCTGATTTTTTTTTTAAGAATTACAGTTTTATTTACTTAACTTAGCTTAAGTTTTACAGACCTGATAAATGTAAAAAAAAAAAAAAAAACATGGTGACACCCCTGTTTCTACTACTAGTTACTAGTGTCCCATAAAATGTGCCTCATAATCCTGTATGCCTTATAGTGCGAAAAATACAGTAAATGAATGATGATTTTAACAATTACAACCAGCACATTGTGCCATTGACTTACAGAGTTCCAGAAACCATCAGTATTGGCCTGGTCAACATCAAACACACCACCATCCTCACTGTCCCCTAAATGCAGACCATCCTGTAAAACAAACTTATAATCAATATACAGACAATATCTATATATACATATATACTGCCTGTGTATATCTATATGTGCAGGCAGTAATGTGGATTCTGCATGTAGTGTAGATCTTTTTTTATTTAAAGTTTATTCTGATGGCATAAATAGTTGTAAAGTTATTAAATGCAAAGCACTTATATTAGCATTTACGTACTGCAATTACTCAAACAGTGACCATTAAAAAACTTTTCCCTAAATCAAATAAGTGTTTTTTAAGCCATGTCCAAAGTAAAAATATGTGAAATATTTATAGATGTTCTACCAAATGAATATTATACAATGAAACCTCCTGAAGCAATTCAGGCCAACTAATGTGCTACACTGAATGTTATACTGCATTTGTTTAGACCTGAAAAGTTAAAAATAATTTTTACTATACTCTGTTTGAGGATCTGAAACCATTCAGTGTGACAAATATGCAAACAAAGTAAAGCAGAAAAGCGTTTTTTTTTTAAACACAATATGTGATCTTGAAGGAATTGTGGGAAATGCATCACCTTAGTGGCTCTGCTGAGCTGGTCCTGCAGAAGTGGGATTTGTTTTTTGGCTTCCTGGATGTCCCTCAGTAGTTTAGTTGTGGGGTTCCTGCTGTATTCCTCCTTCATCTCCTATAGAAACACCAGAGGAGCAATAAAGGAGTTATAGGAAGAAATAAACTCTCTGTCCAAAAGCTTATAGAGACCCTTTCTAATGAATGCACTTAGCTACTTTAAGGCTACGTTCACATTACATTAAGACATTGCTCAAATCGGATTTGTCTATCCTGGCGGTTCACATTCACTGTAAATGTAAGTGATCTGTATCTGTGTGTAATGTGAACGAATCTGTTCCTGAAACACTGTCTCACATGCTGCACATTGATACCTGTATAAACGTCTCCTTCTTCACCAACAACAAAAACCCTCATATTAGAGAGAGGAGAGACTCGTAGCTTTATAAAGGGAAATGGATGAGTTAGCAGCTCATATGTGGAGCATCTTTTGCTGGAGTGGAGAGTAAACAGCTGCTCTGAAGTTCATGTTCAGGTCCAGGAGGTGAAAAAAGGACAGGCGGTTTGCTTTTGCTGTTTTTTGCAGATAGAGATAGAGTGTGGGTACGGGAGAGAAGCACGTAGCGCTAATGCTAATGCAAAAAAGCTAAAAGACACATTAATTCTGCATGATTTGACAGTTCACATTTAGGTCGAATGTCCGTGGATTGGATACGCATCAGATTTAGGACCACATCGGAGTTGGCATGTTCACTTCACTTGATTCACTTCAGCCTGATAATGTGAACATAGCCTAAGTTTCTACCCATTTCTACAATAGTAACAGTCACTCTGGCAAAAATCACATCCACAATTAATGTAGAAGGACCCATGAACATATCCCAGAAGAAATTGCAGTGTTTTTAGCTAGTCAAAGTCATAAAAAACACAATACTAGGTTCTGTTCCATAGACTTCACATGTATTCAAATGTTAGTTGTTTTCATATTTCATAAATATGCATCTTCATCTGCGAAAAGTTTATAAAGTACAATATACTACTGCAATATCCATATTGTACCAATGTCATTACGCAGTACTGGTACTGGCATCTACAGTATTTTTGCACTATAAGGCGCAAATAAAATCCTTTAATTTTCCCCAAAATCTATCTTAAAGAGCAGTAAAGTCACTTCACTGAAGTACAGAGTTATACAGGAGTTTCAGTTTAGTTCTCCAGCACCAAGACTGGAGCAGTTTTAGCATTAGCTGCTAACCGTGTTGCACTAGCTCTTTCGTCGTTTAGAGGTGAGTATTATTGGTCTGTATTCTGCGCGTTTATCGCCCTGGCTTACTGGAACACTCAGGGTTCCTCAGTGTAAAGCTGTCGAGTAGCACTTACTAGAGCTGCTGCTAACTGAGCTAAAATATAGGAAATCTAAGCTTACTGTAAATAAACGGGAGCGCATTACTCACCCAAATAAACAGGAGAGTTTTCTGGAGAGAAATCTGTGTAGATTAACATCCAGCACTCGTTGATTTTAAAAGAAAATGTATTTTAGAGAATTACAGTTTCGTTTACTTAAAACACACCTTATAATTCGGTGTGCCTTGTGTCTGAAAATAGACCAGAAAATAGACGTTCATCGATAGTGTGCTTTAAAATACGGTGTGCCTTACGGTCCATAAAATACGGTATATACAGGTGTCAGTATCAGCAAATAAATAACAAAATACCAGAAATTGTTGCATTATTTCATGCTTGAGGGAAGCAGTAGCAAAAACGCCTGCTGCTAAATGAGAAAAATCCAGTATTTCAAGGGGTGACTGACCTAAAAACGCCTATCTACTCAAAGAAACAATCTGTACAAACCAGATGAAGAAGAGTGCATCTCACATGGTTAAAATTTGCTTTAACATTTGGACATGTCCTGGTTTTAAGTTTAAGCCACCAACTAAAGCTTTGTATGTATGTGTATATACAGCACTGGAAAAAAATAAGAGACTAATTCAAAATGATGAGTTTCTTTGATTTTACCAAATTGAAAACCTCTGGAATATAATCAAGAGGAAGATGGATGATCACAAGCCATCAAACCACCAAACTGAACTGCTTGAATTTTTGCACCAGGAGTAAAGCAGCATAAAGTTATCCAAAAGCAGTGTGTAAGACTGGTGGAGGAGAACATGATGCCAAGATGCATGATGATGTTATTCCACCAAATATTGATTTCTGAACTCTTAAAACTTGAAACTATGAGTATAAACTTGTTTCTTTGTATTATTTGAGGTCTGAAAGCTCTGAACCTTTTTTTTGTTATTTCAGTCATTTCTCATTTTCTGTAAATAAATGCTCTAAATGAGAATATTTTTATTTGGAATTTGGGAGAAATGTTGTCTGTAGTTTATAGAATAAAACAAAAATGTTCATTTTACTCAAACATATATCAATCCACCTGATATGCCTCTGGTAGATGTCAGAAAATGAGAATATGGGCAGGAAATAAACTCTGTGCTGCTCCATTTAATTTGGCTTAAATAAGACTGCACATCCTGCACTGTGGCTAATGCGCATACCCAACTTTGTGATAACCATGTTGAAATTGTCCATTGTACAGCCCAAATAAATATTCATATTTTATCAACAAAATTTTTTTCTCATTTTTTAAACTGAATTTAACTTAAAAAAAAGAAAGAAATAAAAGAAAAAAGTTTAGTTGTAAATAAAATGTTATAAACAAAATGTGTCATAAACTGTGCTGTCCCTCTGTATAGAATTAGACCTTATTTTGCTTAATTTCAGTTTCATTTCAGAGCACTAACACCACATAATTTGACCAGGGACTAGAAACTGACTAGAAAACTATCACAGCAGCCGTGTGAGCACAGTCTCCATTCAGTGTGCATGTCAATAACATGTTATTGTAGTCCTTCATTAAAACACATTTAGAGATACACAGCATGCCTCTGTTCTGAAATACTGTAGCTAGCAGTTAGCCCACAACAGGAAAAGCTTCATTCTTACCTGTAGCGCTAATAATACGTGCTGCGTGGTCACATGCAACTCTTTGACAGAGCGCAGAAAACACACAAACTTATGCTGAGTAACTCAATAAAAAAGCAATGTAAAAGTAAAAGCTTAATTCTAATGTTAAAAGCCTCTCACCTGTAGCTCCAGGCGCTCTTTGGCCAGCATCCTCTGCAGGACGTCTGCTTTCAGGTTGTGTACGACGTTGTTCTCCTCCTGAAACACCCACAATAGCATTCTCAGGGTTGGGCCAAAAGCAAAAGCACCAAAGGCAAGAGGGAGGAGCAGGTGTGAGAGGTGAAGGAGTGATAATTAGAGAAGAAAAAGAAAAGAAAAATAGGCTACACTCACTAATCAATACTCATTAATCAATTCAGATTTTTTGCTAAGATCAGATTTGGCTATCTTTACAGCAGGGCTGGGCGATATGGCCCTAAAACAATATCATGATAACGATACTCTTGGCAAATTTTATATTGAAAACAAGTAAAAATTTAATTTTATTATTGCATAGGATATGATATGGCACACCCCTAACTAATATTTTTTAAAAATACAAGAATTTTATCAGATTTATATCAGACGTTAATGATCCAGAATATCATGATACTAATAATAATAATGCACTCCAAATATCTCCAAATATTCAGGATTAAAGTAAAAAAAATATTTATACTGTTGCCACAGTACACCGTGTTCTTCCATTACACTGTGGCAACTCAGCAGCATTGTAAATTTATTTGATGTATTTTTAGTACCAAGTTAGTACCAAGTTCCAAGTTATTTCTGTCTAAAATTTGATTTTATAGAAAGCTTTCAAATTTTAATTTAAGTATTTTGATAATAATTGTTTTAATAATAATAAAACATATTTAAAAACCATAAGGGACATTTTGGATGTGTTTGGATTGCCCAGAATTAAATGAATCTGCAATCATGCCTATATACTGTACGATATGCCGATAATCTGTAATTATTTAGAAAGACCTACAAATTAAATCTGACTTTAAAAAAATGACATTAACGCAAAAGAGTGACTTCAGCCTGGTATTGCCAACATAGCCTTGAAAGTAGTTGTTTTTTAATTGAAATCACGATTTAAATGGATACGATTGTTTTTTTTGTTTTTTTTTGTTCCTTAAAACTGAAAAATAAAACTGACAACTGAATTTAATCATTTAATCTGAAAACCCTGGGAATATTATATGTGGAAACAAGTTTACAATTATATTTCATAGACATGTTAACCAGTAATACAGGTTTAGGGTTTAATGAATTAAAATGAATCACAATTTAAATCATAATTGCAATATTCTGTGGAAAAATCGCAATTAGATATTTTGCACACATCATGCAGCCCTTTTTCTTTTTTTTTTCTTCCTTTATTTTAGAGCAAAATCAAAAGCAGTTACAATTATTTGACAGTGAAAAACAACACTTTCTATGCTCAACATTTTTTTTTTTCCCCATCCCCCCATGCAGCCCTTTTTCAAAGGAAATAAAGATTTCAACAATTAGACTAGATTAATAAGTATAAGATGGGTTCCTACCCATGTTGTTAGGGGTGAGGATGCCCGTTTTGCAGCGTTGTACTCCCGGCTGCTCCGGCTCTGCCTTGGAGAGTGAAGGGATGTGACTGCTGGGGCTCCATGATCTTCCAGGGGCCCTAAATTCAAGTTAACCTCAGAAAGAGGGATCTGGGGTAACCCGGGAGGCCGGCCCAACACTGTGAGGGCTACATACGAGCCCGCTATAGGAATTAAAGAACATGGTTCAGTGAATTTAGCTGGATCTGTTGGTTTACTAATGCAAGAAGTGTATAAAGTTTAAAAAAGTAAAAAAATAACTCACATTTGATTAATTTCACCACTTCAACGTGGTTTGAATGAGTCACCAGGGTTCCATTAACCTATAAGTAGAGGAAAATATATCTAAATAGCTTCAAAATATACAAAATAAACAATCCAAAGACACTAAAAACTTTAGAGTGTGATGTTATGTACTGATGTAGCCAGCAGGTGGCAGCTGTAACAGATGCAATTCATTGAAGAGATGCAATTCAGAGCCATATATATATATATATATATATATATATATATATATATATATATATATAAAAATATAATAGTGTTCATTTACACTTCAGTTACACAGCTCTGGAAAACATTAAGAGAACTACTTCAGTTTCTGAATCAGTTTCTCTGATTTTGCTATTTATAGGGTTATTTTTGAGTAAAATGAACATTGTTTTTTTAATTCTATAAACTACGAACATTTCTCTCAAACTCCAAATAAAAATATTGTCATTTAGAGCATTTATTTGCTTAAAAAAATAATGAATACAAAGAAAAAAGTTTTAAAAGTTCAGAAATCAATATTTGGTGGAATAACCCTGGGTGTTTTTTAATCACAGTTTTTTTCATGCATCTTGGCATCATGTTCTCCTCCACCAGTCTTACACACTGATTTTGGATAACTTTATGCTGCTTTACTCCTGGTGCAAAAATTCAAGCAGTTCAGTTTGGTGGTTTGATGGTTTGTGATCATCCATCTTCCTCTTGATTATAATTCAGAGGTTTTCAATTTGGTAAAATCAAAGAAACTCATCATTTTTAAGTGCTCTCTTATTTTTCGTTCCAGAGCTGTACATGATTATATTACTACCTTAATGATCCTGTCTCCAGTCTGAACTCCAGCACGCATCGCAGCGCCATCTACAGTCAGTGGAAAAACACACACACACACACACACACACACACACACACACATAAGAAAGTGCCACATATTCATATTTCATCATCACATTAGTTTCATGAAATGCCAGCAAGGCCCTGTATTTAAAAGTACAGAGATGGAAAGGAGCACCGTATTCTATTGGATTCCCACAGAGGGGTTATTAAAAGCAGGAGCGGCTGAAAGCTCCACCCTGTGAAGACCGCTGATTATGGGATAACACTGAGAACAACATTACAGGGAGAAGCATTAGGAGTGTGTTATTAAAGAGACACACACATACACACAGTAATTCCTGCCCTTCGCCACTTCAGAAACACCACACTTTGTCAAACACAAATCATGCTGATGCCTGTGGATCAGCACCTGTATCATAACAGGAAATAAAACACAGCACACGAACCCAACCCCCCTACCCACCACCGAGCCCTTCCCCACACAGAGCCCTCCCTAAAGCAGCACCAGAGAGGCTGGGACAACAATCGATGCTGTGCTTAATGTGTTACATAAAAGGATAAAAAGTCTATGTATTGAATGGTGTGAAAAAAAAAAACGTGTAAAAAAACAGGGTGTCACATATAGGGCTGGATATCGCTTAAAAATGTTCAATACCGATACCTAAACAGTACTTTTTAAAAAACATTTTCTAAATTTGCAACCAAAAAATACAAAAAAGCAATGATTATTCTCCCACAACATTTTTTTTATTTAACATCCGATATTATTAATTCTCTCATTCTTATACTGTCACCATGTGAGACTCCATCTTTCTGGATCTTGTTGGAACAAACAGTGAGCATTAGGGGTGTGACGAGACACTATTATAACGAGACGAGACGAGACGAGACGAGACACGATACTGGGTTCACGAGAACGAGACGATTTAAAAATAAAATTTTAAAGAAAACGTCAAAAATAAAAAAATGGCTTGAAAACTAGATTTTTATTTGACAAAATTACATATCGCAAACTTAACAGACTGGTTTCTCTCACACATTGATTCTATAAGAAATAGAAATAAGAATAAAAAATAAAAAAACTTTTCTAGGTCTTATATAGTGCAAACAATAAGTGCAAACCACAACCAGTCAGTTTTTCTCCTAAATCTCTTGTAATTTAACTATGCAGAACCATAACCAGTCATATTAAGACTATGCTTGAAGTGAAACAGAGACAGAACATGTGTTTAAATACAGTACAGAGCTAAGGGATTAGTACAGCTGTCTATGAAACAGTCACGTGTAGGATTTACTTACAGTATTTACTAGGGCTGTGAATCTTTGGGACAGTAAGAGCACTGTCGTGCAGAGCTCACCTACTATCGCGCGAGACAGGTTTAAGCTTGAAGAGAAATATCGTCACGTTTTAATCTCTCGAGATTTCGTGCCACGAGATCTCGTCACACCCCTAGTGAGCATGATTGTGGCAAATCATTAAGAACAAAAACACATCAATACTTTTACTGCTTAAACTACAAATATATTTTTCCGAAGCATATATCTATACGCATTTCAGTTTTTAAAAGTTCTTTTTTTTAAAGAAATATCAGCATTTGATTGGCAAAATTAAATTACTGTATTTTTTTCATACGATAAGGCGCACCAGATTATAAAGTGCATTATTTTTAGTCAAAAGAGCACTGGATGTTAATCTACACAGATTTCTCTCCTGAAAACTGTTTATTTGGGTGAGTAAAGCGCTTCCATTTATTTACAGTAAGCTTAGATTTCCAGATTGCCACTAAGGCTAGCCCAACAGTGCTACACTAAGGGACCCTGAATGTTCCAGTAAGTCAAGGTGATATTAGCTAGCGGTTTGTCCCACATAGCTTGTTTTAACACGGTAAACAGGAATGCTACAATTCGATATACTCACCTCTGAATAGCAGCTAACTAATGTAAAGAGTGGTTAGCAGATATTGCTTATACTGCTCCAGCAGTGCTAGCCAGGGTTAGAAGCAGGCTACAGGCCGACAATACTCACCTCTGAATGACAAAAGGGCTAGCACTCAGTGCGGTTACCGGCTAATGCTAATACTGCTTCAGCCTCGAGTCTCAGTGCTGGAGAACTAAACTATAACGCTGCACTTTAGCGGAGTGGCTTTACTGCTCCTTACAACCTGAGTGGTAAAATTCAAAGATAAGGTGTACTGAATTATAATGCTTAATGGTGTTTTTTTTTTGAAAAATTAAAGGATTTTAGGTGCGTCTTATATATGCGAAAAATACGATAGTGTTGATTACTTAAAAATTATTTAACATCATGATTCATGTTTTAAATAGCTGGCATTTCCCAGTATTATTATGAGGGGACAGTAATAATAGTATTCTGAGAATTAGGTCTGGTGAACTAGATAATTTTTAAAAAACGATTCTAGCTCCAATCACGATTCTAACATTGAACAATTCAGAATCGATTCTCATTTTCAAAAAAATCTTTTATTTTTTGGGTGAAGCTACTGTACCGCGGAGCTTTTTGACTGTTCTGTGGAGCTCAGCTACTGTCCGGCGGAGCTCTTTAATTGTTAAAAAGCTCCGCAGGATAGTATGAGCTCTGCATGACAGTAGGAGAGCTCCGCAGTACAGTTAAAAAGCTCCGTGCGACAATATAAGCTCGATAGTACAGTATGTGAGCTCTGTGCGACAGTATGTGAGCTCCACGCGACAGTTAAAAAGCTCCGCGAAACGGTATGTGAGCTCGCCGCGACGGTAGATGAGCTCCACGCGACAGTGAAAAAGCTCCGGAGTATGGTATGTGAGCTCCGTGGTACAGTATGTGAGCTCCGCGCGACCCTTAAGAAGCTCCGCGCGACCCTTAAGAAGCTCCGCGCCCCTCCCTATTAGGCTACAGAGGGGTGTGCATGCTAAAATCTAGTGTAGTATCTTCTCTGCTTGTTACATAATTATAGCCTATCTAACGTTCCACTCTTGACCTTGTGGCTGTGTTACACTGATGAGTGTTTTCCAGTTTTAACAATGTCTTCCTTTTAGAAATGAATTCATTCATTCATTATTGTGGCACTGTCACTATGTTTCAAAAAGATTTAATACAGTAAGGAACCTAAGTTTATTGTTTTAAATAAATGTTCTATTTGTTTAAATTGTCCTTTCATCTTTTTATCTTCTCACAGAATTTAAACAAAATTCAGAGGCCATTTGAATGGAAAATCGTTCCAGAATCGAAAATAGTTTCTGAATCGAATCGTGACCCCAAAAATCGGAATCGAATCGCCAGACACTGAGAGATTCGCACCCCTACTTGGTAGTAACAGGACATTTAGATTGGTGAATTTTTTTGGTATCGATTTTCGATACCCAGCCTTATTCACAGATCACAGCGTGCCAGAGGTCGTTTGCTGAGCTCAAATGCTTCTCTTTTGCTCTCTTTGTGCTCCGGGACTCCTTTAATTGGCAGTGCTCACAACATATCAGCTCCTGTGCCGACCTGCTGCCAACCCACATCAGCATCCTGCCTACCAGTTCTGTCTGCCTTCTCGCCTGCTGCAGTGCTGAGGGTACAGTGCAATCAGTCCACACCACACAGCAAAGCACGGTCACTCCTACAACCAGCGAGGAGGGGTGGGACGACAAATACAGAACCCTAATACAAGATAATAGAGCAATAATAAAGAAATCGAAAGACCACTCACCCTCTTTAACAAGCTGCACAAACACAGGGTTGTCCCCGCTCACAGTTAACCCAAAGCCGTTCTCATCTTTCTGAATTATCACACATCTCTGCACCAGACCTGAGGATGAGAGAGAATGAGAAAAAGAAGAAGAGAAGACAAGAGCGAAAGAAAAACAGTGCAGCAGTGAATTAGTTAGTAATAAAAGACATTAAGTGGCTGAATACTGAACTTCAAACAGAATCCCTGTTCACCCGTTTCCAAATATTTGTCTGGATTTTGATATTCTGTCCTTAAACGAGTGCTGGATGTTAATCTACACAGATGTCTCTCCTGAAAACTGTTTATTTGGGTGAGTAAAGTGCTTATGTTTATTTACAGTAAGCTTAGATTTCCAGATTTCCACTAAGGCTGGGTGCAGCAGCAGTAGCATGCCGCAGTTAGCTGCTAATGCCGCCCGACTGAGCTACTCTGAGGAACCCTCTACTCTGAGTGTAGCGGTAAGCCAGGGCAATATTTGCTAGCGGCTACCATCTGATATACTCGCCTCTGAACAACGAAAGAGCTAGCGCTTAGCGCAGTTAACAGCTAATGGTAATGCTGCTCCAGCAGTGCTAGCTGGGATTAGCAGCAGGCTACAGGCCGTTAATACTTACCTCTGAACGACGGAAGAGCTAGAGCTTAATGCCGTTAGCAGCTAATGCTAATACTGCTCCAGTCTCTGTGCTGGAGAACTAAACTGAAACTCCTGTATAACTATGTACTTCAGTGGAGTGGCTTCACTGCTCCTTAATACCTGACTGGTAGAATTTATACATAAGGAGCATCGGATTATAAGGAGCCCTGATGATTTTTGAGAAAATAATAGGAGTTTAAGTGCACCTTATAGTGCAAAAAATACTGTATTTTAACACACTTACAAAGCTTTACTGCAATAAACAGAACCCAGGCCAACAGCTGATTGAGAAAACAACAGTAACAGAAGGCTTCTTTCAAAAATCACCATTTATGTGAGCTATTCATGAAGACAAAGAGAAACAGTAAAAGAAAACATTGCAGTTTGGCATTTTGGAAGAGTTCTTCAGGGGGTACTCACACTTGGCAATTTATGTCGTGCCTGGGCACAGTTACCTCCCAAAGCACAGCTCGACTGACTGGTGTGATCGCTTGTACAGTGAACTGTGCTCTGGCCCGCATGAAGAGGTGAGATGACCATGCCTTTTGGCACATATTTCTAAGTAAGTTAAAGCAGATTGTGCTTTTGATGGGGGGGGGTGTTCAATTCGGCACAATATCGGCAAGCCCACTGAGCAGTGAGTAATAAGGTAAGGGTGATCGGGCACGGATTGTTTAAACGCAGTGTGAGTGCAGGCCTGTGGGGGAGTGGGGAGGGGGCAGAACTAGTGTGCCTACTGTTAGTACACGCTCAAAGCAGTAGCCAATAAAAACATGTACAAAGTGAACACAAGGTGACTGTAAAAATCAAAATAGATAAATAGGCCAGGGTACTAGAGAAAAGGTGATGAAAATTGAAAGAAAAAAAAAAAAGCTGCAGAACATACAGGAACACCAGCCCAGCTAAAGCATAAAGACCTTACCACAAGACTCAGGGGTTCCATCAGGTACTGCACATCCACTCTTCTGTACCAGCACTTCGGTGCAACACAACAAAAAACAGAGATACACACAAGCACACACACAACACAAAACAAAGACAAATGAGGAAATGAGATGACAATGGGAAAATAAGAATTAAAATGAAACTAGAATTAGGTTAAATAATAATGTGAAACAAGTGACTAACTGTAAATTAAAGTTTTTTAGTAGACATGCTGGGATTTAGCAATGGAGGATGTATAACATACTAGGGGTTGGCGATGTGGCTCTAAAATAATATCACAATATTTAATGGTATTTTTGTTTGTAACGATACTTTTGCCGATATGACAAAACGTAGAAAATATTTCATGCACTACTGCAAAAAATGAAAATTTCATTTTATCTCTGCATATGATAAAATATGTAACACCCCTAACTGAGATATTAAAAAAATACAAGAATTTTTCAAGTTTTAACAGAATGATACTAATAATGCACTCCAAATATCTCCATATATCCAGGATTAAAGTAAAATAAATGATACTGGACAGATATAATCTGTCTCTAGTAGATATTATATAATGGGAAATGAGAACAGTGGGAATTTTTCTTTTGCTAAAAACAGTAAAAAAAAAAAAAAAAAAAAAAAAAAAAAGTAGAACCCTGATGTGATATTTCACCATATTTCAGGGTATGATAACATTCATTCATGAAATCAAAAAATGTTAGCCCTAGTTGGTGTATGCTGTTTCAAGCAGCTATTTCTTTCATTTTTGTTTTACGGGGATTGTAACACCAGACATGTTTCAAAAAAACAAAAAATGGACTTTGCTCCATTAAAAGCAAAGCAAAAACGAAAGAAAAACACATTCAGAATGCCCTCATGGAAACTCCACTTAGAAACTCCAGCTCAGTCATGAATAGGCTTCTAAAAACAGCTGGTCTTCCCCCACATTTTCCCCCACTTTCACCCACATTTTCTCAAGAACTATCTGTTAACGACAGCTCTGCATGTGAAGCTTTTTTCCATTATTCAATTACACATAATGTAAATAACACCTTTAATACAGATTGGCACATTCAAACCAATCATAACCACCATAGTGTACAAAACTTTCTTTTCTGCTTCCCAGTAGTGATGAAAAAAGAAAAAGTTTCTCCATCTGTGATAATGTCTGTTCACTGCCAGAAACATGGTCAGGAACATATGCATAGTTTATGGTCAGCAAGTCTGAATCATACGACTGTTTGAGCCAGTACCTCTGCAGAAACTGGGTAAGCACAAGCTTGTGTGTGTGTGTGAGTGTGTCAATGCACAAAGCCTCAAAAACCACACGCCAGGAAAGAGACTGACAAGACAAAGGCACAAACACTTTCATGTGCACATGCTTGTGCAGGAGCATGTGCAAAAAGTGTATATGCACTACATAACAATACAATATCTGAATGCCAACGAAACATAAATTATAAAACAAACAAACAAAAAGGACAATGTTCTTTGAATTGATGCAAAAAAATTACGAATATTAGTTTCAGCGATTTAGTTTCCAATCAGGTGTAATTCTAGAGTAAAGATGTTGTAAAAATATCCCTCCCTCAATGGATATAACGTTTTTTTAGTACTATAAGGAGCACTGGATTATAAGGCGCATTAAGGGACACTTTGTTAAGTAAACAAAACCGTAATTCTTATAAAACACTACTTTCTTTTAAAGTCAAAAGGCTCTGGATGTTAATCTACATGTGAAGTCAGATCGAAATAGAGTGATGAGGGAAAAGAACATCATCTACCCACTCCGGCTCCAGCAGCTAATGGCAGCTGCAAAAACAGGATTCGAAGCAACAATTTCCCAATCGTAGCGGCAGTGCTTAGCCCGATGGACCACTCTGAACCCCTATCTGTATTTTTAAGCTACTATTCTTACTTTCATTTGTAAGTATGTGAATGAACATGTTCAATCAATGGTTTTCAACAAAAAACAAGCAAAAAATATATATATAGCTGTAGTTATAACCTATATTTTTACCTGTTGTATCAAAAGCAGAGTCATGCACCGGAGGAATGGCAGGCTTGTCACTTTTAGGTCTCTTGTCAGGGGGATGATCTCTGCTGAGAATGCTACTGGTTCTGCAAACAGAGACAAGAGGAAACAGCTTAGAGGTCAGCTAATATAAAAGCTTTTATCCAACTGATAAATATATAACTGCTAAAATCCTCTCTTTCTTGTTGTTTGTAAAATACAGTAGGTCTCTCTGAGTTGTTTATGATGCTGCACATGTCTGCAGCAGCAGGTAAAAGAAAATATTCAGAAAATTGAGTCGATAAGGAAAAGCACCGTGTCTACATCAACCCGTGAATTAGTAATCATGGCCCCGCCCACCTCGGCTCAGGACCGCCCACAGGCAAAGCTGAAGCCGGGCAGCGATGCAGTCTCATTAAATAGGAGCTAACAGGGCTAGGAACAGCATACAGTTCATTCCTGTGTTATTTGTGCGAATAACACATCAGTGTTTATATACTTTACCCAGTAATTCAGAGCTAAGAAATAAATGGTTAGAATTAGTCTATGGAGGAACAACACCAGCCAAGTACAATTGAGATAGGTAAGTGTATGTTTAGAACAGTTCTGTTTACACTAGTAAAAAGTAAAAATCCTCGGGTGGATATTTACTTTTTGGACCTGGACCTGGACTACCCACCTCTGTGTGTAAGTAACTATAGGTTTAAATAGGATCTCCGGTGGATTTGGTGTTTTACAGAGACTTTAAGACTAGGTCAGTGGCTGAACTGCACTTAGCAGGGCATTATTACACATGTTGTAAAGTAACATATGAACATTGTAAAGACTGTTATTAGTGTAAAAATGTCCTTCTTGTCCATGTCCATAACAGTGCATGTTATGAATATTCACAAGCCTATTGTTTCTTCCCCTGCCCACTCCTCCACAGGACTAAAGCAGCGTTACACCGGAGCATTTTTTTTGTTTGTTGTTGTTTTTTTTTTTTTTTTTTACAAAAAACAGCTCATATAGCATTCATTTATTCTAGAAACCACAACTAGACATTTAAAAATGAATGAAAAAACGATGGAATAAGACAGATCCTTCACAGTGAGGAGGGGCAGGAGGAGTGTACAGCAAATAGAAGACTGCCACAATGTCCCTCCCAGCTAAACCCAGCCCAGCCCAGCCCTACCCTTCACTGCCTCGCCAGTTTTGCTCCGCCTTGGGCCTGAGCCTATTTCCTACGGTCTGTCCTAACCCTCTCTGTGCTCAGCAGGTTGTGTAAGAGCCCTCTGTTCTCTGGGCAGTCTGAGATGGGCTACACTGCAAAAGAGGCCCTTTGTGGGTCTGGCTCACTGTGAGGGCCACTGTATGACGTGTGCTTGCTAACAGCCTGTCATGTACTCCAGCTGGAATGCTGTTCTTCAGACAAGTCAACTATCCAATAGGGCTGCAACTAATAACTATTTTTATAGTTGACTAATCTGACGATTATTTGTTTGATTAGTCGATTAGTCACGATTATTTTTTAATGCCCTCCATTTGTATTTTCTACTGGTGAGGACAGATTTGCAGTACATTTTAATAGTTTGATGTACCTATATTAAACTAAAAATTATATATTATATGAAATATTCAAATTTACAGACTGTTTCTTTTCAGGAGACTCTAGGATTCTTGTATGTTTTTTAAATAAAGTTTGTAGTTACTAAGGGTGTCACGATTCCTTAAATCCTTGATTCGATTTTAATTCCGATTTTAGGGTCACGATTCGATTCGATTCTCGATTTTCTTTTTTTTACAGCACAGAGGCCTATGCCAGTTTTAGATTAGTCTATGGTCAGTCATTGGTTTGATTCATCAAATTTACAATATCTTATTTCAAAAGGTGGGCTTGATATAAGTGATGCAAAGTGATACAAGTGATCTGTAATACACCACATTAGGCACTAATGGTCAAATTTAAATAATTTAATTAAGATTTAAATGTAATGCCATCTAGTGGCTTTTTTTGGTAGCAGCAGTGTGCACATAAAATAAATAATAAAATAATAGAACAATTAGAGCCTTAACAAACTGAACTCTATCCTACTATAACAGTTAAACATGAAAAATAAGACTTTAAGACTTTTTCGGTCCCTGAGAATGACAAGTTTTTTATTTTAACAAAGATACATTATTAACTTTATCTGAGAGAAAGATGCTCCTTAAGCTACCAAAACTATTACCATATTTGAGGCTAGACAAAACAACTGTTATTTTTATATTTTCAAGTTTTTCTTTAAGAAGATGAGAATGTCAACATTCTCTGGAGAAAGAGCTGCTCTTTGAGCTACAGTGTGCTGCGCAATTTGCGGGAGGGATCTTCAATCCTCTTTTTGACTTCGATGCTCGAGACCATGACATAATTTCGATCGATTTCGATGAAATATGGAAATCGTGACACCCCTAGTAATTACTATAACATATATCTTAATTTTAATGGATTGGGCAGAATCCCCAATCCCCAGTATATCCTCAACACTTATCCAGCTAACGTTAATTTATCTAATGTTATTAATTTTAATGAAGGAGTGAAGCCTGTTTAAACTCTCCTCAGCAGTTCTCTGCAGTAATTTAACTCTCTGTGGGTAATATAGAAATCAGAGTTTAAACTGTACAGAACTAGTAAAGACAGACTGTAGAGTATTTTTGTGGAGTTAAAGGTGTGTCTTCTTCTCTCACCACTTTTTTTTACCTCTCTCTCAATCAAGCTTTAACGATGCATCGACAATGCATAAAAAAATGCATACATTTTTTTATAGTCGACGTTTTCGATTACACCGACTAATCATTGCAACTCTACTATCTTCAAAGGCCTCTAGTGGGGTAAAAAGCTGAGAAGCTCCAGGCTTTTGTCGTAAATGATTGGATTGGCTTACCTGTTTGCTTTTTTGGGAAATCTGTGAAAAAAAGAAGAAAAAAAAAGACATTGTAAATGCAAGTAAATTGTAAACATAAGCAGCATTAACTCAGATCCCCCAGCTTCTTGGCTAAATACTCAGATGTAGTCACTAACGAGTGCAGCACACACTGTGTTATTCACATAAAGCTTGATAAGCCTGAGGCGCTCACAGCACACTGTGCAAATCCACAACAGCAGCTCTTTAGGAAGCAGGTAGGGGGTCCTCTTTTTATGGGGTATTAGTTCATAGTGTGCTTTTTAACTAATGATTCCAGTTGCCAAGCAACAACAGTGACATAAGTGCTAATCAGATGTATTTTTTATCTTCAGCTATTTAGGTATATTTAGGTAATCTCACATATATTTGCATGATATGAGTGTGCAATATGTCTCTAAAATAATAATAAATCACAATATTTGGGATAGTGATATTCTTGGCAATATTCAAAAAATTTAATTATATGTATATTGCATTTGGATAAACATAACAATATAGACATAAACAGCTTATTACATCCAGTAGAAACCCAAAAATATATCAACATTTGCCCATTTTGAAATTGTAATGAAACAATAAGAATCTCATTAGAATCAAAAATATCAATTTTTTTTTTTTTATTGTGTCATAAATGTTTGCATACCAAGGGTGGACGATATGGCCCTAAAATAATATTGTGATATTTCATAGTATTTTTCTGATAATAATACTCTTGGCAATATGACAAAACATAAAAAATAAAAAAAACATTGACAATTTTTTTTTTTCAAGCATACACTACCACAAAAAAAATAAAACTAACTGAGACAAGTAAAATAAATGATACTGTACAGATATAATCTGTCTCTAGTAGATATATAATGGGAAATGAGAACAGTGTGAATTTTTCTTTTGCTAAAAACAGTAAAAAAAAAAGTAGAACCCTGATGTGATAATTAGGGGTGGGTGATATAGCAGGATTTTTTAGTTTATAATATCGTTCACTGTATTAAAAAATGTTGCCGATATTATTGCATACAATACAATATGGCACATCCCTAGTGCATAACTACAAACAGCTAAGATGCTGACACAACCTGATAACTTTAATCCAAAAAAATCAAGGCGACCGTGCAACTGTGCAATCTGTTACAGAATACTCCCTTTATATTAATTTAATTGATCAGCATCAAAAAAGTCCCATTGTTGTCTGACACTGCTCTTTATCCATCGCTCTTAACGAGAACTCCGGTGTTAAATGGACTTTGGGTGTATTAAAACGAGATTAAAAGTACTTACCTTTGTTAACTAGCTCTCCTCCGCTCTCCTGCAGCTTTCTGAAATCCAGTAATTTGTGCACTTTTTCCCAAACAGGCTTTTAGAATGAGTGAGACGGGGCATACTTAGCCCCTGCAGATAAATCATGTTCTCCACCGTTATTAAGGCTAGAAGTAGCTTCACACTTCATTGGCAGAATCTGGAGAGCCTTGACATTTAAAGCGAGGCATTTAGAGCTTTAAAACTGCACAAAAAGTTCATTAAAAAACACTGTTTACATCCCATAGCTAAGGTAAATCTCTGGGCGCCGCCATCTTTAATTTAAGTCACAATAAGTCAACCGTAGAGCATGACTAGTAAAACATTTTAAGCAATGTTTATGTGTTTATATGTAACTTGTTGTTGGTTCTTTGCATTCTAATATTGACAGTAACCAGATATTTTCAGCAACAGCTGGAATTCATGCATTTCCAAGAAATTCATTTTGCAATTTGCTCATCTATCCTACCCATTCATTCCTTCTCGATAGTTGACTTATTGTGACTTAAATTAAAGAAAGCCTGTTTGGAAAAAGTGCACAAAATGCTGGATCTCAGAAAGCTGCAGGAGAGCGGAGGAGAGCTATTCAACAAAAGGTAAGTAATTTTTAAAGTACATTTTAATACACCCAAAGTCCATTTCACACCGGAGTTTAAACTGTAAATATGACCAATGCCGTTACTATAAAACATTGAGCTAGACCTTTCTAGAAACCCAGAAAAACAGTGGAGTCATCTATTTTTTAAGCCAACCTGACAAGACTATATAATCTCACCTTGACAAGGACAGTCTGCTCTGCAAACTCGGAATAAACTTGAAATAAAATCAACACATTTAACTAAAACATTAACAGAACAATGAAGCCCAATGTGTTAAGAAATTATTTCCAAAAAATATCACTTCATAATTAAAAAAGCTAATCCAAACTATACAAAACTACAGGAAGCTCCTTAAAAACAATAGCGGCGCTTTAGGCAGCGAGCGAGAGTCTGTCTCAGACAGCATTCTAACCAGCATCCGAGCCCTCGCCGGTGACACAGAATCCCTTTGAGAGCGGTCAGAAGGAACTGAATAGGCCGTTTATGAGTGTGCTTGTAATAAGTTCCATGGTGTGCTCCCCTTAAGCCTGAAGTTACAGAGCAGAAATGGAAAAGTAAGCACAAGCAAGATGCACTGCTAATAATCATACCTGCTTTTTTTTTACTGAATCATACATGATGACAATGCATATAATGTACTAACTTAGCTACATGCTGAAAAAAACAAAAAACACTGTATTTAACTGTATCTACAGAAATTGACAAAATAATGTATTATTTCAAATAGGGATGTGCCATTACGTATCATACGCAATAATAATATCGCCAACATTTCTGAATATTGTGAACAATATATATATATATATATATATATTTTACTGTTTTTATCAAAAGAAAAATTCACACTGTTCTCATTTCCCTTTACCCGCTACTAGAGACAGATTTTATCTGTCCAGTATCATTTATTTTACTTTAATCCTGGATATATGGAGATATTTGGAGTGCATTATTATTAGCATCATGACATTCTGGATCATTGACTTCTGTTACAAATCTGATAAAATTTTTATTTTTTATAATAACATCTCAGTTAGAGGTGTGCAACATAATATTGTATTGAAAATACCATGAAACACTGTGATATTATTTTAAGGCCACATCACCCACCCCTAAATTCGAACAAACTTTATTACTTTTAATAATTAAGTAAGACTTTATTATTAATCAACCAAATCATGAAAAAAAAATCCATCAACTACAACAAGTACCAAACAGAACAGCAGTAACATGTTCCAACGAATGACTGATCAACGATGAGTCAAATGATCCAAGTGAGCCAAAGAATTATGACCAATTGCCTAATGTCAATGGCACTGCCAAAACAGCTCAGATACAACATGGCATGTTCTCTGTAACACCACAGAATTCATCATTAGCAGTAGAATCTTTAAGTCATGTATAATGTGAGATTAAACCACAGTAGAGTAGGTTTCTTGGGGTGTTTTTACACCAGCACTATTTGGTTCAGTTAAAACTGACTCTGACTGGTTTGTACTTGTAGTTTGGTTCAAAAAAACAACCGAAGCGAGACCTGCTAGAGAAGTAATCTCGGTTTGGATTGGTTCTTATGTGGTGAGAACGTGATCTGGTCTCGGTTGGACCCAGTTATTAAATATACTCCTTTTATTTGAGCTAAACTGCTCAAATAAGACTCAGTTTAATCTGATATATTAGCCAGATAATACTAAATACCACAGCTATGAACAAACGCTGTCTCTGCTGCTCCATGCAGTTAACACACACTGCTTGTGCTGCGTTCACTGCTCACTGATGCTTGACTCTGTTTACTGCATGTACATCTGCGCTGCACGTCGCATTAAAAACACTGTGTTTAAAAGTGCAGCTGTACATTTTAAGCGTTCTGTGTCAAAGCAGCTTCACACTGCACAGATATACCGGTATACAGATATATGCGCTGGAACACAGAATCTTCTCACTATATTTTCTTTCTTGTTCCTGCATCAGGTTTATTGTGGTTTATTGGTGCCTTTAGGTTTATGCCTGTGTGAAAACAAACCAAACACAGAAAGAAACACTCCAAATAAACAAACTCATCAACTTACCCGGACTATAGAAAAGCTGCTGACCATTTCTCCTGCATCTGAAAGCTCATTTACTTTCTAACATATTAACATTTAATGAAGTTTTGGTTCTTTTTAATGCATATTTATCCATAGTAGACGTCTTCAAATGCACTGGATTTTGTAATCACTGGTAGGTGATAGGTGTGATTTATTAGCATTAGCAACCAGCACAGTCTTGACAGTGCACAGTCAGAAAACAGCTGGTTTATTACTAATGGAAAAAGCAAGGCTGGAAAAAGGGTTTGTAAAAACAACGACGACTGGTGTTTATGTGTGAACCCACGAAATAACAGAATAATACTGTAGCCGAAGTATCTTAATAATATATAGCTCTGGAAAATTGAAGAGACCACTTTAGTTTCTGAATCAGTTTCTCTGATTTTGCTATTTATAGGTTTATATTTGAGTAAAATGAACATCGTTGTTTTATTCTATAAACTACAGACAACATTTCTCCCAAATTCCAAATAAAAATATTCTCATTTAGAGCATTTATTTACAGAAAATGAGAAATGGTTGAAATATTTAAAAAATCAGATTCAGAGCTTTCAGACTTCAAATAATGCAAAGAAAACAAGTTCATATTCATAAAGTTTTAAGAGTTCAGAAATCAATATTTGGTGGAATAACTCTGGTTGGTTTTTAATCACAGTTTTCATGCATCTTGACATTATGTTCTCCTCCACCAGTCTTACACACTGCTTTTGGATAACTTTATGCTGCTTTACTCCTGGAGCAAAAAATCAAGCAGTTCAGTTTGGTTTGATGGCTTGTGATCATCTTGATTATATTCCAGAGGTTTTTAATTGGGTAAAATCAAAGAAACTGTCAGCAGTCCAAACATTATAGATGTAAAATACTATGTATATATATAAAAACTACAGTTGAGCACCAAAAGTTTTGTGCAAAAAGCAAAGCAATCCCTGTAAAAGCAGTTCAGGCTGGTACAGAGTCGATCAGGCCTGTAGTGTTTCCTGGCACTGCTGTGGAAAATGTACCAAACTGAACGAGTACACAGTACTGGACACAAACTCTATTTTCCAGAGAATATGTGTATGCGCTCTCAGTTTTCTGACGTAGGCTTGTGCAGACGGTGGATTGGGGGGTGGTCTGCAGGGCAGAGGAAGTGTGGAAAAGGGAGTACCCTGGAGGGGTGGTTCCAACACTCAATTGAAGTTTTGTGCGACTGTGGAAAAAAGTGGCCAAGACCAAGTCAAAACAGCTTGTGAGAGTTTTACTGAGTAAAAAGCTCACAACACTGTGTGAGAAACCATCTACAGGCAGAGGAGGGGGTAACTACATACAGTTACTTTAGAAAATCCATCTTATTTTATATGGTTTACCATAAAAGACCCCACAATAAAACTATTGGCTTGTAACATTACTGTCAATACAGTATATCCAAACCTATAGGCTGCCCTGTAGAGTCAACACCAATACGGACACCCTGAATCCTCAAAAAACTTTAAAGCTGATGTCCGTATATTTTGGATCTCTGGTGAGAATGGGTAATTGCACCAGGCGGGTGTGATGTGGTCTCCTTTCAGAGCGAATGAATCCGATTCTAGGTTATGTTCAGTCAGAGATAAAGAGAACGCTCAGTCAGAAACTTCACTCCTTCGTTTCTTTGGGTTTTACTATGGGTAAATGAGCTACTGAGCTCTGAGTTTCCTCTTCTGAAGTCTCCATTGCTCCAACAGCCGCTCGCGTTCAGTAAAAATGAGCTGGATTCTCTTTTAGAGGCTGTACGTGTGACGTAAGTACTTTAAGATGTGTGACGTGGCCAGAAGAAGAACTCCTGCGAAAAGCAACCCGACACCCCAGTTTTTAAAATGAATATATCAGGCTTAGCAGGGATGGTCGTTCAATTAAACACAATATTTTATTCATATTCTTCTCCACTTAGAAATGCTTCTGCTTTTAGTTTAGAAACATAAACATAATGCAGACTGTCACAAAAAGTTCAACTAAGTTTCATTTTAATTAAACATTTTACCATTTACTGTTGCTTCTACTAGTGCATCTCAAAAAGATGATGGAATCATCACTGAATAGTTAATTCATTTCAGTAATTCAGTTAAAAATGTGAAACTCATATTATATAGATGTATTACACACAGAGAGTGGTCTATTTTAAGCATTTTTTTTGTTAATGATTATGGCTACAGCCAATGAAACCACAAAAAACAGTGTCTCAGAAAATCTAAATAATATATAAGACTGCAGTGTGCCAAGTCCTGCTGGAAAATGAAATCCGCATCTCCATAAAAGTTGTCAGTAGCAGAGGGAAGCATGAAGTGCTGAAAGATTTTGCGGGAAAACAAAACTGCACTGACTTTAGACTTGATAATAAAACACAGTGGATCAACACCAGCAGATGACAGACATGTCTCTCCAAACCATCACTGATTGGTGGAAACTTCACATTAGACCTCAAGCAGCTTGGACTGTGTGTCTTTCCACTCCCTTGATTTACATATGAAATGTAAAATTTACTGATGATCAGTGATGATTTGGAGAGACATGTTATCTGCTGGTTTTGATCCACTCTGTATTATAATATATAGTATTTATTTTATTATACTATAGTTTAGGGGTGTGCGATAAAATGACGATAAAATGATGATTCCATCATTTTATGTGTGCGATAAAATGACGATAAAATGATGATTCCATCATTTTATCGTACGTGATAAAATGGTCAAAAATGTAGAATATCGTGAACGATATTATACCCGGAAATATGGTGCCATATCATCCACCCCTAATTATCACATCAGGGTTCTACTTTTTTTACTGTTTTTAGCAAAAGAAAAATTCACACTGTTCTCATTTCCCATTATATATCTACTAGAGACAGATTTTATCTGTCCAGTATAATTTATTTTACTTTAATACTGGATATATGGAGATATTTGGAGTGCATTAGTAGTATCATGATATTTTGGATCATTGACTTCTGTTACAAATCTGATAAAATTATTATTATTTTAAATATCTCAGTTAACCATATTATATTGCATGCAATAATACAATTCGAACTTTTTTTTCTAATTCAGTGTTTTATCATATCGCCAAAAGTATAGTTATCGCAAAAATACCATGAAATATCGTGATATTATTTTAGAGCCATATCGGCCACCCCTACTATAGTTTATTATTATTTTATGTTTAAAAGCTAAAGAGAAAAAGAAAAGACTGATTGAGATAGAGAGAGAAAAAGAGATCTGACTTATGTCTGTGGGTAGAGAGAGGGGACCTGTGCTCCAAATCATTACATCATTACATCACCAGTTTCCTTCAGCCTCACGAGTACCTTCACAGCTATACGTGTCTGTGCACCAGTCACAGCAAGAGCTGGACACTTGAAGGAAACATTAAAACACAGCTGCTCTCAGGGGCAAAGCGCATGTATTACAGCAGACGATTAAATACGCAGCCCGGTGGCCTTACATGATCTGATCAACTGAGGACTAACAGAGAGGACTAACCTCATCTGGCCCCAACGTGAACACCACTCGAGAGGAACATGCTCGAAAACAGCTGTTACTCTCAGTGTGGCTCCCACTGACAGGCAGGAGAAAACCAGCCACTTAGGCCAAATTGGTTTCCTTTCACCAACGTTTGCAAATCTGTCAGAGCACAGCTGCTGTGCCAATACACTTAGCTTAACCACTGCTCACAGTAATGAGAAACGGCTGCATTAGGACAGGTACAGAGACATTTCCGAGATGAAGTGTTAAGGGCAGGTAAATCTGAGTAACACATTACTTATATTTGGCAATCGATAACTCACAAAAAGCAAAGCTGTCCACCAAAACTTACAACAGGTATTGTCAGGTTCCTTTAGAAATAAAAAGAAAGTATTTACGACTCTTGCGAAAAATGTTCTGGTTTTCCTTGTAATTTAAGCCATGTTTTTTTACTGTCCTGCATTAACTAAATTTTGGTTCTATTATTTCATTACAATGTCAACTTATCTTTACATTCAGACATTGCCGTTTGCCCACTCATGGCTATTTTTGGCATTTCTAACATGCCTTTCAGTTACATGGAAACTCAGTCAGAAATTCTAGCATTTACTTCTTTGCTGGCCAGACGTTGTATTCTGCTGTTTCACAGTGATTGAAGGATGTGATTTATTTTCTTAAATTGGAAAAAAATCTGATGCACAATCAAAGGTAATGGGGTCAGCATTGTACCGCAAATGGGATTCTTTTTTGTCATATTTTAACTCTCTTCAAACATTGCTGGTTGACTAATATATATATATATATATATATATATATATATATATATATATATATATATATATATATATATATATATATATATTTCCTTTTCTTTTCCTTTCTTTTTCTCCTTTTTCCTGTGTTTGTGGGTTTTTAACAACTTATAATATACTTGTTTACTGCTTGTTAACCTTTACTATCAGTTTTTTTTGGATTATTCATTTGCTCTATTGCCAGTTCCTCAAAAAACATCTTGTAATAAAAAGAACATACAAAGGAAAAGGGACAGGCATAACCAGTCCACTTATTTGCTCAGCTGGTTCCAGCCTTATAGAAAAACAAAGACAAAAACTGCAAAAGCTAGTGCTCGTATTTTTGTACAGCGTTACTAAAGAACACTCACTCATGGAGAGAGAACGTCTAAGGGCATTTTCACAAGAAATCGAATTGCAACAAAGGTAAAAACATATGAGAAACCATAACCAGATTAAACTTAATCAGATTTTAAAAAATCTAAAAAACAACATAACTACAAGAATCAAATCCATTATAGCCACCCGAATTGCAACCTTGCCAGGATGAATATGTTTTATACTATCTATAAAATATTATGTTTTAAGGTAACAAAACGTAAAAACACACGCACAAAGTAGGTGAGATTTTTAACTCTAAACTATAAACAACTAAATTAAATGGGCAAGACAATTGCAGGTCCTGAAAGTGTGCTTAAGATTCATTCGCAATTAATTCTTCTTGCAATTAAAGTCTTGATATCACAATACTTAAAGACATTTGTAGAATACAAAGTATTTTTAATATCATGATATTTAGGTTTCCTGAGGTTTAAAAAAAAGAAGGCAAAAACCATAAAAGGCACTTTTAAAACGCTTATAATAATAATAATAAAAAAAGATAATTTGACAATTTATCAGAAATGCTGATACTGATGAACTATGAAATTATATATATTGGCTGAATTTATTAGTCAGGCTGAAAGTACTCAAAAAAAAAAAACTCTTTTTATAGAAATAAGCACAACTTTGTAAAACTAGAAAACACACTGAATGTAGTACTGTGTTTTAATATTTTACCTTATTTAACCCCTGAAAATGCCTTGTCCTGTATACAGGCTACAGGTGTATGTGATACAAAACCATCCTTCTCTGCAGTAAAATAACTTATTTACACTTAAGGCTTTTACACAAGGCTTTGAAATCTTCTACAGGACACATAATTTATTCCAGATCAGTAACAGGAATCAACCCAAAATCTGCAGGTTTGAAAATAGACGTAAAAACTAGACAAACATAACGAAAATAAAGGTTTGGAGGACATGAACTGTTTGATTTGTATTCAGGAAAATATTGATTTTAAAATGAAGTTTAGGAAAGAGCCAATTTTACGATTTTATGTTGACAGAATATTTTCTATTACAATTACAATTATGCTTTTCAGTAATGTTGAGTAGAAATCCTCAAGATTTATTTAGTGGTGTAATGTCAGGCAGACCATTGACAAAAATCCCAGCCTGTTCATTGGTTAATAAGACTGTGAGGAGACTGGTATCTGTTTTTGTCTATTTTTTACTATTTTTTTCTTTTTTCTAGGCAAAAAGCACTCTGGATAAAGGGAAAAAATAAGAAAACCCACTTAGCGGAGGGTATATTAGGCTGGATCATTTCTCGCTGTGAGTAATGGTGTAGTGAGAGAAGCTTTGAATAGCCTTTACGGTCCTAAAGACACCAACTGGCACCACCAGGAGCCTACATTTGGTCCCAGCATCAGCTGTTAAAACACATTAAACAGTGATGACTGACTAACAACAACATCCAGCAAGACCAGAGTGAGCGGAGTGGGGTATATCTGAGTGTGTGTGTGTATGTGTTGGTAAGCCATGGTAAAAGCAGTGACGATGAAGGAGAGAGGGAGAAGAGAAGGAGAAAGGAAAGGTCGTTGAATAGGGATGTGTCAGTTGAGGTTATGTCAGATATGGAAAGAGGAGCGAGGCTACTAGCCTGAGCGGACCCTCCCTCCTAATGACATCACGGAGCGGTTTAGGGGGAAGAGAGCGTGGGGCCACAGCCTGAGCCTGAGGAGATTTTCCCTTTCTGCTCCAATAAGCCCAATCCCCACTCTTCACGAGGCTCGGGGATGTACATTTCTTTACGCTAGATTGTCCGCTTTAGTTTTTTGAAACCCAAAACAAAGCAGTGGTGGCAAAGTTGAGAGAAAGTTGGCTTTACAAATCTCTTAACTAGAAGTATCCGCCATTAAGAACATAAAATTATTTTTCTGTATCAATACGTACAGGGGTTGGAGAATGAAACTGAAACACCTGGTTTTAGAGCACAATAATTGATTGTGGTGACGGACAGTTCTGATGGAAACAGGAGAGTTGAGGTGCACATTGAATTCTGCCGTGATTTGATCAGCCGTGGTTTTATGTTTTTTTGAATACAAGTTTGGCACCCGAACATCCCTTTCAGACAACTTCCTCTTACAGCATCCACAGTTAATCCTGTTGGATGTGGTTGGTCCTTCTTGGTGGTATGCTGATATTACCCTGGATACCGTGGCTCTTGATGCATCACAAAGACTTGCTGTCTTGGTCACAGATGCTCCAGCAAAACGTGCACCAACAATTTGTCCCCTTTAGAACTCTGGTATGTCACCCGTTGCAATATTTAGAGCAGAACTGTGCTCTTACTCTGCTAATTGAACCTTCGCACTCTGCTCTTACTGGTGCAATGTGCAATTAATGAAGATTGAACACCAGGCTGCTCCAATTTAGCCATGAAACCTAAAATCCCACAATAAAATGATGACAGGTGTTTCAGTTTCATTGTCCAACCCCTGTAACTTTTAAACATTTTTAACATGTACATTATACACCTAAATGTTTGTGGACACTAGGGGTGGACAATAGATATGGCCCTAAAATAATATAAAAATATTTCACGGTATTTTCACGATAACAGTACTCTTGGTGATATGACAAATCACTGAATAAAAAAAATATATATTATTACATACAATATCATTTGGCACATCCCTGAGAATTGTATAAGATTTGTAACAGAAATCAATGATCCAGAATGTCATGATACTAATAATAATGCACTCCAAATATCTCTATATATCCGTTGCACCGACACTGAAGCAATATTAGCATTAGCCACCAACCGTGCTAAGTGCTAGCTCTTTCACCATTCAGAGGTGAGTATTTTCAGACTACAGCCTGCTGCTAATCCCGGCTAGCACTGCTGGAGCAGCATTAGCGGCTAGTGCTAGTGGTTAGTCGCTAATGGTAATGCTGCTGCACCTAGCCTTAGTGGAAAACTGGAAATCCAAGCATACTGTAAATAAACGGAAACACTTTACTCACTCAAATATACAAGTTTTAAGAGAAAAATCTGTGTAGATTAACACCCAGCGCTTGTTTAATTTTAAAAGATTTTTTTTTTTTTTTTTTAGAATTACAGTTTTGTTTACTTAGCTAATCTTTTAGCAAAACTGAAATAAAGAACTGAATCTTTTTTGGGTTTTGTTCATTCTTTTTCGTCCAAGCAAACCCTCTGCAAAACTCTGAACACTATATATTGATTGATTCTATATTGAAAATACAAAACAGCAGATCATTTAACACAAGTGGAAACTGTGTTAAATAGGCAGTCCACCCTTAAAATTGCTCAGGTGTTTGACAAAGACCAATTTTAAAAATTTATATAATAATAATTTGCTAAATGCTTGTTTATTTGACTCATGACAAAACAGTGTGTTGAAACGCCAATAAGATCATTAAACACACATTTAGCAAATTGCCGTACATATGTCTGATTTACTTTGGATTTTCCTAAAAACAAACTCTTTTGTTGAAAAAATGGGGCTAGTCTCGCGGCAAACAGAGATGTCGTACAAAGAGACTACACGTGTTATTTTACAGATGTTTATTGACCTCAGAACAACTTCTAGCTTCTAAAAAAGGAAAAAAGGAGAACTAGGACTAGCTGGTCATGCTTTAATTCAGTAATCGTCTTAGGACTCTGACTGTTTTATCTGCTTAATTTAAGTGGCTTAAAGGTGACCCTTTAATTTAAAACCATTTAACAGTAGACATCAGCACAGTACTTTCAGAGCACTTCTACACCTACTCATTCTTGCAATTATCTAATCAGCCAATCATGTTGCAGTTCTGCAGCGCCTAAAACATGTAGATACGATGCAGCAGCTTTAGGTCATCTAGATACCAACCATCAGAACAGGGGAAAATGTGATCTGAGATTGATGAGATTGAGAGTGGTTTGATTGTTAGTGCTAAACAGGTTTGAGCATTTCCAAAATTGCACAAGTCTCCACAGTAACACAATGCATGCATGTGTGTGTGTGTGTGTGTGTGTGTGTAATAGTCATTTTACTTGATGTTTAATGTCAAATATTAATAAAGACGTCAACGTTATTCTACTTAATACAAAAGGACAACCCACAACGTTTTTTTCATCATCCATGACATTTGTACCAATATAATAAAATTTATTCCAGTATTGGATACATACTTTTTTTTTGCTGTTTTTATGTAAAAACAAATTCACACTGTTCTCATTTCCTATTCTATATCTACTAGAGACTATCTACTAGATATCTGTCCAATTTAATTTATTTTACTTTAATCCTGGATATATGGAGATATTTGGAGTGCATTATTATTAGTATCATGAAATTCTTGATCATTGGTTTCTGTTACAAATCTGATAAAATTCTTGCATTTTGTATCATACCGTATGCAACAATATGACATTTTGTTGCAGTAAGGTATTCTTGAAATATTTTTTTTTTAATTCAGTGTTTCGCCATATCGTTATCAAGAAAATTCTACAAAATACTGTAATATTTTTTTGGAGCCATATCGCCCACCCCTACATTAGAGTGCATCATCTAGATCATGACATGTTGGATCATTGGTGAAATTCCTTTAATATCATACAGTCCTAGGCTGTAGACTTTACATTTTAGACTGGTGTTATGAAGAAAAAACATCCAGCGAGTGCTGGTTCTGTAAACGGAAACACCTTGTAAAACATATGGTCAACAGAGAATGGCCAGACGAGTTGGAGTTGACAGAAACTCGTGTTAGCAGCAAGCTACAGGCCAATAATGCTCACTTCTGAAGTGCAAAAGAGCTAGCGCTTAGCGGCTAATGCTAATACTGCTGGAGTATTGCAAGTAGTGTACTTCAGCAGAGTGGCTTTACTGCACTTTAAAACCTGCCCAGTAAAATTTATACATAAGGTGCACCAGATTATATGTAGAGATTGGGGAAAATTAATGGATTTTAAATGCACCTTATACTGGAAACAATACGGAACTTTGTGAAAGATTTACATGTTTTTTCTCTCCCTGTCTGTGCTGAACAAAGTGTTTATTAACTGCTGACAAACCAGCTGCATTTCTGCTACCTCCTAAACTGGCTAGACTGGAGTGTCGAACATATGATTATGCGTG
Organism: Astyanax mexicanus; assembly: GCF_023375975.1. Classification (NCBI taxonomy): domain Eukaryota; kingdom Metazoa; phylum Chordata; class Actinopteri; order Characiformes; family Acestrorhamphidae; genus Astyanax; species Astyanax mexicanus. The sequence goes on from NC_064425.1 coordinate 2,320,886, forward strand.
TCAGTGACCAAACCAAACAGCCAATCAAAGCTCATGGTTAGCATTTGCAAGTGACCAAATATGCAGGGACACGAGCCTGTGTCTTCCCATTCAATTCCTAAAAAAAAAAGTCCACTGGACAAACCTATTAAGCATCTGCACCTGCACAGACAGTAGTGCTGGGCGTTATGGGAAAAATCATATATCACGATATGGAATTTTTTAATATCACGATAACGATATATATCATGATATACCACATTTAAGTATGTTTTCAGTTATTCTTTGAAAATATGACAAAATAATATAATTTCCTACTTTTTTTCCACATTTATTTCAAAGTAACATTAAACCAAACTTTCACAAATGAGAATTACTACCTTTTTAGTGCAGCAATATATATGTATCAAATGAAAACAGATGAGGTAGATACAGTAGCTATTTTTTTCAAAATTATACAGGTATTTAAATAAAAATAGTTATAGTTATTAAAATAAACTCAATCAAAAAATGTTAAAGTACCCATCAAATAGCGTAAAGCAGCGTCACGTCGCAAAACCACATTATTAAGCTTTTTTTTGCAAAGATTACTTTATTATCACTTATATAAACCGAGTTTATGCAAAGTGACCACGGCAATACATTTCATTGTAGCCTACTTCATATATTTGCATGAATAATTGATGAAATTTCTGTAGAAACGATATTTATCGTCATATCGCACAGCACTAACAGACAGTATCGAGTTTGTGGGGCCTTGTTTAGCACATCCCTTACAAGGATGTTTTTCTGCTTATGTCGTACAAATTTACATCACATCCATCCATCACATCCGTTTGTTTTTATGTTCAGGGACTTTGAAACTAATTAAACTCCACACAGGATGTGCTTTTTACAATTATGATGCAGCTTCACCTTTAGAAGACAGACAGGTTTTACTTTTTGTGATGAGTCCCTCGTGTTCTCTCCATATTTTACTTTACGAGTCAAGAGTGCCAAGAGATGTCTATTTTCACAATCGAGCCACAACCAAATCTTCTATCATCTAATAACGCTCCTCTTGAGCCAACAACAGAACATCAACAAAAAACAGAACATCACGTCCTTCTCAACATCATTCTGAACTTTATGATTCTGTCCACCCTTTTTCTATCAGTTTTTATTAGTCAATATATGTTTATTAGCACTAAATATAAAAAGCTTGCTCAGCTATGTATCAGCAACAATACATTCTAAACTTAAATATGTAAACAGACAACAATATAGTTGATCTTAAGAGCTGGGAAAATCATTCAGACCTCTTGCACAGCTGCAGAACTTCATTAAAGCCAGTGTAGAAACCAAGGTTTGTACTGTATCTGACTAAAGAGCTCAAAGCCATCAAACATGCCAATGCATTCAAAGCCAACTTAGACTACACAGCATTTTGAATAGACTGAATTAAGTAACTAAAGGTGTGAATGATTATACAACACAAATTACAGTGACCAAAAATTTTATGAAATGAACATAAACAACATAAAGAAGGGCAAAGCATTGTAATTTTATTTAAGCATCTTAAGATAACATAAGAGCAACATAGTGTAACTGTTTAAGACAAAAACTGTCATATTTATAAAATATAAAATTTTAAAAGTAAAAAAAGTTTACTTTTTATCCAATCATTACAGTGAGATCTAACAACAGTACAACACAGAAGTCGTGTTTTAAAAACAAAACTAAATTAACTAATAGGAATACAGCAGAAAGCATTCTAATATAAATAACCAATAAACTCTTCTAATATGAAGCCAGTTTCTGCCTCAACATGACCAAGTAGAAATATGTTCTAATTACTGTATTTTTTGCACTATAAGGTGCGCTGGATTATAAGGTGCACCATCAATGAACATCTATTTTTGGGTCTATTTTCATACATAAAGCGCATTATGCAACACGAGTAAGGAACAGGGGTGTCGTGGGGGGGTAGTTAACTAAGTTAAGTAAAGCTAAGCTTAGTAAACAAAATTGTAATTCTTAAACAAGAGCTAGATGTTAATTTACATAGATTTCACTCTTGAAAACTGTTTATTTGGGTGAGTAAAGTGCTGTTTATTCCGTTTATGTACAGTAAGCTAAGATTTCCAAATTTTTTAGCACTTAGTGTGGTTAGCGGGCAATGCTAATGCTGCTTCAGCAGTGCTAGCCAGGGTTAGCGGCAGGCTCCAGGCCGACAATACTCATTTCTGAATAGCAAAAGAGCTAGAGCTAGTGCTAGCACTGGAGAACTAAACTGAAACTCCTGTATAACTCTGTACTTTAGCAGAGTGGCTTTACTGCTCCTTAATACCTGACTGGAAAAATTTGTATATCTAGACGAAAAAAGGTTGTATACTGTTTTCCTCTCACATTACTAAAATCTGCACAGTTGGATTTGTACATAAAGTTCTTCAGGTCAAAATATGCTATTATTCTGATGCTAAGGAGTCTATATTTGATTTACATTAAAAAAACAAGGAGCCAATGCATCTCTTTTAATAGAGGCCTTCCAAACTGAGCATTTTAAACACACAACACAGAGGCCAAGCAGTAGCAGAAGTATCCGGAGGAGCCTCGGCACACACCGCTGCTGCAGGCCGGGGCAACACCTAGAATTACAAAGGGAGCTTTGACAAGACAGATGACTCACTGACTGCTAGGCTTACACGTTCATATTTACAATTGTCAACTTCTGGTAACTAGGTGTGTGGAGAGGCTTTCAGGCGCACTATTTCACCAAAACTGCAGGTGTGGTTCTCCAATAAAGAGATGGAGGTTGGGGGGATGAAATAGTACTCTCCTGACTCAGAGAGAGAGAGAGAGAGAGAGAGAGAGAAAGAGAGAAAGAGGACGAGGGAGACATAAAGCGAGAGACAAGGATTAGAGAGCTAGTCTATGAATGCCAAAGCAGCAGCAGGGTGCGAGGCCGGCCCACCCCGGCACTTCATTTACACTCCAGTGAGAGCATCTGTCAGTCTTATGGCCACCATGGTCCTCATGTAGAAAAACAATAAAAGCAATAAAAGCAATAAAAAGCTTCATCTACTTAAAATCAGCATGTAAAAGAGGGCTGAACAATATATTATTGCTAATTGGTGCTGCAGTTTCAGAATTTGTGATAATCATATGGCAAATTACTAAATGTTTCACTGTCTGCTGTGAAAAAAAAAAATCCTACACAGAGAATGGAATATACACCTCAGTCGCAATATATACAGCAAATTCAGCACATTATGTTACTTTAATAGGTTTAGTACGTAATCAGTATCATGCAGCCTTTCTACAAATCAACACCAGCAGAAATTTAACCATCTGAATGGTCTATTTGAATCTATTTTCATGGTGTCTTTAACCATAGCCTAGAAAAATGAACCACATTAGAATTTTTTTTATTTATAATTTCTGTTACACAAGTAAAACACTGTTTAAGCTGTATGTAACATTAGTTTCATGCACATTACTTCAGTTCTAATGGAATTGTCTCGTCTTTTGTATTTATTGTATTTATTGTTATTTAGTGTTATAATTTTATAATTTTATGTTGCACTGTCGTCACTCCTGCACTTTATGTTGTCTATTGCTTGTTGTTCTATGTTGCACCATGGTTCCGGAGGAACGTAATTTCATCACACTGTGTACCTGTACTCAGATGTAATGACAATAAAAGCCTCTTGAAGTACTGTAAGAAAGATTCTGCACAACCTGCATAAACTAAAGACTAACATTTTTTTAAACATTATTTTAAGAGAACCCTGGTTTCAAGCATTTAATAAAAGTGCTTAGCCAACTGTACCAAAAACATACTGAACTGTGAATTTTCTGTAGGTTACCCAGCTAGTCAATTAGTCTTGATTGAATGATAGAACCAGCTGAACATAAGATTTAATAGACACTTAAATGTCTAGATGCTGTTTAAATGTGGAAAGTACTAATATTTACTAAGTAGTTGTAATGCGGTTCCGTTAAAAATCAACCATTAGTCGACAATGAAATTTGTAGTCGACAAATTAAAATTATCAACACTGTCGATTATATTGACTAATTATTGCAGCCCTAGCTAGATATAAATGACAATTTGCTGTTCCCCTCTTCTCCACATAAAGCTGCTTACTCAAACAAAGCCTTTCTGTATTCCAACCGTTCTCTATAAACGTTTTATTTGATCTCCGAAAACATCTCACTAACACGTTATGTTCCATCCAACATTTAACACGCTGCAAGAAGGCCAACCTCAGGTTTTCCACTGTCAAACATTACAGATCTGTAAGGTCCTTCCCTTTCCAAAAAACACGTCAGAAACTTGGGAGATGTGTCCACAGAACATCTTTCCTCACAAGTGCAAAAGAAAGACATTCCAAACACTCACTGGTCTCAGTACAAGACACTTTTCAGAGACCCCCTTTCACACCATGACCTCTGCCCTCAACTTGCTTGATCTTATGGCTGCTTCAAGACTGTGAATCACCAGATGATGATTGCTACACTGTCCCACAGGAGTATGAGGACTCTGCTTCTATCTTGGTTTCTTTAAACTCCTGAGGGATGGTGCAAACTACAGAGTAAGGGTCAATCCTGCCAATCCTGCCATCAAGTTCTCCCTCAGGAATCAGGGGTTTGTCTCATGAAGCAAGATTTTTTTCTTGGTCAGGAAATTTTAGGTTTAAGCATTGAGCTCTAGATCATTTTAAACCAATACTTGCTGATGTACTTATTGTATATCAAAAAAGACCAATCGATGCTGGCCATAGTACATTAAAATAAATTTATGCAACCATTATTTTAATTTATTTTTATTGGTTTTAAAGGGTGTCTTCCAGGGTGTCTTGTCTCTCTGGAAGATATAAATTTGTATATATCGGCATCAGCAGATATATAAAGTGGTGTAAAAGTACATTTTTTTTTTTTTTGCATGTTGTCACTCTTAAATATTTTAAAATATTTTATAATTTTAAAATATTAGTCAAAGACAACACAAATAAACATAAAATGCAGTTTTTAACTGAAGGTTTTTATTATTAAGGGAGGAAAATATATCCAAAACTACATGGCCCTGTGTGAAAAAGTGTTTGCTCTAAGTTAAAACATATTTTTGGTTTATAACACCGGAGTTCAATTTCTCTAAGCACACCCAGGCCTGATAACTGCTACAGCGGTTATCAATCAAGAAATCACAAAAACAGAACCTGCCTGACAAAGCGAAATAGACCTAAAGATACTCAAAAGCTAAACATCATGCCAATATCCAAAGAAATTCAGGAACAAATAAGAAAGAATGTAATTGAGATCTATCAGTCTGGAAAAGGTTACAAAGCATAATATAAATGGCAAAAACATGGAACAGTGGTGAACCAACCCAGGAGGCCAACCAAAATTACCCCAAGAGCGCAGAGACGACTCATCCAAGAGGTCACACTAGACCCACAACATCATCCAAAGAACTGCAGGCCTCACCTGCCTCAGTTAAGGTCAGCATTCATAACTACACAAAAGCTACTGCTGAGCTAAAAGAACATTAAGACTTGTCTCAATTTTTGACAGAAACCATCTTGATGATCACCAAGATTTATAGGAACATACTCTGTGGACAGATGTGACAAAAGTTTAACTTTTTGGAAGGTGTGTGTCCAATTACATCTAGTCTGAAAGTAACACAGCATTTCAGAAAAAGAACATCATACATACAGTAAAACAGTGTAGTGTTATGGTCTGTAAACCATGAATTTCACTGTATATCATAACCCACTAGAGGAGAATGTCTGGCCATCAGTTTTTGGCCTTAAGCTGAAACGAACTTGGGTTCTGCAGCAGGACAATGACCCAAAACACAACAGCTAGTCCAGCTCTGAATGGGTGAAGAAAAACAAAGTGAAGACTTTATAGTTGCCTAGTCAAAATCCTGACCTGAATCCGATTGAGATGCTGTGTTTTTCAGGTGATTAATCCTCAAAAACCCTTCAATGTGGTGCAATTACAACATTTCTGTAAAGAGTAGTGGAGCCAAAATTCCTCCACATTGTTGTAAAATACTCATTGCACATTTTTGCAAACGCTTGATTGCAATTGTTGCTGCTAAGGGTGGAACAACCGGTTACCAGTAACACTTTTTCCACTCATTAAAATGATTTTGGATAAAATCTGCCCGTATTCTGTTTACATTTTACATAAAAATGCATCTATAGTGTGACCAGGTGAGATCCATTTAATTTTCCATATTAGAGGCCAATCAAAAAAACACATTTAATGAGTAAAAGGTACGATTTAGGTATGTCGTTTGTATGTGTTAGCCTTCCTACTATTCATTCTCTCCCCCATTTGAAAATAACTTGTGTATGCATTACTCAGGAGCTACTGGTGCAATGCCTCATTAGCTGCCAAATGACTTGTAGTCTGCATGTAGCTGTATTTCAGCTTGTTTTATTATTGTGCTGTTATATTTCTAATGCTGGACTGGAGATTGTTGAACCTTTAAATCATCTTAAGCAGAGTCTATGATTATAACTCATTCTGAGACTTTTAATGAGCACATAGTGACCAAGACATCCACTTGAAGACCTGATCTTTAAATAGCATTCAGTTGGGCATACAGTTCTCGTGGCTACTGTGATCCTAAAGATTATACACCTTATAAACGAGATGATGTTTCCAGCTCAATTTAGCCATGTGTGCACTGCTAACGACATGTGATAATAAAATTTAACAAGCTGGCAGGAGGAACTTAAGCCTTTTCATTTATACCAGGGAACATATTTCAATCTAAATATGACAGAAAGGCAAGAAACGCAGTTAAGTAAATGCATTTGGCTAATAAAAGACAAGAAAATGTGCAGCTTACCAAATGAATGTAATAAATAATTTTTTTGTAGATCATTATAAAAGGTTACTAAAAATGGCCTGTCCTTACTGCAGTCAATGAAAACACACTTACTTTGATATAGACTTTCATTTGGCAGTACTGTGCACTTGGTTAAAAAATACCCAAAGATTTGGTGGCATGAATTACTTTCTACTTCTAATTCAAGGTTCTTGCACTATTTTAAAAATCAAATTTTATGATTTTTAAGACCTTTTTAAGACCTCAATAAATATAATTTAAGACCAAACGTAATTCAAAATGTAGTCATAATTTCTTCAGGAGAAAATAATTTAGTGTTGGAAACCTCTGCTAATCTTAGTTCTATTCCCGGTTGCTTAGCTAACTTACCGGAAAGGTCAGTATTTTAGCTATCTTGCCGCTAATGTTAGCTAGCTCTGCGCTAACCTTAGTTCTCTCCTTTGTAACTAGCTAGCTTGTCGCTAATGTTAGCAAGCTCTCTGCTAACCTTGATTCTCTCCTCGATAACGTAGCTAGCTCGTCCCTAATGTTAATATGCTAGCTAACTCTAACTCACCGCTAATGTTAGCTAGCTCACTGCTAATGTTCGTTCTCTGAATTAGATGTTTATGGTGGGCCACTGTGTTTTCCCACTGGAATTAAACGCACCATCTGAAATTTTAATTTAATCTTTTGCTGAAGTGGAAAGTAAACAGCTGGTCTGAAGTTCATGCTCAGGTCGAGGAGGTGAAAAAAGGTCAGGTGGTTTGCTTTTGCTGTTTTTGCAGCTATAGCTGCACAGCTGGACCAAGAGACGTGTGGGTACGAGAGAGAAGCACGTAGCGCTAATGCTAATGCGTAAAAGCAAAAATATGCATGAATTCTGAGTGATTTCACCGTTCACATTCATGTCGCGTGCCATTTGATCAGATATGTATCCTATTTTGGACCACTTTTGAAAGTGACTTAAATCTGATTGGAAAAAATCATATTGGGCACATTCACACAGCCTTGAAAAAAATCTGATCTGAGCCACATTAAGCACAAAAATCTGATTTAAGTCACTTCAGCCTGGTAATGTGATAGCATTGCCAGTTAAGAAATATATTGTGATATAAACTTCAGCCATATCGTCTAGCAGCAACCATCAAAATATACCTGTCATCTGTGGTCATTGATCTATAAACAGAGCCCAAACTGAAATGTGGGTAAGTTACCAGGTTTTTTCACATTTTCCACAGGAAGAAACTCATGCCAATCTGAATTTTGCTTCCAAAAAAACATAGTTTGGTTTGTATGTACTTTTCAAAAACTATGACATTGTCAGGCACATTTTTACAGTAAAACTGTGAGCCTTAATGGCACAGCTTGGTTAAGAAGAGCTCTGCACCAATAAGCAGGTTGTGCATACTGTCCATAAATCAACATGAACAGAGGATGAGCTGCCCAGACCCTGCAGCAGCAGCAGCAGCAGCAGCAAACACAACCCACAACCACGTGCAGAGTGAATGTAGTGATTTCACAACCAACCAGTTTACACATATAAATATATATACAGTGAGCATGTTACTGAATCACATCAGAACTGTTGTCCTCATTCAAATTCAGTCAGACGTATAAGATAGCTGAAACTATTATTTGACAAAATCTGCAATGTAAAATTAATAATAAAAAAAGTAGACTCTATATTTTAATGTCAATTAATCCCTAATTTGCAACTGCAACACACACTACACAAAGGGCAGGGGGCCGAAACACACTGGGGGAGGGTAAAGACTGCTCACTCACACTCAATTCACACTCAGCTTGGCCTTTGTCACCAAAGGTGCACAAACACAACAGATTCCATGTTTACTAAGCATCAGCATATTCCACATTTAAATGTCTTCTGGGCATTTAAGGACATTTAAAGCGCAGATTTAGCTGCTTTTATCATTTTAAAGCATCAGAGACAGAAGAGAGCAAATTAAAAACCAACAATCTTTGCTTATACAGTGTTTAAGTTTTAGAATAAAAGACCACCAAAGGTCAATACAGTTTTCTGACCATTTGAGGCTAAATCAGAAAATACACGTTTTTTACTTTTTCATTTCTACTGCTCACAACTGAAATTTCAGGAAACAAATTTAGCATCTTGTTACAAAAAACCGAAGGTATAAGCTAACCTACTTTCATTACAAGAAATGATGGAAAATTCAGCTAAGTTTTCTTTTTTTTAGAAAATAAAAACTAAGAAACTGTTTTAGTTAATGTAGAAGTAACCTAAGTTCTAGTTCTAGTTCATAACCTAAGAAAATAAAATATATAAAAGAGTATAAATTAGTATATAGGTAAAGAAAACAGATGACAACCATTTTCTTCTTCACTATACTAAATGGAAAGAAAATTAATAATACGTATTTATCCACAATTTTCTATATAACAGAGTCACATAGCCTTACAACTTCTACACTTCTACAGTATTTTATTTTAGTTATAAATGTTTGCAAAATATCTGTATTTCAAAGAATACTTGGACTTCAATTTGAGGGAACTTTATACATTTATTACTTTTTGCATTATTGCAAATGAAAAACGTTTTACTGTTTATTTACTGGGTTTAAGGCAGAGACTGAAAAACAGGATAACATTCACAGGTGTGCAGATTTGAGCAGGTAAAGTTAAACCTGCATTGGAACGGGAGCCACACCCACAGGAAGAAGAGAGGAATAACCTTTGTCTAATTAAAAACTAATATTGAAAGATACCTGTCAAATACCACATTAATCATAAGTTGCAGCCTTATTATATAGTGATGAACAGTAAATTAGACTTACCTCTCCGGTGCTGGTGGCTGTATGTCGCTCATTGGGCTTCTGTTTTCAGCTTTTATGTGGTTTATATCCAACTGGCATGTTTGTAAATACTACAGGGAGGAGCATGTGGCATTCAGCATCATCAGTGGCATCAGCCTGTCTCCACACAAAGCAGCCTAGGCTGTATTAACCTTATTAGATAGGTTAACTAACCTATCTATCTAGCTAAGTAGTAAGCATAAATAACAAAGCTAACAAAACCAAGTTACTGGTGCTGAAAAAAGTAAAACATGTTTAGCTAACTAGTTATAACTGCATATAAAACATTTAGTTAGTACCTAGCCTACCAACCTTAAATAGTATTTACATTACCTTTAAGGCAGAGAAACAACTTAACAACCACATATAGAGTGAACAAACAAGCGAGATATTCACCTAATGTTCGTGTTAATCGATTAAGCGAAGACAGTGTTAAATATTCGACTGTTTTCAACCGATATTTAACTTAAAACATTAACTAGCGAATTGTTCATTAACGTTAAGGTGTAGTTAACTAGTTTACTAACTATCTAGCTAGTTAACATAGTTTAGTAAATTAGTTTACTCAGCTACATTAGGTTACTGATGCTGGAAAACGTAAAACATGCTCTAAAATTGGATTGAGTTGAGGCAAAATAAAAGGAGAGGTAACCTACCAACGCAAAAACCATTAATAATATTTAATATTTAACTTCATAACTACATAAAGAGTGAAAAAACAAGCAAAATATTCACCCAATGTTCTTCTTAATCGATTAACAAGAGACAGCGGTCAAATATACGACAGTTTTTACTGATATTTAACTTACAGCATTAACCTAAATAGCGAACTGTTAACGTTAGTGATGCTGTAAAAAGTAACGTTAAAATATATATTCCAAAAATCGGGTTGAATTAAGGCAAATTGAAAGGAGCTTGGCTAGGTTAGTTAAAAGCTAAAAAACACTTCAACTAATTGTACTTTTAATGACGATAAAAACTTAATAAATACATACAAAGCGAAAAATAAGCGAGATATTCACCTACTGTTCTTGTTAATCGATTAATCACGATATTTAAGTAAATAAATAAACTAAAAAACGTTAAAGTGTACTTTGTTGACTAGCTATTTAGCTAACTAACAAGCTTAGCTAACCTAGCTAAGCTAACCTAGTTAGTTAGTTAGTTAGTTTACACACACATAGACAAATTGCCTGAGGTAAAAAACTTAATCTAATGATCTTATAGACGTTTAATCTAAATTAAATTGTTCCCTCAAGCCAACAGTGTCCCACCAGCTAGAGAAACAGCTAGTTAAATAGCTAAATTGCTGCTTTTTGTAATTTAAAAATTCTAGCTTAGCTTATTTAGCTAGTTAGTTAGTTAGGTAGCTAAAGAACCCGAAGCTAAAGCTAACAGGCTAGGTTAGCTAACGCTGGCTAGCATCCTCGCTTACTAAATACACACACACTGCCTGCCTGTCTGTCTGTCTGTCCTGCGCCGGGGCAGCTTTTCTAACCAAATAAAGCGGATTTAAACACTTTCAGACGCCTACCAGTCCACGGGTGAATCCTTAAAGACGTATCCATGCATCCATACACGCGTTTACACGTTAATCCGCCTGTAAAACACCAGTTTCCCGCAGTTTTTCTGAAGTGTAGTCGGAGTTACCCTGGTGAAGTCCCGGCTGATGCCACGGCAGATTTTCCATCCAGCGGAGCCAAAAACTCAGTTCAAGGGAAACAGCTCCGCTAGTCCCGATAAAACAGAGTGTAACAGCGCGAAAAAGCGCTCAAACAAGTAAATAAAGTCGAGTTTATGCTGTAAAAAGCCTGTTTTTCCAGTTACGCTGCTTTCCTCGCAGTGCATTAAGTCCAAACCGCGGCGAGCTCTCCGTCCCTGTCCCTCCAGGCCGCTCTGAGGTGAGTCTACAGCGGAATGCGCCTCAGCTCAGCCACAGGCATTCATTCAACCAGCAGCAGCACAACACTGACCTACTGCAGCAGCATCAGTCCACCCAGCAGGGTTAAATTTAACCAAAACTTCATATTAGCTTAATTAATACAATTTTAATGAATGCATTAACTTAAGAATAAAGTAAGCATTAAATCGAAGCTCTGATTTTAGCTACAGAGCACCAGTGAGCTGTAATTCACTACAGGAAACACAGGAAAAACTCACTAAAGCTCACTGGTGTCACTCAGTCATTTTAAACTTTTAATATCTAACCAAATTTAGACAGCCTGTATCTGTTTTATTTAATCTTATACATGTATAGTCTTAAATTTATTTCTTCTTATAGATCTGTATTTCCTTTTTATTTATTTCATTATTTTGTTTTTTTTTTTAATAATTTTGTTTTATTGCTTTTTAACGTGTTTAAATTTTCTTTTATTATTATTATTATTATTTATTTATTATTCATGTATTTTTTGTACTATGTAAAAGTTAGTTTTAGCTAAATTTAAACTGTTCATGTTGTATTAATCTTATCTTCTTTTGATTTCTTATTATTTTTTATTTATTTATTTATTTTATATTTTTTATTATTTAATTATTATTATATATTTGTTTTTACTCTTATTCTATTTTTATTTGTTTTTATCTTTTATTTACTGTTATTTTAAAAATGATTTATTGCCGATATTTTTTCTTTGTCATGTAAATCCCTGTTTTTGTAAATGCTCGGCTACGCTGAAAATAAGGGTTGCCATCAATGTATATCCGAGTCAAAATAAAAGCTGGTTAAATTATTGATTGTTATAAGTCACATTAATAACACTTAAAAACACACATTAATAAAGTGTGTTAATAATATTTAAGTAACAGAGACAGCAAGTTAATTATCTAATTATATCTACTAGCTAGATTAATATAAATACCTGATCACTAGTTATTAAACGTGGATGCAGCAGATTAAACATTAAAAAGTGCTCTAACCCTTGTGATGAAATAAAATATACCTACACTAAAATTTCAGAATTGAAAGCCTGTGCGAGGTTGCCATCTCATGGGCATCTGAAAACACTACACCATACAATTTCAGCATCATATCCTAAAAGCTAGTAGTTTTTATTAATCTCCCAATTTTACAGTTTTAATTTTGCCCCTCACAATCAAAATATCGAGAAAAATTAAAATGCACTTTCTGATTTTTCAGATTAAGTTCACATTTTGGTTGCCAGGTGAAAATTTGAACAATCAGATTCAGAGAAATTCAGAGAAAATAGGAGCAGATGTCTTCTTCACTATACTACATGTAAAATGTTTAATAATATTTCACCCGATATTTCAGATAAATTGAACTGATAAATGTTACACTGCCTTTTTTCTACACATAATAGCAATAATATAAAACGGGACCTGAACAATAAGTATCCAAAAACACCAAACAAACACTAAAATAGAGTCCTTCTATATCTATTTACACAGCAAGAATCAATTTTTTGACTATTTTGTTACTTTCTATGACTGTTTGGTTGCCCATATACATATAAAAAGCTAATAAATAATATAGTGTGCGGAGAAACGTAAATTCATATTTGAAATTCCTTGAGGGAGTGTAACATTTATCGGCTTTTTATTTCTGCCCCTTACTATCACAATCTCAGGAACAATAAAAATAACTTTCGGATTTTTTGTTTCAAGCTTAGATTTTTGTGAAAAGGTAAAACGTGGAAAAATCAGATATTCAGAGAAAAATGTACACATGTATGTGTATATATATATATATATAAATATATATATATATATATATATATATATATATTTTTCTAATTCTTAAAGTGAGGGGCAGAAATTAAAAAGACAAAAAAAATCTGGAAGATATGGTGTTGCAAAGGCAGTTGGTTGCTAAGGTGTTACATAATGAGTGTATGGTATTGCTAATCTGTTTCTTGGTGGTTGATGTGTTACCCCATGAGGTTGAATGTACCAGTATTTGCATAATTGCTACAAATGTATGCACCATGTTTATTTCTATGAAATAAATTCAGTCAAAAAATATCAATGCTCTATGGAAAATGTGTCGAATCACACAATCTGGAATCTAAAATGCTGGCTGTATCTGAAAAACTACAGCAGGCAACACTGGAAACAAGCTGGTAAATGTATTTTGAATTTTCCTTTAAAAAATTAATAAACAAAACACCTCTATTAGCTTTATTCATAATATTTAGTAGCATAGATTATGTGAAATATTTTAAGGCAGTCTTTAATTTGGCTCAACACTGACTCTGTAATATTATATTATATAATTATTATTTAGTAATAAAAACCTTACATCTGTCACCAATCTGATATTAGAAGATATTAGCACAAAATACTGTAATAGAAATCAGAGTGGGAAAAATAAAATTATTTAATCGAAAATAGCACACACTCTCACTCTCTGACAGGAAATTCAACCACCCAACACTCCAAATAAACACAACAATATTTTTTTTATTTTATTAGCATTGTTTTTTAAAATTAGTTGTCTATTAAATCTATTCAAAAATGTGTCATATTTTGTGATGACTTCAAAATATTGCACAAGTTAAAAAAAACTCTATCAAAACATTTCAGTGTGGCTTAATAACAAAATTAAGCAATATAAGAACTTTTTTTTTTAAATCACAGATTAAAAGCCAGTGTGCTGCACAGATGTATACATAATCGTAAAAAAATCACTGTTAATCAGGTAAGACAGAATTATGTCAGAGAAAAAAGTAAACAATTAACAGAGATGTACTTTTGCTGGCAGTTCAGTTTGAAAGACTAGTGGCAGTTCATTAAAGGAGAACTCCGGTGTGAAATTGAGTTTAGGTGTAGTAAAACAGGATAAAGAGAACTAAACTTTGTTGAATAGCTCACCCCTGCTCTCCTGCAGCTTTCTGAGATCCAGAAATTTTGTGCAGCTTGTCGAAACAGAATAGAATGGGTTTTAATGGGGCATATTTTTTTTGCCCCTGCAGATTAGGTTAGTACTCTTTATTATGTTTTACTACACCTATACTCAATTTCACACCGGAGTTCTCCTTTAAAACACACAGGGCCCTCTCAGTCCCTCTTAATCTCTTGGCCGTTGACTTCAGCCTGTACCTGCCGGCTCTTCCAGCGCCGGTGTTTCACGCTGCTCTTGTGATAAGCAAATCGTGCGATATCAGCCACGAACAACCACGACAGGACGTACATGGCCACCCCGCCGCACTTGATGATGAACTTTGGCCTGGGCGAGATCAGCTCGCAGTACAGCATGGCGCCGCCTACGAACACGCGCATGATCACGAACAAGACCACAAACAGGACGTCCACCAGGTCGCCCAGGAAGGTCTCGTAGCGGCCCGAGCGCTTCAGGAACCAGCGCGTCTGCAGCAGGGGGTTGGTGATCTCGCTGCCGAAGATGACGGCGCACGCCTCGATGCCGGACTCGCCCAGCCACAGGGTCAGGAGCATACCCAGAATGCTCATGGTGTGGTGGGCAAGCATCACCAGACCTTCCGTCTGGAAGTAAATGCACCAGCCCATGTCGAAGATGAAGTAACCCAGACTCAGAACCATAGCTGACATCTGGAGGGTGGTGTTTTTGGTCCCTAAAATGAGACAGGAAAGGATAGTTTTAATTCAGAAGAATAATTATACAATTACAATAAAACACTAACATGCTATAATACACTTAATACACATAAGTCTTAGGACAGAAGTGGGTAAATTGATCATCGAGTGGCTTGGTAACATTGTTAAGCGATTCTGTTTATTTACAGTAAGCTTGGAATACCAGATTTCCAGATTTCTCTTAAGGCTGGGTCCAGCAGCATTAAAATTAGTGGCTAACCACTAAATGCCTCCCAACAGCGCTAAACTGAGGAACCCTGAGTGGTCCAGTAAGCCAGGGCGATATTAGCTAGCAGTTCGTCCCACATAGCTTGTTTTATAATGGCAAACACGCAGACTACATGCCAATAATACCTCTGAGTGGCAAAAGAGCTAGCGCTTAGTGTGGTTAATAGGTAATGCTAATGCTGCTCCAGCAGTGCTAGCTGAGATTAGCAGCAGGCTACAGGTCGATAATACTCATCTCTATATGATGCAAGAGCTAGGGTTTAGCACAGTTAGCGGCTAATGCTAATACTGCTCCAGTCTCGAGTCTCGTGCTGGAGAACTAACTGAATCTCCTGTATAACTCTGTACTACAGTGGAGTGTCTTTACTGCTCCTTAATACCTGACTGGTAAAATTTATACATAAGGTGCTCCAGATTATAATAAAAATGTGAAAAATATGGTAATAATACAATCTTTTCCTTCTTCTGTAACATTTTTGTTATGGAGATCCACAATTTTAGTGTGACCGCAACACTTGTCAATTTAATAAACGTTATTGATTATGTATAATACCACAGTTAGTTCTGACCCAGCAATGTGATTGGCTAAGAGGCATTATAAGCTAGTAATGCACTGTAACCGAAGCTCTCCATGTATTACTCCGCCACATACAGGTAACCTAGCAACGATGCAGCACTTACAAACCAAACAGCAACAGCACAGCTACAAACAGAGCAGCAATGGAACTATTTTAACTGGCGGAGTTTTTATAACCAAACAGATCCTATTTTCTCCTCCTCTTTAACTCTTTAAAATCTTTCAATAAACAGTGATAATGGAACTGTGGTATAATCACAATATTCTGGACAAATACATAGTCAAATGCCCAAACACCAAAAAACACAATGTGTTAAAAAAGCTTTATAAGACATTAAAGTAAGGCTACATGTCACATACATTAGCTTCATATAATGCTTCACTGAAATAATCATGCATTATTTGCCAATAGAAAAGCCATTGCTTTTAATTTCTGTTATTTCATCTAGTGATAAAGTGTTGACAATTGAGGCTTGGTGGAATAAGCGTTTGATAAATGTTTAAACAGGCTTATGTCATCTGTCAAAACATTTGTTTAAGTAGGTGTTAGCAACGTTACCAAAGAAAGCACAGCAAATGGGTGTGTCTACCAGGCTCAGTTTTATGTGGACCCACGGAATAACATTTTATATAATGCATGATTATCCTTAAAAAAACTCAAGAAATTAAACTGTAATCAGATAGAACTTGCTAGAATTTACTTGCATTAACTCTATCAACTTCTATCATACATTTTTAAACCAATTTCCCTGCCTTCAAGGCAAATTTGACCACATAATCTTTATAACACCAGTTCAGCAAATGAACAATGAACAATGATAATAAACTATAATCAAATTTTATTTAACTAAAAAAAAGAAATTATTTAAGCAATAATAAATAATAAAATGTGTCTCAAGTCCATAGAGATTCATTGTGTATAGAGGCTAAGTGACTTAACTAACTGATCTGATGTATTTGTTAGCTTAAAAAAAACATTTGTAGAGCAAATTTCCATGACTTTTCCACAACTTGTTAAGGTATTTCCTTTTTCCAGAACTTATCCAGGCCTGGAAATTGCTTTTTTTATTCCTTGATTTTTTTTAGGTTTTTAATGGGCGTATGAACCCTGTTCCACACAGCTAGTGTGGCTGGTGTTGGAGGTAAGACTCAGCAGGGCAGTAAGGTTTGTTTGGAAAGGGTTGGGCAGTCTCTGGCTGATGTAAAATACAATCAGATATGATTGTCCACTCTTTTCTTTTATTTTTTTTTTTACCTGGGTAGTTGAAAGGCCAAGGTCCATCTATGTAGCCTATGTAGGCCGTTATGCAAATGGCCAGGATGCCGTGGAACAGTGTGACCAGCCGACAGTTCCATTCATAACCACAAGAGCCGTTTGTGTAGCAGAGCAGAGCGTAGAGAGCGATCCACCCGGCTAAGCAAGCACCCACTCCCAGAACCAGAGGAGACATCCTCGAGCTGTGGCCTGAAAAAGTGTGAAAAACACAGGTTTATGGGTCCAAACATCCTAAAATCCTGCAAACAGTAAAACGGCTAAATGAAAGATTTATGAGAATACTCACTTTAAACCCTCAAAGCTCTCAGTAATCACACAAATTCTGCTGCTTTAAGAAAAGAGCGCTCTCGCTTTGCTCCTCTAGCGCTGCTGAAACCACTCCCATGTGTGAGGAACTCAGCAGTTTTGCACATCACACATTGAGAAATTATTAAAACATAGCTTTCTCCGGCCAGTGACAAAACTAGAACAAAGGTATCTGTGGATCTGTGGCGAGGTCATCAGCTAGAGGAGAGAGATATCTTACATGCCGGGGGTTTGCATTTACATGCTCGTTTTGATGCATATCAGTTTCTGAATCAGTTTCTCTGATTTTGCTGTTTATAGGTTTATGTTTGAGTAAAATGAACATTGTTGTTTTATTCTATAAACTACAGACAACATTTCTCCCAAATTCCAAATAAAAATATTGTCATTTAAAAATAAGAGAGCACTTAAAAATGATGAGTTTCTTTGATTTTACCAAATTAAAATCCTCTGGAATATAATCAAGAGGAAGATGGATGATCACAAACCATCAAACCACCAAACTGAACTGCTTGAATTTTTGCACCAGGAGTAAAGCAGCATAAAGTTATCCAAAAGCAGTGTGTAAGACTGGTGGAGGAGAACATGATGCCAAGATGCATGAAAAAAAAACTGTGATTAAAAACCAAAAGGGTTATTCCACCAAATATTGATTTCTTAACTCTATAAAAAACTTTTATTAATATGAACTTGTTGTTTTCTTTGCATTATTTGAGGTCTGAAAGCTCTGCATCTTTTTTTTGTTGTTATTTAAGACATTTCTCATTTTCTGTAAATAAATGCTCTAAATGTAAATAATATTTTTATTTGGAATTTGGGAGAAATGTTGTCTGTAGTTTATAGAATAAAACAACAATGTTCATTTTACTTTTATTCAAACATAAATAATAAATAGGGAAATCAGAGAAACTGATTCAGAAACTAAAGTGGTCTTTTATTTTTTTTCCAGAGCTGTATTTAACAGGAAATGAAAACAGCAACAAAAGGTGTACCTTGATGACCCATATATCCCTAAACTAATATAACCATATTTCATTTTTTTGTTTGGAGCTATATTATTGTGTACGATACGATTTTGCACACCCTTAATAACATTAACATTAAATTAGAATGAAATAAGTTCTGGATATATACAGCAAGAAGCTGCTGTTATTATTCTGTTATTCTAGGTGTATGATAAAATCCTTGTATCCTCGTGTTTTGGGATTGTGTAAAAACGATCCCACACGCCAGTAAGATTTTGAAATATGTGGGATTACTCCATCAGATGTGTGCAGATGGATTTCTGCACAAGAACAAGTGCAACAGATTCAACAGGCTGCTGAGAAAAATCAGGGAGGAGCAGATCCAGCACAGAGTACAACAACAGCACACTGTCTCCAGCCTGCCTACACCCGCTAGTATGTCACACACACACACTGATGAATGAATACACACTGTATACATTAACTAGCTTCATGTAGGCCTCCATTGTTACTTTTGTGCCAACTTGTCAAATGCACAACCAAACTATGCTATATATTACTGCTGTAGTTAGCCAATACAATATAACTAAACTATATTAACCTGAATTTCAGACCTTAATTTATCTCTAGTGATGGAAAATTGTGTACATTTTTTTTGTCTGTAATGCACAGAAAAAAAGATTCTAATATTCTACTATAAAATCTCTATAACAAATAAATCCATTTAACTATTTTTTTCCATTGCATTGGAAGCTTGTGTGCAATATTTATAAATCACAATATTTCATGGTGTTTTTGTAAAAACAAAACTCTTGGCGATATGACAAAACACTGAATAAAAAAAAAAATCAAGAATACACTACTGCATATAATAATGCACTCCAAATATCTCCATATATCCAGGATTAAAGTAAAATAAATGATACTGGACAGATATAATCTGTCTCTAGTAGATATATATTGGGAATCGAGAACAGTGTGAATTTTTCTTTTGCTAAAAACAGTAAAAAGTAGAACCCTGATGTGATGATTAGGGGTGGGTGGTATGGCATGATATTTCTTAGGGTATATGCCAATATTATTGAGTACGGTCTGATATAGCACACCCCTAATTGATATTGATATTTGTAATTCATGAACCATCCCTAAACAGTAAAAAACATTATTAAAAAGTGTTCTAAATCACATTAAAATAGCAAAAAATAGCTTTTACTTTGCCTCAATGGCTTTAGTACTAAAAACTACTGTAGTAGTGGGCACCTGGGGCACCTGGGGGCCAATCAAATGTTTCATTGGTGGACAAAAGCTGGCACACACACACACACACACACAGACGCCACAATACTATAAAATATCGTGATATTATATTAGGGTCATATATCGCCAACTCCCAGTTAATATAGCCATTAGCACTATAAGGTTAGGTATTAATAATCAATGAGTTTTAGAGGTTTTAAAAGCATGATCTACTCAGTAATTGAGTTAAATTAACGAGTAATATTATGTATATGATATAGATATTAAACAGATCCACTCACAGTTAGAGAATAAGAAGCGCTGGATGAAGGGAACCCGCCCCGGCAGCAGGAGCAGCAGGAGCCGGAGGAGCCGCAGCCGGAGCCGGAGCCGGGCTCAGGGAGCTGCTGCTGGAAGTCGAGCCGCTCTCAGCGTCCTGCCCCTCAGCCTGCAGCCCGGCCACAGCACCGCCATCCCCGGAGACAGCGCCGGACTCCACCGCCCAACAAAACACACGGTGCCCTTCTCCTCCTACATCACAGCTCCAGCAGGAGCACAACAATACACACACACACACACACACACGCTCTATGAGCCAGGGTTGCCAGGTCCAGCAATAATAACCTCCTAAAGTCAGTCTAAAACCCGCCCTTCAGAAGCTTAAACTAACCCAAATACATGTCTGTCACACGTTTGAAGCAAATGGCAAAACAACTATGAATGTTTGACTTAATATTTTTACTGTTTTTAAGTGATTTATTATCAGTATTGCTATTTATCTCAAAGTCATTAATAATATTGTAATATTGTTTTGTTTTATTGTTTTATTTGGATCCTCATTAGCTGCTACTGCAATACAAATCAATCAAAAATATATAAATCACATATCATAGTTAAATACACATAACAAAAATAGTTCTATACAAAACAGAAAACAAACAAGTACAACATATAGTTGTGTACTCATATACACAAATTTATACACAATACATACACAAAATAATGATATTATGGTTATTTTCTTCTTTTTTTTTTTAAAGAAAATGACTGGTATGACTTCTAATTACTATTTTAAGTCCTTATATCCCGCATTCTGGCTGTAGACAGATATTCATCTATCGTCCATGACCCTTAGATAGTGTTTTTTATTATTTATTAATTTTTTAAACCATGTTTTGCTATTAGTGTTGAGTAGTGGCTCAGGGAAGCAGTTCCACTCTTTAATGGCTCTGTAAATCACACGTTTTACACATGTAACTGGTTTTAGCTCTTGGAGGTTTAAAGTCATTTTTTGTTGAGTATCTCTCTAATTTTAAAAGTTGCCCAAAAACACCCCTGAATTTCACCCGCGACTGTTTTTTCAAACAAGCCCAATTTGACGGGAAAACCGCAAACCTGGCAACACTGCTAAGAGCAGAGGCAGCCGGGAGGATGCGCTCATCCTGAGCTCACTGCGACACCCAGCGGCCTGGACCAGAACTCCACCCACTAGTGCATCTCATTACATTACAATTTCACTGAAAAATAAATACTTTATTTCAGTAATTCAGTTAAAAATGTGAAACTCATATATTATATACATGTTTTAAACAAAGAGTGATCTATTTTAAGCGTTTATTTTATTCTTTTATTGCTGATGATTATTGGTATTGATGATTAGGTCTTACAGCCAATGAAAAAACACCTAAAAATCAGTTTCTAAGAAAATTAAAATATTATATATTAAGACCAATTGGTACTTTTAGCAGTGTTTGCATTAGAACACTAGAAGCTCCAACTACAGGGCTGAACACTGAACACTTTATTATAGTGCATCTTATGCCGTCCACACACTACACAACTTTATCCCTCCTGTTTTGTTCTGGGTCAAATTGCCCCGTTTTAAAGTTTGAAGATCTAGAAAAAATAGCTAAAAGTATTTTTTTTTTCAGTATGAAACTTCTTCCGCTTGCTTTAATTAATGTAATCAACATATTACATAAAAATGATTCATATCACATATTTGCAACAACCACCCCCTGCAAAAACTATAACTAAAACTAAATTCCAATGTTATGTTTCAATGTTATGTAAAACTATTGCGTTTTATATATATTGTGTTTCTCTTTCAAAAGTTATAAAAAAATTAAATAAAAAATGTTTTTTTTTTATGAAAAATGAGTGAATTATCCTATTTTTATTATTATCGTGTAAATTGGGGAGAAAATGGGAAAAATTAGAAATAGAATTATTTGAAAAAATAATATGAGGCATGACATCAGACTTTCTTGTGGAATTTTAATTTTATTTCAAATTATTACTTCACATTCATATTCATATCCAACATTTTCATAGAAAAATATCTTTGACACTTTATTTCTATGTTTACTCATAAAAGAATCAGTAAACACTGAAGCATTAAGGCACATAAAGGTATTTTAATTCAGTATTCCACAGCTTGGCCGGCTGCTTTCATCACTGTCTTGTTTTGTGTAACGAATTAAATAAAGTGAATCAGACTTTTTTTTATTTTTTATCCCAGATCATCCCAGTCAACCTGCTCTTGTGGGGATCATATGGGTTAAATATAGGTTAAGTGGGTTCCAGGTGATCACACTGATCCAATCTAGGCTCTGTATGTATGGAGCTTAAAAGCTGACATAAGTATATATATTAAAAAATAAGAGAGCACTTAAAAATGATGAGTTTCTTTAATTTTACCAAATTAAAATCCTCTGGAATATAATCAAGAGGAAGATGGATGATCACAAACCATCAAACCACCAAACTGAACTGCTTGAATTTTTGCACCAGGAGTAAAGCAGCATAAAGTTATCCAAAAGCAGTGTGTAAGACTGGTGGAGGAGGAGAACATGATGCCAAGATGCATTAAAAAAAACTGTGATTAAAAACAAACAGGGTTATTCCACCAAATATTGATTTCTAAACTCTTAAAACTAGCAAAATCAGAGAAACTGATTTACAAATGTTTTCCAGAGCTGTATATATTTTACACTAGAATATATTTATCTTAAATAAACATGAAATGTTTAATGGCAGAATTCATAAATTTTATTTTTAAACATAGTTTTTTTGTGTTTTGAACTTGTACATTTCAAATAGGAGTGGGCGAAATGACTCTAAAATACTATTACAATATTTCATGGTATTTTTCGCGATAACAATACTCTTAGCAAGTATATGACAAACACTGAATTACTGAAATTTTACTACTGCAACAAAATGAAAATTTAATTTCATTACTGCATATGATATGATATGATATGATATATGATATGATATATGATATGAAACACCCCTAACTGAGATATTTAAAAAAAAAAATTATCTGATTTGTAACAGAAGTCAATGATCCAGAATTATTAGTCATGATACTAATAATAATAATGCACTCCAAATATCTCCATATATCCAGGATTAAAGTAAAATAAATGATACTGGACAGATATAATCTGTCTCTAGTAGATATATAAAGGGAAATGAGAACAGTGTGAATTTTTCTTTTGATAAAAACAGTAAAAAAGTAGAACCCTGATGTGATAATTAGGGGTGGGTGATATGGCACCATATTTCAGGATATGATATCGTTCACCATATTAAAGAATGTTGGCGATATTATAGCGTACGATACGATTTCAGTAAATTTCACCAGGTCACAAGTTCAAAACACAAATAAGCACTGTTAAAAATCCAAATGATGAATTTTAGTAAAAAATGTAATATAAGTCAGGTCAGTTGAATTAGATTATTAAAGCTTCAAGGTAGGGGTGGGCGATATGGCTCTAAAATATTATCACAATATTTTCACGATAATGATACTTTTGGCGATTTGACAAAATACTGAATAAGAAAAATTATTTTGAATTTTATTGTTGCAGATACTTAAAAAAATAATTTTATCAGATTTGTAACACAAGTCAATGATCCAGAATATCATTATACTAATAATAATGCACTCCAAATATCTCCATATATCCAGGATTAAAGTAAAATAAATGATACTGGGCAGATATAATCTGTATCTAGTAGATATTATATAATGGGAAATAAGAACAGTGTGAATTTTTATTTTGATAAAAACAGTAAAAAAGTAGAACCCTGATGTGATAATTAGGTAATTAGGGGTGGGTGATATGGCACAATATTTTAGGGTATAATATCATTCACGATATTAAAATTTTTTGGCGATATTATCATGTACGATACGCTATGGCACACCCCTACTTCAAGGTCCATGTACAATGATCTGTGCACAGATGCAATCTGTGGACAATACTTCTGGTTCCCAATTGATCTACCCATATAGGCTCCACATGGACATGTTATCTGGGACAGTATTTAAGGCTCAGTAAGTAAAAATCACATTTCTTGCATTGGTTTGATGAGTTTAACTCATCAAAGGCTGAGACTTGGCACTGTCTCACTGTATACTAGAAATATAACCAGCAGATGTCAGTGTTGTGTACAAAGTGATACTGCAGACAATCAGTTTCAACTGGAAAACTGTAGTATTGGAACTTACAGCTCCGGAAAAAAATAAGAGAGCATTTAAAAATTATGAGTTTCTTTGATTTTACCAAATTGAAAACCTCTGGAATATAATCAAGAGGAAGATGGATGATCACAAACCATCAAACCACCAAACTGAACTGCTTGAATTTTTGCACCAGGAGTAAAGCAACATAAAGTTATCCAAAAGCAGTGTGTAAGACTGGTGGAGGAGAACATGATGCCAAGATGCTTTAAAAAAAACTGTGATTAAAAACTTGTTTTGTTTGCATAATTTGAGGTCTGAAAGCTCTGCATCTTTTTTGTTATTTCAGACATTTCTCATTTTCTGTAAATAAATGCTCTAAATGAGAATATTTTTATTTGGAATTTGGGAGAAATGTTGTCTGTAGTTTATAGAATAAAACAACAATGTTCATTTTACTCAAACATAAACCTATAAATAGCAAAATCAGAGAAACTGATTCAGAAACTGAAGTGCTCTCTTCTTTTTTTCCAGAGCTGTATAATAGAATAATTTGCAAACATCTAATTCATCTAATTTCATCTGCAGGTATAACTTTGTTTTTTCATAAAGGCAGAAAAAGGTGCTAATTAGTCCCTGCTGGAATAGAAAATGACTTAAAGATAAATTGTGATTTTGTGTAAAAAGAGAAATAAAAGGCCAAAATACTGACAAAACATCCCTAAAAAAACTAAATCCAAAATCAACATCAAAAAGCCAGACAAACCCCACCTTCTGTGACTGTGACTGTGACTGTGAACCAATGACCCCCTCCCTCCTCTTATTCAGAGTGATGGACAGACATTATACAATCAGATTTACACTCTGAATCTGATGAACTGCATGCAAACTTAACAGAATCAAAATCATGTCTGCTTTTATCTGGCATCAAAAAAATCACATCTGACCTCAATAACATCCACGAAACATTAAAAAGAGTCCCTCTTTAGAGTCATCTGATTTCAATTTCAACACGGCGATGAAATATTCAAACAAAAAGGAAGAAAGAAACGGGCTTCTTTCCAAACATGTGCATTTAGCTTCTTCAATAATTCCCCCACAGCAAGTACAATAAATAAAAGCAGGTTCTGAAGAGAAACTAGCTCGGCACCCTGATTGAACTCGACCCGGCTAATCGGCAGATTCTAGCTTGTTGTGTCATTAATGGCTGATTCACAGTCTGTTGGGATTAAAGGAGAACTCTTGTGTGAAACGGACTTTGGGTGTATTCATTAAAACGTGATTCATTAAAAGTACTTACCTTTGTTTAAAAAAGCTCTCCTCCGCTCTCCTGTAGCTTTCTGAGGTCTAGTATTTTGTGCACTTTGCCCAATCAGACTTTAGAATGAGTGATATGGGGCATATTTTACAGATAAATCACTTTTTACACCATTATTCAGGCTCAAAGTAGCTCCACACTCTACATTAGTAGAATCTGGAGAGACCTGACATTTAAAACTTTAAACTGCACAAGAAGTTTATTAAAAGCATAGTTTTTATACCCATAGCATAGATAAATCTCAGAGTGCCGCCATCTTTAAATTTAAGTTACAATAACCAATCAACCGTCGAGCACAAACGAATAGTAAAATATTTTGAGATTTTTTACCAAATTTACCAAATTAAAAACCTCTGGAATAAAATCAAGAGGAAGATGGATGATCACAAACCATCAAACCACCAAACTGAACTGCTTGAATTTTTACACCAGGAGTAAAGCAGCATAAAGTTATCCAAAAGCAGTGTGTAAGACTGGTGGAGGAGAACATGATGCCAAGATGCATGATTAAAAACTGCGATTAAAAACCAGTTTTTTTTTTTTTATATAGCAACAGCATGCATTTCCAAGGACTTCATTTTGCAATCTGCTCAACTATACGTTCACCTATATGTTCGTGTTTAATGGTTGACTTATAGCGCCGCCCTGAGATTTATCTACACTATGGAATGTTAACAACTGCTTTTAATAAACTTTGTGTGCAGTTTTAAAATTTTAAATGCCTCGTTTTAAATGTTAAAACGATATGGTGTATAAAGTGATTTATCTGTAGGCGCAAAATATATGCATAAAAAATCTGGATCTCAGAAAGCTGCAGGAGAGCGGCGGTGAGCTATTTAATAAAAGATAAGTACTTTTTATTACGTTTGCACGTTTTAATACACCCAAAGTCCATTTCACACCAGATTTCTCCTTTTAAATTGAGCAATTTATGTTCTGTGTTGTGTTCTCTGTCCTCGCTCAACCCTTAATTCTAGGGTGATGAGCCAATCGAAGAAAAACAAAAAAAAAAAAGGCCTCAAAAGTTCCAGAAAGGCCACCAGCAAGAATGGCACCATTTGCATAGGAGACAAAGCTGTTCCTTATTATCTACGCCTGGAGAAACCACGCAAAATCCTGGTGCCTCCGCGTTAAACAGCTCAGGGCTGCACTGAAATCCAAAGACTTGATCATAAATAAGAAAATCTTGTAGAAATGAAATGCTTGAGAGAATTCTAAATTAAAAACGAGGTCCTGGATCTCCTGGCTGTAGAAGCAGCAGCGGCAGCGGAGGTGGTGGTCGTGCTAGGTCTCCTCCTCCCACAGGCACAGGTGTTTGTGGGGGGTGTAGTAGGTGAAGTTGTAGCCCTTGCTGCAGCTTTTGATGCCGCATTTGTAGGGGGTGCTGCGCCCCGAGGAGTCCCGGTTGCGGCAGTATTTCAGCAGGCAGGGGTACCACTCCAGTCTCAGGCTGTAGCTGCAGCAGCACGGCTGCCACAGGTCCTTCACTGAGCGGCAGCTCTGCAGGTCGGGGACCTCCACCCCCTGCGGCAGGATCTCGAACATGGAGCTCTCAGCACCTAAACACAGGTAGAGAAACCTTTAACACACAAATTATAATAATAGAGACATTCTCCATTTATAATTTTATTTCTATTTTTTTATTCCTCATTTATAAAATCACTTGATTAACACAATTAACTGCAAATCATCAGTATCCAATAAAAAAAAAATGTGTTTTTACTATATATTTTTAGTTCACTAAATAACCTCTTGATGAACAGACAAACCGAAATACTTCAACGTGACCTGAAATAAACTCTTTTTACACTGAATTGCATTGAAATTCCATTGTTTAGAAGTTTTTTTTTTTCTCTCTCCTGTAAAGTTGCTGTTTTGGAGATATTTGTTTTTCATTAGACAGCAACGAAATGCACTTTACACACCAGCTTTTTACCTCAGTTCCTAAATTTCTAATTTCTATTTTTGCTAAATTGGAGCAGCCTGGTGGCCAATCTTCATTAATTGCACAATGCTGTTCAGTGGAATGGCCCAAATATGATGCACAGTGTATTTTAGACTATAAAGGTTCTTTTAAAGGGATTAAACCAGCTGCAATATAATCACTTTGTTTACAGTATGACAATACACTGTTATATTATAAATCATAGCTCCCAGAATGCTGTTCTGTATCATATACACAGCCCTAATGCTTTAAACCCATTATGCTCCACTGTTAATGAAGAGATCTTCACGTGTTCTTCAGGTAAAACCTGTTCATGATTTTAGAAACAAAAGAATGCTTTTGGAAAATATTTATAAAACCAGCATTCTTGCGCCGTTACACCGTTCTTAAAGTTCTTTAATTACCGTATTTTTCGCACTATAAGGTGCACTGGATTATAAGGCTCATTTTAAGATACACAATAAGGAACTTCTAATTTAGAAGATCTCACTGCTGGGTGGTAACTAACTAAGTTAAGTAAAGCTAACCTAAGTATACAAAACTGTAATAAAAAAAAGACTTTATTCTAAAGTCAAAAGAGTTCTGGATTTTAATCTACACAGATTGCTCTCCTGAAACCTGTTTATTTGGGTGAGTAAAGCACTTCCATTTATTTACAGTAAGCTTAGATTATCGAATTTCTCCAGCACTAAGGCTGCAGCATTAGCATTAGTGGCTAACTGCTAGTGTTAAGCGGCTAATGCCACTTGACAGTGCTACTCTGAGGAACCGTGTTTCGGTAAGCTAAAGTGATATTAGCTAGCGGTTCCTTCCACATAGCTTATTTTAACATGGTTAAAAACGCAGACTACAGTCTGATATACTCACCTCTGAACGACAAAAGAGCAAGTGCGGTTAGCAGCTAATGCTAATGCTGCTCCAGCAGTGCTAGCCAGGGTTAGCAGCAGGCTATAGGCCGATAATACTCAACTCTGAATAGGAAAATAGCGATTAGCAGCTAAACTCCTGTATAAAGCTGTACTTCAGTGGAGTGTCTTTACTGCTCCTTAATACCTTACTGGTAAAATTCATACATATGGTGCTCTGATTTATTTTGACAAAATTAAATGATTTTAAATGCGCCTTATAGTGCGAAAAATACAGTAGACATGTGAAAATCGCTATTATATATATCGTTCCATGCATTTATCACCTACATCAGCTCTAGGAAAGTGTGCGTTTTGGTTTTAGTTCACTTTATAACAGTGTGAACTCTATGCACTCTAGATTAAATACTGTAACTCAGCGTCTGACGATCCCATCAGCTGCATTCGTGAGCGTTTGTGCACTTGTGCGTTTGCTATATGTGGTAATGACTGTAATGCTGACTCTGGGGAACGGAAACGGCTGGGTCTGAACTATATTTAAGACGTAAATGGCAGTAGGTTGGTGCTGTATTAGAGTGCGCTGATTTAACGCAGGGTGTAATTAGAGGTTGCTTGCCTGAGTCCAGCCAGTGGCGCATGTCGGCCTCGCGTGTGTACACGGCCTCGCGGGCCACGCTGCACGTGTTGAGGAGGTGGGCGCTCAGCTGCCACGCCCGCGTCAGGTTCACCGCCACGTTCATGCTCAGCCCCTCCGTCGCCCTCTTCTCCTCCGCCGCACGGATGGTGTGCGGATTTTTCTGCATTTGGAGAAAAAACAAGATCAGTGTTGTTAGTTCAGTTAATATTTATGAAAACATTAAATAAACACAATTTATAGTTGATAAGTTGAGACATTTTTGGTGTCTAAGGCTACGTTCACATTACCAGGCTGAAGTGTCTCAAATCTGTTTTTTTTTGCGCAATGTGACTCTTCATGGCTTTTCATGGCTATGTGAACGTGCCAAATCCTATTTTTTGCTCAATATGGCTCAGATCTGATTTTTTCATAGCTGTATGAACGTGCCAAATCAGATTTTTTGCTCCATGTGGCTCAGAACTGATTTTTTTTTTATTGCTGTGTTGAGGTGCCCAATCTGATTTTTTGCTCAATGTGGTTGAGATCTGATTTTTTCATTGCTGTGTGAACCTGCCAAATCAGATTTTTGCTCAGTGTGGCTCAGAACTGATTTTTTTTTATGGCTGTGTGAACGTGCCAAATCCTATTCTTTGCTCAATGTGGCTGAGAACTGATTTTTTTCATGGCTGTCTGAACCTGCCAAATCAGATTTTTGCTCAATGTGGCTCAGATCTGCTTTTTTTCATGGCTGTGTGAACCTGCCAAATCAGATTTTTTGCTCAATATGGCTCAGATCTGATTTTTTCATGGCTGTGTGAACCTGCCAAATCTTTTATATGACACTTATGTGGTCCTAAAAGGGATACGTATCCCATCCATAGACATGTGACATGAATGTGAATGCGAAAGGTCAAATCAGAATTAATTATTTCTTCCTTTTTACGCATGTTAAAACAAGCTGCGTGAGACAAGCTGCTAGCTAACATCGCCCTGGCTTACCGGAAAACTTAGGGTTGCTCAGTGCAGTGCTGTTGGGTAATATTAGCCGCTAATCGTGGCTAGTGCTAGTGGTTAGCTGCTAATGCTAATGCTGCTGCACCCAGCCTTAGTGGAAATCTGGAAATGTAAGCTTACTGTACATAAAACAGATAAACAGTTTTCAGGAGAGAAATCTGTGTAGATTAACTCCCAGCACTCGTTTGATTTTAAAATATATTTTTTAAGAATTACAGTCTTCTTTATTTAACTTATCTTAGCTTTGCACGACTCGACATCCAGCAGTGAGACCTGTTGAATTAGAAAGAAAACATGGCGACACCCCTGTTCCTTACTAGTGAGCTTTAAGCTTTTACAGGGTTCATACACTTTTTAACCAATACATTTTCATTTTTGGCAAATTTTAATGACCATACATCTTTAAAACAGCAGTAAAAACATGGCAAAAAAAGAATTGAAAAAACTTTGAAATGTCACGTTTTACTAGCTGAATAACATTTCTGCATATTTTGCATTTCTTTACCTTATATGTGTCTGAATGAAGCCAGACAGCATTAAATCAGCATTTTTCTCTCACTGTGTGAATTTATACTTATAGTTGAAGCAGAAACTCCAGTCTGAATAGGACCCATATAGACAGCGAGCTAATGCGAAGAGATGTGATGGACTTTAATGTGATGAAATTAAAATATTTTTAAAAACCAAAACAGTCCATTAGGGGTGTGCAATATTATATTGTATACAATATATCATGACACAGAAATATCATGATATTAAAAATCCATATCGTGATAATAGGGCTGTTCTGTCTTAAAAGTAGTCTATTATTTACTGTGAAGCTTTAGGTGTATTTATTGTATAATTGTTTTAGTTTGCAGTTTATATGCATGCACTAAATATTCTGCAATATTTTTTGCTGCATTATATTATTTTATGCTATATTATTTATTTTGCCACATTATGATTATTCTGTTATACTATTATACTATATTCCTGAAATGAAATGAATTATTTTTCTGTTTTCCTATATCGCCAAGTATATCGTTATCGCAAAAATACCCTGAAATATCGTGATATTATTTTAGAGCCATATTGCCCACCCCTACAGTCCATACACGCTATTTTCAAACTTCACAACTTTTTCACGTTTTTTCATGACCGTATGAACCCTGGCTTTTACCAATCATCAAATCTGAACCTTTGAGCTCTCTGGTCTCTGGTAAAGAGGACTAACCTGCCGGAGTCTGGCCATAGACTCGCTGGGGATGATCTCATTGTGGTTGAGTCGAGTGATGAAGCACAGGGCCTGGTACTGACTCTGTCCTCGCTCCAGCTCGCCCAGGATCAATGCCCGGAAAATCTTCACATCCTGCACAGGAAGCACAGAGGAAGAGGGTTTTACATCATATTTACACCAGCCGTCACTCGTCATACCACCAGATA
Organism: Astyanax mexicanus; assembly: GCF_023375975.1. NCBI lineage: Eukaryota > Metazoa > Chordata > Actinopteri > Characiformes > Acestrorhamphidae > Astyanax > Astyanax mexicanus. The sequence goes on from NC_064425.1 coordinate 2,352,348, forward strand.
AATGGATATGTAGAGAGAATAAAAAATGACTTAAACTAATCAGTAAAAGTTAAAATGTAATGATGGTTAAGATATTAAATTCTCTTAATAAACTAACACACAGGAAGCAACTTAATCAAGATGCATATGGGCTGTTTAATGGCAAAAAAAAAAAACTGTTAATACCACATATATCAAAAGATCACTTTTGAAATCCTATGAAATCAAAACAACAGGATCTGAAGACAATGTACAATACTGCTATTTATCTAATCTACACACTGAGAAAAATAAGTACAGATTTGTACTTAAAAGAGTTTAAAGCTTGTCCCTGGGGCTGAAACTTATTATTGAGGTACAACAGAGTACATTTTTCGTAAAAAGCCTTTTTTTGTACCCATGTTTTTTGTACCAGTAAAGATTATAAAGATTATAAACATATAAACACATTATTAACTGAATATGTGTCAGGAACTTGATGATCCAAAATTGTTTGGCTTTCAAATGAAAATTGTATAATTAAAATATATATAGTTTATTAGTACAGTGATACAGAATACTGAATATACCTTTTGGCTGCAGGTTAAATGGTACAAATCTGTACTTTCTGCTGTTAGAAAAGACTTTGTTTTTCAGAGGGAACATCTGACCTTCTAAAAAACAATAATATAAAATTAATGGGACAATAATGAAAAGAGTACTACATGTATTTTGACTACAAGAAAGTACTTATATAGTACCTAGGGTTGCATGATATTGGAAAAAAAATTACATTGCAAATGTTCTTTTTTCGATGATGTATATCGCAATATTAAACAATGCAGGGCCCATGACGTCACCAGAACCCCGCCCCCACCCGTGCTCTCGCTCACGTCCGGACCAATCAAGAGCTGAGTCAGCGCCAAGCTCTCAAAAGCTCTTTACTCCTGCACCCTGCTCACGCTTCTCAGGCAGCAGCAGCCTGTCACTCACACAGACACAGAGACAGCGCTGTGTATCTACTTCTTGTGTCAAGAATCAAAACATTGCAACATTGTTTGATTTAATTGCCTTAAGTGCACATTGTGATGACTATGCAGCCCTAATCGTATGTTAATTAAGAATTAATACAGTCGTACAAAACATTATCATACTTTGATATATATTAATATTTTTAGTTCTACAAGTAAATTATCCTAATTGAAGCATTTCCTGTTAGAGGTAAGGAACACCATTGCACTAAATATTGATAGAATAATTAGTAATTGAGTTAGTAATAAATATTTAGACTGCTTGTTGGGATTTTTTTGGTTTTGGTTTATCTTTTAGATTAAGTCAAACTGACCCAGGAAATCCATTGCTGTTCCTGACAAATGAACAAAACAGAAGTGTTTCTATAAGTACAAGCCTTTAAATATTCAAACGTTTGACCGGATCATGTCCTAAAGATCTTCGGTACTCTGTACAGTACAGAACCTGCATGGACACATGGATAGAAGATCTTGGCACAGTGTGAGAGGCCACTTTTAAACTCCTGCAATTAAAATTCCAGCTCTGCCTTTAAATAAAAGGGCTGCAGTCAGATGGAGAATTAAAGATTTTGAGGAACAATGAGGAGACACTGTATATTTGACATTACTGAGTTGCCACCAGCAACCAGCAACCAGTAACGGGACCGGAACACTGGCGCTGGTCCCACCTCTAAAAAGAGTTCCATGTGAGAGCAAGATGAGAAGCCCTGGAGACGAGATTGAGACCACAGACCTGTACCCATTCATCAGTCACTCCCAGTCAAACTCCACATGTTGTTAGGAAACACACACACACACACACACACACTTTAAACACCAGGCCGGCAGAAGGAGCTCAACTTTAAGGGCCTCTGCTCTTCCTGGACGATCAAAACAAACAGAGACAAACGGTCTTTGTTTGCTCTGGAACGCTCTCATCTCCAACTTTCCATCTGGTCTGAAGCGCTGGTCAGTGTCAGGGCAATAACAGCACAGCACACATCTCACTTCAGCTCAGACACACGGGTCACTGATGGCAGCAGCAGCTCTCCTGTTCCTTTCAATTAATGAGACTAGTGGGGTTTCCATCTGAAACTGTTTTTTTTGCATTGGATAAAATTAGTTCATGGATGAAGAACATATGCAAAAAATGTTGACAATAACAGATTTAAAAAAAAAAGTGATGTAGCTGAGCAAGATCTGCATTATGGCCAATCAGACTGATTTACTGTAATAGTAAGTACATACACGAGTGAGTAAAAAAGAAAAATTCACACTGTTCTTATTTCCCATTATATATCTACTAGAGACAGATTATATCTCTCCAGTATCATTTATTTTACTTTAATCCTGGATATATGGAGATATTTGAAGTGCAGTATTATTATTAGTATCTTGACTTTCTGTATCATTGACTTCTGTTACAAATCTACAGCTATAGAAAAAAGAGAGCATTTAAAAATAATGAGTTTCTTTGATTTTACCAAATTGAAAACCTCTGGAATATAATCAAGAGGAAGATGGATGATCACAAACCATCAAACCACCAAACTGAACTGCTTGAATTTTTGCACCAGGAGTAAAGCAGCATAAAGTTATCCAAAAGCAGTGTGTAAGACTGGTGGAGGAGAACATGATGCCAAGATGCATGAAAAAAAACCTGTGATTAAAAACCAACCAGGATTATTCCACCAAATATTTATTTCTGAACTCTTAAAACTTTATGAATATGAACTTGTTGTTTTCATTGCATTATTTCAGCCATTTCTCATTTTCTGCAAATAAATGCTCTAAATGAGAATATTTTTATTTGGAATTTGGGAGAAATGTTGTCTGTAGTTTATAGAATAAAACAACAATGTTCATTTTACTCAAATATAAACCTATAAATAGCAAAATCAGAGAAACTGATTCAGAAACTGAAGTTTCCAGAGCTGTACATATAGTTTTAGTACAATGTCATGTAAAGCAAATTAAACACAACTTGACTGAAATATAAGAGAAAGATGATATCTATCCAGAGTTATTTATTTTACTCAAACAGTGTATTATTAATATCAAGAGACATTCTGGAACATTGATTTCTATACAAATCTTTTATAAGCTCACAATACAATACATTATCCCATAACATATCCCTTCTTTCTCTATTTGCAGCACACACACATGTGCACATCTGTGTCAGCAATGGGTGCAATTTAAAGCAGCTGAATGCATTCATAAATATTTGCTCTTGGTTTTCACACATCACGTCATTATCACTATTCTCTTACACACTAAAGCTTCACGCCCTGAACTCACACTTTACTGAGAGTCTGTAATTAGTTAAATTCCAAAAATAGTGGAAACTATCCAACACACTCCCACGATACAAGCTTGTGTTCCCTGTTTGGTGTAAAGTGCTCCTGATTTTCCACTGTAGGAAAGACTGATTAGGGCTCCACTCCAAACACAGCACAAATCTACTCTGCACTGGATATCACTGAACACCAGCTTGCAGAGCTGTGATGCTGTACTCCAGACAATATTAAGTGCTATTACAAATCAGACAGTAGTTCTCAATTAAATCCAAAAATATAGGCAACAGGAGCTAATGACTATTTAAAAAGCTATCTTTACTATTATTAAATTATGAATGAATAAAGAATGAAGTTACACTTATATAGCGCCTTTCTAGATACTCAACACTCATCCACACACAGATGAGAAGCGGCAGCCAATAGCGCACAGCATACTCTCAACCGGAAACAACCACTGTCCACCTGGAGGACTGCATTCAGCACTACAGCATTTTAAACAAGACAGTGTCAATTCATATCTAGGCACACAGTCATACATAATTTTTTTAATACACATACAATCCTACATAATACACATACCTATACATACATATACAAATCAATTTTGAGTGTTCAATTTTTCTGGGCAATTTATTTATCCAATTTACCTGATCTCCATGTTTTTGGACTGTGGGAGGAAATCATCAGTCCCCATAGAAAACCCACACAGACAGAGACATGGAAACTGCACCCAGATAGGGACTTAAACCCAATAACCCAATAACCTGTTAACTGCTGTTTTACTGACATTTTTTTTTATTCCGATTTATCTGCAATTAATGCATTTACATGCAATGACATGTATTATCAGATACAAAGGTTTACATAAGACAGTAAATCATATTTTATATATGAGCAAATAATCTCACGCAACCACCTTTACCAGCAAATAAAGAGATTTTTGTTATTCTAATAAAACACAATGCTGCCCTTCTTAATGCTATCTCTACATTCCTGGAAACACTGAGACAAGCTTTTTTGAATGAATGTCTGTTCTATCCAGTTGCATATATGTGCATGCACAGTCTGAGAAAACTGAAAGACATTAGAGTAAGCAAATACATATACTGAGAAATCTGATTACTGTATTAAAATCCCGCTCTATGCAGTACATACATAACCAATTGAATAAATAAATAACTGCAGAAATCTGCTCACCCCTATTTTAAGAGTACCGTATTTTTCGCACTATAAGGCACACTTAGATTCCTTCAATTTTCCCAAAAATTATTATGCATCATATAATCCGGTGCTCCTTATGTATGAATTCTATCAGTCAGGTATTAAGGAGCAGTAAAGACACTCTGAACACTGAAGTACAGAGTTATTAGGGGTGGGAATCGATTACTATCTCACGATTCGATTCGATTCCGATTTTGGGGGCCACGATTCGATTCAAAATCGATTTTTGATTCAAAACGATTTGAATTATAAATATTTCTGCTTCTGGCTTATGAATCGTATTGAAAAAAAACCCTCCATAATATACACTGGTCCTGGAGCAAGTAATGTGTTACAAAAACAATAAAATGTGCAGGAATGTGGGTCCTCAGTGACAGAGGAATCACTGGGATATCACAATGACGTTAATGAACAATAAATACATAAATAAATAACACTGCTTTATTACCAGGCTACTAGCGGTGGTGTGTAGGTGACGCTGCTGGGCTGATGTGATGATAGCAGTGGAGCGCTAAAGTTCAGGAGCAGCTGCTGATTAACTAGTTAATTTAAGGTGGTTGTATTTCTTCAGAAAGGGGGCAGGAGGTGGAGAAATTAATTCATATTGTCCATTCCTTAATTCCTCTGTGATGAGGAGCTGAAATTAGCTCTGATTAGCTTATTGTTATTTTTCCGTTCCGCCTTAAATGCTGCAGCCCGCTGCCACCTGTAGCGTTATTTAAGGTGGAACTGGAAAGTTAGCTAGTTAGCTAGCTAACAGTTACTGAAACTAACTACTAGCGATCTTTTTTATGCTTGTTATGAAGCATTCTGCCATAAAACATTGAAACTACACGTTAATCTAAGGTAATATAGTGCTTGTTCTGCCATCTTACCGGTGATTCTCAAACACCTACGCTCTGTGTGTGTCTGGAAGATCTCCAAAGGGACAAGCGCTATCCCCAGGGTTGCCAGGTCCAACAAAAATACCCAGCCCAAAATCAGTCTAAAACCCGCCCCTCAGAATCGATTTTGGGACATTTTAAATCGATTCTGAATCGTAGTAAATGAGAATCAAGATTCTTATGTGAATCGATTTTTTGGCACACCTCTAAGAGTTATACAGGAGTTTCAGTTCAGTTCTCCAGCACCAAGCCACATTAGCGGCTAACCACGCCAAGCGCTACCTCTTTTGCCATAAAGAGGCGAGAACTATTGAGCTGTAACCTGCTGCTAACCCCAGCTAGCACTGCTGGAGCAGCATTAGTATTAGTGTAAATCTGTAAATCTAAGCTTACTGTAAATAAACAAGTGTTTTACTCACCCAAATGATCAGTTTTCAAGGACAAAATCTGTGACTATAAAATATAAACATATATTTTATTTTAAGAATTACAGTTATGTTTACCTAACTTAGCTTTAATTACCTTAGCTTTACAGGTCTCGTAATCCAGGGTGAGACCTGCTGAATTAGAAGGAAAACATGCAGACACCGCTGTTCCTTACTAGTGTCACATAATGTGCCTTTTAATCCGGTGCACCTTATAGTGTGAAAAATACAGTACAGCTGAATAGGCCAAATGTATGCGGTAAATATATTTTTTGTTTTCTATTTAACAAGACAAGGTAGCAATCTTCATGTTCATTGCTTTCTGATATTTGCAGTGTCTATTTAAATGTTACGTACACAGGCATTTCTTGACAAGCATCATTTGGCCTGAAATCATAGAGTAATATTACAGTAATTTACACAAATATAAGGCGCTTGGGCTAAGCAGCATTCAGCAGTTCAGGCTATACGTCTCATTCAGCTTCACCAAAGTGACATAGTGCAGTAGAGGCATTCTGGACAGTGACACCAATCCTTATTCTACAAGCTATTACATTATGTTTCTTTAAATACAGATGCACAGACACAGCAATCAATATCAACATGCCTCAAATGGGTCAACCAACTTGGCTGTACAGCTGTAAAGTTATATACAGCTAAAAGTTATACTAGCTAACTAGGTAACCAAATGGCAATGCAAAACGTGAGTGGACATAAATGTAAAGCCACAGAAAGACCTGAAACTGCACCATATGCATCTCATGGATGTTTGAGATGGGGACACAGTCCCCCCACAGAGGAACTCAACAGGGGGGTTACTGGCCAGCTGTTATTTCAGATAGACCTCCCAGTCTGCAGGGGCAGCGGAGGCAGGGAGAGGTGGGGGAGGGCAAACATTGCAAGAGCAAATAATTACAGGGAAACATCCGTTGTGGAAGTAGTTTAACCTCTAACTGGCTCTGTTTACATGCAAAGCTTTATATTCATGCTGCAAGTAATCCGATTGATTGGGGATCTAATCAGGCACAGGTGTTTACAAGCCTATTATTCTTCTATTAAAACAGATTATTTAAAGGATAATCCACTGTAGGGCTGCACAATATAATATAATATATCTTTTAAGCATCGTCATCGCGACATAAGACTTGCAATGTCACCTAAGGCAATTAAATCAAACAAGAAGTAGATACACAGTGCTGTCTCTGTGTCTGTGTGAGTGATAGTCTGCTGCTGACTGAGAAGCATGAGAGGACGTGTGAGTGAGCGAAAACATGAGGAAACAGCATGGCCTCCACATGGCTGGGCACGTGCTTGTAAACACAGCGGCAGACAGCCTGACGAAAGCTGTGCACCTCGGTTCGGCACAGTTTTGAGCAGATATTTCCAGATACAGACGAATTCACGCTTTTAATCCCAGACAAAACACTCTAATTTGCCTTTTAAAATGCCATTTAAATGCCATATTATTGTTGTTTTGCTGTTTTCCTAGGGTTTTTAAGTGCTCGACTGACTCTAAAGTGCCGACTGGTGACGTCACGGTCCCTGCATTGTTTATTATTGCAATATATACAACTCTGGAAAAAAAATAAGGGATCAGTTTCTGAATCAGTTTCTCTGATTTTGCTATTTATAGGTTTATGTTTGAGTAAAATTAACATTGTCGTTTTATTCTATAAACTACAGACAACATTTCTCCCAAATTCCAAATGAAAACATTGTCATTTAGAGCATTTATTTACAGAAAATGAGAAATGGCTGAAATAACAAAAAGTTCATATTCATAAAGTTTTAAGAGTTCAGAAATAATCAATATTTGGTGGAATAACCCTGATGGTTTTTAATCACAGTTTTTTTTCATGCATCTTGGCATCATGTTCTCCTCCACCAATCTTACACACTGCTTTTGGATAATTTGCTGCTTTTCTCCTGGTGCAAAAATTCAAGCAGTTCAGTTTGGTTTAATGGCTTGTGGTCAAAGAAACTCATCATTTTGTATTTGGAATGGCCTTAATCAGACAACTCTACTCCGACTGTTTTTATTATTAACGATTATTAACGGATTATTGGGCTGCACATAAACTTAGCGACTGACGACAATAAGAGAGAAACCCAGGAGCAGACTGAGGGCATACGATGGTTAATACGCCCCCATGATCAGTGACATCACAAAAGCCTGCCTTTTCCCTGACTGGGATTAAACTCTTATCACAGGGTTGATCGTTGATTCCCATTATGCAAAAAAACTTATCTTCATTGCTTGGCAATTTCCTCTCTCCTTATCTGGAGTGTGTATCCTCTTTTCTGTGTGTGTGGTTGTGTGTGTGTGTTGGGGGTGTGCACAGCCTCTGGGCTCCTCCTTCAATCCTCTGATTGACCCTTCTCCATGTGGGAACACGTCTGAGAGCCAGGACAGCGAATAAACACTGCAGCCTGGTGGGTCTCTTCTGCTTCACCTTCCACAAACACACTCCAAACACACACACACACACACACACCATGGTAAATACTGCTTCTACACCCTCAAATCCTCCTGCGTAAAGCAGCTCCAGCAAAAACAGACGGGCGATCCTCGAGACTAAACACGAAATGGTGCCGAACAGGGTGTTTATTTTGATAGGATTGAATGGGTGGGTGTCATCTCTGAAAACAAAGCAACATCAAGGGTCTGCTCCTCTGCCCGGTGCCCGTGGAGTGTTTGTTTGGAATTGTTCAGCGTCTGTCGACACAGTGCCAGCTTCCAGTAGAGCTTTCCACATCTCAAACAACCAGCTTCAAATGCTCCCTATACTCCCCACACACAGAAAACATTTAAGAGATCTCTTCAGTTTCTGAATCAGTTTCTCTGATTTTGCTATTTATAGGTTTATATTTGAGTAAAATGAACATTGTTGTTTTATTCTATAAACTACAGACAACATTTCTCCCAAATTACAAATAAAAATATTCTCATTTAGAGCATTTATTTACAGAAAATGAGAAATGGCTGAAATAACAAAAAAGATGCAGAGCTTTCAGACCTCAAATAAAATAGAGGATTAGAAGCTAGGAAAAATAGGGCTCCAAGGTGCTGACACTATGATCAGGAGATCGCAGGTTCGAATCCCAGTCATGCAGCTTGCAATCCAATGCCGGAGCCCCGAGAGAGCACAGTAGATGGCGCTCTCTCTTTCCCCTCATCACTCCTCCTAGGGTGATGTGGATCAGCACAAGGCTGCGTCTGTGAGCTGATGTATCAGAACCGAGTCGCTGCGCTTTCCTCCGAGCGTTAGTGCTGTGATGCTACTCGTCAATGCTACAGCTATCAGCAGCAGCTCAAAAAGAGAGAGAGGCGGAGTCTGACTTTACATGTATCGGAGGAGAGGTGTGCTAGTCATTACTAGTGATGGGGGAGTCCTAATGAGTGGGTTGGGTAGCCCAGTATCATTGCATTTTAATACAGAAATCCATATTATTTAAAGTCACTAAAAGTAGTTAGGTCCGATTGGGTGACTGACAGGTAGGTATAACAGTACATGAACAATTAACACACTATCCTCATCACATGTTCTCTCTTAACTCGCTTAAAATTAAACACAACAATGGCTGCCACAGGATGATATGGAACAGAGGCAGCTGACGGGCTGAAGCCAGAGTTGGAGGAGAGTTTGGGAAGCTGATGAAGCTATGCTAAGCCACGCTATGACCGGCCTGGGAGAAGGGGTCATCCAGCTGCGAGAGCAATAGCCTGAGGTAGTGCATCGCCGAGCCAAAAGCCAAAAGAACTGTGTCAGCAGCTGGGCTAAACAGCTAAAACTAATAAAAACTAATGGCTGAACGCTAACTGTACAACGTGTCATAAGGAACCCGATACAACACCATCTCTATCAGGTAAAAGGTTAGAATAAGTCCAGAAAATGTTGTGTTTATTGCTTCTTATCACAACACAAGGGTGCTAGACAATGCTAAGCTAGGCTAAATCACAATATTCAGCTGTGGGTCTCAGTGACTTTTCACAAGGAAGACCATCTGTCCTTATTCGTCCCCAGACATGTCCTCTTTTTGGGATGTAAAAATTGCGTCTTGAGTTTAAAAATGCTTAAAATGTCCGGGTTTTAATGTTGATTTTACACAAGTGTTGTGCTTTTACAGTCACAAAATAAATTCTGTGTGAAAACACTGTTGAAGTCCCACCTTCTCACCACCACTATTGATCAAAATGTACCATACCTACATTAGACATTGGTCAAACTTCAGAAAAAGAGCAAGGTTAAGATTAATTTTTGTATTTTGGTCAAACAGTTTACTGGCCAGAGTGTAAAAAAAATTAAACAGAAATTAATTTGACGGTATATTGTATTTATAATACATTATTTATACAGATGTAATTATTTTAATATATATACTTATTCATATAATTTACATTTTTCCTCATAAGACATACAGCTCTGGTAAAAAAATTAAAATAAGAGAGACTTAAAAATGACGAGTTTCTTTGATTTCATCAAATTAAAAACCTGGAATGGAATATAATCAAGAGGAAGATGGATGATCACAAACCATCAAACCACCAAACTGAACTGCTTGAATTTCTGCACCAGGAGTAAAGCAGCATAAAGTTATCCAAAAGCAGTGTGTAAGACTGGTGGAGGAGGAGAACATGATGCCAAGATGCATGAAAATATGATTAAAAACTAAAAGGGTTATTCCACCAAATATTGATTATTTCTGAACTCTTAAAACTTTATGAATATGAACTTGTTTTCTTTGCATTATTTGAGGTCTGAAAGCTCTGCATCTTTTTTTTTGTTGTGATTTAAGACATTTCTCATTTTCTGTAAATAAATGCTCTAAATGTAAATAATATTTTATTTGGAATTTGGGAGAAATGTTGTCTGTAGTTTATAGAATAAAACAACAATGTTCATTTTACTCAAACATAAACCTATAAATAGCAAAATCAGAGCTGTATAAGCTGAAATGAAAGGAGATGACTTAGCAGCCCTGCTAAGTGAAATGAAAAAGTCGCATTGTGAATTTAAATTCCGAATAAATGCACTTTTGGCACATTTAATGATAAAACAAATTGGAAAATGCATACAAAATAATCTGTGTCTGTATATCTTGAACAAAGCCTCTGACTTTGATCACTATAATCAGTATATCAAGGCTGTTTCAGAGCCAGAAGCCTGTATCAGTATCAGTATCAGTATCAGTATCAGGCCAATCACTGTAGCCACAGTAAGCAGGATAAAGGCGATGGAGCTCCAGCATCTCAGAGAAACTCACAGACGACAGAGCGAACAGAGGAACGCATGGCTCTTTTGTGACCTGCTGCTCCGTCTCGCTGCACAAACACACAGCACACACTGCCTCCACAGCACGATCAGGGCTGATAAGGCTGCAGATGGAGTGAGAAGTGGAGCAGTGTGTGTGTGGAACACATCCTGTTGGCTGTGAGCACTTCCCCTGCGTCTGGGGGACTGGCGGCTGGCCTGAGCAAAGTCTGGCCTCGGCTCTAAAAGGTCTGGAGCTCAGAGCTCTGGACAGTAGACCGTCTCCCACATGCTCAACATTTACACTACAGTAAAGGCCGAGAAGCCTTCACTCCACGGCTTCAGCCTCGGCTCATTTTCACCGACACTAATGAGGAAAAACACACTGAGACGTTTCTCACAGTCTAGCAGCGCCTGGTGCTGAAAAAACCCTGTCTGATCAGGCTTTTACCATTAGTTGAATGGTTGATACCACTTTAAAATAAGACTACCTTTATAAAGGGTCTATAACTGGTTTACAATTAGTTTCTTAATGGTTACTAATTAGGTTGTAAATGCCTTAAAAATCATTAATAATCAGTTATAACACATACGTAGAAAGGGCAACAATATAGATAGCTGTGGGTTCACTATTTGGCAAACAACATGTCATTGTTGCCCTTTCTACATATGAGTTATAACTGATTATTAATGATTTTTAAGGCATTTACAACCTAATTAGTAACCATTAATAAACTAATTGTAAACCATTTATAAACCCTTTATAAAGGTAGTCTTATTTTAAAGTGGTACCGAATGGTTTGCTAATAGCGGAAGACTACCATTAAGGGAATCAGCCTGCTATAGTAAGGCATTTCTGCTAGAGCTGGTCCTAGACCTGTCACAACAATCATAACCTCAATCATTTTTACTGACCTCATCATTCCCAAATGTGCTCGTTTAGTAAGAAAAGACCATCAAATGTGACAAATGTGACTATGGACAACATTTCTCCCATCAGGTTCAGAAATCAATATTTGGTGGAATAACCCTGGTTGCTTTTTAATCACAGTTTTCATGCATCTTTTGGTATCATGTTCTCCTCCACCAGTCTTACACACTGCTTTTGCATAACGTTATGCTTCACACTCCTTCCTCTTGATTATATTCCAGATTTGATTTGGTAAAATCAAATAAACTCCTAATTTTAAGTGCTGTCTTATTTCTTTCCAGAGCTGTATATACATACACATATACATAAACAACATATATATATATATATATATGAGAGAGAGAGAGAGAGAGAGAGCCATATCATTTTATCATCAACATTTTTGAATATAGTGAACAATATAATATCCTAAAATATCGAGCAATATCACCCACCCCTAAATATCACATCAGGGTGCTACCTTACTACCAGGGTGCTAGCTGTTTTTAGCAAAATAAAAATTCTCACTCTTCTCATTTCCCTGTCCAGTATCATTTATTTTACTTTAATCCTGGATATATGGAGATATTTGTGGTTCCAGCTTTCAGGAATCAGCCCTGTCCTTCTACTCATCAGAATTATTACACAACCCTTCTAACTCCTGCTTTTTGTTTCTCTTTCTTTCCTTCCTGTTTTCTCTATCTATCTCTTTTACATGTATGGAGATGCCCTGTTCCTGATGTTCCCAGCCTGGCTCTCCACTGCCCGCTGTGTTGTTCTCCGGCTCTGCAGCCCTGCACTGATTACCATTAACACACTCAGTATCTGTTTCTGTATTAGCCATAGCTCTATAGTTTGTGCCCATCACATTCGTATATTCATAAATTAGTACCTGTTATATTAGCCATAATTCACATTAATTCTCTGTACTGTTTTTGTTCTGTTATTTGTTTGTACTGAGCGGGTCAACCCGAGTAGGATGGGTTCGTCGGACTCGGAGTCTTGGTACCTTCCAAGGTTTCTTCCTCTTAAAGGGAGTTTTTTCTTGCCACTGTGTCACCATAAAATTGGCATCTCTGTGGTGCTGCTCATAAGAGGTGTGGACCTGTTTTTCCTGTAAAGCTGCTTTGTGACAACCTTTGTTGTAAAAAGAGCAATATATATATAAATATGAATTGAATTGAATTGAATTTGGAGTGCATTATTATAAGTATCATGACATTCTGGATCATTTACTTCTGTTACAAATCTGATAAAATTCATGCATCATTAAAGCCATGTCTTTGCTGTTTACATACTTCAGTTTATTCAAATTACAGTGTCTAACCTTTTTTATTATTTAAAACCAGCAGAAATAGTAGTCATTAGTACTACATACTACATTAGTAGTCATGTAGTAGTCATAAGAATCCAAGTAGAACTAAAATATTTCTTTATCTTGCTAATTATACCGTACAGCAACGTCAGCCAAGGGTCTGCGATATTCTCATAGCTTTTAAATACTTACTTTAGAACCACATGATCAATAATAACAAGTGAACTGAACTTTAACCCACTTTTGGGGTTAAAATCTCAGCAGAACGACCATCTAAGACAGGAGTGTGAAATCCGGCGGTGTAGGGCTGCAGTGCAGCACAGTTCAGTGATTTTCTTACTCAAACACACCTGAATCAACTCAGTTCAACTCAAGTTCCCTGGTTTATTAGGTGTGTTTGAGCCGGGAAATCACCAAACTGTCTGCCAGACAGACCTATAAACTCAGAGCAGCACAGAGTCCAGATTAAACTCTGAGAGGAATGTGGATGGTTATCTTAGTTATCTAACAATGTGTTCTTACTGTTATTAGCTTATGCAAACAAACACTCACATACAGCTCTTGAAAAATACGAGACATATCTTTGCAATTAGACAGAAACCTTGCATCTCCAAAGTGGCAACTTCACAAAAAAAGCAAAAAACCTTCTTATCTGCTTATAAAATTTCCTTAAAGGGAAAAGTAATTCTAAAGCATTTGTATTTCAATTGGCACCTCTTATTATTAAATTTGAGCACAATGTAAAGAACAACTGCCATGTTTATATTAGGTTTTTAAATTCAAAATATATGAATGTGAAGTAAAGGTTTAGAAATTAAAGAGTCTAGGTCAGGGGTGTCCAAACTTTTTTTGTTGGGGGCCAGAAGGAGAAATATATTTGAAGTCACGGGCCACAGACTCTATAATAAAACAAATAATGAAATATACCACTTTAAATAATACATTTTCCTGATTATTTCATTTACGCACCATTTTACTTGACTTACTCTCTTTATCTTTGACAGTGTTGTGTAAACTAAGATTTTGCAAATTGATGTTTAATTTCATGATGTCTCTTAATATTAAACTCCTTAATTACGGCAACTTTTACACTCTTTTGCCCGTTTTTCTGTGCTGAAAATGCGCACTCTCTCCGCTTTTAGACTCTTTGGCCCGTTTTTCTGCGCTGAAAATGCGCACTCTCTCAGCTTTTAGACTCTTTGGTCCGTTTTTCTGCGCTAGAAATGCACACCCTCTCCGCTTTTAGACTCTTTGGCCCGTTTTTCTGAGCTAGAAATGCGCACCCTCTCCGCTTTTAGACTCTTTGGCCTGTTTTTCTGCGCTAGAAATGCACACCCTCTCCGCTTTTAGACTCTTTGGCCCATTTTTCTGAGCTAGAAATGCGCACCCTCTCCGCTTTTAGACTCTTTGGCCTGTTTTTCTGCGCTAGAAATGCACACCCTCTCCGCTTTTAGACTCTTTGGCCCATTTTTCTGAGCTAGAAATGCGCACTCTCTCCACTTTTAGACTCTTTGGCCCGTTTTTCTGCGAAAAAAAGAAAAAAAATCATGTGCAATAACACTGTAACACTGGTTTTACTGATTATTATACTGGTTATACAGTTTGTTTTTCTGGTTAGTTAGAAACAGACCTCTGCCTCACTCTGCCTCCAGCCTTAAAATTAGGTCACATGATCACAGTCTGCAGTTTAAAGTGCTTCCTCTGTTGCAGAACACAGGTAATGCAGTTTGAGTTTGCTGTTATTCACAATATTATCAAATCTCTCTTTTTTCCCCAATAGGTTTAGCATGAAAACTTGTATTACTCAACTATTCCAAAATAAATAGTTTTTTTTCATACTAGCATAGCTTTTAATGCCATTTTAGTGTAATACACACACACATTTGATGGATTTTGTTGATCTCTGTGGTTCAGTCATTTGTAATGTCATTTTAACCCCCGACCACAACATACTCCGCTCCATTAAGAAGCATCTATCTCACTCAGCGAGAGACGCAATATCAGATTCTGTGCGTCTCTGCATTCCCTGCGGTTGAGTTCTGATACCCGTAATCATGCAGCAGCTACCGTTATTATTTTAACTTTTTACCACAACTTCTGTGGGGAACAGCAGCTGGAGTGTGCATGGTGTGAACACCTCACTCCGCTGACACAGAGCCCTCCTTATCGAGCACAAAGCAGCTTTCTGCCAAACGTCTCCAGAGAGCCGGCTGCACTTCCTGTACTCCAGGCTCCCTATAGAGCTGCTCTGTTTGATGAGGCCTGCTCAGCCCTTCATTCAGGAGTCCTTCTTATTAAACACGCCTGTAACTGAAATCAAGTTTGTCCAGTTTGAGCCCTGTGCTTCACCGCAGAGTCACAATACAGGTATGCTTTATCAGGCTGTTCACTTTCGTTTTACTCTTTTTTTTTTTTTTTTATCTCCCTCGTGTAAAGGAAGTAGACTTAAGAGCAAAAATAGTTAACAGCATTTTTTTTCACTGAAACTTAATTAGTGTAATCATTATATTATATAACAATTATTCATCTCACATATTTGTTGTTATCTCTTTGTTATCCAACACAGTGTTCAGTTCTGTTCTGTTCTATTAGCTTGTGCAAATACTCATATACAGCTCTGGAAAAAAATAAGAAACCCATTAAATGATGAGTTTCTTTGATTTTACCAAGTTAAAAACCTCTGGAATATAATCAAGAGGAAGATGGATGATCACAAACCATCAAACCACCAAACTGAACTGCTTGAATTTTTGCACCAGGAGTAAAGCAGCATAACGTTATCCAAAAGCAGTGTGTAAGACTGGTGGAGGAGAACATGATGCCAAGATGCATGAAAAATCTGTGATTAAATACCAGGGTTATTCCACCAAATCTTTATGAATCTTTATGAATATGAACTTGTTTTCTGTTTTTGCATTATTTGAGGTCTGTAAGCTCAAAATATTAATAGAATAATTAGTAATGGAGTTAGTAATGAAATATTCACACTGCTTTTTAGGATTTTTCTTGGTTTTAGACATTTTTTGGATAATTAAACATGCACCGGGTCAACGATTAGTTGATATAATCGACAATGTTGATTATTTTAATTTGTTGACTACAAATTTCATTGTCGACTAATCGATCATTTGAAATAGTACCGCATTACACAAAGTGCTGGAGACAGAAGCGCAATGGAAGATGGGTCTCCAAAAGTGCACAAACACAACAGATTACATAATTTAAACAACATCTAGACATTTAAATGAGATTTTAAATCTCATGTTCAGCTGTTTTTATCATTTTTAGGAATTGAGGAAATAATCACTGACTAATCAATATAGTGGAATTAAATACTGCTTAAAGTGCACTTAAGTGTAGTTTTTCTCCAGTAGTATTAAGGTGTACACAATTGTGTGGATCAATACGCAAAGTAGTACATTTACAACATACTTCAAGTGTATTAAAAATGATGCTAAAAAACAAAACATACTGAAATCTACTTAAGTTTGCAGAAGTTGTACGAAAAAAGCTCTTAAAAGCACAGGCCAATGCTTTTATGTTGTGTTTAAATATACTGTAGCTTAATTACAAGTGAAATATGCCATAAATTGCCACAAGTTGTTCCAATAGTGAATATTGCGTAGGCCTGTCACAATAAATACTTTATCGATTTATCGCACAATAAATAAACATGGCATCAGTAATATTTGATAATCGTGATATTGTTTATTTTGTTTACTTGAAACACTCAATAACTGTGACTCCATACACACACACACTGCAGTAGGTTAAGAAATGAGTATCAGTATATCATTCCTAAATTATGATTAATTTAAATATTGTGGTCTTCAAAATGGTATGACTGCACTTAAAAATATGCTATTCTGTTTATCATTATGTCAGTGGCACTTTATGGTCTTAAAATGACAAAAATATTGTGTATCGCAATATATCGTCCACAAAAAAATCGTATAATATATGTATTATGTATTATGTATGATGTATTTAAGTACATATTTTAATTTTAAAAGTATGTACTTTTCCATGTTAAGTATACGTCTAAAAAATATATAGTTAATACACTTTTTTTTTACAAGAGCTACCCAGCAGAGCTCAGATCACAGAGGAATTCCTGCCCTGTGAGAGGACAAAAGCTGTTTGACCACTTTACCATCCACGCTGAGAGAGGTCTGAAACCTTAGCGCAGCGTGGAGCCAAGTGCTAATTCAAACAAACTGCAGAGCAAACACGCCGCAGAGCACAGCGCTGTGAGGACGGAGATGTTTACGGTCAAACCGGCTCTGCTTTACACACTGAAATAAAAAAGGGCTCATTTCATTGTTTTTTAATTCATTTTAAATAGTCTAGTTGTGTTTCTAGGATAAGTGAATGCCAATTGAGCTGTTTTTCTTTGTGAAACAATAAATAAATATAAGTGTTCCGGTGATCCGGTATAACTGTGCTTTAGTCTCGTGGAGGAGTGGGCAGGGGGCACTGAAACACCAGGAGGCAAGGAGATATCAGATAGAAATTTTTTAAAATAAAGACATTTTTACACTAATAACAGTAATAGTCTTTGCAATGTTATATGTTACTTTACAACATGTGTAATAATGCTGAACCTGCTAAGTGCAGTTCAGCCACTGACCTAGTCTTAGAGTCTCTGTAAAACACCAAATTCTCCAGAGATCCTATTTAAACCTATAGTTACTTACACACATAGGTGGGTAGTCCAGGTTCAGAATCTCTCAATATCTCAATTGTACTTGGCTGGTGGTGTTTTTCCTCCATAGACTAATTCTAACCATTTGTTTCTTAGCTCTGAATTACTGGGTAAAGTATATAAACACTGATGTGTTATTCACACAAATAACACAGGAATGAACTGCATGCTGTTCCTAGCGCTGTTAGTTATCTCCTATCTGACGAGACGGCGTCACCGCCCGGCTTCAGCTCTGTCTGTGGGCGGTCCTGAGCCGAGGTGGGTGGGGCCATGAATACTAATTCACTGGTTGATGTAGACACGGTGCTTTTCCTGATCAACTCGTTTTTTAAAATATTTTCTTTTACTAGCTGCTGCAGACAATGGAGGTTGAGGAAGGACACCTTTAAGACAAGGGACTGTGGCACCACGTTCTGTGGAAGTGAAGATATTCGCAACCTAGTGGCAGCCTGTGCAACCCAGTGAAAAGGCACAGGTGCACAGAAGTCTTTTAACCTCTCTTTGTGAAAACCAGTAAACCCAGACAAAAAGGGTGAGGGGTGGGGTGGGAAGGGTTTGGGGGGGGGGAGTTGGTGACAAAAAAATCCAAAAGCAGTGTGTAAGACTGGTGGAGGAGGAGAACATGATGCCAAAATGCATGAAAATAATTGTGATAGAAAAGGGTTATTCCAGCAAATATTGATTTCTGAACTCTCTGAACTTTCTTTGCATTATTTGAGGTCTGAAAGCTCTGCATCTTTTTTGTTATTTCTGCTAATAAATGCTCTAAATGAGAATATTTTTATTTGTAATTTGGGAGAAATGTTGTCTGTAGTTTATAGAATAAAACAACAATGTTCGTTTTACTCAAACATAAACCTATAAATAGCTAAATCAGAGAAACTGATTCAGAAACTGAAGTGCTCTCTTCATTTTTTTACAGAGCTGTATCTGCCCATTTCAAATTATTTTAATTTTTTTATTAAGTCATGGCATGTCGGATCATTGACTTCATGCAAAATCTGTTTAAAATTGATTTATATACTATATATTGCAGAGCTGCAAAATATCAAAATGTCATTTGTTTTCCCCCCAATATAATGTATGTCTAATTCAGACCACTTTAGACACGAAGAAAAGTGCGCTTCAGTAACAGGAGTGAGTAGAGTCCCCAAAGTTTATTGATTTATTACTGTGAATATAATTTTGTTTGGTTCAATACTTATCTATTTGTTTAATAAATTGCATGACTTCTAGCAAAATCTGTTTAAAAGTCATGTATATCCTCCTGAGACCCAGACTTTTGCTTTGTGTGCATTTTTTCTTTCTCCTAGCTATTTAAGATTAGTAGGACTTAAAACTAGTATAAAAACTAAACTGTTCTTGCAAAAAACAACTTCTTGCACAAAAACACTGTCCTCATATGGGGACAGCAGTTTATTTTAACATATAACATTTATCCTTGACATTTGTGATCAGTAGGACCCAATTTGTCTGAAGACTAAATTTTAGCTTTTTTTAGCAAGTAAATAAACTAGTTTTAAACATAAGATTCAATGCAAATTTTCACCAAGCCTATGTTTCTGTCTGGACTGGCTGTAGAAACTTTCGACTGGGATTCTCATCATCTTGTTTTTTAATCAATTGAGTGTAATGTCATGTGACCACTAGATGGTACATATAGTGTCTCTATATGAGGCCAATGGGCCAATGCTTAAAAAATATATAAAAGTATCATGGTGCACAGAAGCAGAAATGTAATGTCCCCATACGAGGACGCAGGGTTTCAAGAGGATATACTATATATTGCAGAGTAGCAAAATATCACAATGTCATTTATTTTCCCCCCAATATCATGTAGCCCTAATTTAGACCACTTTTGACACTAAGTAGAGGAAATGCTGATACAAGTTCTTTGCTGACCAAAGGTCATATTTAATGAGGGGTGTCACAAACCCGTCCTCTCTGACCTTCGCTTTGTACCGCCTGATCTTTGGCCTCTACTTGGGCGGCTGTCGAGTGCACCAACGCTACACGCTGGAGCCGTGTTTGCACACTTCCAGCTGGCTGTTTGTGTCTCCAACTCTCTGGAACATCGACTTTCCTGCTTTACTGCGACTCTCCTCCTCTAAACAGCCCCGAAAAACCACTGCGCAGCGTGGCACGGCTAATTACCTCCCCCTACCCCCATCTCAACACCAGCTAAACTCTGCATCTGCTTCAGTTCAGCACACCTATTCACACAACTATTCACTGATGAAAGTTCATAAAGCATGTTTCATAATAGCCACACACACACACACACCATATCTCAACAAGGCTTATCAAGCCAAAATCTTTTGCACAATATAAAGAAATGATGTTTAGAGCGTGGGAGAGGCATAGATATGAGTCTTCGAACTCCAGGGAACACATGCTTTCTTCTAAGTATGTGGGAAACATGTTTCAGTACTACAAAGGCATCGCTTCTTAGGAATAAGCCTGTCGTTACGGTTCCAGGCCAACAGCCAGGAAGTAGGGGTGTGCAATATTATATGGTATACAATATATCGTGACACAGAAATATCATGATATTAAAAATCCATATCGTGATAATAGGGATGTTCTGTCTTAAAAGTAGTCTATTATTTACTGTGAAGCTTTAGGTGTATTTATTGTATAATTGTTTTAGTTTGCAGTTTATATGCATGCACTAAATATTCTGCAATATTATTTGCTGCATTATATTACTTTATGCTATATTATTTATTTTAACACATGATTATACTGTTATACTATTATACTATATTCCTGAAATGAATTAATTATTTTAGTTTTCCTATATCGCCAAGTATATCGTTATCGCAAAAATACCCTGAAATATCGTGATATTATTTTAGAGCCATATAGCCCACCCCTACCAGGAAGTTCCCAAAAAAAATCCAGTTTTGAGAAAGGAATCAGACTGAAAAGTTGATTAGAGGTTCTGATGGCATCTGAGGACACTTCAGCCCCATTGCGACATGAAACTGGTCAGAAAAATAAACAGAAAAAACAAACTCCTCTAAGTACAAGCCAAACACCAGAAATAATCACTTGTCTACAAGCAAATTTGAAGACTCCATTCAACATATCAAACAGAACTTTAGCCTGACTAACTGTAGACAAATATGACAAATTACCAATTATAAATGCACAGGGCTAAAATCTTACCAAGATACAATTCATATACTTCTTAAAATATCCCTAAATCAGCAACCATGAACAACACTGTATTTTTCGCACCATATGGTGCACTTTCAATAAACACCTATTTACTGGTCTATTTTCAGACGTAGAGTGCATCAGATTATAAGAAGCATTTTATGCAACACTAGTAAGGAATAGGGGTGTCGCCATGTTTCTCTTATTATTCAGCAGGTCTCACCGCTGTGTGGTGAGATCATTTACGCTAAGCTAAGTAAACAAAACCGTAATTCTTAAAAAAAATTATCGATTTTAGTAAACAAGCACTGAATATTAATCTACACAGATTTCTCTCCTGAAATTTGGGTGAAAAAAGCGCTTCAGTTTATTTACAGTAAGCTTAGTTTTCTACTAATGCCACTGAAAGAGCTACACTGAGGAAGGAGTGTTTCAGTTAAGCCAGGGTCATATGTGCCAGCGGTTCACCCCACATAGCTTGTTTTAACACGGTAAACACGTAGACTACAGTCTGATATACTCACCTCTAATGGCGACAGAGCTAGTGCTTAGCATGGTTAGCTGATAACGCTAATACTGCTCCAGTAGTGCTAGCCATGGTTTATCAGCAGGCTACAGGTCGATTATACTTACCTCTAATCGGCAAAAGGGCTAGCACAGTTAGCGAGTAATGCTAATGCTGCTCCATCAGCACTAGCCCTAGATTAAGGATCCAGTGATCAATCCTGAAGCAGAAACTACTGTATAGCTCTATGCTTAACTGCTTAGCTGAACTGATCGTGTAGAGTCCCCCAGGGCTCTATTGTACGGCCTATTAAACTGATGAATATTGGCAGTAATGAAGTGTGCGCTTACATACAGTGTTTAAAGGCTTTAAGGAGTTAATCAATCAAAATGAGTCAGTTTTCCAAGTAATATCTGATACAGTCAGTCTTTAAGAACCACTGACTAACTCCATGTTGTATTACAAAAAAAGCTTAAAAAGATAAAAGAAGAGCAAATATGATATAATTGATGTAATTGTCAAATGACTCAATTCTGTATTACCACTAATCAGTATTGGCAGCCCTGTATTCCAGCACGGTCACTGGTGGAATGTGTCACAGAGCAGCAGATTGCGAGTCTGTCCACTTAAACCACGTCCGCCTTCCCAGTCTGTGGGAACTGGAAGTCTTTTCATTATCTGCTGCCTTCAAAAGGCCAACATCTGCTTGACATCGGCCTGAATAAAGACATCAGCTCGTGGCCAAGAAGCCGCTGGAGATCCCTGTGGGACTGCCTGCAGCCTACACACAGGAAATGAAAGGAACACTTCACCAAACTGATTCATCATAAAGAGTAAAAGGTAGACGTGCTGTGATGATCTGAACATTGAAAATAGGGCAGGTAGAAAGATCACACACACACTGATATTACATAAAACTACTGTCATACTGTCACAACGAATTACCAGTTTTATTAATCAATCAGATAACTGATTCAGAGTATCGGTAATCATAAAGAATGCATTCATATGTAATATTTCACACTTCTACTCTTTAGTGATAAAACTCCCGCATCCGGACTGCAATTGAAAAAACAGGAGGACCAGTGAGTTTTTAGGCTTTTTTTCTCGGTCACATGTCATCAGTAGCGTTCAGTAGCCCCTCCATTTCCACTCGCTGTTGTGTTTTTACATGGATCTCCGTGGAAACTGTGGCGCGCCCAAAGTGTAATTACTACAGTGCACGGCAGTGGACAAATAGCTATTTTATTAAACGTGAGGAGATAAAACTCAGAGATGTCCATCCAGACGGGACTAAAAACAGTAGATAATTCAGCCTGTCATTTTTTTAAATCACAGGACGTCTGAGAAAAAAAAAGACATACACTGTCGTTAGAAATAAAAAATAGAAATAAAATCACAGAGGATAAAAGCCCCTCCATAAAAGAGAAAATTACCCCAGAACCCCCTGAAAAACTAATCCCATCTGCATAGGGCTTTAGTTTATGAACTAGCCCCTACCCCTACCCCTGTGTGCACACCAAGGGGTAGGGATGTCCCAAGGCTTTTTTGCCCTTCATACAGAGGTTTTTCAGATTCACACTTCAAACAGAGGGGTATGAGGCGAAACAAGCGACCAAAGAAACCCACAAATTTCTGATTTTCCTTGTTTAAAATGGTGACGATTAGCACCAAATTACCAGAGTTTAATGTGTAGTTTCAATGTATTATGGCCGAATTCTTTATAACAAGCATAAAAAAGAAGATTGCTAGTAGTTTGTCTCAGTAGCTAGCCAACTAGCTAACATTCCCGTTCCGCCTTAAAGGAGAATTGACTTTAGATGTAGTAAAACATGTAGCGAAACCTATATTTATGGGCTTTTGATTTAGATTAGGCTACGCTTTAAGATGTAAACAGTGGTTTTAATAAACTTCTTGTACACTTTTAAAGTTTGTAATGCCTTGTTTTAAATGTTAGGGCTTTCTATATTCTACCAATGAGGTGTGGAGCTACTTTGAGCCTGAATAATGATGTAAAAAGAGATTTATCTGAAGTGCCCGTTGTAAAGAGTGCTGGGCAAAAAGCACCAAATTTCTGGATTTCAGAAAGCTGCAGGAGAGTGGAAGTGAGCTTTTCAACAAAGTTTACTGTTCTTGATCATGTTTTACTACAACAAAAGTCAATTTTACACCGGAGCTCTCCCTTAAATGGTGCAACAGACGGCAGGGGCTGCGGCATTTAAGGTGGAACAGAAAAATAAAATAAAATAAAAGCTAGCTAATCAATGTTAATTTTAAGCTCCCCATCACAGATGAATTAAGGAATGGACAATTATAATTAAAATTCACTTAATTTCATAATAATTACATCCTAAAGTTAACTAGTTAACCACTAACTCTGTTCCAAGAGGAAGGGATACACTCAAAAACAAGAGGTAGAGGTAAGTGGTAGGGTCAAGGGTTGAAATGAAATTGGTCACAATAACTCTTTGTACAGGTTCCCAACCAGCAGAGTTCACTACAACTGCAGTAGCTATTATAAGAGATCACTTACACGCTGCTTTGATGTCACTTTCACTTCAGAATGCCTTTCAATTCCTTGAAAACAGCAGTGGGGGAAGGGAAAGCAGCAACTTTACCCTCCTGAACAGCTGCTGCGTCACCGCCGTGACAATGACTGGAGGTAAAAGAGCAACTGCCAGTGCCTGCAGCTAAAGCCCCGCCATTCCCACACCACGCTACGCTACACAAACAAGCCCGACTGCCAAAGTCCAGGTACACACACCTGGATGGCACCTAAAGCACACGGCGCGCTGCCCGGAAGAGGTGCCACCAGCATAGAAAAGCCACAACAAGTTCCTGCAAGTGACCCAAACTCTGTAATTCAGACCGGGAAACATCAGCCACTCAGGCAGTAAACATGTTTGTGTAGGGGTTTACTGATGAATGTGACGGTTACGCCACGGCCCACGTTTCCTGTTCCCAAACAAGAGCAGGACTGTGGAACGCAGCCCGTGAAGATATGCTCACACACGAGCCTTCACAGATAACCCACCACCCTCTTCTACAGATACACGGTCAACAGTGAAAGAACAATAGTGAAGGAAAGTCCCGAGTCATGCCATGTGCCAAACTATTACAACTGGGTTAATCTACAGTTGGAGGAAGTCAACAATATTTTAAGAGAAATAGCAATATACAACTCTTAAAAAAAAAACTAAGAGACCACTTCAGTTTCTGAATCAGTTTCTCTGATTTTGCTATTTATAGGTTTATGTTTGAGTAAAATGAACATTGTTGTTTTATTCTATAAACTACAGACAACATTTCTCCCAAATTCCAAATAAAAATATTCTCATTTTGAGCATTTATTTGCAGAAAATTAGAAATGTCTGAAATAAAAAAAAAAATCAGATGAGTTCAGAAATAAATATTTGGTGGAATAATCCTGGTTTTAAGTCACAGTTTTTTTCATGCATCTTGGCATCATGTTCTCCTCCACCAGTCTTACACACTGCTTTTGGATAACTTTATGCTGCTTTACTCCTGGTGCAATTCTTGTATTTTTTTTTTTTAATATCTAAGTTAAGGGTGTACTATATCATATCTTATGCAACTATAAAATAAACTTTTCAGTTTGTTGCAGTAGTTTATTCTTGAAATACCATGTAATACTATGAAATATTATATTAATATGATATTATCACCCACACTTACTACAAACAGCCAAAAAGTTGTACCCCGGTGTCCCTTATGGCTCTAAAACAATATAAAAATATTTCAGGGTATTTTGCAATTACAATATTATATACATGATTATAATATTGTGCACAGATGATAAATTGTTTAGCAGATGTAATATTACTATATATGATGTCTTGAGTAAAATACTATTTCTATTTATTGGAAATATTACATATGTGGGCCTTAAGAGTACCTTAGAGCTAGGGCTTCTTATTTTTTCCATCTTGACCTTATATACTGTTATTTTTATTTTATTTCCCAACTGCTGACACTGAAATCCAAACTTCAGGCTTTGCACAACCTGTTTTTGGATTAGCATCACTTCCACCCTACGCAAATCCATAGATAATGTACTGGCTTCTGCAACTGTGTAATCTCACATTTTCAAGATTTGCATAGTTAACAGTTTGAAAAAGCCTGTTTTTTCAATTCTTGTTGATGTTTTGATGACAAACTACCATTACTAGTCCATTAGACGGTCCACAAGATGGTGCCTCACAGCCTCCCATCATGTTTTGGAGTAAAGTCAAAGCAGAACTGTTGTTGGTTCATATAAAAGGAGAAATCCAGTGTAAAATGGACTTTGGGTGGATTATAACGTGATAAAGAGTACTTAACTTTGTTGAAAAGCCCACCTCTGCTCTCCTGCAGCTTTCTGAGATCCCGTATTTTGTGCACTTTGCCCAAACAGACTTTTAGAATAAATGAGTCGGGGCATATTTTGCCCCTGCAGATAAATCGCTTAAATCACTTTTTACACCATTAATCAGGCTCAAAGTAGTTCTACACTTCATTGGTGGAATCCAGAAAGCCCTGACATTTAAAACGAGACATTTAGAACTTTAAAACTGCAAAATAAGTTTATTAAAAGCCACTGTTTACATCCCATAGCGTAGATAAATCTCGAGCACGAACGAATAGGTAGGATTGTTAGGCAGATTGCAAAATGAATTACTTGGAAACGAATGAATGAATTCCAGCTGTTGCTGAGAAAAATATCTGGTTACTGTTGATATTAGAATGGAAAGAACCAAAAACAAATTACTTATTAAACATTGCTCAAAAAGTTTTACTATTCATGCTCTATGGGACGTGAAAACAGTGACTTTCAGAGAACAGAAAACAGAGGTGAGATATTCAACAAAGGTAAGTACTTTTTATCACGTTTTAATACACCCAGAGTCCATTTCACACAGAGTTCTCCTTTAAGAAACTTTTAACAGATGGTTCTTTAGAAACAAGAAAAACAATTTTAGAGTACATCTCAAGCATACCACAGACACATACTTTCCTGAGAGTTCCCTGTACTTAGTAAAAGACCATAAAAACCCTTTTAAAACCTCCAAACACACTTCTAACTTCTAACAGAAGTCAATGGGCAGGTGCTGAAGCAGCTCCTCTGGCATGGCTGTACTCTCCTAAATAGAGGCTAAAAGCGCTGAAATTACTGTGAGTGGAAATGAACTGTATGTGTGTTACATATTCAAGCCAAAAAAAAAGCAGTTTATTCAGTCTTTTTTCCAAAGGTTTTTTGTTTTAAAAGACAAAAAATCCCACACAAATTATTAAATTAATGAACCTAAAACTATAATACCAAAATATGGGCCCTTTAAAAGAACCATGAATTCAATTTAACCCTTGTGTGGTGTTCGGGTCTGTGGGACCCGTTTTCATTTTTCATCAAATGATACTAAAAAAAATATTTTTCTAACTCAAACTCATTGGCATTGGCTAATTTTTTGTGAAAAACATATATCAAAACACATTTTCAATAAACACACACTGTACACCCCCCCCACACACACACACATTTATATTACATACAGTATGTTTGGCCAAGGGCTAATAAACATTAATTCATTTGTGAATTTGAAACTAAACAAATTTTCTACTCATATCTTGAGTTAAATTCATTTTCTTTTACATTTTATTAAAAAACGAATAAAAAAAAAAAAAGAGTAGCACTTTTTGAAAGAAATGTAACATAAGACAGGTAAAGGGCAAATATGAAGCGAGCATGTGTAAAGCATTTTAATGTAAAATTGCTTAATTTTGCTGAATTAAATACAAGTAACAAAGTAAACGAGTAACAAAAGTATGAACACCACACAAGGGTTAAAAGTTTCGTCCATGGCACTTTTCCAAAGAATCTTTTTGGCTTTTATATTTTTAAATGTTCAAAAAGGTTAAATCTCTACTGCAAGTGCACAGTGATTTTCAGTATTGCATGCTTTTTGTATTGCATGAGTTTTTGAGTCTTAAAAATGCTGGAAAATGATGCAACAGGTCTCTCACAAACCTTAAAAATCATTCAAAAATGTTTTTTAAAAAAAGCATGCATAACCAACCCACAGTCTTCCAAACCAGCGGCACTGACATGTCAACGAGAAAAAGGCTTACGATTCTTAGGAATTAGGGAAAAAAAAGCACAAAAAGCACCGGGTAGCTACAAAATAATACATAAAATAATACATATTCCAGTGTTAAATTCATAGTTACAAATGGCCAAGTTTCCAGCACCATGGCCAAGGTTACTGGGAGATACTGTATGCGGTTTCAGAGAGAGACAGAGAGAGAGAGAGAGAGAGAGAGAGAGAGAGAGAAGAAGAAGGGATGGGACTCTGCCAAGCGGGTCAAGGATATCCCAATGGGGAGATCCACAAAAAGCCAACCACCATGTTCTCCTCCTTAGACAGCAGTGGGTGTGAGGCAAAATAAATCAATTCACATTCATCACCACTAAGTGTGTGGGCTAGTTTTTTCTTCATAACTGCTTGTACTTTGAAGGCAGCATAGATATTAAAACAGCCGAAGGGTAGAGCGAGGAGAAGAAGAAGAGGGAAAGGAACGATGAAAAAGAAGATAAAAGAGCTGATCTAAAACAATGCTAGCGTGAGCTTTCACACTCCTCCTGCCTTTACAGCACAGCACATCGCACGTCCTTGTAACTGCGTGTGATCATCGCCATGTTTTCTCATACACATATCTTTTGTCTTTGTTTTGATGGATCCCAATTACCTCACACATCCAGGAGCAGTGTTGGAGCAGGCCTACAACAGGAAGCTGCTTGGCGTGACTTCCCCTTTCCATGCATATCAACTATTTAAAATATATATACAGTCACAGACACCTGGCACATATTTAACATGTTTAATATCTGACTCAGTCGTCGACTTGGAGTATAGAGCAGCGGCCACCTATAGCCAATTGGATCACAGAAAGAGAGAGAAAGAGAGAGAGAGAGAGAACCAAGGGTCCAAAACACATTAGAGCTGTTTATGAAGAGTCTGACCATGTTCTGTCCCCCGTTAGATCATGAAATAACTCTATAGGGAGCCCTTTGAGTGAGTCCTCTATGAATGGGGTGAACGGAGCTAAAAGATAAAAACTTTCAATTAAAAATAATAATGAACTGCTTGTTCTAAGTATGTCTTTTAATTTTAGAAAGTAGAATAGTTTATTTTATCAAAAAAGCAAAGACAGTTGCCTGTATATTTTAGTTTACAATGTAAAGCACTAGCATTGCTGCTACTGTGAGCTGATTGGTTGGTTAGCTGGTTCTGGAGATACAGATAGAGCATGTTCAAAAGGTTTATAACTGGAGTTCAAAACAATATCAGACATTTATAAACTCTGATTTTACTCAGTTGTTTCATATGAGGATGTTGGACTCACTTTAAGTGCGTATTCTCCTCTATAGAGTTTCTCTGGTACGGCATCAGTGCTAGTTCTCATGTGTGTTCAGTTCTGGTGTGTTCTTGTGATAAACGTAAAAACGTAGAAATTGTGTAACTGGTGAACCCTGTGTCACCGATCAGTCATGTAGTGTGAAAATCTCTACAACTGAAGGACTCTCGATTACAGCACAACCAGTCGTGTAGTGTAAACAGCACAACAACATTGTAAACCTGGCATAAAAATCTTTTTTTAGAGTCTTTTCAAAGTCGTGTAGTGTATGGACAGCAAAATTGAGACTCTCTCCATTAAATGGAAAATAACCAGGTTAAATCCAGAGCTAGACTTAACTAGAAATCCCTGTTTCTAAACAAACCAATGACATGCAGTCCTAACATCTGTGAACTCTTCCAGACCCACAAGTTTTTTTGTTTTTTCTTTTAAACCAATCTAACTGGAACACAGAGGCTAAAAGCCCCATTTAGCACAGATACGACTGGTTCCTTGACTTGGTTCCAACCCCACTTGGCCCTGAGCCGAGTGCAGACCCCAGCTATGCCCTCCTGCTGAGACAAAACAGATTCCCGCATTCTGTTTAAGGGTCTCAAGAGGAAATTTCCTAATCTTGTAAAGATGATCCATGAAGCAGGATTGTGCTTGACAAAACAGATCATGCCAACTGAAGCCTATAATGCTGTTTCCCTGGTTAATGACTATCCCACTGGACAAAGTCCTTAAAAGATCACAGCGGTGCCAGCTAAAAGCACTGCTCTGAAATACTGCTTTACGTTTCCCAAATTCCCATCGTTGTATTTTACTTCAAAGGCCTAAAAGACTAAATATGATATAAATTACAGTATCTGACTGATTTTATGAGTGGTGATAGGATTACTTCATCTCACCCATCTGAAACGTAGTGAATGAAAGAGCTCTTTCTCTCAGAGACAGCCTGCATCGTAATTCTCTCATTTTTGACTGACAGTCAGTGATTAATTCAACATATACCATGAGATCAAATCAAGGGAAGTTTCCATGCAAGTTCACACAAAAGCGCCAGCCAAGGCTGGTGAAGTGAGTCACATAACTACACGCCGTACTATCTGTCTGCATGAAAGCCTATCTTCTGGCACCAAAGTAAAAAGCGTTCGCAGAGCAGCAAACAATAAATCCAGGAAGGCAGCTGGAAGTCATAGTTAATTCAACTTTCCATAAATCCTGGCGATACTGCATCAGGGAGATGAGAAACACATGTGCGAGGAATGGAGACAGGCCTCAGCGTGGAACTGATAAAAAAAAGAGGAAAGCAAGAGTCCTGCAAGAACCCTGCCATGTGCAATCAAAGCCCCAGCCTAGACAGCGTCAGTCTAACAATCCCAGTGTGCTGACAGAGTGAGTTAGGTTTCTAGGAATGCAAGAATGAAAGTAATGATTCACATACGATTAAGAATCGTCGCTCAGATCTGGAGAGGAGGCTTTGAAGCAGGATGAAGCAGGAGAGAAAGAGACAGCAAGACACGCTCGATTTGTTTTTCCTAGACTGCTTCTCAAAAGAGCCATTAAATCGTTAAAAATACGGATCCAAAATCCAAGAAGTCAGTTAATCACAGCATTTTAACTCACTTTTTCCCCATCCAGATGAAAGCTGTGATCGGTGTAGACCATTCATAAAAAGGGGGCTCTGCTGAATCAGTTTCTGAATCAGTTTCTGAATCAGTTTCTCTGATGTTGCTATTTGTAGGTATGTGTTTAAGTAAAATAACTATACTGTCATTTAGAGCATTTATTTGCAGAAAATGAAAAAAAAAAGATGCAAAGCTGTCAGACCTCAAATAATGCAAAGAAAATATTTATATTTTTTAAGCTTTAAAAGTTCAGAAATCGATATTTGGTGTATTAACCTTGGTTTTTAATCACAGTTTTTAATCATGCATCTTGGCATCATGTTCTCTTCCACCAGTCTTACACACTGCTTTTGGATAACTTTATTATTAACTTTACTCCAGGTGCAATGTGAAATGATTTTAAATTAAAACAAGCAGACATATCAAAACTTAGTTATTAAGAGATAAGCTGCAAATTCTGCAAAAAAATAAAAATAATAACTGTGTTTACTATTCTGCCTTTAGCCGAAAGTTTTTTTTTTTTTTCAATTTTAGTAAAAGTTTCATTTTTAGTGCCTCCCTTGTTTCTAAAGTTATTCTAATTTTGTATAAGTAAAATTATTTATGGTTTAATACTGAACTATAATAGCTTTCATCAAACTGGTGTGGTTTACTGACAATTAAACCAGTTCCAACCCTGCAATGTAATTGGCTGAGAGGTGTTCTATGAGTTCCGTTATCAGCCGGTAATGCACTGTAACCGAAGTTCTCCATGTATTACTCCACCACATACAGGTAACCTAGCAACGATGCAGCGCTTACAAGCCAAACAGCACAGCTTCAAACAGAGGCAATGGAAGTATGCTAACTGACGGAGTGTTTATAACCAAACAGATCCAATTTACTCCTCCTCTATGAGTCTTTAAAATCTTTCAATAAACAGCGATAATGGAACTGTGGTATAATCACAATAATACACTCGAGGGTTTGTGCTCGGCACATCAGTGCCAATATTACACATTGTAGCACTCTCTCTCTCTCTCGTGTATTGTTGCTTAAACATGATTAATCTGTTCTTAACTTTGACCTTTAAATTCAAATAAACAATAGAAACCGGTTTGGATAAGATACATTTTCCCATGACGGTGTTTTGTGTAGAAACTTAGTAGCTCAACCTGTATTACAGTCATTTAGTCAAATTGGGGGTTTACCCACAGTGGATTTCCCCAAGCACAATACTATTGTTCATCAATATCACATTCAGTTCTGGAAAAATGGAAATGGAAATAAATAAGAGAGCACTCAAAAATGATGAGTTTCTTTGATTTTACCAAATTAAAATCCTCTGAAATATAATCAAGAGGAAGATGAATGATCACAAACTATCAAACCACCAAACTGAACTGCTTGTATTTTTGCACCAGGAGTAAAGCAGCATAAAGTTATCCAAAAGCAGTGTGTAAGACTGGTGGAGGAGAACATGATGTCAAGATGCATGAAAACTGTAATTAATAACCAGGGTTATTCCACCAAATATTGATTTCTGAACTCTTAAAACTTCATAAAAGTCTGAAAGCTCTGCATCATTTTTTGTTATTTCAGCCATATAGCTGAATATAGCTGTATATAACCTACATAAACATGGGCTTTAACTTAATATCAACTAAAAAAGGTGGTAATCAAGATAGTTGAGTATGTATAATCAACTTCAGCTTCAGAAGATCCATTAAATACAGATTTCAAACCAGCAGAATGTCTGGATTCACATTATTACACATTCAGTGACAGGATTCAGTCAACTGGCTACAGCAGATACAGCAGACACTGAAACACAGCTAAAACTGATTACGTGGACAAAACTTTTAGTCACTGGACCACAACAGACTGTAAAACGTTCCAGCTATGAGCGAATATGAAGTAATCCACGAGACGTGCTCAAATCACAGCCTGGCTCTGAACTCTGCTACTGAAATCTAATACCATTTCCACAAAGCCATTCACTCAATCCCTCTCTCAAAACATGTGTGCGAAAAAACAGCACTATTTACACTAGAGGTTGTGGCTCGAGCAGCAAGTATAATAGCAATAAAACTGACCACATGCACACATTTTATCACTTGATTTCATTCTGTTCTTTTCGTGGCACTCTTTTTCCATGACACATTTACCAGAAGCTGTTTATATATATATATATTGTATATTTAAAAATCAAAATAAAATAAATTCAATGAAAAACAAGTAACTCCATTTTGGCGATTTTTAGTTTACTACATAATTTGAACAGACAAACTGTCCCTTACACTATGCCAACATTTATTGATGATTGGACCAATAGAAATAATTGAGAAATGTTTTACATTGACTTCTTATTGAAAGTTTAGAAAGTTTTTTCTCTTTCCTGTAAAGTTTTATTTTGGAAATATAGTGTAATATAAAATATTGTGATACGATATGATACAATATCACTATTTTACTACCAGATAAATGTGATAATTGACCAGTATCATTTATTTTAATACAATCTTTTGTATTATTAATATTATCTTATAAGAGGTGGTCAATATGTTGATATTTTATTATACTGTAAATTTTATACCAGTTTATACTGGTATTGTCAATCTCTCTTTAGTCCCCCCCTCCATCAATCACTATGGCACTATTGTCTTGTGTCTCACACAAATCTACATCTGTGACCTTGTTGTATTGTACATTAAGTGTCTCTCATTATTTTATATGTATAATCTTATTTAGCTGTAGTTGTTGTAACTTTGGGAAGGAGAGTAATGCAATTTCAATTCCCTCTATGTCCTGTACACATGCAGTATTGACAATAAAACTAGAATTACTTGTTATTCCTGTTTTGTTTTTGTTTTTTTTACAAAATATAAAATTATTGCAATGTCAGCTTTTCTCCCCAACACCACCATGCAGCCCTAACTCAAAATCTCAGTTCAGAATCAGTTCGTTCACCTTCAGAGCTTCACTTCTTCGCCCTTACCTGCTTAAAATCAGCCACAAAGGTTATGAGAGTGCCATCAGCCTGCTTGAACTCCAGTGTGACTGAGTCCTGCTCATTGTCCGCCTCCAGCACCTCTTCTGTAATGTGTCCATCAGCCAGCCTGACCCGCACCTTCAGTTCTGAGCAGTGTGAGAGGGTGACCAGGACACAGAGCAGCAGTAGCAGCAGTAGAGGAGGTCCAGCTGACACCAACATACCAGACCAGACTCACACAGGCTTCCAGAAGCTTCAAAAGCAGAGGGGTGCACAGTAAACACACATAATCATCCTGATGATGATGAAGAAGGTCCTCCAGAGTCCATTCCAATCAGGTTCCAGACTCACTCAAACACACTGCTGGTGTGTCTCACAGCTTCTCCTCCCATGTTCTCGAGTCTGAGAGTGAACAGAGTGAAGATCAGTCATTCTCTGGAGGTGGTGGTGGAGGTGGTGAGGAGGAGGAGGAGGAGGAGGAGGAGGAGGAGTGGAGGGTGAGCTGGTCACTCTCAGCAGGGTGAGAGAAAGAGAAAGAGGAGGAGGAGGAAGAGGAGTGCTCGCTGAGATTGGAGCAGTAGTAGTAGTAGTAATAGTAGTAGCTGCTGCTGCTGTTATTGGAGGCTCGTACACACACACACAACAACACTCACTTCCATTCAACATGCTGAGCTTCTCACACCCACACACACTCTCACACACACACACACACACCCAACACGACACCTCGGCTTTACTTTCTGTTCTTCTCTCCTCCTTCACTCCTTTATTCTGCTCCCTCGCTCACCGAGATCCGTCACTTCCTTCATGATCCAAAGTGCAGCTCAGCTCTCAGCTCTCAACTCCGGCCTCCAAACTTTCAGAGGCATGGCAGCGCTGGAGGCTCTTAAAGGCGCAGCGACCCCCACAAAACCTCACACACCTCACACAGCCCCACAAACCACCACATATAATATATGTATATGTATTTAATATGTATTCGTATTGTCATTATTATTACTTAACCCTTAGATGCATACGTGTGTCTGAAATTACTCGATGGAGTAATATTTTCTTGCAATATCTTCATAATTAAAAAATACTGTCTGTATTTCATATTAAAGGAATTTTCAAACATGTTCTTTATATAATGCCACGTCATATTTTTACCTTTAATTTTATATATGTTGAAAATTATAGTTTTAGTATTACTACCCCAAGCTTCCATAGATGGGTCAAAATAACTCATTCGTATAAAATTTCACTGTTATTGTATAGATATTATAGACTTCATACTTCAATTAAGTAATAAACAAAACTGTAACAACGAATAAATATTTAACAGAAATGTATATAAAAATATATAATAATAATAATAATAATAATAATAATAATAATAATAATAATAATAATAATAATAATAATAATAATAATATGGCCCATAATGTCTATTAAGTAAAAAAAACAAAACTGTAAGGATTAATAAATATTTCTAATATGTTTAAAAAATGAAGTACTTAACATACTACCTATACAACAGAAGTAAAGATAAATGTCAATGACAAATTATTATTATTATTATTATTATTATTATTATTATTATTATTATTATTATTAATGTTATTGTTATTATTATTATTATTAGTAGTAGTAGTAGTAGTAGTAGTAGTATTTGGCAGTTACATTTATTTTAGGTAGCTAGGTAGCTTAGCTAGCTAGTTAGCTTATTTAACTAGGTAGCTTTGTTAGCTAGCTAACAATGTTGCTTGGATATGTAGCTAGCTAGCCTATTTAACTAGGTAGCTTAGCTTAGTTAGCTATCTTAGTTAACTATGCAACCTAGTTAGGTAGCTAGCTAGGTTAGTTAACAATGTAGCTTAATTAGGTTAGCTATCTAGCTTAGTTAACTAGGTAGCTTAGCTTAGTTAGCTTAGCTGGGTAGCTTAGTTAGGTAGTTGGTTTAGCTAGCTTAGTTTGTAACCTATGGAAGTTAGCTAGCAAATTGGCTTAGTTAATTAGGCAGTTAGCTTAGGTAGCTAGTTAGCCTAGTTAAGTAGGTAGCTTAGTTAGCTTAGCTTAGTTAGCTAGCTTAGTATAGTAGCTTAGTTTGGTAGCTAAGTTAGCCTGGAAGCTTAGTTAGCTAACTAGCTTAATTAGCTACCATTAATTTGTTGATACATGGTAATTAGTATAATTTTTACACACAAGTAGTAAATGAAATGCAAACACATATTTCTGTGGAACAAATGTAAACAATACTCACATGTTAGTAATAATAATGACAATACATTCATAAATAATATAAAAAATAATAAAAAAAATAATAAAACTAAATAAATAATACTAAATACAAATACCTAGTAATAACCACAAAATATTTAACAGAAATTAACAATGAAATTACTTGTATACATTACAATAGTAACTTAATCTAAAAATATATATATACTTTGTATACAAATTACAAATTATATATTCACTTACACATTATTTATTGTAACCATATTACTTTAAATATAGTTTTACATAACTAAATCAATACACATTTAAAAGAAAACATTTAACATTTAAATATGTAATTAAATGACTAAATAAATGAAAAAACAAGCAACAAAAAATGAACAATCAGGTTTTTGTTGCTTGTAATTTTTTTGACTAACAATAACTATTATTATACATAACTTATTATACATTTCTCTGTTTCATATCTCTTTTTAAACTCTTTTTAAATTTGAATTAAATATGGTTAAAATAGTTATTTAGTTAAGTTATAAAGTTGAAGAGACTTGGTTTTAACCTGTTTATGCTGTTTGTCATTCTTTAATTTCTTTTTATTATCCCCTCAGGAGGAAACCTGACAGTGCAGGAGAGGGAGGAAGTGCCACACACTGAGAGAGCAACATCTGGAGATGTTTAGGGTGATCAAAGTGGCCTATTAAATTGTGCATTACCTCGCTATGGGAGGATGCAGAGCAGCTAAGACTGCAGAGTGCTCCTGTTCCCAGGTGAGCAGATTCTCACTGGGTGGCCCAGGTAGCAAAGCCCACCGCAGAGAGAGACCTCAGCACTGGAACTGTGTGGAGGAGGAAGAAGGAGGAGGAGGAGGAGGAGGAGGAGGAGGAGAACTTAACTTGAGTCAAGAACAAACACACTGAACTTCAGCAAACAGTGTCAGATGGCCCGGCACTCTGGTCAATACGGTGATAAATTGGAGGGTAGAAGGTCAGGTAAACGCTGCTGCTTTGTGGTGTGTGTGAACCCAAAGTATTTCCAGCTGTGGTGCCAGGCCAACCGTTTAGCCCCTTTCCTGTGGTGTTGTCATTATATTTATCATATAAATTGTATTTTAGAATTGCACTTGCAGCTGTAAATATAAATTACAACACTGTAAACATCTTCTACAATGCTATGCATGACCAACTGACTGATGAAGACCATGCATGACATGCATAGGTTCTGAACCCACTTTATTTGGTGTATTTCACAGCGTCGCTGTGCAATGAAAAACAAGTCTCTCAATTTGTGTGGATTTTTAGTTTACCACATCATTTCAACAGAAAAACTGTCTTTTACACTGTGCCAAAATTTCCTGATGAACGAACCAATGGAAATACTTAAAAATGAAATAACTTAAATCAACTTTAATTTTACATTGACTTCCATTGAAAGTTTAGAATGTTTCTTTCTCTCTTCTGTAAAGTGTTTGTTTTTAAATCACTTGTTTTTCATTGAACAGGGACGAAAAGTAACATACTGTAAATTCTTTTTTTAGTTAAGCTTTTGCATAGAAGAAATATGGTTTTTAGATAAAACTTTAACGGCACTTCGATTTTGACTTCCAGTAGATGTTGCACTAAAGCACCAACGTCTCAGACCAAAACAATACAACTGGTTAGCAAAGCTTCTTCAAAACCTTTTGAGCCCAGCTACTGTATCTGTTAGCAGCACATCTTTAACCCTGTTGCTCAAATGCTGCCAAGGACGGCTGTTAGCATAATGAATAACACTCTCCAACCTTGGAGACCTTGTAAGCTGCTGTTTCTGATAACAAGATTACACTTCTTCAAACATTCAATCTTTTAAACAGTGTATTGTTTCAGCATATTGTTAGATGACTTGATGAATTAAATAAGTAATAAATAATGAGTCTCATGTGGGCGGTCTTTTAAGCAGAGTCTTTAGGGTGTACTCACACTAGGTCCGAGCAAAGGTAGGAAGAAAATGCTGGAAAAAATGCCTCTAGAGTAGATTTAAAGGTTAGTTTTCTTAATTATATTTGCCAGAGAAAACTAACATTTAAGTGCTAGCTCTTTCGCCACTCAAAGGTGAGTATTATCTGAGTGTAGTCTGCTGCTATCCCTGGCTAGCACTGCTGGAGCAGCATTAGCATTAGCCGCTAACCACTCTAAGTGCTAGCTCTTTTCTCATTCAAATGTGAGTATTATTGCATTGTAGCCTGCTTCTAACCCTGGCTAGCATTGCTGGAGCAGAATTATCATTGGCCACTGACCACACTGATGTGCTAGCTCTTTCGCCATTCAGAGGCGAGTATTATTGGACTGTAGCATGCTGCTATCCCCAGCTAGCATTGCTGGAGCAGCATTATATTATTAAACATGGCGACACCCCTGTTCTTTACTAGTGTTGCTTAATGCGCCTTATAATCTAGTGCCCCTTATGTATAAATACAGACCAGAAAATAGATGGTTTGATTGATAGTGTGAAAAATACAGTAATCAAAAGTTCAATTAAACTGTTTGCTGCTGTATTACATACATACTGATATGACTTGGATATCAAAGCTCCTACAGTCAATACTCTTAGTGTATAACTCTCCTGTAGTCTTCCTGTGGTCAGATTAGTCTCGCTGTATACACTAAGTTCATGATTAACCAGACATTCAAAAAATCCAGGCATAAAACTGCACACACAGACACATAAAGAAACACACACACATGTATATGTGTTCAAACATGTAGAGAACAGTGCCCGCCATTGGACCAGTGTTGCCTGGGGCAGTCTCTTTTCTACAACGGCACAATACTTAAACCACTAAAACGCTTCCCCCGCCATAAAAAGGGCTGAGTTATTGGTCTGCGGTTGGACAAAGAGTGGCTGTCCGACACCTGCTGTGCGCCGGGTGGAAAAATCAGCCCTCTGCTGGAGTGGCTCAGCACAGACGTTTCCCAATCTGCTCTGTTATTTTTATTACCTCTCTTCTCATATTTCTCAATACAGTTCAGACAGTCTGTATATGTAGTCCACACTGTTCTGTTTCCAGCACACTTCACCCACTCTCTCCCAGTCTTATCTTCTTTGGCCTCAATACTGCTAACTTTGCTCTTAACCGCTTCCAGAGAAGGTGTTTGAAAGGCTAGATTATCATATGCAGTCGACTCACTGATATGAACATTATTATGAACAGTATATGCAGTTAGGAGCTGATTAATTATTGACCACAAGGCTTTCAGCATTTATACGGCTCTGAAAAAAAAAAACACTTAAAAATGATGGGTTTATTTGAATTTACCAAATTGAAAACCTCTGGAATATAATAATCAAGAGGAAGATGGATGATCACAAACCATCAAACCACCAAACTGAACTGTTTGAATTATTGCACCAGGAGTAAAGCAGCATAAAGTTATCCAAAAGCAGTGTGTAAGACTGGTGGAGGAGGAGAACATGATGCCAAGATTTGTCCTTCAAATATTGATTTCTGAACTCTTAAAACTTTATGAATATGAACTTGTTTTCTTTGCATTATTTGAGGTCTGAAAGCTCTGCATCTCTTTTTTGTTTTTTCAGCCATTTTTCATTTTCTGTAAATAAATGCTCTAAATTACAATATTTTTATCGGTAATTTGGGAGAAATGTTGTCTGTAGTTTATAGAATAAAACAACAATGTTCATTTTACTCAAACATAAACCTATAAATAGCAAAATCAGAGGAACTGATTCAGAAACTGAAGTGCTCTTTTCATTTTTTTCCAGAGCTGTATATTATATATCACAAACCATTGTACAATGTTAAGTGCACATCTTATGCGCTTAGCTTTCTATGTTGCTAAACAGAAAAGACCCTACAGTTTTTCAGGAGCCCAGTGTAATTCAGGTTTTCATGTCACTGAAGAAAAGTTGGCTTATTAGTCTAATAATGCAATGATAAGAATCAGCTGAATGCCCTTACTCTCGTATTGTCAAGAATATTGCAAGTTAGTGGGTGGGATAACTGGCTTGCCTAAATTCCATTAAGAAATATGTTAAAATAATAATAAAAAAAAAGATGTCAGAAAAAAATTACATGAAAACATAATAATGATAAATGTTTTTCAGATATTTAAGATATAAAACTTGGCTGTAGCTACATGCTGTTGTGTTTTATAGGATTTTTTTTACTGGTGGTGCATGCGTGTAAATGTGTAATGTAAGTAAATGGTGCGTTTCCTCAATGCACATTGTAAAGATGTAAATACATTGAGCGGGACGTGCACCGACGGGTCCTGTAACTGTTTCTGCTTCATTATTATCAGCAGCAGCTTCACCACCCTGTGAGTTTTCCTCTCCATTCAGAGATTAACATCAGTTTGTATGTAATAAGGGCTTGTAGAGACTCAGCTCTTAAAGAAAGGAGGCAGACACTCGAACTTCTTCAGAAAGACTTTGCGTGTGTTGTCGTTCCACTCACCTTATAATTGGCACAATCATTGCAAGTGTTAGTGCAGGTGTTCCGGCTGTGGAGAATTTCTACAGGCCGTTTCTTTGGGGTGCTAATAATATTTTAGAAAATAGTATTAAATCCATGTTGCAAACTTCATACGCCTCCTCCGATACATGTGAAGTCAGACTCCACCTCTTGTTGAACTGCTGCTGATGCAGCATTGCAGAGTAGCATCACAGCGCACAGCTCGGAGGAAACTGTAGCGACTCGGTTCAGATACATCAGCTCACAGACGCAGCCTCATGCTGATCCACATCACCCTAGGAGTGATGAGGGGAAAGAGCGCCATCTACTGTACTGTACCCACCCAGAGAGAGCAAGGACAATTGTGCTCTCTCAGGGCTCTGGCAGCTGATGACAAGTAGCATGACTGGGATTCGAACCAGCGATCTACCAATCATAGTGGCAGTGCTTTAGACTGCTGGACCACTTGGAGCCCATTTAAATATGTTTTTAATGTGTTTATACTCTTTTTTAATCTCTTTTAATGTGACTTGGACATATAGAGACATAATCCTGATACTCAGATGACAGATAAATGAAGATTCCAAGAGTAAACAGGGTCACTGTGTTAATCTG
The DNA here is from genome assembly GCF_023375975.1 of Astyanax mexicanus. NCBI lineage: Eukaryota > Metazoa > Chordata > Actinopteri > Characiformes > Acestrorhamphidae > Astyanax > Astyanax mexicanus. The sequence goes on from NC_064425.1 coordinate 2,393,265, forward strand.
AGGAGAAATGTGGTGCAAAAGCTGTTTCTTTCCAGACTAACAACAAATCAGTGTGATTTCAGACGTCTGTCTTCAGCTTATTTAAGAAAATTGTACTAGTTCTTTTTCCATCTCTGTTCTAAATTGTGATTAAAGCATTCTTTTTTAGTTAAATTGGCACCAGACTTTAATGGAGCAAGTGCAGCATTCCTGTGTTTGAGGAATGTGAAAGAATGCCCCCTCGCACAGAGGATTTATAGCGCAAGGAGCTTTTGTCCCACTTGAGTGAGATTTGAGATTGACCTATGGTCTGAATGCTAAGACTATAAAGCAGCTTAGATTTCCACAAATGTCACAGACTAAAATTTAAACACCATATTAACCTAAAGTTGTGTCTTTTAGACAGAAGATTAATTCAATTCAATTCAATTTCAATACAATTCTCTTTTATTTATATAGCGCTTTTTACAACAGAAGTTGTGACAAAGCAGCTTTAGAGAGAAAAACTGGTCCATGCCTCTTATGAGCAGCACCACAGAGATGCCAATTATTGAGGAAAAACTCCCTTAAATTATATAATATAATTATATAATAATTTATGACACAGCGGGCAGTGGAGAGCCAAGCTAGGCAACATCAGAAACAGGGCATCTCCATACATGTAGAAGAGGTAATAAGGTAGAAAGGTAGTAAGACAGAATTAGTTTAGACTGGATTTATGTAAAACAGAGAATATAAAACATTATCAGAGTGTGATTATCTATCTAATGACTCTGGCAGATCTAAATAAAACAGTCTAACTAAAGTGAGAGAGCCAGAAGATAACATAGACTCGGAGGCTCCCTGAAACACCGGCATCCACCCACTCCACCCTCCACAAACCTCAACAGCACCAGCATCTCAGTTTACCCACAATTCCCTGTGTCCATGAACCCCTGGATCTGCAGCCTTATCTAAAGGGAAAAACATTAATTATCAAAAGCTAAACTAAACAAGTACGTTTTTAGTCTAGACTTTTTTAGTTCTGAACATATTCAGGGAGATTATTCCAGAGTTATGACGCTTTATAAGAGAAAGCTCTTCCTCCTGCAGAACTCCTCTGAATTCTGGGAACTACTAAGAAACCAGCACCCTGAGATCTAAGTAATTGCGGTGGTTCATAATAGGAGATGAGGTCTCGTAAATACTCAGGAATGATGTAGATTAACTTAAATATTTACAAATATTTTCTATTACAATTACAATTAGAATTTGCAGTAACAGTTATTATCAAACATGAAACCTTTTTAAGTAATGATTGAACAGACATCCACAAGATTTAGGTTTGTAATATCAGGCAGAAAATCAACAAAAATGTTGACCTGTTAAGGTTGACCAGCTGTTAAACTGGTTGACCAGCATATGGTCAGTTTTTGTTTGAGTTTGATGGTTTAGCTCAGGGGTGTCCAAACTTTTTTTGTTGGGGGCCAGAAGGAGAAATATATTTGAAGTCACGGGCCACAGACTCTGTAATAAAACAAATAATAAAATATACCACTTTAAATAATACTTTTTCCTGATTATTTCATTTACACACCATTTTACTTGAGTTAGAAATGAGCACTCTCTCCGCTTTTAGACTCTTTGCCCCGTTTTTCTGCGCTAGAAATGCGCACTCTCTCCGCTTTTAGACTCTTTTGCCCTGTTTCTCTGCACTAGAAATGCGCACTCTCTCCGCTTTTAGACTCTTTGGCCCGTTTTCCTGCGCTAGAAATGCGCACTCTCTCCGCTTTTAGACTCTTTGGCCCGTTTTTCTGCACTAGTAATGCGCACTCTCTCCGCTTTTAGACTCTTTGGCCCGTTTTCCTGCGCTAGAAATGCGCACTCTCTCCGCTTTTAGATTCTTTGGCCTGTTTTCCTGCGCTAGAAATGCGCACTCTCTCCGCTTTTAGACTCTTTGGCCTGTTTTTCTGCGCTAGAAATGCGCACTCTCTCCGCTTTTAGACTCTTTGGCACGTTTTTCTGCACTAGAAATGCGCACCCTCTCCGCTTTTAGACTCTTTTGCCCCGTTTTTCTGTGCTAGAAATGAATCTCACATTATAAAAACCTGCTTAACAGCGGGCCAACTTTCATTCTATTTCTAAAATACGGCCCTAAAAAACGGCCCGCGGGCCATTTGAGGCCCGTTTCCTTTTTTGGAGCGGCCCGCGGGCGGTAGTTTGGACACCCCTGGTTTAGCTGGTCTAAATGAGTGATCAACCTGACCTCACTAGACATCAAGCATGGCTAACTTGACCACATTTGACATCAAATCAAATACAGCATATCGATCCTGTCCAAACAAGAAAAACATGTCTTTATTTTTCAATCTTTATTTTTGTAGATTTTTAATTTACTACATCATTTGAACGAACAAACTGTTCCTTACACTGTGCCAAAATTTATTGATGAACAGACCAATAAAAATACTTCGAAATGACCTGTAAAGTGGCTCGTGTGGAGATACTTGTTTTTCATTGCACAGCAATGCTATGCTAATGCTGATCAAGAGCTGGTTAACCAGCAAGCAAACCAGCAAAGAGAAGTTTTTAATCTGGGTAACTATATTTTAAACTGAGTTTTTCAGCAGGGTTTTCAGGATCACTTTTTAATGTGTTTATCTTTTATAAACCAGAGGTTTAAATGTTGATACCTTATTTGCTATCCAAAATAAACATGTACAGCTTCTCCCTGCATGTGCTGTAAAAGCTAAAACCTTCCTAAAACTAGTGTTCGGCTGTATTTCAGACATCAGAGACTGATTTTAGAATAATTTCCTTTAATAGTTTTCTGAAAGAGAGAGAGAGAGAGAGAGAGAGAGAGGGAGAGAGAGAGAGAGAGAGAGAGAGAGAGAGAGAGAGAGAGAGAGAGAGCATGTAGAGGCATTAAACACTTCAGACGTCTGGTTCCTATCATCACCACTCCGATCAACTCAGACTTGATACACTTCACATCAAAGCATTAAACCACTTTGATTGACTTTGTTTATATTGTAAGTGATTATGCTTTGATAAATCTGGTGGAATTTCCCTGATGAGAATAATTTCCAAAGCTCCACAGACAGACTCCGAAAGTCTTTTGTCCCTCAGGCCATAAGACTTTTCAACTCCTCTCAGCACAGCAAACTAAAGACTCTGTGACACTTTTTCACTCTGGCAATTCTGGCCACACCATGGACACACCCTCAGCTATGGAGACACTCTCAGACTTGCTGATGCCTATAACACTATTTTCATAGTTCTACCCTTTTTTGCACTAGTAGTTCATTCACTAGTTCATCCAGCTACTGTTTACGTATCTTTTGCACTGCTGAATTTAAATCATTATATAACTGTTTATTTGCACTTTCTGTATGGCTGATATCAGTTATCCTCACTTTATGCACTTTATCAACTGGTGTTCACTGTATATTGTTCAACTGCACTACCTCAATTCTACATTACACACACACTAAAGACTGTATTTTTACATTGTACATTCTATTTTTTATTTGATTGCATTTATATGTATCTTTATATTTTATATATTTTATTTTGTGACTTTGTGTATTCAATTTGTAACTTTGTGTATTATACCTGCTGCTGGATGTCTAAAATTTCCCCTCGGGGATCAATAAAGTATCTATCTATCTATCTCTCTGTCTAATTTAGACTGAATTATTATAAGCTTTAGGTTATAATGAGTCTAATACTTTAAAGCAGATGTATCCAGAGACTGTAAAAAAGATGGACGCCGTGTCGCCGTTCCCATTCATTCAATGAAAATGAAGCCATAATCTTCCTCCATGTTGTCGATCCTGAAACCCGAGTCTGTTTAGCGCAGTAGAGACCAGAGGAGGGAGAAAGACTGTGGAGAGACCGCCTACTCATTTAAATAACCCCGCCCCTGAGGGCTGCCTCCACAGAGCTATACACAGCCTATGGTCCCGCCCGTACAGTCTTTGGTCCCACCCCGGCTAGGTGTAACCCAGCCCTTTTACAATAACCACACCTTTTTGAATTGAGCTGAATAACGTTTTAAAAAATGAATTCTGTGGGGATATAAAATTTAACAATATAAGCAGAGGTTACACTAGCTGCTGCATTTAAATAAAGGAGGTAGAATTACAGTATATTGGAAAAAAAACGTGATTGAAAGTTGTCTGTTTTGCCATTGAAACCTATGGGGATGGGTGGGGTTACACAGCTTTCTGAAACCGAACAGCAGGGGGCGCCGACCTGTGGTGGCTTCACTTTTGAGAGACGATGCTCTGTCCAGCTATACACAGTCTATGGATTTATCCAATCTTTTTGGGATCAATTTGGCTGCAGGTTTTCTTTCAGTAATTAGCAGCACAACTTATTCCACATCCTTAATCAATTGTTGAGTCTTTTTTAAACAACCGATCACATAATTGACTGTAATGAAAACTTGCAGCCACGCCAGCTATTTGCTTTAAAGCATCGCTATGGAGAATTGCCATTTCTTGCTCCTGTGGTCCCTCTAATGTAAGGAAGTAAAATTCAAGCTCAGAGAATTTGAGCTACCTCTAATGGAATTTTCTGGACAAGCTGAGAATTACCTGAACGCATGCCTCTTGAAAAAACATAGATGGGAGGAGGGAATCAACCATAACATTAATGACATCAATGAGCCATGAAGCTCCCTGAAGTCCAAAGCAGCTCAGACAGCAGCAACACAATAAAAATCAGCGTTCTAGGATTAAAGTGACTAAATGCATTTCTGACCACCTCCAAATGTAGTTTCAGTGATTGGAGTGGACACTGGCCACTTCTGATCGGATCATCTGGGACGCATGTTAATGGCAGGTGTGAACAGGACCTTGGCGTAGTTTGCAGAATACCAAGCCCAGAATAGCAATGCTATTCTTCCTATTACAAGTCAGTAGAGCATCACGATGATTTTAAAGCTGTTATTTAACGCTTTACTATCTTTATCTTTGACAGTGTAGTGTAAACTAAGATTTTTCAAATTGATGTTTAATTTCATGATGTCTCTTAATATTAAACTCCTTAATTACGGCAACTTTTAGACTCTTTGGCCCGTTTTTCTTACGCTAGAAATGCGCACTCTCTCCGCTTTTAGACTCTTTAGCCCGTTTTTCTGCGCTAGAAATGCGCACTCTCTCCGCTTTTAGACTCTTTGGCCCGTTTCTGACACCTAGCGTTCAAACTTTGAATCTCACATTATAAAAACCTGCTTAACAGCGGGCCAACTTTCATTCTGTTTCTAAAATACCTCGTGGGCCGCTCCAAAAAAGGAAACGGGCCGCAAATGGCCCGTACGAGCCGTAGTTTGGACACCCCTGACATAGACTATCCCTAATTTGTTGTTTTTTATTGTTAGAGCCACACTGTTAGAGCCATACAGTATTTGGGCCTTTAACTGTGTGGTGAGTCGTGGGCTATCTCCTGTAAAAATACATGTGATGTGTGTGTGGGGGCTGATGAAGCAGGTTCTCATTGTCTTGTGCAAATTTTCCATTGAATCAGTTGAGCAGAATCACTGAGTCAGGAGAACTGGAGTCAGGAGAACTGGAGTCAGGAGAACTGGAGTCAGGAGAACTGGAGTCAGGAGAACTGGAGTCAGGAGAACTGGCTGAAAATAAAAACGGTGATTCCTCCATCCACGTGGTGATGAGTGATTCAGATTAAACTTTATGAGTCTCCTTCCTCCAAACTGTGTGCTGCATGGGCGAGAGCTTTAATCACTCTTACAGAGAGGAAAAACGGGAGATTTGAGAGCGGGAGTGTAATGTTTATATAGAAAGTCCTCTCGCATCTGGAGTTGTGCTACTTCCAAGCAGTGGAAATATCTGAGGCTTTAGCTCCAGCGCTGCGAGGCTGCTCCGGCGCGGAGGAGGAATATCCTCTTACACGAAGCTTTCTGTATGAGAACTTCAGCCCTGGGAGCACAGGCACGGATGGAGGACAGGAGTTAGAGCAGACTAAACAGAAGAGCTTTAGAAGAGGGCCATCTGAGGATCTGTTCTGAAGGACTGGAGTTATAGCCATACCCAGAAAAGCACTTCGGCTACGTTCACATTACATTAAGCCACGTTTCTCAAATCCTAATTTTTTTCTCAGATCAGGTTTGTCTATCTTGTCGGTTCACATTCAAAAATATAAGTGATGTATCTGTATCTGTGTGTAATGTGAACAAATCTGTTCCTGAAACACCGTCTCACATGCTGCACATTGATACCTGTATAAACGCCTCCTTCTTCACCAACAACAAAACCCTCATATTAGAGAGAGGAGAGACTCGTAGCTTTATAAAGGGAAATGGATGAGTTAGCAGCTCATATGTGGAGCATCTTTTGCTGGAGTGGAGAAACAGGAAACAGCTGCTCTGAAGTTCATGCTCAGGTCCAGGAGGTGAAAAAAAAGGCCAGGTGGTTTGCTTTTGCTGTTTTTTTTTTGCAGCTATAGCTGCACAGCTGCACCAAGAGATGCAGTGTGGGTAAGAGAGAGAAGCACATGGTGCTAATGCTAATGTGGAAAATCAAAAAGATGAATGAATACTAAATGATTCGACCGTTCACATTCATATTGCATGTCTGTGGATCGGATACGTATCTGATTTAGTACCACGTATGAAAGTGACTCAAATCTGATTTGAAAAAATCAGATTTGGCACGTTCAGACAGCAATGAAAAATCAGATTTGAGCCACATTGAGCTCAAAAAATTTGAGTCACTTCAGCCTGATAATGTGAACAAAACATACTGCTGACATTTCAAGAGCTTGCCTTGAGGATACTAAGATACTAAGATACTAAGAAGCCATGACCAAACGTATTCCTGATTGCAAATAAATGTGTGGGATATGTGTGTTTTACACATATCAAAATCTGCAAGAATATTTAATATGCATCAACATAATACCATTAATGCATTAGACATGTATTACACACTTATAACTTCTGTTATACGTGTAGCTCAGTAAATATGACTAAGAGTTTGTCCCTGATTGTACCTTTTATATGTTCATTCTGAATGAATATTATCGAAATCTAACACTTTCTTCTGGTGCAACTGATTTTGCAACACTTTTTTGACTATAAGCGTGTGATCATCTCAGGTCTCGTCAGTTTGCGTAACTCGATATAATGTGATATAAAAGGCCTTAAGATGAAGCCAGATCACGATTCTTTCTTTAAAACAGTTAGTAAGTATGAGTTATGGTTATCTTTAATGTGCAAGCGCCCAAACAAGACTTATGGAGTTACAGAAAACCGAGTGTCGCCTCAGTCAGTCAGTCATTCAGTGCCATTAGGAGCACATCTGCGGCGCACATGTACAATACATCACATTCCCCTATTGCATCTAACCGTAACAACTTGCATTCGACCTTGCGTGCAACCGGAACGGAGCAGCGGAACGCTACACCTACCCAACTCCCTGCTCCCCGCTCGTACTGGATTCTTACGCTCGGTGAAAGCAGAGAAGAGAACAGGGCAAAGGGTCTGGAGAGAGCGAGAGGAATTCTGGAACTCCTTGAGACTCCTAAAACAAAACGAATGGGGTTGAAACCTCTTGATGGTTCACATTCACTGTAAATGTAAGTGTTCTGTATCTGTGTGTAATGTGAACGAATCTGAATCTGTTCCTGAAACTCTGTCTCACATGCTGCACATTGATACCTGTATAAACGTCTCCTTCTTCACCAACAACAAAACCCCTCATATTAGAGAGAGGAGAGACTCGTAGCTTTATAAAGGGAAATGGATGAGTTAGCAGCTCATATGTGGAGCATCTTTTGCTGGAGTGGAGAGTAAACAGCTGCTCTGAAGTTCATGCTCAGGTCCAGGAGGTGAAAAACAAGGACAGGTGGTTTGCTTTTGCTGTTTTTTTTTGCAGCTATAGCTGCACAGCTGCACCAAGAGATGCAGTGTGGGTACGAGAGAAGAGAAGCATGTAGCGCTAATGCTAATGCATAAAAGCAAAAAGACGCATGAATTCCAAACAAAACAAATAGGTTCGAAACCTTATGTGTCTGTTAGCATTTCTAGCCCTCGCTTTCTTGCTTTTTGTTTGCCCACTGACTCCAGCAAGCATTTTCCAGATGGGACTGTTCCAACAAAGCCACAGTTCCACCTCACAGTGTGTGTTTGAAGAGAGAGAAAGCAGCTTGAAAGGTTGGCGTGCTAATTGGACTCATCTGCTGCTGGGAGATGCCGACGCCGACGTCTCCAGACGGACTCCCGAATTCTTCGTTCCGTGGAAATTCCCATTGTGGAGGGGAGAATAGAAGGTATTTTAGATTACAAAAATAAACAAACATGTTTGGGCCTATCCTAACAAGGCGCTACCATCACCCCCACACCCATACATAGTGTATACACACACACACTTACAGAAACTCACACACACACACACATGTACAAGCAGCTCTTATGTCAACCCATAAATGGAAAGATAAAAGAAACCCCATGTATACACGCCGCTAGCAGACGTATCATTTATCTCCCTATCACGCTCAAGTTCAGATTGTTCAGAAAGCAACGTCTTTCCATAATTACAGAACTGCAGTCAGGATTTCACAGGCCTCACGCTGCACACATCTGGAGGAGGCCTGATCCATCCGTCTCAGAACCATTACCATCTACTGTCAGGAGACTTGTGAGTGAGAGCTCCCTCAGGGGCACCAGAGAGTGCGCTCATCGTCGGCACAGTTGCGTACCAAAGCTCTTTCTGCAGCCATAAATTTGCCATTTTTGTCATTTTCTGTCTGTGCAGCTTTAGGAAACATAGTCCTTACAGCTGTACAATTAACATTACAGTATGTTCCTGCAAAGAACCTCACAAAATCCTAAATTTCTGCATAATTAAATATTTAAACTTAATACACAGTAATTCATTGTGATTGTTTGGTGTGAAAGGCACAGTTCTAGAGAAAATTCCAAAGTAAAAAGTTTTTACATCAATGGTGGTAAGAACTACTAGATATTTAAAGAGCTTGTGTTTCCCAATCCTGAGCCTAAAGCCCTCCTGCTCTGCACATTTTAGTGGTTTCTCTCTTTTAACACATCATTGCAACTCTTGGAGGATTTGTTAATGATCCAGTTAGTTTAATCAGGTGCGTCGAGAGAAGGAAATAAATGGAATGGTAGGTAATTCTATTGTAAACTCATCTAAAAAATTAAAATTATCTTTTTTTGTTTTTACTATTTATAGGGGTAAACTACGGGCAAAATGTCTCCCAAATTCCAAATGAAAATATTGTCATTTAAAGCATTTATTTGCAAATGAAAAATGGCTAAAATAATAAAAAGATGCAGAGCTTTCAGACCTCAACTAATGCAAAGAAAAAGAAAAAGCTCATATTCATAAAGTTTTAAGGGTTTAAAGATCAATATTTGGTGGAATAACCCTGGTGGTTTTTAATCACAGTTTTCATCATGCATCTCGGCATGTTCTCCTCCACCAGTCTTACACACTGCTTTTGGATAACTTTATGCTGCTTTACTCCTGGTGCAAAAATTCAAGCAGTTCAGTTTGGTGGTTTGATGGTTTGTGATCATCCATCTTCCTCTTGATTATATTCCAGAGGTTTTTAATTTGGTAAAATCAGAGAAACTCATCATTTTTAAGTGCTCACTTAATAATTTTTCTTATGTCTTAAGAGCACAGTTCTGCTCTAAATACTGTAATGCACACAACATTATGGGTGACATACCAGAGTTCAAAAGAGGACAAATTGTTGGTGCACGTCTTGCTGGAGCATCTGTGACTAAGACAGCAAGTCTTTGTGATGCATCAAGAGCCACGGTATCCAGGGTAATGTCAGCATACCACCAAGAAGGACCAACCACATCCAACAGGATTAACTGTGGACGCTGTAAGAGGAAGCTGTCTGAAAGGGATGTTCGGGTGCTAACCCGGATTGTATCCAAAAAACATAAAACCACGGCTGATCAAATCACGCAGAATTCAATGTGCACCTCAACTCTCCTGTTTCCACCAGAACTGTCCGTCACCACAATCAATTACTGTGCTCTAAAACCAGGTGTTTCAGTTTCATTGTCCGACCCCTGTACATATACATATACATATACAGTGGCGGACTTAGCAATTTGGGCGAATTTCAAGGCGAATTTAGCTAGGGGGCCCATCAATATTAATATGCGAGAAATAGGGTTGTGCCAATGGATGGTATCATCGTCCATCCTCATTTATGACACAACATCGCGATGGATGGTTACCATTGCGATGCAACACCCACTGTTTTTTTTTTTTTCCAGAAAACATGCACTGACCTTCTTTAGGTCTCCTTCACTTAAAACTTTAGCAGGGATCGTACAGAAAAAGATCAAATATAACTTAAATGAATTAGAGTCAGGGATGAAAATTAAAATACCCTACTGCTACAAATATGCCTAATTAGCATATTATTCTATTATTTATTATTATTCTATTATTATTCTATTATTATTATCCTATTATTATTTATGTCTAGGTTACAGCTTGTCTTCGTCTTCGTTTTTCTACATGTCTGTATTCATTTTAAACATTTCATGTCATTCATGCTGGTTGTGCCAGGAACTTGCTCATTGTCAGCCAGTGTTGGGCATGGTACTTTAAAAATAAATTATGTAAATTCTATTATTATTAGAAAAATAACAAACGAAAATAAACCTAAAATGTTAACAAACATATAATCTAACGAATTTCAAAACATAGAAATGAAAAACGTTAAAATGGTATTAATATAACATAATATAACAACTGGATCAAACAGTTTAGCGTCAGTCATAAGGAACGGGCGAGTCAGTCAAAAGGAAAGCGCACGCGGCATTGCGATAAAAAAAAAAAAGTTTTAATAAATAAGGTCCTATCAAGTGAATTAAAATATATGGTATTAAAAGGTATTAAATTCACATGTTTATTGATATTTAATCAAGAGAAATCAGGCAAAATGAGCCGCGCTGCGCTCTCTCTCTCCCCCTCCCTCCCGCAGCACGGAGCTACATTCAGCGCGAGGCTAAAAATAATATAACAACTAAAATTAAGATGGGTGAGGACCTGTAAAGTAAGCAAATATTGTCAAATATAAAGTACAGGTTGAGGGTTTGGGGAGCTGGTTCAATTATTTGAAACTGAAACTAACTGAAACTTATATTATTCTGTGCACTATGTGTTTTAAATGAGTTTTTATTTTATATTAATTACTTTTTATTAATTTTAAATATTTTTAGTATTTTATTGATAAAAAAAAAGCTTATCAGTTTTGGAAGAGAATCTGTTTTTAGTTTAGCCTCTTCCTTCTTTTTTTTCTTTTTGTAGCAAGTGGTTTCCATTTTAAACATACAAGAATCACAATTTCTGAACGCACTATCTGTGAATTACTGTCCAAAGGGCCCCAATTACCAGCTGTAGGCCTATGGAAAGTTTGCAGCTAGTCAGGGGGCCCCTACAGTGGGCTGCAGTGGGAGGGGCCCAAGGCAGTTGCCTAGCAATGCCTCTATGCAAAGACCGCCTCTGTACAAATACAGAACACAGAACGCAAAATACAATAAAATAAAAACTAATCAAAGCTAATTTCAGCTTCCCATCAAAGAGGAATTAAGGAATGGACGATAATAATAATTTATGGACTGTTTCCCCCCTTTCTAATGACATAGAAAAAATAAACCCTAAATTTAACTAGTTAACCAGCAGCAGCAGCAGCAGCTCGGTTTCCCAATACTTAGTGGTAGTATTTCACACTCGAAAACAAGGGGTAGGGGTAAGTGGTTGCGCCAAGGGGTGAAATGGGATTGGTCCTTGGTCACAGGTGAAAATGTTCTAAGACACAATCAGAAGCATCTGTTTTATATTTAAATATTTAAACAACATAAAAGAAGCTCATTCATGTTATTCTCCCGGCCACAGCTGAGTAAAGGGCACTTCTTCTGTAGCTTTTACTTTTTTTTTTAATGTCCAGGTTCTGAAGAAGCCCCGTCTCAACTGCTACACCTGAGACCCTGCAGCCCTTATTTGCATGTGTCCAGAGGGACCACTAGGCCATAGAGTGTCCTGTTTGTTATTTTGAGGTCCTAAAGTGTGCTCAGGATCTTTTTTCACTCTAAACACAACCTTTATTGAGGACCACATCAGTGCAGACTGGTCAGGGACTTCTAAAATATAGGCTTGGACCAGTAAGAGAGGATGGATGGATTTGTTTTCACAACATGGCAGAGAATAAGATATCTATGTCTCATTAAAAAACATTGCTTTTATTTATTTATTGCATGTACAGAAACACAGCAAAGTCAAAAGGCTTAGGTTTATTTCCATTGCTTTGCATTGATAGATAGATAGATAGATAGACAGACTATGGAAGATGGAAGGATAAAAAATGCTGTAACCTCAAAAATATATACAAGAATATATAAATATAAACAATACAAAACTATACACAGTATGAAAGTAACTAACTTAATGTTTTGGCTGCCCTGGCATACTGTAGACTTTCAAATGAGTGATCTTTGTTGAACAGCTGTAATTGTAGGAGCATTAAGCATTGATTGCTGTGGTCTATTGTATACTTTTGCTGTTTGTAGCTGTGTTTTGTGTATTAAGTTCATATAACTAAGTCAGACAGACAGAGAATATATAGTTATTGTAATATTCATCTATGTCAGGGGTGTCCAAACTACGGCCCGCGGGCCATTTGTGGCCCGTTTCCTTTTGTGGAGCGGCCCGCTAGGTATTTTAGAAATAGAATGAAAGTTGGCCCGCTGTTAAGCAGGTTTTTATAATGTGAGATTCAAAGTTTGAACGCTAGGTGTCAGAAACGGGCAAAAGAGTCTAAAAGAGGAGAGAGTGTTCAGTTGTAGCGCAGAAAAACAGGCCAAAGAGTCTAAAAGCGGAGAGGGTGTTCAGTTGTAGCGCAGAAAAACGGGCCAAAGAGTCTAAAAGCAGAGAAGGTGCGCAGTTGTAGCGCAGAAAAACGGGCCAAAGAGTCTAAAAGCAGAGAAGGTGCGCAGTTGTAGCGCAGAAAAACGGGCCAAAGAGTCTAAAAGCGGAGAGGTTGCGCAATTGTAGCGTAGAAAAACAGGCCAAAAAGTCTAAAAGCGGAGAGGGTGCGCAGTTGTAGCGCAGAAAAACGGACCAAGGAGTCTAAAAGCGGAGAAGGTGCGCAGTTGTAGCGCAGAAAAACTGGCAAAAGAGTCTAAAAGCGGAGAAGGTGCACAATTGTAGCGCAGAAAAACGGGCCAAAGAGTCTAAAAGCGGAGAGGGTGCGCAGTTGTAGCGCAGAAAAACTGGCAAAAGAGTCTAAAAGCGGAGATGGTGCGCAGTTGTAGCGCAGAAAAACTGGCAAAAGAGTCTAAAAGCGGAGAGGGTGCACAGTTGTAGCGCAGAAAAATGGGCAAAAGAGTATAAAAGCGGAGAGGGTGCGCAATTGCAGCGAAGAAAAATGGGCCAAAGAGTCTAAAAGTTGCCATAATGAAGGAGTTTAATATTAAGAGACATCAAGAAATGAAACATCAATTTGAAAAATCTTAGTTTACACAACACTGTCAAAGATAAAGATAGTAAGTCAAGTAAAATGGTGTGTAAATGAAATAATCAGGAAAATGTATTATTTAAAGTGGTATATTTCATTATTTGTTTTATTATAGAGTCTGTGGCCCGTGACTTCAAATATATTTCTCCTTCTGGCCCCCAACAAAAAAAGGTTTGGACACCCCTGCTCTACGTGTTGCAGAAGGGGTACCTTCTATATTAACTGCACGCCACTGCTTTCTAGCATGTCTGACAAACAGTGAAATACTGTAAAATCCAGCGGTTGGATGTACTAACAAGAAACTTAGAGCTCTTAACCTCCCAGAATGCATCATCCTCGACAGAAACGGTTTGTGTTTAATGTATACAGTACAGACAGATTTGGGCTGTAAATTTGCATTGAATGGTTTTATGGTGTTGGAACTGAAAAGGTTCCTGGAACTAAAGCCCAGGAACATAAACTCACCCTAAAACACACATAAAAGTTGAGAAGAGTTCCTGAAAACATTCCTGCAGCAGAAAAGCAGCTCGCTCTATCAGAACGAAGAGAACGACACATCGCCGAGACGCACGCCAGCGTACATCTGCTACTGATGTTCGGATGAAGTGCTGCGTTCAATTAAAGCCGTGTGGAAAATCTTACGGCCGAGTGCTTTCACCCCCTCTGTGTGGCAGTAATCCGGGCAAATCCACCCCTGGAGACGTAAACAGCGCCATACGGTTTGACAATTTTCGCAAACAATAACCTGACGCGCTCTTTCCACGCTCATATTATTGCGCCGTGCACGTAATTACACCTTTTTTTTTGCGAGGCTCTTTGTTTGTATTTTATATGAGTTCTTCCTCTCATATAAATGCAGAACAAAAGGCCTGCAAAACTTATTTAGATTTAGAAAAGAAATTAAGAGACCACTTTCACAGTTTCTGAATCAGTTTCTCTGATTTTGCTATTTATAGGTTTATGTTTGAGTAAAATGAACATTGTTGTTTTATTCTATAAACTACAGACAACATTTCTCCCAAATTCCAAATAAAAATATTCTAATTTAGAGCATTTATTTACAGAAAATAAGAAATGACTGAAATAACAAACAAGATGCAGAGCTTATATCAATATTAGGTGGAATAACCTTGCTTTTTAATCACAGTTTTCATGCATCTTGGCATCATGTTCTCCTCCTCCACCAGTCTTACACACTGCTTTTGGATAACTTTATGCTGCTTTACTCCTGGTGCAAAAATTCAAGCAGTTCAGTTTGGTGGTTTGATGGTTTGTGATCATCCATCTTCCTCTTGATTATATTCCAGAGGTTTTCAGTAAAATTGGTAAAATCAATGAAACCCATCATTTTTAAGTTCTCTGTTATTTTTTTCAGAGCTGTATATTGTACAGTGTCTGGTCAGATGTTTGTTCAGCACAGATAACTGCTGATAACCTGCAGGTGGTGACCCGATGATGATGAGATGACCTGAGCCAGAGAGAGACTGGCTTTTCCCCATTAGATTACATTAGTAATATCCTCTGAGGGAGAAACTGGGCCTCACTTCGCCTCCAGCCTCTCAGTTCCAGCACTGTACTGCTGATTTCCTGCCAAATCTGAATGGGGATGTTTGGAGAAGATTAACGTGAAGTAAAGACATCTGCCTGAGCTCCTCTTTTTTGAGAAGTTTGGATTTTCAAAGTAGTGTTATAGAAAAACTTTAATTAAAGTGACTCTGGTATTGAACTTGTAAAACAGCAGCTGCAAAACTGAATACATGAGAAAACCTTTTTTGTGGTGTGCAATGAAATTTACTACTATCTCGCAGATGAACACAGATGAACAGTCTTGTTGGGGTTTATATATAAAGCAAAAATAACCTCCTTCAAAATAAAATCTGCCTTGACCAAAACATGGCAGGAAAACATGAGAGTTTTAAACCTGTACAATATTATGTTATATTTATTCTTATATTATTATGTTATATATATTCTTGAATACATTCAAGTCACCCAAATGTTCAGGGTGACATTCTTCTTTCTGATGAACTTGTGCAAAAATAGAATACAACTAGATAGAATAGATTCTTTTGGCAGATATTATGAATAATAATAAATAATAAATAAAAGTTTTGTAAAATGCTTTTTTTTCATGAAAAACATCTTTCGCAGTTGCCAAACACACACGAATGCCAAACACAGTTTATTAAAAAAGGGCTTAACTTATAAGAATGGTCAGGGACAGACAGGGTCAGTTAAAAAAGGCAGCAGAAAGAAGCAACATATTAGAGTGAGCAGATAAAGAGGTCATACACGGGATATGCAAGGCAAAAGGGTAGTCAAATTTTCAAAAATAGGTCGGCAACAATAAAAACAAGAAGCAAAAAAGAGCTAAGCAAAATATACAATACAATACAATAAAAAAAAACACAAAAGTAGGTTATAAAGACAACAGGCAAAAGGCAAAGAAAATGCTAGGTAGAAGGGCTAGGATAAATAGATTCAATACTGGGCACAGAACAAAGAAAAACATGGCTGTTTATACAGAGGAACACAGGTGTGTGTAATCTTAGTAATCAAGTGAGCTAGAACGCTGAAGAAGCATAGACCTATTATTTAATAAAAATCAAGCTGTAGCTTTATATAAAATAAATATAGTATTAAAAAACAGAGTCGGGTCAAGTTTGATTATAGAGTTCAGTCACGCTCCTCAACACCTTACAATAAACTCTGAAATAAACTCTACACCACCAAAGAGTTCAACTCAACTCAACTTGTAGTTTAAGTTGGAGAATAAACTCACACAATTTAACATTTTTACACATTTTTGTTTAACTCCAGAAATTTGCTGTGTGTAGTCAGAGTCAGACTGAAAGCGGAAAGTATGTCTATTCTCTGAGGATATTTATGAGCGAAATGTAAACTATCCTCCACTAAATCAAGACACAGATGAGCTTGGCCGGCATGCGGAATGTTATTAAATGTGGACTGAGGATATTTTGAAAGAGCACAGGATAGGACCCAGCCTGTGTACAGGACAGCGCAGTTGGACGGGGTCCTCTAAGGGCCGTCTTCCTGTCTGGGAAGTGCGAGATCCCCTGTCGTATGAAAAAGTCGTATTTTAAAGGGGTTGCGGTTTGTCTGAAACTGAAGAATGCCTCCCAAGCAGCCACTTCATACCTCACAGGAAGAAGCCTTTGACTCGCACTGGCTTAAATACCTCCTTCCAGTCTGAGTGAAGCAGAACGTCCCTGTCTGTGACGCAGAAGAGCAGCCACTGCGTACAGCCTGAGAAAATCCTGTCGAAATATGCTTTTGTTTGAGACCTTTACATGAGGATTAGCTTTTCAATGCAAACAGACTACTGAGAACACTGTTCCCTCCAAAAGACTTTATGTTCTCTGTGTCTCTCCGTCCTGGAGAACCATTTAGCTGAACATTTTTGATTTTTGCTAAATTATATATATATATATATATATATATATATATATATATATATATATATATATATATAATAGAAAGAAAAGAAAAGAAAATAATAAAAACAAGTTACATAATAAGAAAATAATAGAAAAAGAATAAAAGAAAAAAAAATGCATTTTACAATGCTTTAAGACCTTTAACTGTAAATTTGACATTATTTTAGAATGTGTGGTATTTGTAACCAACAGATGATTAATGCAATGTAATTCTGACATAAATTCCTCTTATGTTATAATAAGACCAATGTGCTTAACTTAACCTTTTAGTGAATCCCTCAACTTTGTATGTTAAAAACTATTGTTTCATGAAATATCATACATTTAGTCGTTCACTAAGTTTCCTCTTAAAAATGAAAGAATTGATCTTACCAAGAAACAAAAACAACATTGTGTTTTCCCAACTTAAAAAATAGATGAAATTTTTACTCCTTTATAGAATGACTTTTAGTGTTAAATACAAGGAATCTGGTCTGCAAAGACCCTCATCAGGAGGATGCTGCCTATATACAAGAATCACTATTAAATCACCATTTGTGCAATATGTTTAACGTGCAGTATTTCTCACCTTTTCATCTACTTTTTATTTGCTATTTGATATTTCACTGTTAGTCCTTGCGCATTAATGCTGGTCACAACCCACCATAATCACAACTCCTCTGACCTTATCTTAGCTGCACTAGATGTATATATATATGTTTTTAATATTTATTTTGTATTTTCAGATTTGTTCTGTAATCTTTTGTATATATAGATCTATTATTATTTGTTTATATAGTTTCCTGACCTGTTTCTCTGTCCTTTCCTCAGTGCTGCTGTATCATTGCAAATTATCTTATCATATCTTATCTTATAAAAATTAAAGGTGTCCTTCCTGGTCAGGCCAAAGAATGGAGAAATCAGACTCCGCCTCTTTTTGAACTGCTGCTGATGCTGTAACATTGCCGAGTATCATCACAGCGCTAACGCTCAAAGGAAAGCGCAGCAACTCGGTTCTGATACATCAGCTCACAGACGCAGCCTCCTGCTGATCCACATCACCCTAGGAGTAAAGAGGGGAAAGAGCACCATCTACTGTACCCACCCAGAGAGAGCAAGGACAATTCTGCTCTCTCAGGGCTCTGGCAGCTCATGGCAAGCTACATGAACAAGATACAAACTGGCGATCTCCTGATCTTATTCGTATCGCTGAGCTGTTACTGTCTCTTCTTTCACTACTAGGGGTGACTGACTAATACATAAAGTAGGATATGTCCGGCAAAAAGAAGAGGTATGACCTCTTATTTCAGACAGTATCAAACAACATACAGAGACTGGAATAAAGTTACCCTAGAGTTACCCTTCCTCTGTTAGAGGAAAGATCTGAGAGTTCTGAAGAAGAAGAAAAAGAGTAAAGTAAGCTAAACAGAGCTGAGTAACTCTTACTACACGACCCATGGAATAAACGCAGTGGAGAAGTGAAAGAGGAAGTATTTTAGGGATTATTTATCATTAAGAAAAGGAAATGAGAGCCCAGGCTTTTACGTGAAGTGATGAATCATCCAGCTGTGGGGAAAACAGCAGTCAGCTCTTCTCTTTATCAGAGGTCCAGTCCAGCCCACACACTGACCCCCAGCTCTCCACCACACTAATAAAACATCCTCAGAGGAGAAACAGAAGTTCTGGAGAAGTTCTCAGTGCTCAAACAATGGCAGTATCAGAACAGGAAACAGGGAAACTTTGAAGTTTATAAGTTTATGAGTGCTGGAGTCTGGAGGATACTCAGCTAAATGCTCTGCCAAAAGCATTAATCACAGCGCTCCTTATAACAAACATAGTACATTCAAAATACTTCGGGTCCTACAGGTACTATAAACAACCACTTAAAAATGATGAGTTTCTTTAATTTTACCAAATTAAAAAACCTCTGGAATATAATCAAGAGGAAGATGGATGATCACAAACCATCAAACCACCAAACTGAACTGCTTGAATTTCTGCACCAGGAGTAAAGCAGCATAAAGTTATCCAAAAGCAGTGTGTAAGACTGGTGGAGGAGAACATGATGCCAAGATGCATGAAAAAAAAACTGTGATTAAAAACCAGGGTTATTCCACCAAATATTGATTTCTGAACTCTTTCTTAAAACTTTATGAATATGAACTTGTTTTCTTTGCATTATTTGAGGTCTGAAAGCTCTGCATCTTTTTTGGTTATTTCAGACATTTCTCATTTTCTGCAAATAAATAAATGCTCTTTTATTTGGAATTTGGGAGAAATGTTGTCTGTAGTTTATAGAATAAAACAATAATGTTCATTTTACTCAAACATAAACCTATAAATAGCAAAATCAGAGAAACTGATTTGGAAAATGAAATGTACTCTTAATTTTTCCAAGATCTCTCTCTCTCTCCATATATATATATATATATATATATATATATATATTAACACAACCAGGAATGCTGAGATTTTAAAGAAAATGTATTTATTAAAACACAGAAACCACAAGATTTTATATTAAATGTTTATGTGGATGGGTTCCCACTTCTGCTTGAGTTTCCCTTGCTCCTGGTGTTCTGTTGCACACTTTGTCCTGTAAAGCTGCTGTTTTTTATAAACCCTGTTCTAAAAAGAACTTTATAAATTAATGCACATCTCACCTGATTTCTACTGTTCTTACTTTATAAGTACACAGTATTTACTCAATAAGTACTCAGAAACAGCAGGCAGCGGCTGTATTATGTAGTGTACAGTGTTTTACTGTTTTTACTCTGTAGATAGATAGATAGATAGATAACTGATGTCAGCCATACAAAAAGTGCAAATACAGAGTTATATAATAATTTAAATTGTACACAGTACTTTCCCTCTTTATTATAAAGCATTACTCTTATTTTAATTATAAAAATACTGTTTTCATGTTACTGTCTTCAAAGAGGCTGCACCAGTGGAAAAAAAGCCCCTAATTAGACCTAATTAGATGGAGGGATTATATAAATAAAGGGATTAAAGGTAAAAGAAACATTGCCACATCTCTCTCTCTCTCTCTCAGGTTCAACCAATCCTAGTCTTAATTTAACTCTACAGTTTGCACAACAGCAGCGCCGGAGACACAAAACAGATCTAATCTGTTATGATTAACATTCCAGCAAACTTATCTCCACCACACTTTCTCTGGCAAACACGGCAGATAAGCCGTGATAAGAGTCTTCAGCTGAAGTTTTTTACGGGGTCAGATTACCAAGAGGCCCAGCCCCCCCAAACACACACACACACACACACACACGTTAAGCTTACACTACTGAAAGACATGCGCAGGCTAATTGGGCTTTTTGTTTGCCTGATGAAAAGCAGCTAACAAGACCAGAACTGCTGTGATATCTGATAACTATGAGGACCATAATTACTTTGCATGTTTTAACCGCAGGTATAGGCAGATTTTAAAGTTTTTAAAGTTTTCAAAGATGCAAAATATAAAAAGATCAAGAAGCTGTTGACCTGGAATCTTATTTTTCCCATGATGTCCATTTATGTGGTTTTATGCACAGAAAAACAATCATAAATAGAAAAGCATATTTGCTGATAACTAAAGCGCTACCAATATGATCGGGAAATCGCTGGTTTGAATCCCGGTCATGCAGTTTGCCATCAGCTGCCAGAGCGCTGAGAGAGCACAGTTGTCCTTGCTCTCTCTGGGTGGGTACAGTACAGTAGATGGGGCTCTTTCCCCTCATCATTCCTAGGGTGATGTGAATCAGCACAAGGCTGCGTCTGTGAGCTGATGTATCAGAACCGAGTCGCTGCGCTTTCCTCCGAGCGTTAGCGCTGTGATGCTACTCGGCAATGCTAAAGCATCAGCAGTTCAAAAAGAGGCCGAGGTGTGTGTTAGTCTCTTCTTAACCCTCCTGAAGTTGGAGCATCACTAGTGATATGGGGATTCCTAATGAGTGGGTTGGGTAATTGCCTTGTAAACTGGGAAGAAAATGGGATAAAATTAGAAAAAATAAAATAAAAGGAAAGCATATTTGTTGAGGAAGACGCAAAATAGTTATGCAGCTTACACAGTTCTCAATTTAAGGGAGTCACTAGGCTGTTTTGCTAGGTGGTTGATATGGTGTTTGTTTTAGCGCTGGATGTTATTCTACACAGATTTCTCTCCTGAAAACCATTTATTTGCGTGAGTAAAGTGCTTCTGCGTATTTGCAGTAAGCTTAGATTTCCAGATTTCCATTAAGGCTGGGTGCAGCAGCATTAGCTTTAGCAGCTAATTTTTAGTGCTAGCGGTTAGCGGCTAATGCTGCCTGACAGCATTACACTGTGGAACCCTGAGTCTTCCAATAAATTAGAGTGATATTAGTTAGCGGTTCGTCCCACGTAGCTTGTTTTAACACGGTAAACAAGTGAAGACTACAGTCTGATATACTCACTCAAGAGTTAGCGCTTAGTATGGTTAGGGGGTAATGCTAATGATGCTCCAGCAGTGCTACCCGGGGTTAGCAGCAGGCTACAGGCCAATAATACTCCCCTCTGAATGGGGAAAGAGACAGCGGTTAGCAGCTAATGCTAATACTGCTGGAGAACTGAACTGAAACTCCTGTATTAATCTGTACTTCAGTGGAGAGGCTTTACTGCTCCTTAATACCTGACTGATAGAATTCATACATAAGGAGCACCGGATTATAAGGGGCACTGATGATTTTTGAGAAAATTCAATTCAATAAAAGGATTTTAAGTGCACCTTATAGTGTGAAAAATATGTAATTCTGAAGTAATATTGCCACCCTGTGGAACATACACTGAAAGTTTTTTTAAATTGTCAACCCAGTCATGTTAAGATTCTTATTTGTACCTAATCACTGTGTAATTATTTTCTCTTATCAAGCATATCAAATTTGTAATCCTGCTGTTTATTATTCATTCATCTACAGCTTCTCTCCATCACGCTCAGTCAGTCAGTCAGTGTGTGATGTGAACTGTGCATGCTGTACCGCAACAGAGGAGAAAATGATAGCTGAGATTCTTTATATTCTCATCACCTCTTCACCTCAAGTGCTTATTATTTGGCATCTGAGCATTCCTTCAGGTGGATGTAAATACATCTTGCACGCAACTAAAAAGAGCTGGGGTGGGGCTGATTGTAATTATACCCCAGCCATGATACAACTGATGTTTGTATTTCTCTAAGGCAGCGTTTCTCAACCTTTTTTCTATCACGACACCCTTTAAAAGTATGAAAAATGTCAAGGCACCCCAGTTTACAATGTATTAAAAACACATACTCTGCATTATTTATTAGAGGGAGCTGGCGGAATAATTTTTTTCAGGTGAGAAGGGGGGGGGGGGGGGGGTTAATTTACAATTAGCGGGAAACCTGCAGAGTTTTCTCAAACGAGTGAAATACTCTGCTACACTCACTGCTGAACTACCACTGGATGAAGAAGTTAATGGCTCCGATTCAGAGTTATCTGAATCTGCAGTCTTCTTTTTAAAAATCGTTCCATGCTCGCTTGAGTGCTTCACACAACTCTCGCAGTGCATCGCGTGGGGGACAAAAACTTTACAGTGTGTCACAATTTAGGTCGCCGCATCCTTCGGAGGTTGTATTCTAAGGCAGATTGCGTCACAGCTGCGCAGTAATACACCGCCTCTGTGGGTCGCATCCTTCAGAGTATGCTGCCTGTGAATTGGGACACACCCCGACACGAGCTGACTCTGGAAAAGAAATATGCACGTGAGGCGCAATATTTTTACGGCACCCCCGATGAAGCTGCGCCACCCTGGTTTAGAAACACTGCTCTAAGTGACACAATACACTGTGTTTTCCCACTTCATAACCAGTTTATCACATATCACCACTAAACTGAGTAATGGCACCATGCTGTTCGGCGTGCAGGCGCCCAAATGAAGTCAGTAAAACAGCGTTCATTCTGCTAATTGGTACCTGCGAGTGCCACACTTCTGGAAAAGATGACTTGTTTCAACAGGTAGCTCAAACCGCCCGAAGCTTCCAGAAGCTTTTAATGTGTTCATCACAGATGACAGCGTGCAAGAAATCTGAGGACACAAAACAAGCTGCCAGTTATGTGCTGATGTCTGGTTCACACCATGAAACCAAAACTCCAATGTCTCCGGCGTAAAATTTACTTTTGTTGTAGTAAAACATGATATAAAGTTCTTATCTTTGATGAATAGCACACATCTGTTCTCCCACAGCGTTCAGACATCCAGAAATTTTAACAGTTTATCCAACAAACACCCTTCAGACTGGGTGATACGGGGCATAATTTACCCTGATAAATCACTTTTTACACCGTTATCCAGCTCAAAGTAGCTCCACACCTCCTTACTAGAATACGGAGAGCTCTGACATTTAAAACGAGGCATTAATAACTTAAAAATACTGCACAAAACTCTCCATCATGGATGATGATGGTCACCCACTGCATTTCATCATCATGGATCAGAGGAGCAGTTTCAGTGGCAGGCTCTTGTCACAGAGCTGCTCTACGGACAGACTGAGAAGATCGTTTGTTCCGAGAGCCATCAGACTCTTCAACTCCTCCCAGTGGAGCCGGAAGAGAGAGGACAGATGAGGAACGAGTCTCTATGTGCTTTCTTAATCAGCCTTTTTTTATCTGTACTGGAAAGCACCCTACACATCTACACCCTGGGACTCTTTTGCCTTTTTACTGTATATACTGTTCATTTGCATCCCTGGACACTTGGCACTTTACTGTACACTCTGTACCTTTTCACTCCTGGACACTTTACTGTACATCTTGTACATTTGCACCCCTGGACACTTTGTCACTTTACTGTACATCCTGTACTTTTGCACTCCTGGACACTACACTACGCACCTTACTTAAATACAATAATTGCACAGGGTTATGTTTAATATTGTCATATCTGCTGATACCTTCTATACTTAAATTATTATTTTACTGCACTACCTCATATCTATGACTGATTACTTTCACACTTTGTATAGTTTTTTTGTATTTATATATTTATGTATATATTTTTAAGTCTCAGTTTATAATTTTATAGTTTAGAGTCTTATATTCCTCACTGTGCTCTTTTATTTTATTTTACAATACTTATTGTTTGTTTCTACTGTGTACTGTTTGTTTCGACTGTATTGTGTAATTGCTACTGGCTGCTAAATTTCCTTCGGGATCAATAAAGTATCTATCTATGTATCTATGTATGTATCTATCTATCTATCTATCTATCTATCTATCTATCTATCTATCCAAAAGCTTATTAAAAACCACTGTTTACATCCTAAATCGCTTCAAGCTTCAGCTCCGAGCGCCGCCATCACTGTACTGATAATGACATATATAGACATATATATATACATAGACTCTGCATAGCCTGCCTCCTAGTGCCAGCTGCTACGCTATGCGGAGTCAAGGTATGTATATATATTTATATGTCTATGACATTATCAATACAAATATGGCGACACACGGAGCTAAACTACACCAAAAGCCATATTTTACATCAGAGTTCTGCTATAAATTGGGTCTGTTTTTAAGTTATGTTATTTTGGAACCATTAATTTGTCTTAATTACTACTTGTTTGTAATTAAAATAATATAAAATAATAAAGAATTTGATTAAATGAAATATGTCATGTTATTGTTGCCTCTATTTAATACAATTTAAGTATATTGGTGTGAGCTGTCCAAATGAACAATAAAAACATGTTAAAAGTTTGATTAAAGTGTACATGGATCATCAGATACATTTTTTTAGAAGTGGCATATGTAAACTGGTAAAAACAAAAGCAAGATGCCTAATTGCAAGCATTAGGTGTTAGTTATTTTACTTAGACTAAAACTCAACTAAAGTAAAGTTTTAAAAAGTTTTAAAGTCTAGTTTTAACACATGAAAGATTCAACAGCACAGTTTAATTTGTCTGAGCAACATAAAATTGTTTTGTTAGCTGTCAGGAAATGGGGATGACCCAGGCAGGGAGACGAGGAGACGGACGCAAGTGCAGGTAGGGTGAGAAATGAATAATTTAATAAATAAAAATATAAATAAACCAGGAAACGAGAAACAAGTAAACACTTAAACATAAAACAGGGAGATATATACAAGGATCTGGGGAATAAACTAAATAACGGAAAATAGATAAACATATAACCAAAAACCAAAACAAACGAGAGAAACTAAAGAACATAAAATAAACCAACTAGAGATAATAATGAGAAAATAAACAGGGAATATATATACAATAAGATAAACGTGAAACAAGGGACTAAGGCTAAGAAAACAAGGTAAACACTGAGCGAAGCTATTAAACACAGAGAGAGACAAAACGACATGGGAAGGTGCAAAGACCGACGGAGACAAAGTGGCACATGGGATCTATTTAAAGAAACAGGAAACACACTAGAATTGGAAACACCTGGGGAAGGGGCGGAGCTACAAATGAGACACAGGTGGAAAAGTACTGAGACGGGAGACACAGGGGAGCACAGGTCACACAGAGACACGAGACGAGGCCAAGATGTGACATTAGCAAATTTCACCGAAGTACAGTTATTGCAGTTATTACAGAAATATAGGCTCTTGGGACACACTTAGCAAAATTATAATTTTATAAAATAGTTTATAACATATAGTTTTATAAAATGATACTAAGTATATATTTTTATTAAGGACATGACCAGTACAAAATTAGCACAACCAAAATTATTTGCATATAATTCAAGTATATTATTATTATATTTAAATATCAACTTTTTTAGGTGCTAACATGTTGGCACAATCTAATTGCCTTACCATGACTTACCATAAAGTGCCAGAAAGAGTTCTGTGTAACCATAAAACAATAGTATAGAATCAGGATGTTCCATCCCTGTCATGGTGATTAAACATCCTGCACCCTAGAGTTTAGCTCCACCTCTAATCCAGGTAATGAAGACCTGCAGGAGTATTTTAATATTAAGGTCAGGTGTGTTTGTGTTTCTGAGCTCTCCTGGCAGGTAGAGGCCCGCGATTAAGACTGGATCAAACCGGCCAACGAAGAATCACCCGCAGTCTCCTAAAATAATAGTATATTTTGGGGAAATATATGTTGTTCAGTAAATAGTAAAGACTAAAATCCAGTTCAATGTTTTTCCAAATTTGTGCCAAGAGATTGTTGGTAAATTAGAAGGGAAAAGTAAATCTGCAACTACGACACCTATTACACTGTGATAGGTGCACGAATTGCATCTATGCATTAAATTGCATCGCTGTAATATTATTTTACAGTTTAAATTACTGTTCTTTAGTAAGTTAAAGCGATGCTGTTCTTTGAAAAATGTGCTATTTTATGTCAGGTTGTGGTGCTAGTCAAAACAATGCAAAATGTTTACAGTTTTCTAAACTGATCCATCACATGTTATTAAATAATTATAATATATTCCACCACATTTAATTGTATCATTGTAATGTTTTAGTTTCTGTGTTTTTATATAAAAACGGTTATTATAAATCAGTGACGTGCAGACGCTATGGCCCAATGTGCTTGGGCAACTGCCTTTTTGCCTTCCTTGGCTGATATTGCCCTTCCGAGGGGAGGGCAAAAAATACTATAGGCAAATATGATTTCATATTTCAACAAGATTTTCTTTATAATTCGTAATTTTGATTGAAGTTTCGTAAAACAAAGTTTTTAGAGTCAATCATTCAGATTCAGACACCTCGAGAGATGGGGAGAAAGGGAGGGGCGCGGGCGTAGCGGGGGACACGCAGCACGCTTCACTAAAAAAAAAAAGAGCAGCACACGACCGGGCGGCGCTTCAGCCGACTAGAAGAGACCCACGAGGAGTTTGAAGATGGCGTGGGAGTAGAGCGACTGCCCTGAAGGTGAGTTTGAAATGTAGCCTTCACAGTATTACAAGAAATGATCACAATCAACTTCTCTAAAATCCAATGTCGTCGAGTTTAGGGCGTTTAGTGATCCTAAATAATCTGACAGCCACATACTGTGCCACGTTTAGGTAGCAAAAAATCCCCGACAGCCAGCTAGCTTGCAGTCAACGTTTTACATGGCTCAGGTTGTTTTTGTGGGAGGATAACCAAACTAAGTTACATGCAGCTGATAACATTTCATTTTATCAAGCAAAATGAATGACGGACATAAAGCACTATTCGAGTAATTCACCTGCACGTTGTGTTAATGCAGAAAATTCGAAAAGACCACGGAAAAGAGACGAATACAGGAGAGAGAGAGACTCTTTTAGTTCTTTTTTTTGTTTGGGGCCTTTCTTCAGGTTAGAGCAACTGCCCTTCAAGATTCCTGTGCACGTCCCTGTTATAAATGCTGATTAGGAGTACAGTATATATGTATTGGGCAACACGAATGAGTTCATATAAAGCAACTACAAAATCAGTTTTAAATAATTGTGTCTTATCAGTTTTATACTGAAATATATAATTATGTCCTCAACACTGAAATATATCAAATGTTTCAGCAACGCAGACATTGTTTTTATAATTTTGAACTCCAATTATAAACCTTTTAAACATGCTCCTCCTGTATCTCCAGGATCAGCTCGCCAACCAATCAGCTCACAGTAGCAGTAATGCTGGTGAGTAATTTTACAGTGTAAAACCTGTTTTCTGTAGATAAACTAAAATATACAGCAATGTTTTCTTTGCTTTTTTTGGTAAAATTAAAGAAATACTCAGAACAAGTAGTTCATTATTATTATTTTATTTTAAGTTTTTAGCTTTTAGCCCTATTCACTACATTCATAAAGGACTCCTTCACGGTTTCTGTCTTGAGTTTAACAGTCATTTACTGATATAACAGGGGGACAGAAAGTGGTCAGACTCTACATAAATGGCTCTGGTAATGCAGTGGGTGTGTTTTTGGACCTGGGGTTCTCTCTATCTCCGTGATTCCATTGGCAGTAGGTAGCCACTACTCCTGACTCCCAGTTGCTGACTGAGTCAGATATCTAACTACGCGACCGTGCGAGCACCGAGAGATCCTTGATTTGCCGCTGGGCAGAATTCTTGTCAGCGATCAATGAAAAAACTGTGGGCGACTAAAAATCTGGGCTAAAATCGTGTAGTGTGAACCTGGAAATCAATAAGCCACATCAAAACAAACTGCTCTGAACTGACTCTGTTTACACCTCAGTGATTAAACTGTGCAGGGTTTTGATGAAGTGGTGGAAATCCCCTGTAAAACTCTGCAGATAGATGGAAACTCAGCTTTCATCACTCAGTATATGAACCAAACCACAGCCTGGAGGGAAAATTCATTCTCAAAACCTTTATTGCTCTAACCTGAGAGAAAACAAAATTACAATCAGTTACAGCAACCATAGTAAATATGACAGATATGACAAATATGACAAATATGGAATCATGTAATTGTTGAGTTCCCGAAATATATAAAAAAATCCAAGCTGCATGTTTTAATTTCCTTTTTTTTGAGTCCCTTTTTTTCCCCTTACTCATCAATCATTCAAAACAAACCGCAGTTGGCGTTGTGCTGAAGACAGCATTAATATAAATCTAAAAAAACAGAAGCTAATACAGGCTGAGATCCAGCTCTATTTGTCAAGTGTCATTTACTTCCCCATTTCTTTTTTAGGTTTATAGGAACAGCGTGTTCTGTAATAGAATTTATCCAACAGCAAACTGATAAACTGACTGTGTGTGTGTGTGTGTGTGTGTCATAAACAGGTGTGTGTGTGTGTGTGTGTGACAGAGACAATAGCTTTTTTTATCTCTCAAAGATGTACAACAAACTTTGATTCTTTATATCTGGCCAACTTGGTCACACTCATCGTTAACACTTTACATTAAGTGTTGACTAACTAACATGAATTAATGCATTAGTTACTATGAATAAAACATGAGGTAATACATTAACATGCTAACATGCTTAGATAATGTGAATTAAACACGTAACAACTATGAACTAAGGGGAATAGGTAGATTTAAAAGAAATAGAGCAAGGACAAATATAAAAAACAGATGAAAACAGGTAAAGCTGTGGAATAACTATAGCGAAGAATTGAGAATGTGTAGTTCGCTCTATAAATTTAAAATAATGTTTAAACACAGGGCTGTAAACAATTCTATAACTGATGAATGAGCTGTCTATATATTGTAAACTTTCAAATGATTAACGATTTTTTATCTTTATTTAATTTTCTCTTTTGTGTTTTGTTTGTTTGTTTTATGTTGTTTTGTCAATACATTTTGTAAAAAACATATGTAGACATATATGTGTGTATATGTATATATGTATGTATGTATGTATGTGTATGTATATATATTCATACTGTAGTTAGGTAAAAAAAAGGGTAGGCAAAATACGCTAAAGCTTCAGCCTATACCTTTTCGGTTGTTTTAGTGATTGTTTAAATGCAAGATACAGGATGTGAGTTTTATTTATTTTTCTCTTTTCCTTATTATCTGTTTTTTATGTGTGTATATGTTTTTGCAAAAACCCAAAAAAAAAAAAAAACTAAATTAAACTAAAACTACAGCATTAATTAATGTTATTTTCACATTACAAGCGAATCATTTGTTAAAATGAACAATAAATCATATATTTTATTATTATATACTTTACTAATGTTAAGTAAACAAGTAAAAACTGCGTTAGTTAGTTAATCTTCTTTTCATTTGCTTATGCATACGATAATTGGTAAATTAAGTCTGGATGGTGTTTATGCTTCATTTCATCACATATGTATAATATATATATATATATATATATATATGTGTGTGTGTGTGTGTGTGTGTGAGTGTGCACTGACATTTTTATTGAAATTCAACTTCCATGTAGAAATTAAAGTAAATATAAACCATGATTAACCAATAACGCCGTTGTTAAGCTTTATTAACATCTGTTAAACATTACTAAGCACTTATACAGACAGCTCTGTTCAGGAAAATAAATATACCTGATGTAAAGTAAAATTTAAATAATTAAATAACCTAATCCACGTAGAGATGTATTGCAAATAGAAGTAAAATATGTATATATGTAAAATATTTAATATTATATTAGTTAACAGACATTATTAAATACAAATAAAAACTGGCTACCACTGCATAAGTGTTATAATATATTTATAACTAATATTTAATTAATAAATATTTAACAATTACTGAACAATTATGAAGTGTAAGATTTATTGTTAATTTTAACAAATGCTTTACTTCTAATGTTAGTTCATCTACATTTCATGTGAAAATAATATTAATTAATGCTGTTTTTTTCCGTGTTTAATTAACATTATCTAAGCATTGTTAATGTATGTATTACCTCATGTCTTATTCACGGTAACTAATGCATTAATTCATTAATTTAATGTTAGTTAGTCAACACTTAATGTAAAGTGTGAAGAGTTAACTATTGATCTGCACTGACTTCATGATGTTTAATTAGAAACTCTGTTCATGTAAAAACTCTCTATAAAGTATAAGAGACTCAAGAGACTTACTCCCCATGCACCGCACACAAAGTGCTGGAGGAAGAACACAGCACAAACGATAAAAGAAAAAGAAGAATAAAATAAAAACATACTGATATATTTGTATATGCCCACAATGCCCCAGGAGGCCACATGAAAAAACAACAGTGATGATCAGTCCAATCTATTGTCTAGCTGTCTGTAATCTTGCAGCTATTCTGGAAGAACCTTTGTTGTCTTTGTTCCAAAAGCCCGAGCATCTCATCTCAGACTCCTTCCTCTTTGGATTCAGCAGATGGAGCAGCCATCTTCATCATCTTCAAACTGGACCTCCTCAGCAAAGCCTCAGACCGGAGCTCTGCTACTGCTGCAGAAACGGGTCAGAAAGGAACATCCCTGGGGCAAAAATAAGATAAAATAATCAATAAAACCCCTTTAAAGCCTGGAAAAAAGACTCTGATCACCCGCAGGCAGAGAGATCCTGAGGATAAAAAAGCCAGCATGCTCGGTGAACGTTCACCTGTTAGTGAAGCAACAGCACACAAGTGTATCCCACTAGTTCACAGCACACGGAGAAAAGAGGAAAAGCATTAATGAAGACTTTTAAAGATAAAAGTCATCACTTTGTGACAACAGTGCGCTTGTGACAAACTGAGCTAAAATGGTATTTTGCAGCAAAGCTACAGTACAAATTAACCGTTTTGTTAAATTATAGGTTCAAAAGACATGACTTGTTCATGTTCTGTCACAAAGTGAAGCTAAATGATTATTCTACAGCTTAATACACCCATCAGCCATAACATTAACTCATTATTTCTACACTCATTGTCCATATTATGAGCTCCAGTTATTCAATTCAATAGGAGAACTTTGTAGATCTATAATTATAGAGTGTTAACTCTTTAAAAGTCTCATTCCATCATGTTTTCATTCATTTTAAATGTGTAGTTGTGTCTCTAGAATGAATGAATGTCATGTGAGCTGTTTTTTGATGATCCAGTATAACGCTGCTTTAGTCCAGTGGAGGAGTGGGCGGGGAAGAAACGATAGGATTTCGGCTCTTGCTTATGAATATTCATGCTTGCAAACATTTTGCCTTTGATTGCATAACAGCACTGCGATACCAAAAAACAGTGAGACGGACAACAGTTAGAAAAATTTTCAAATAAAGACATTTTTACACTAATAACAGTCTTTTCAATATCATATGTTACTTTACAACATGTGTAATAATGCCCTGCTAAGAGCAGTTTAGTTCAGCCACTGACCTAGTCTTAGAGTCTCTGTAAAACACCAAATCCACCGGAGATCCTATTTAAACCTAGAGTTACTAACACACAGAGGTGTGTAGTCCAGGTCCAGAAAGTAAAAATCCACCCTGAGGTTTTGTTGTCTGAGCCACCCAGGCAGTTGTAACAAAACCCCGGGCTGGATTTTTACTTTTGACTAGTGTAAACAGAACTGTTTTAAACTTACACCTACAGAGGTTGGACAATGAAAGTGAAACACCTGGTTTTAGAGCACAATAATTGATTGTGGTGACGAACAGTTCTGGTGGAAACAGGAGAGTTGAGGTGCACATTGAATTCTGTTGTGATTTGATTTGTTTTTTGGATACAATCCGGGTTGGCACCCGAACATCCCTTTCAGACAGCTTCCTCTTACAGCATCCACAGTTAATCCTGTTGGATGTGCTTGGTCCTTCTTGGTGGTATGCTGACATTACCCTGGATACTGTGGCTCTTGATGCATCACAAAGACTTGCTGTCTTGGTCACAGATGCTCCAGCAAGACGTGCACCAACAATTTGTCCTCTTTTGAACTCTGGTATGTCACCCATAATGTTGTGTGCATTGTAATATTTAGAGCAGAACTGTGCTCTTACCCTGATAATTGAACCTTCAGACTCTGCTCTTACTGGTGCAATGTGCAATTAATGAAGATTGAACACCAGGCTGCTCCAATTTAGCCATGACACCTAAAATCCCACACTAAAATGATGACAGGTGTTTCAGTTTCATTGTCCAACCCCTGTATCTATGTCAATTGTACTTGGCTGGTGGTGTTTTTCCATAGACTAATTCTAACCATTTGTTCCTTAGCTTAGAATGAACTGCCACCCAAATAATAGCTGCTCTGTGGTTTTCCTGATAACTAAAGAACAGGGTGAATGGAGGATAACTGTATTTGGTCAGTGGAGCTGTAATAACGGACAGAGAGCATAGAAACAGAAGATGTTCTTAATGTTATGGATGAATGGTGTATATGCTAATCATACTTTCAGTTGTTAATCTTGGAAGCTAAGCTAGGGGTGAAGCGAAAGGCACTCAGCACACTAAAGCCAGCGAGGCTCTACTTACACGTTAGCGCTCAGCTTTCCACAAAACTTATTTCTTCTTTCCTCCTAATGACATATTTTCAGTTTTTTTCTTCTGTGCCTCATTGAACAAAAGACACACCTTTATGTTAGAAGGAGGCGAGAAAAAAAGGGCACCAGGATGCTAAACTGCACTTTCTGGTGAGGACCAGTCACAAATTCATGGCCATGCAAACAAAGGTGAGACATGAAATGCATATACCATATTTTTCGCATTATAAGACGCAGTTAAAATCCTTTACATTTTCTAAAAATCATCACTGCACCTTATAATCTGGTGTTTTTAATGTATAAATTTTACCAGTCAGGTATTAAGAAGCAGTAAAGCCACTCCACCATTCAGAGGTGAGTATTCTCAGCCCGTAGCCTGCTGCTAATCTCGGCTAGCACTGCTGGAGCAGCATTAGCAATAGCCGTGAACGCGCTCAGAGGTTCAGAGGTAAGTATATCGGACTGTAACCTCCACGTTTACTGTGTTAAAACAAGCTATGCGGGACAAAACGCTAGCAAACATCGCCCTGGCATACCAGAACACTCGGGGTTCCTCGGTGAGTCCATGACTAGCGGTTAGCCGCTAATGCTGCTCATCCCAGCCTTAGTGGAAATCTGGAAATCTAAGCTTACTGTAAATAAACAGAAGCACATTACTCACCCAAATAAACAGTTTTCAGGAGAGAAATATGTGTACAATAACATCCAGTGCCCGTTTGACTTTCAAAGAAAATGTTTTTTAAGAATTACAGTTTTCTTTACTTAGCTTTGCTTAGCTTTACAGGTCTCGCCATGCTCACAGCTATGAGATCTGCTGAATTAGAAAGAAAACATCTGGTGCGCCTTATAATGCGAAAAATACGGTACTACTCTACCTGACTCAGTCAAGGAGGAGCTAATCTTATAAAACAAAACCTTATTCTTAGGCACACAGATATGCCAAAAGTCATGGGACAGCAGAAAACTGTAAATTGAACAGGAAGTGTTACCTCAGGGGAAAATGCTTGGAAATGTTCACACCTGTGTAAGTTGAGAGGTGCTATCTTGTAAAGTTAAAACAATGTTGAACTTGCTGAATTCAATCTTGCACATTGTTAAGGTGATGTGAATGATCATTTTAAGTCATTTTCAGAGTGAGTAGTGAAAGGATGGGGCATTTCTCAATCCACAGTGACGCATTACCACTTAAATTAGATGACAGATTTTGTGTCGATTTTTTTTAGCTTTCATGGAACATGAGACATGATACTAGATCCTATCCCATGACTTATGGCATGCCAGTGTATAGTATAAGGTAACTGATGCCTATAGAGCTTTATGATGATTATTTAGTACTTGGAAAAATAAATACATTAAAATCCTCATGCTATCATGAGTATACCATAAGCTATCATGAGTATACTGTATATATAATATTGAAATTGATAAATAGATGGTTATGAATGAATAGATATGGAACAGAGGGAGCAGAGGAGGATCTACCTCAGTCATGGCATCATCAATCTGCTTCAGCTCCTCATAGTGATCCCGTGAATCCCGCAGAGGTTGCACCATGATTTCCTCAATCTGTGGGAAGAGCTGCACATACACACAGTTACATGCATGGATTGTACAGTTTGATTCTACTGGCTGATGGTTCTCTACAGGTTTATAACGAGTTTTTATTATGTTTATGTTTGTAAAAATTCTGACAATACTCACGATTAAAGCTGGGCAATATGACAATATTTTTTCTAATCAAAATAAATGTTCTTATCGTATTAACAATGGCTTATTGCTGATTTTATTGGTGCTAAAAGAACACTGAGCTAACTATGGCCGGTATCATTTTAAAAGTTTCTATACTGGTACCGATATGATACTCTGAATCCGGTACCGATACTCAAACAATACTTTTTTTCAATACCTTTTTCTACATTGCAACCAAAAAATACAAAACCCGATAAATATTTTCACACAACATATTAATTTAACAGCTGACATGACTAATCTCATTCTCATCCAAACAATGAGTATGTTTATGGCGCTTTATTAAGAACGAGACAGACAGTGCAAGTTAGTGAGAGACAGTGCAACTGAGAGAGAGGGAGAGACAGCATGAATTAGTAAGAGACAGCGCGAGTGAGAACGAGAGGGAGAGACAACACGAGTTAGAGAAAGACAATGCGAGTTAGTGAGAGACAGTGTGAGAGAGAGAGAGTAAGAGAGAGTGAGAGACAGAGCGAGTGAAAGAGAGAGAGAGAGAGAGAGAGACAGCCCGGTTGAGAGGGAGAGGGAGAGACAATGCGAATTAGCAAGAGACAGCGCATGTGAGAGAGGGAGGGACTGTGTGAGTGAGAGAAAGACAGCAAACTTTAGCGAGTGAGAGAGAGGGAGAGACAGCACGAGTGAGAGAGAGGGAGAGACAGCGCGAGTGAGAAAGAGGGAGAGACAGCGCGAGTGAGAGAGAGGGAGAGACAGCGCGAGTGAGAGAGAGGGAGAGACAGCGCGAGTGAGAAAGAAAGGGAGAGACAACGCGAGTTAGTGAGAGAAAGACAATGTGAATGAGAGAAAGGGAGAGGCAGCGCAAGTGAGAAAAAGACAGCACGAGTGAGAGTGAGAAAGAGAGAGGGAGAGTTAACGAGACAAAGCGAGTGAGAGAAAGACAGCATGAGTGAGAATAGGTAAGAGAGAGGGAGAGACAGCAAGAGTTAACGTAAGACAGTGCGAGTTAGTGAGAGACAGCATGAAAGCGAGCAAGTGAACACCTGAGATTCTGCAGAAGCGCCCTCTAGCGGGCCCGCCGGCGGGCCCGTTCTGACTATGTAAATTAGAACGCTTAAAAGCGTCAAATATTCTAAACATACCGACCAACTAACCAACTCATATTCATTAGTACTACTTTAACTACCTGCATGCAAATTTACAGCCATCTACATGAAACCAGTCGCCAGAAATCTCCAACTGAAAACAGCCTGTTTTTTCACATTGTTTACACGAGAAACACGCCTCCCCAACAAAATAGCCTTATAAAATAATATTAGTGTATAAAATAACATCATATTATATTATTGAAAATTCACTTACTATCACAGCATCCACAATACAGCACTGAACCGCAGGTAAAATATCCATAAAGTCCTTTATTTGCCTGCTCACGGCTCCTCAAAAACATGCGTTTAGTTTCAGCGCAGCCGTAACGTCGTATTCTCAAGCTCCCAGCGACTACACAATGGAATATTTTCCGTAAAGTTGTACGTGAATACAAAGCTAAGGGTGTCCTCTTCTAGATTCAGTGGTTTTTATTGGTCTACAATCCACTACTTTTCTTGAGTGATCGTCTTTTGAACCAATGGCGTGAGCGCTGGATCGCGCTGGTGTTCAGGGCTGTCCAATCAAATCAGATCATAGGCTTTTTCCAGCGTCACAAAAGTGATTGACACCTATTTCAACCAATAGTCCACCCTTAGACGAAAACACTGATACGTAATTTGCCCTGATTGGTCTCCGAATGGCTGGGGGAGGGGCATGCCAAACCGTCACCAAGTCACAAAAAAAACACCCCTCTCCAAACGCTAAAACTCCATAGCGCACACAGCGCGCAAACATGTGATTTTATGTGTCATTTCATCAAAAAAATATTAATATTACCCTGAGATGGACTCACATTAATTTATTTTATCACAAAGAAACAAAAAAATATTAAAATGTTGTTTTATAGCGACAGATTCACCTCTGTATTAGACTGGGGCGCTCTGGAGAGGTTTTTAAGCCTTTGGTGACGCCTGGTGGACACCTTATATATAATGCAGTATAAATTCCCATGCTGTTAAAATAATGTTTTCAAATTTTGTACTTTGTTTGACAAGACCCTAATAAACCAGGAAATGTAGAGAATGATTAGCTAATCATCACCAACATCCATACACACACTATAAACTCAAAATATAATAGGCGCTTTTTGTTTTTTTTTACATTTTCCTCTGCATTTAATGTTCTCAAATAGATCCTAAATAATGAAAATTACCTCTTGAAAGTGAATTACTGTTTTGTCCCAAGTGTCTACTTCAGTTTAAGCCCTGACTGGTCATTGTGCTATATGTAAAACTTAAGATATCCAGTGTGATAGCATAGTAGTGCAAATCGCATGAAAATGAGCAAAAACATGGATCAGCAGTAAGGGGTTAATCCCACCAACATGATTATTCCAAAAGCTGAATAAAAAACACTATACATTTAAAAGTTTAAAGTTTAGAAACAGTAATTTTTAAGAATCAAATTCTGATGCCTTTCGTCTAAAATGTCACTCAATTCTACTTAAGATAAACTCGTGGCAGAATTGCTCAGACCTATTCAGCCTTATTCAGCATTATTACTAATGCTACTGTATGAGTTTAGAAAACACCTATAAAGAAAATGATCCATACCTTCATGACTGTTTCAAACATGGGAATAAGGACGAACTTAATGAAGCCAATCTGAGCCGTGGGTTTGGTCACTTTGTCTCTGTCCATAAAGGGAGCGACAGGTAAACCCTCTGACTTCTCACGGTCACTCTGAGCACAAACACACAGCATTTATATTATAAACTATAAATCAAACTATTAAAAGTACAGTAGAGTGCATTGAGGTAAACATGCTGACCTGCATGAAGTACTCCTCCAGCAGACAGTCCACCCATGGCTCCGCCACTTCTGTGGGCCTGACCTCGTTGGAAATGTCACAGCACTTGATCAGGACCATCTTCAGCTGCAGATACACACCACACAGGAGAACACAAAGAGGGCTTTTCATGGTCTGGGTCAACAGATCTGTACCTTTCATCAGTCATCAGTGAGCTCAGATACACTGAAAGACCAAAAGAGCTTTAATTACAGATATACAGTATATAATACGTACGCAAGTCACATGCTCCTCATTGGTGAAATCAAAATTGTCCACTTTGTGCTTGAAGGAGTCCAGGATCTCTCCATGTCGGGCCATGTCTGTGGCCAAAATCAGTGTGATGATCGCCTGCAGGTGAAGAATTATCTATTATTCTCTTTAGCAGTAAAAACAGGTAGTATAAAATAGGGGTTGGCAATATGGCTTTAAAATAATATCACAATATTTTATGGTATTTTCACAATAACGATACTCTTAGTGATGTGAGAAAACATTGAATTAAGGAAAAAAAAAAAACAGAAAGAATTCACTACTGCACCAAAATGAAAATTTGCTTTGATAGGACATGTACTTTCAACACAGGGTCAAAATGAAACATCTATGTTGACAAAAATATATATAAACATCTAGCCCACCTAATTTTTATATTTTATATTTACTCAATTCCCCCTATCACTTCTTGAACTGCTACTGATGCTGTAGCATTGCCGAGTAGCATCACAGCGCTAACACTCGGAGGAAAGCACAGCGACTCGGTTCTGATACATCAGCTCACAGACGCAACCTTGTGCTGATCCACATCACTCTAGGAGTGATGAGGGGAAAGAGAGAGCGCCATCTACTGTACCCACTCAGAGAGAGCAAGGCCAGTTCTGCGCTATCTGGGCTTCAGCAGCTGATGGCAAGCTGCATAAACAGGATTCGAACCAGCGATCTACCAATCCTAGTGGCAGTGCCTTAGTCTGTACAAAAGTATTAAAAGTCTCCTCATTTATCTTGTCTTTGTAAAGATAATCTGCATAAAAAGGTGAGCATGCATGCAGGTTTAGGTACAGATTTGTTCACATTACAGACTAATACAGATCATTTTCTTTCTAAATATGAACCATCAAAATAGCCAAATCAGATCTGATCAAAACATTTGTGCACCAAATTCAAGCATTAATTGATTAATATAGTGCCATAACATGTGATTAAGGTGTTATTTATAATATTTATAATACATGAGATACACAAATACAACTTCATAGGTGTTTTTAAAAGTCTAAAACAAAGCGTTTTATTCCTTTAAATGTTGCCATTTTCACATTTAAAACAGGTGAGATTGGTCAGTAAGAGGCATTAGCTTAATATCATGTTGATTTTTGCACTGTTGCACCTGCAGACTAACCTGGCGGATCTGTTTAAAGGTTTCAGAATCCACATTGGCGAAGATGTTGCACTCGGGCAGAGCCAGGATTTGGAAGGCGACAGCACAGTGGTGATTCTCCAGAGGAGAGATATCATTGTAGCGCACGGCGAGCTCAGTGCGGGCATTTATCTGGTACCTGCCAACAAAACATATCTATTAGTATTCATGGCCCCGCCCACCTCGGCTTGGGGCCGCCCACAGGCAGAGCTGAGGCCGGGCAGCGACGCCGTCTTGACAGATAGGAGGAGCTAATAGCGCTAGAAACAGCATGCAGTTCATTACTGTGTTATTTGTGCGAATAACACATCAGTGTTTATATACTTTACCCAGTAATTCAGAGCTAAGAAACAAATGGTTAGAATTAGTCTATGGAGGAAAAACATCAGCCAAGTACTATTGAGATAGGTAGGTGTTTAGATGTTTAGAACAGATCTGTTTACACTAGTTAAAAGTAAAAATCCACCCCGGGGTTTTGCTGAGGTGGATTTTTACTTTCTGAACCTGTACTACCCACCTCTGTGTGTAAGTAACTATAGGTTTAAATAGGATCTCCGGTGGATTTGGTGTTTTACAGAGACTCTAAGACTAGGTCAGTGGCTGAACTGCACTTAGCAGGGCATTATTACACATGTTACCTATGAATTGTGACATTGAAAAGACTGTTATAAGTCCAAAAATGTCTTTATTTTAAAATGTTTCTAACTGTCATCCGTCTCGCTTGCATCCTGGTGTTGCAGTGCTGTCAGCCAATCAGAGGCGATATGTTTTGCATGTATGAATATTTATGAGCAAGAGCCGAAATCCTATAATTTCTCCCCCCTCCCAGTCCTCCACCGAACTAAAGCAGTGTTATACCGGATCACCGGAGCACTTTCTTTTCTTCACAAAAATCAGCTCACATGTCATTCATTCATACTAGAGATTTACCACATTTAGAATTTTAAAATGAATGAAAAAAATGATGAAATAAGATGTTTAAGTGATCTGATGATCTGATACTTACGTGTTATTGTATCCAGGGTGGTCCAAGTCGTGGCATACTGCTGCAGTCATTAAAATGCCCAAGTCTGTCAGAGTGAGCTTTTCCTGCAGACCAGAAATCATCCATACACACACAACCCCACACACACACACACACACACTTTTTCTGCATGTCTCTATCACAGGGCTGCTATCACTGCTTTAAGTATGCTGTAAGAGTTCTCACCTGCAGGTTACAGAGGTGAATCATGCCATACATCATCTGACTCACGCAGAAGCAATGGCGGAAATTGTGGAAGGGGTTGCTGCGGTAATTCTCCTGAATAGCGAGCTGAAAATAAATACGGTAATCATAGGTTATTGTACAAGCCCTGTAAAGTTACACTCATAAGAACAACCACAGAAAAAAAATGTTGTTATCTTTTTCCTACAGGGTGAAGCTATGTTCACACCAGATCATACGCTCTTCTCTTTATGTTTAGGAAAAGCACAGCTGGGAAAAAATGTTGTTCTAGTATTAAAAATGGGCAGCTTGTGTAATGTCCTTATAACTACATTGTTACCATTGTTACAAATGTCTAAAACTACATACCTGACTATAATGAACATATTTTAACCCTTGTGTGGTGTTTATATTTTTGTTACTCGTTTACTTTGTTACTTGTATTTAATTCAGCAAAATTAAGCAATTTTACATTAAAATGCTTTACACATGCTTGCTTCACCTAAATTGCAAGCAATATAAACAGCTTACATGGTTAATATTTGCCCTTTACCTTTCTTATGTTACATTTCTTTTAAAAAGTGCTACTCTTTTTTTTATGAGTTTTTTAATAAAATGTAAAAGAAAATGAATTAAACTCAAGATATGAGTAGAAAATTTGTATAGTTTCAACTTTACAAATGAAGCAATGTTTATTAGCCCTTGGCCAAACATACTGTATGTAATATAAATGTGTGTGTGTGGGGGGGTGTCACGTCTTAGCCCTGTCTCATGTCTCTGTGTGTTTTCCCCACGTGACCTGTGCCTCTCTGTGTCTCCTGTCAGTAGATTTCCACCATGTGTTTCTCATTTGTAGCTCCGCCCCTTCCCCAGGTGTTTCCAATTCTAGTGTGTTTTATGTTACTATAAATAGCCCTCCTCTGCCACCTTGTCCTCCGTCGGTCTTTGCACCTTCCCATGTCGTTTTGTCTCTCAGCGTTTCTCTGTGTTTTCACATCCCGTTTCCTAGTTCAGTGTTTATCCCGTTTTACTTCTAGCTCCTTGTTTATTTTGCTTCTTTTCTCCCTTGCCCAGTTTAGTTAATCCTGTCTTGTTTTAGTTCCTTGTTTGTTAGTATTTGGTTTATTTTATTATTTGGTTATCCTTGTTCTGTTCAGTTATTTTAGTCTTGTTTCAGTTACTCGTTTGTTTCTTTAGTCTCCCTGTTTTGTTATCGTTAACCCCTTATTTGTTTTGTTTTGGTTATTGGTTATTTGTGTATCTTTGTTTCATGTTACTTGTTCCTTGTTTTCTTGTTATTTATTTATTAAATTATTATTTATTTTCACCCTACCTGCACTTGTGTCCGCCTTCTCGTCTCCCTGCCTGGGTCATCCGTGACAGGGGGGGTGTACAGTGTGTGTTTATTGAAAATGTGTTTTGATATATGTTTTTCACAAAAAAATGAGCCAATGCCAATGAGTTTGAGTTAGAAAAAATATTTTTTTAGTATCATTTGATGAAAAATGAAAACACAAGGGTTAATATTGAATGTGCTGCTAATTAACCTTTTATGTCCCTAAAGTGTCCCAAAAGAGTGTGAAAATTCTATGGTTCTCAAACTATCACAAGTCTGCAGCCAAAAAAAAAAAAAACAGATACATTCAGATAAATTCCAGGTTTCCAGGTTCCAATTTACCGATTTTTATTTGAATTTGTAACTTTACAAAAGTTATTTTTACTCACAAAATTACAAAAAAATCATTCTCTCAGAATCCATTCCCCCAAAGTTTTTAATGAAATCAAAAGTGGGTCTTATATTGCATTACAAACTTAATTTTTTTGGAAAAATGTAATATAGGCAGAATATCAATTTGTCTTCTATCAACTGAGTTGCATATTGGCACACTTAGATTTTAGCAATAATACTGCGTGTAATATTGGCTATGTGGCACATCATAGCACATTATGTTACACGTTATAGCTCGAACCTCGAGTGTATTATTGTGATTATACCACAGTTTTATTATCTCTGTTTATTGAAAGATTTTAAGAGAGTTAAAGAGGATGAGAAAATAGGATCTGTTTGGTTATAAACACTCCACCAGTTAAAATAGTTCCAGTGCTGCTCTGTTTGTTTGTAGCTGCGCTGTTTGGCTTGTAAGCGCTGCATTGTTGCTCGGTTACCTGTATGTGGCGGAGTAATACATGGAGAGCTTCGGTTACAGTGCATTACCGGCTGATAGCGGCACTCATAGAACACCTCTCAGCCAATCACATTGCAGGGTCGGAACTAACTGTGGTATAATATAAGTTATAATGCAATTTAGATTCATCAGTATTCAGAATGAGAATATTTGTACTGTGCTTGTGGGTATATGGATGGGATCATTTTCTCTGAACTGTGACGTCATTGGGTGGCTATTAAAACCAATCAACATTTCTCTCTGTTTCAGCTTATCACAGTGCTCTGCTGTGACACATAATGTATAATGCAGTTGGCAGCACTTTTAGAACTGGCCAGTTGCTGACCTGCCCTGCGACCCCATCTCATAGGACTCCATATAAATACACGCTGGCAGCTGTGGATGGAATGCCTATGTGTGAACATAGCCAACACCTTTAACCCTAAGGGCCAGCGTGTTGGCACAAACTTCATTTAACATATATAATATATACAGCGCTAGGAAAATTAAGAGAGCACTTCAGTTTCTGAGTCAGTTTTTTCTGATTTTGCTATTTATAGCTATATGTTTGAGTAAAATAAACATTTTTATTTAAAAGTTTTCTTTATTTAAAAGTTTTATATAAACTACGGGCAATATTTCTCACAAATTCCAAATAAAAATATTGAGAAATGACTGAAATAACAAAAAAGATGCAGAACTTTCACCAAATCAATATTTGGTGGAATAACTTTGGTTTTTAATCACAATTTTCATGCATCTTGGCATCCTGTTCTCCTCCACCAGTCTTACACACTGCTTTTGGATAACTTTATGCTGCTTTACTCCTGGTGCAAAAATTCAAGCAGTTCAGTTTGGTGGTTTGATGGTTTGTGATCATCCATCTTCCTCTTGATTATATTCCAGAGGTTTTTAATTTGGTAAAAACATTTCTAGAGC
Source organism: Astyanax mexicanus (assembly GCF_023375975.1). Classification (NCBI taxonomy): domain Eukaryota; kingdom Metazoa; phylum Chordata; class Actinopteri; order Characiformes; family Acestrorhamphidae; genus Astyanax; species Astyanax mexicanus. The sequence continues at coordinate 2,436,375 of NC_064425.1, forward strand.
CGTATGTACATTTCTGTGTCTTGGAAATAACACAATAATATATGTGTTAAATATGTTCAAAAATATTGAAATAAAGATATTACACTGTTATTACACTGTTATTACACTGTTATTACACTGTTATTACACTGTTATTACACTGTTATTACACTGTTACACTGTATTAAAATGTTTTTGTGATGTTTTTTTAAGGCTCAGCTTAACGTTTTTTTTTATGTAGAACTAAAAAATGTGAGGTAGACGATTTTTTTGACTAAATGTAATGTAAACTCAAGTTTAGTTAGGTTAAATTATCTCAATAAATGCTTAGTAACCAGTTACATTAGCATTTTACATTGACCTGCCTGGGTATACCCTGTATTCTATTCTATTCTATGTTACACATAACAAACAATTGAAGCTTTATAACATTTTATTAAACATAAAATATTTTTATGTGGATATTACAAAAATCCTGGAACACAGTTGAGCACCTTTTTTCTGCCTTTAAAATGAATATGGAAACTTAAATTCTGCACATTTCTTATTATATAATAATAATTATAATTTCTTCTACAGCTCATCCATTACACTAATAATACATTTGATAAATGAATGAATGAATGAATGAATGAATAGTAGGGGTTTAAAATTTAGTTAAAATCATACTCTTACCAGCCATCGTTTGAGAGTAATGGGGTTCATGTTGAACTCCTTTACCAGGCCCAGGTCATGGTACATGTACTCCAAGCAGCTGAGCATCTGAAGCACAACGAAAAATCATGAATCGCAGAAATCAGAACAAATCTAAATATTTACATTCCTCCGAGTCAAATCTCACCTCATTGTGCTCCCAGTGCCACACATCAAACGTGGGTTTCTTCAGAGCCTCGATGGTCTCCTGGGAGAGTGTGTACTGAGGAGATGAAGAAAACCAGTGTGAGGATAGTTTTATTTTATTTTTCAGCTCTTCTGATTCATTCAGAACTCTGCAGGAACTCAGATCATCATCATCATCATCATCATTTATTTATTCACACACACATGTTCAGAACAACAAGACAAACTTCAACATTTATATCATGTGAAAAGGGACACCCTAGGAAGCTCAAGAGCTTTTGAATGGGGCCCAAACACAGAGATACATGTAACCCCCCAAACCCCACCCCTCCCCCCCAATCCCCACCCCTCCCCCCCAATCCCCACACTCCAAAAAAAAAAAAAAAAAAAAAAAAGGAAATACCCCAAAACAAATAAATTCCATAGTCTTTCACTTTCCAGTCATATAGTCTAATACAAATACAGAGAAATACAGTGTTAATTCATGATCATATTTGAGCATTTTCCAAAAGTACAGTCTAGTATAGTTCAATTTCAATATGTAGAAAAATTCAATATTAATTCATATTTAAGCATATTTCAACAGTAGTCGTCTCCTTAATCTCCTTTTAAAAACATGTATAGTTTGAGACATTTGTAAATCTATATCAATATCATTCCACACCTGCGGACCTTTACAAACTACACTGAGACTAGTACATTTAAGTTTCCGTTTTTTCCCCATGATGTAGTGCTTATTCCTAGTCTGGTAAGCATGTGAGGGGAGGTAGATTGGAATTAGATAACAGAGTCTATCACCTTTGGGTAGCTGGGAACATCTCGCCTGGGGGTGAGTTTCTTCCCGTCGTCTGAGAAGTTGTATTTACACGGGCAGTTCACTCTGAAAAGACAGAGGTGGAGTTCGTCAGAGAGATAATGTACTTTTGAATCTAATTCAGAGAAAGATCTCAGAGAAGCTTCACTGTGTCAGGGTTGACCCAGGCAGAGAGACGAGGAGGCGGACGTAAACTCAGGTAGGGCGAATTTATTAAATAAATATAAATAAACAAATAAACAAAGAACAGCGAAACAAACCAAAATAAACTAGGGAGACTAGAGAACATAAATAAAACAAACAAGAGATAATAAGAATAACTAAACAGGGAGTAAACTAGGGAACTAGGAACAAACAGAGATAAACACTAAACAAGGACCTAGGGCAATGACTAATGAAACACTAAGAGACTAAGAAACACAGAGACAGAGAAACGCAGAGAGACAGACAACGGGGGACAGTGCAAAGACCGACAGAGCACAAGTAACAGAGGAAGTCTTTTTAACATAACAGGAAACACACTGGGAGTGGAAACACCTGGGGAAGGGGTGGAGCTACAAATGAGACATGAGGTAATGGAAAATCACAGGCAGAACACAGGGGCACGGGTCACGTGGGACAACACAGGCACGAGGACAGACAGGAAACAGGGCCAGGCGTGACAGAAACCTCCCCCTAAACGCGCAGCTCCCGAGGCGCGGAAAAACAAACCCCGGGGGCTGGCGGCAGGGAGAGGCCGGGGAAAACAGGAGACCGAACGGGAGACTGGACAGGGAACTGGACAGGAGATGGAGACAGGACAGGGGACAGAGACTGGACAGGGAACGGACACTGGACGGGGAACTGGACAGGTGACGGAGACTGGACGGGGAACGGAGACTGGACGGGGAACTGGACAGGTGACGGAGACTGGACGGGGAACCGGACAGGTGACGGAGACTGGACGGGGAACCGGACAGGTGACGGAGACTGGACGGGGAACCGGACAGGTGACGGAGACTGGACGGGGAACTGGACAGGTGACGGAGACTGGACGGGGAACTGGACAGGTGACGGAGACTGGACATGAGACAGAGACTGGACGGGACCGGACATGGGAACAGGGACAAGAACATTGACGGGGACGGAAACAAACACAGTAACAGGGACAGGAACAGAGAAACCACCGGGGACAGGAACTGGAACACTCACAGATACAGGGACCAGGACAGGGAGAGACAGGGGGACCAAAAACATAGGTGGGTGCCCAGGACTGGCAAAAGTCTGTGGGGACAGCCTGGGCACATAACTGGGGGCAAAGTCAGGAGGCCTTGGAGCAGGCCTGGAAATACGGGGCCTGGGCCCAAACATAGTTCTGGGAGCTGCAGGTGCTTGGGCAGGTGCTGGAGCAGCTGGGACTGCTGGTGCTGGAGCAGCTGGGACTGCTGGTGCTGGAGCAGCTGGGACTGCTGGGGCTTGAGCTGGAGCAGCTGGGACTGCTGGGGCTTGAGCTGGAGCAGCTGGGACTGCTGGGGCTTGAGCTGGAGCAGCTGGGACTGCTGGGGCTTGAGCTGGAGCAGCTGGGACTGCCGGGGCCCGAGCTGGAGCAGCTGGGACTGCTGGGGCTTGAGCTGGAGCAGCTGGGACTGCTGGGGCTTGAGCTGGAGCAGCTGGGACTGCTGGGTCTTGAGCTGGAGCAGCTGGGACTGCTGGGGCTTGAGCTGGAGCAGCTGGGACTGCTGGGGCTTGAGCTGGAGCAGCTGGGACTGCTGGGGCTTGAGCTGGAGCAGCTGGGACTGCTGGGGCTTGAGCTGGAGCAGCTGGGACTGCTGGGGCTTGAGCTGGAGCAGCTGGGACTGCTGGGGCTTGGGAGAGCGGCGCGGCCGCCGCTGAAGTCTCGGAGAGCGGCGCGGCCGCCGCTGAAATCTCGGAGAGCGGCGCTGCCGCCGCTGCAGTCTGTGAGCGCGGCGCGGCCGCCGCTGAAGTCTCGGGGAGCGGCGCGGCCGCCGCTGAAATCTCGGAGAGCGGCGCGGCCGCCGCTGAAATCTCGGAGAGCGGCGCTGCCGCCGCTGCAGTCTGGGAGAGCGGCGTGGCCGCCGCTAAAGTCTCGAAGAGCGGCGCGGCCGCCGCTTGTATCATGGGGTGCAGCGTTTCAGACGCGTGCTTCACGGGGCGTGGCAAGAAGAGATCTGACGCTGCAGCACTGGAGCCCGAAGCTGCGGTCGAAGTGAAAACCCGGACTGGAGTCCTACTCTCTCGTGCAGCGTCAGGTGTGAGTAGCGCGGGGAGCGCTGGTTCGCCGGTGAAAGCTGGCGCGGGGAAAGTCTTTGACCGCGGCTGGCTCGCCGCGCAGGGGGTCTCGGAGCGCGGTTCTGCTGCTACCGCGGGAATCACGGCCTGCAGTTCGGCTGCCACCGCGAAAGACACAGGGCGCGGATCGGCAGCTACCGCAGGAGGAAGTAGCGGCTGGCGGGCTGGTGCAGGAGGGCAGTCCTCAAACTCCTCTTCACTGGATGCAGGTGTGAGGAGATCGGAGTAGTCCCAGGAATAGGACTCCTCACAGCCTGCATCCATGCCACCCCCGTCCTCGTCGGGGCGAGGATCGAGGCTGACCGCACACAGCCCTAGCGCCCCCCCAAGAAAATCCTCCCCGGAAACGGGCTCCTCCTCCGGCTGGCGGGACCCCTTAAAACGTCTACCCCGAGGCCTGCGGCGTCCTTGGGGCCTCGGGGATTCCAACGCCGGGGTCCCGAATGGAGCATGGCGGATCGCCATCCTGGAGCCAGTCCACGGGATCCCCTTGTGGGTCTCGGTGGGCGCCACTGAAGCTGGGCTGACGGGCTCCAACCCGAGGAAAGGCGCTGGGAGCGGGTCATCTCCCCGGATTTGCTCGGCGAGGAGGCGGAGATACTCCAGGTCCGCCTTCCGAGCAGCATACCACTGGTTTACGTCCATGATGGTCGGTCTTTTTGTCAGGGTTGACCCAGGCAGAGAGACGAGGAGGCGGACGTAAACTCAGGTAGGGCGAATTTATTAAATAAATATAAATAAACAAATAAACAAAGAACAGCGAAACAAACCAAAATAAACTAGGGAGACTAGAGAACATAAATAAAACAAACAAGAGATAATAAGAATAACTAAACAGGGAGTAAACTAGGGAACTAGGAACAAACAGAGATAAACACTAAACAAGGACCTAGGGCAATGACTAATGAAACACTAAGAGACTAAGAAACACAGAGACAGAGAAACGCAGAGAGACAGACAACGGGGGACAGTGCAAAGACCGACAGAGCACAAGTAACAGAGGAAGTCTTTTTAACATAACAGGAAACACACTGGGAGTGGAAACACCTGGGGAAGGGGTGGAGCTACAAATGAGACATGAGGTAATGGAAAATCACAGGCAGAACACAGGGGCACGGGTCACGTGGGACAACACAGGCACGAGGACAGACAGGAAACAGGGCCAGGCGTGACACACTGGGCTTGAGAGAAGCGTTCCGGGAGGGTTATCGGGCTCGTCTGTCAGGCTCGGGTTTGTTTGAATGAATTCCAGAAGTAATTATGATCATTGTTCAGAGGCTTGTCAGATATATATATATATATATATATATATATATATTTTTTTTTTTTTTGTTGTTGTTGTTGGATGATTTTACTGGTCCAAAAATGATCACAATATAATCATAATATAATATTGTCACGCCCTCGCTCTGTTTCCCTGTGTTTCTGTGTTTCCTAGTGTGTTTCCCCTGTGATTTTCCGCCACATGTCTGTAATTTGTAGCTCCGCCCCTCGTTACCTGTCTCCCCAGGTGTTCATTGTTACCTGTTAGTATAAATAGTACCCTTTAGTCTATGTTTGCTGTCGGTCTTTGCACCCTCCTCTGTCGTTTGTCTTGCCACGTTTATAGTAGTTTATTCCACGTTTCTTAGTTTATCAGTTATTCTCTGTTTATTCTGTGTTTCTTTCTCTAGTTTGTTTCCTTGTTTTTTATATAGTATATATTCACGTTTATTTTCCTTGTATATTTTCCTTAGTCCTGTTTAGTTTAGCTCCTTGTTGTTCTCTTAGTTTGTTTTATTAGCCTTCCTGTCTGTTTATGTTATTATTATCTCTGGTTTGTTTCTTGTTTATTTGTTTATTTACATATTAAAGTCTGTCTTATCCGCTTTTACGTCCGCCTCCCGTCTGCTCCCTTCGTCACAAATATAATATAATACCAGTATTAATATCATTTAAGACCAAGGATTATTCTTTAGGCGAGCCATCAACCATGCACCATTCAGCTTGATTTTGGGCGTAACTTGAAATAAACTACTGTATTTATCGTTACATATCAATAAACGTCTATTTTCTGGTCTATTTTCATAAATAAGGTGCACTGGATTATAAGGCACATTTTATGCAACACTAGTAAGGAACAGAGGTTCCTTCTAAATGTTTTCCTCCTAAATTCAGCTGGAGTGACCTAAGTCAAGTAAAGCTAAGCTAGGCTAAGTAAACAAAACTGAAATTCTTCAAAAGAAACATTTTCTGTTAAAGTCAAATGAGTGCTGGATGTTAATCTACACAGATTTCTCTCCTGAAAACTGTTTATTTGGGTGAGCAAAGCACTTAATTTTATTTACAGTAACCTTAGATTTTCAGATTTCTCCAGTACTAAGCCTGGAGCATTAGCATTAACGGCTAACCGCTAGCGATTACTTAGCAGCTAATGCCACTTGACAGAGCTACACTGAGGAATATAAGTGTTCTTGTAAGCCAGGGCGATATTAGCTAGGGGTTCGGCTAATGCTAATGCTGCTCCAGCAGTGCTGTCTGGGGTTAGCAGCAGGCTACAGGCTAATAATACTCTGAATGGTGAAAGAGCTAGTGCTTTGCATGGTTAGCAGCTAATGCTAATGCTGCTCCAGTATCAGTGCTGGAGAATTAAACTGAAACTTCTGTATAACTCTGTACTTCAGTAGAGGGACTTTACTGCTCCTTAATACCTGACTGGTAAAATTCATACATAAGGAGCACTTTGACAATTTTTGGGAAATTTAAAGGACTTTAAATTCACCTTTAAGAGCCAGGTGAGCTCTGACTTTGGCAGATTTCTATTTTAATGGTGCAGCTACCTGGAAGTGTCCAACAAAGTTTCCTCAACAAAGGAAACTGACCATAGCTGCCAACTGGAATGCACTATGGGGTTTGTCCATGTGTACAAAACCAGCTTTGGTGTGCAATGTAGCATGAACTACTGTCAAGATAGCAATAAACGTCTGACTGCTAATGTCTGCCTAGGTTGAGTTCAGTCAGTGGCGCCAGTAATACACCAGAAATGTACCTGAACACACCTCATTTCGAGACCACCACACCCATCGGCATAGATAAATATGAAAAAAGCATGTGCCTTCTGCCTTGTGCAAGATATGGCCCTAATATGCCACTGATGTAATGATGATATATAGGCTAATAAAGAAAATACACTCTAAACAAGAATATTCAGAGATTGCAATTAAAATATAACAAATGTTTAAATATGTAAAATAAAAAAAAAAAGCCAGAGTGAACTTAATATTTGTAAACCAAAGTCACATATTACATTGCTACTCAATAAATAAACAAAATTAGCAATACTGAGGCCTAGAAAAATGATGGAGGTCATGATTATTTATTGAACAATAAGTCAAAAATGATATTACCATGACATAATGCATAACGGCATAATGTTTCATACACTTACCTTCCTCCTCCTCTGGAGGTCATCTCATCCCTCAGCTTCTTCAGGTCGTTCTTGCACTTCTCGATCTCCACAACCTTCAGGCCCTCCACTGAGGACAAAACCAACAACACCAGATCAGAATCTACAATAACTATCTGCAGAAACTAAAACCACTGAGAACATACACTGAAAACAAATGATGCGTAAAAATTACTTTAAAAAGTTTTGCAACTTTCGGCATTCGCTTTTTTTTAAAGTAAATTTAATTTCAGATAAATTTAAGTAACTTCAACTTAAATTTAAGTTTCAAGACTTAAATGTTACAGAGAGTAAATAAGTGAACTGAACTTCAGTCAATCCTTTCTTTTATTAAACTTTACTCTATTTATTTTTGCTGAATCAATCCTTTCTTCTAGTAAACTTTTTCTTTTAATTTCTGCATACAATATTACCTAATTATAATTACTTAATTTATACCATATTACTCAAATAATTTATGATACATAATATATTATAATGAACCAATGAACATCGCCTCGCTTCGCCAAACATTCACACAAAGCAATCCAGACTGTTCTCATACAGAGTTCCCCAATGGTGGAACAAACTACCCTCCACTACCAGATCAGGAGAATCTCTCACTATCTTTAATAAACTCCTGAAGACAGAGCTCTTCAAAGAGCACTTACTCTCCTAACACCTCTAACTAACTACCTTCTACTACCAGATCAGGAGAATCTCTCACTATCTTTAATAAACTCCTGAAGACAGAGCTCTTCAAAGAGCACTTACTCTCCTAACACCTCTAACTAAATACCTTCTACTACCAGATCAGGAGAATCTCTCACTATCTTTAATAAACTCCTGAAGACAGAGCTCTTCAAAGAGCTCTTACTCTCCTAACACCTCTAACTAACTACCTTCTACTACCAGATCAGGAGAATCTCTCACTATCTTTAATAATAAACTCCTGAAGACAGAGCTCTTCAAAGAGCACTTACTCTCCTAACACCTCTAACACACTAAAAACTACTTCTAAACTCATTCCATTCTTCCCCTCCTTCACTCCTCTATCCCTTTATTTCCCATTGACCTCCTTTAGGCCCTATATAAAGATGTTTTATCTTTAACTTCTATTACTTTTGTACTTTGTTGCTTTGGACAAAAGCGTCTGCCAAATGTAATGTAATGTAATAATTCCTAAAATTGCAAATATTTTAGTTAAAACACACATATTACACTGTCTCAACACATGGATGGCATGTAATACATTATTTTTAGTATACATGTGTTGAGACAGTGAGACTTGGTCTGTTTACAAAATAAATCTTTGAGATTATGTAAATATTTGAACATGTGTTTTAACTAAAATGATATATAATGATATTGCATGAATTAAATAATTTTAATTAGGTTGACTAAAGTTCAGTTCACTTATTTACTCTATGTAACATTTAAGATTTGAAACTGAGTTTCAATTTAAGTTAATTAAATTGACATGAAATTAAATTTAATTACATCATTTTTTTCAGTGTAGATTCAGATCCACCAAAAGTGAAAATTTAGTGAAAATGTATTGTGAGAAAATACGTACACTCCACTCTCTTCTCCAGCATCGCCAGCCTGTTGGTCACTTCAGTCTTCAGCTCATTGATCCTGAAGGCCCTTAAAAAGAGAAAAGCTTCTTCAGACAGGCAGCGCGACAGCAGCAGTGAAAGAAGCTCTCGCTCTACAGAGCTCTCGATGGGAAAATAAACACTGCAGTTACCTGCTGAACTGCTCTGCCACCTGCGATAACACGTTCTGAAACATGTCTTCTTTCTCTGTGGAGGGAAGCAAACAGGCTGTAAATCACAGCCAGCGCTTAACTCGCCTCCAAACACAAGTGTGAGGAAACAGTCGCCCCAGGCAATAAATGTCATTTATAAAGGTTAAAAAGAGAACTGTGACACTGTGTAAAATTGGGATGTGTTGTGATTTACCTCCGAGCAGGCCAAAGGACAGAGGAACCACTTTGTATAGAGAACTATAAAAGGAAAATAGATTAAATTAATAATTTTAGAGATCAATAAAACATATATACAGTGATATGAAAAAGTTTGGGCACCTTTGATCATTTTCATGATTTTCCTTTATAGATCATTGGTTGTTGGGATCAGCAATTTCAGTTAAATATACATCATATTTTAGATGGACACAGTGATATTTAAGAAGTGAAATGAAGTTAATAGGATTTGCAGAAAAGGTGCAATAATTCTTTAAACTAAATTAGGCAAAATTTGGGCACCCTTGAAGTTTTATTGATTTGAATACCTTTAGCACTATTTATTAAAACACATTATTAAAAAACCTACATTCACACATGAATCCAATCATGAGAAAGAGTTAAGGAGCCAATTGCAGTTTTCCCCTGTGAGGAACATAGTGAGGAAATGGAAGATCACAGGCACCGTTATAGTTAAAGCCCAAATTGGCAGAATAACGCAGAAGAAGTCTTTTTTTTTGCGCCACAAACAGAGTCGCTTCAGGTATGCTAAAGCTAAAGCCAGCTTCATGTTGGAATAAGGTTCTGTGGACTGATGAAGCTAAAATTTAAGAGTTATTTGGAGGGCGGTTATTTATGCATGGAGGAAAAAGAACAGAGCATTCCAATGCAAACACTGACTTTACTGCTCCCCACAGTCAAATTTGTGCCGGTTCCATCATGCTCTGAGGCTGTGGGACCTGTGCAGGTACTGGGAATCTTGTTAAAATTGAGGGTCTCATGGATTTCAGTCAATATCAGCAGATTCTTGAGGTCAATGTTGAAGAATCAGTGAGAAAGTTGAAGTTAAAGCCACGCCGGGGCTGGGTACTGCAACAAGACAACGACCCTAAACACTAAACACTGCTCAAAATCTACTAAAGCAGTAAAGCAGTAATGCAGAGGAACAAGTACAACATTTTGGAATGATCATCTCAGATCATCTCAGTCCCCAGACCTGAATATTATTGTAAATCTGTGGTGTGATTTAAAGCGTAAAGGCTGTTCATGCTCAGAAACCATCAAATCTGACTGAACTGGAGATGTTTTGTAAAGAAGAATGATCCAAAATACCTTCAACCAAAAGCCAGATTCTCATTGGAAGCAATATGAAGTGTTTAGAGGCTGTTATTTCTGCAAAAAAGGAGGATCTACTAAATATAGATTTTTTTTTTCTGTTGGGGGTCAAATGTATAAATTTATTCACCTGTCTAATTTAGTTTAAAGAATTATTGCACACTTTCTGTAAATCCTATAAACTTCATTTCACTTCTCAAATATTACTGTGTCCATCTGCTATATGATATACTAAACTGAAATTGCTGATCCAAACAACTAATGATTTATAAAGGAAAATCATGAAAAAGATCAGGGGTGCCCAAACCTTTTCATACCACTGTACACATAAACATAAAACATAAATCAGTTGAAATATATACGCAGAAATTTAGTCACTATCTACAGCATAGTCATATAGCAGTGTAGTTACCTGGGAGAGTTGGTGGGCATCGTGGGATCAATGGACACTAGAGCTCCCTCAGGGTCCACCAGCATGACAGCTGTGTTCCTGAGAAGAGATATAAAATATAAATGAGATTATTTCAACACCAGTGTAGACCACAGGACCCGTTTACAGACTGAAAGACAATCACAATTAAAATAACTGATCTGTACATTAAATTTGCACTTATTAGAAACACCTACCATGCAGTACTTAACTACAGAATGTTCTACCATATACTGTACATCATTATACATGCGATAATAGGCAATATATATATATATATATGTGTGTGTGTGTGTGTGTGTGTGTCCCAATTTTTGTTAGGGGAAGGGATAGGGGTTTGTTCGCTCTTTATACAGAGATTTTTCAGATGCACACTTCAAACCGAGGGGTTTGAAAATCACTGGTAGGATAGCAAAACAAGCGAATAAAGAAACCCACAAATTTCAGTATTTTCCTTGTTAAAAGTAAAGATTAGCACTTTTATATTACTATAGTTTAATGTGTAGTTTCAATATTTTATGGCTGAATTCTTCATAACAAGCATAAAACAAGATCACTAGTAGTTTGTCTCAGTAGCTAGCTAGCTAACTTTCCCATTCCACCTTAAATGGTGCTATAGACAGAAGGGGCTGCAGCATTTAAGGTAGAACGGAAAAATTAAATACATTAAAAAAGCTAATCAAAGCTAATTTAAGCTCCTCATCACAGAGGAATACATTAAGGAATGGACCATAATAATTAGTTTCTGAATTGTCTCCCCTCATTTCTGAAGACATACAATAAAATACGCCCTAAAGTTAACTAGTTAATCAGCAGCAGCAGTTAGGTTGCTGAACTTTAGCGCTCCTGATGACGAATCGGGTGCCCGATACTTAAAGGGAGGATTTTACTCATTTACCCTTCTAACTCTGTTCTAAGAAGAAGGGTTACACTCGAAAATAAGGGGTAGAGGTAAGTGGTAGGGCCAAGGGTGAAATGGAATTGGTGTATAAAACCAAGCGAATTAGCACGCAAATGGCTAAATATTCCATAGTCAACTGTCAGTGCCCTTCAGATTATCTCAAGAACAGTAGAGTGTAAAGAGCTTGATCCAAGCTTGATTCAAGTGTATATATAGATTATAAATAGATTATACACTGAGTAAAAATAAAAGAAATGTGTGTCTGTTTAAGAGAACATTAATCAGTTACTAACCTGGGGATATTGGAAGAAGAACACAGCAGTTCTTTAATGTCACATGGGCTGCAGTGTCGACTGAACAACACCTACAAAAAAAACAGATCATTCAGCATTTATATAATTATTTTATCACATAGAAACAAGTGGAGGTAGAGAGATCTCAAGAAATCTCAAGAAAGATTTCAGTACATTGCTGTGAGGATTTGATTGTATTCAGTGAAAAAAAAGGTAGTGAGATCATCCCCAACTCCCTATTCATCACAAAAATATTATTATTATTATTATATAAATCATACACACAATTAATACTGTGAGCTTGATATCCCTATAGAACAAGTTTGAGATTATGCATGTGGGCAAAAACTTAAGGCACAACTTTAAAATAAGCCTCCTTTAATAAAGGGTTTATAAATAGATTACAAATGAGTTTATTAATGGTTATAAATTAAATTGTATATAGTTTAAAAACATCAATAAGCACTTAAGCACAACACATGAATAGAAAGAACAACAGTGAAAATAACTTTTTAACAAATAATAAAATAACATAATATAGAAAGTCAGTTTAGTCATTTAATATGTAATTATGGTTAATAGTTAAATTAATAAAGTTATAAAATGTTCATGAGACTGATTAAAAAGACAAAATAAGAAAAGCATCTAATAAAATCTGAGATTTAACAGGATATTGTAAATGAATGTGGAATCACTATTATTTGGTACACGGCAGACCACTGTTGCCCTTTCTATTTATGTGTTTTGTTACTGCTTATTAATGGTTTATTACCTAATTAATAAGCATCAATAAACTCCTTTATAAACAATTGATAAACTCTTTATGAAGGAGCATTATTTTAAAGTGGTACCAAAGTGAAAAATGGTAATCTGTTACAAAAAAGTCTCATTCTAATGGAAGTACTTCTGTATAGCACAATTGTGTGTGTGTGTGTGTGTGTGTGATACTAAAAGATAGGATTGATTTAGCAAAAATAAGTTAAGTAAAGTTTAATAAAAGAAAGGATTGATTCAGTAAAAATAAATGAAGTAAAGTTACTAAAAGAAAGGATTGATTCAGTAAAAATAAATTAAGTAAAGTTTACTAAAAGAAAGGATTGATTCAGTAAAAATAAATGAAGTAAAGTTTACTAAAAGAAAGGATTGATTCAGTAAAATAAATGAAGTAAAGTTTACTAAAAGAAAGGATTGATTCAGTAAAATAAATGAAGTAAAGTTTACTAAAAGTAAGGATTGATTCAGTAAAAATAAATGAAGTAAAATTTACTAAAAGAAAGGATTGATTCAGTAAAAATAAATTGAGTAAAGATTACTAAAAGAAAGGATTGATTCAGCAAAAATAAATGAAGTAAAGTTTACTAAAAGAAAGGATTGATTCAGTAAAAATAAATGAAGTAAAGTTTAATAAAAGAAAGGATTGATTCAGTAAAAATAAATGAAGTAAAATTTACTAAAAGAAAGGATTGATTCAGTAAAAATAAATTGAGTAAAGAATACTAAAAGAAAGGATTGATTCAGCAAAAATAAATGAAGTAAAGTTACTAAAAGAAAGGATTGATTCAGTAAAATAAATGAAGTAAAGTTTACTAAAAGAAAGGATTGATTCAGTAAAAATAAATGAAGTAAAATTTACTAAAAGAAAGGATTGATTCAGTAAAAATAAATTGAGTAAAGATTACTAAAAGAAAGGATTGATTCAGCAAAAATAAATGAAGTAAAGTTTACTAAAAGAAAGGATTGATTCAGTAAAAATAAATGAAGTAAAGTTTACTTAAAGTAAGGATTGATTCAGTAAAATAAATGAAGTAAAGTTTACTAAAAGTAAGGATTGATTCAGTAAAAATAAATGAAGTAAAGTTTACTAAAAGTAAGGATTGATTCAGTAAAATAAATGAAGTAAAGTTTACTAAAAGAAAGGATTGATTCAGTAAAAATAAATGAAGTAAAGTTTACTAAAAGAAAGGATTGATTCAGCAAAAATAAATGAAGTAAAGTTTACTAAAAGAAAGAATTAATTTAGTAAAAAGAAATTAAGTAAGTGCTACTAAAAGAAAGGATTGATTCAGTAAAAATAAATGAAGTAAAGTTTACTAAAAGAAAGAATTAATTTAGTAAAAAGAAATTAAGTAAGTGCTACTAAAAGAAAGGATTGATTCAGCAAAAATAAATGAAGTAAAGTTTCCTAAAAGAAAGGATTGATTCAGTAAAAATAAATGAAGTAAAGTTTCCTAAAAGAAAGGATTGATTCAGTAAAAATAAATGAAGTAAAGTTTACTAAAAGAAAGGATTGATTCAGTAAAAATAAATGAAGTAAAGTTTACTAAAAGAAAGGATTGATTCAGTAAAAATAAATGAGGTAAAGTTTACTAAAAGAAAGGATTGATTCAGTAAAATAAATGAAGTAACATTTACTAAAAGAAAGGATTGATTCAGTAAAAATAAATGAAGTAAAGTTTACTAAAAGAAAGGATTGATTCAGCAAAAATAAATTAAAGTTTACTAAAAGAAAGGATTGATTCAGCAAAAATAAATGAAGTAAAGTTTACTAAAAGAAAGAATTAATTTAGTAAAAAGAAATTAAGTAAGTGCTACTAAAAGAAAGGATTGATTCAGTAAAAATAAATGAAGTAAAGTTTACTTAAAGAAAGGATTGATTCAGTAAAAATAAATGAAGTAAAGTTTACATAAAGTAAGGATTGATTCAGTAAAAATAAATGAAGTAAAGTTTACTAAAAGAAAGGATTGATTCAGTAAAATAAATGAAGTAAAGTTTACTAAAAGAAAGGATTGATTCAGTAAAAATAAATGACGTAAAGTTTACTAAAATAAAGGATTGATTCAGTAAAAATAAATGAAGTAAAGTTTACTAAAAGAAAGGATTGATTCAGTAAAAATAAATGAAGTAAAGTTTACTAAAATAAAGGATTGACTGAAGTTCAGTTCACTTATTTACTCTGTGTAACATTTAAGTCTTGAAACTGAGTTGAATTTACTTAAATTTACATTAAATTAAATTTACTTAAAAAAGCAAATGTAGAAAGTTGCGAAACTTTTTTTAAAAGTAAATTTTACTCATATTTTTTTTTTCAGTGAAGAATACATTATAGAAGTAAGCTGATTGTCTTACATTGTTTAAATTAAATTAAAATAATAAGTTAATAGATTTAATATAATACAATTGCAGTTTATTCATGATTTGAATATATTTTATAATGTATATATGTGGTTTTATAGAAAAGCACTTATATACAGGTTATTTATAGTAGCAGCAATAACAGACAAGTCTCTGTTTGATTATGAAACCCCAACAACCAGAGCCAAGTGTGTGCTGGAGCTGACATGTGCCCACTTTAAAATAGACATGCTGGAGCTGAGTGACCTGTCTCTCACACCTGTACACTATTATCCCACGCTCCAGATAACCCAGAGAGACACTAGTGAAAACAAAATACACTAATAATCTCCACCAGTGATTATCTCATTAACAGCCCTTCACATCATACCACTTACACACTGCTGTTCTCAGATCAGTATCAACTCTAATATATACAGCAACAGTTAAAAGTCTGGACAAACCACTTCTTATATAATGTTTTTTACATTTGTTTTATAATCTTCTTTATTGTAGATTAATATTGACATATTGAAGACATTAAAACTATTATGTTAAAATAAAAATAAAAAATAAAAACTTCCTGTGTTTAGTTTTTATACTTATTGTTAGATCCACCTAATCCCAAATAGTTAAAAGAAATTAAAATTCCAAAAATAAAGCAAAAAAGTCCTGGTCTCATGAAGTCAATACCTTCTAAACATGCAGTATATTTGCAGATTATATAGTTATTTAATCATCCTGTCACTCATTAAATTACTATTGCTATGCAATATTTATGTTGCATGTGTTTTTTATATTAATTTATCTCTTAAGTCCCTGTGTCCTCATATGGGGACATTACATTTCTGCTTCTCTGCAGCATGATCCTTAATTTTTTAAAATCCCCTAACGTTAAAAATTACCCTTTGGCCTCATACAGAGACATTGCTATTTAGTACCACATAAAATCTAATCGTCACATGACAGTATTATACTTAAATAATTGAAAACAAGGTTGCAGGAATCCCAGTCAAAGGTTTCTACAGTCAGTTCAGATAGAAACATAGGCCATATACAAACTAACTAATTGGGTCCTTCTGATCCCAAATAGAAAAAAACATTTTTAATGTTATAATATAAGGACATCGTTTTTTTTTTTTTGTTTGTTTTGTTTTTTGTGAAAAAACAACTTTCTGTGCAACTTCCTGTGTTTAGTTTTTATATGTGTTGTTAGGTCCTACTAATCACAAATAGTTAGAAGAAATTAAAATTGGACTATTTCTTTTCAAATGATATAGTTATTTAATCATCCTGTTACTTATTACATTACTATTATTAAGCATATTCTGTGTACAATATTTATGTTGCATGTGTTTTTTTATATTATTTAACCTCTTGAGTCCTTGTGTCCTCATATGGGGACATTATATTTCTGCTTCTCTGCAGCACGAAAGTTAAAATGACAACATTATAATGAATTGACTGAAAACAAGGTTGCAGGAATCCCAGTCAAAGGTTTCTACAGTCAGTTCAGATAGAAACACAGGCCATGTACATATTTTAGTCAACGCTAAAATGATTCTTTTGGATTAATTGGGTCCTTCTGATCTCAAATGGCAAGGTTCAAAATATAAGGACATTGTTTTTTTTTGTTGTTGTTTGTTTTTTTTTACAAAGTTTAGCTTTGTTTTACTTGTTAGGTCCGACTAATTCTAAATACTTAGAAGAGTGTTTAGACTATTTATTTTCATAAAAATCATGATGAGAGAATAATGCCAAGAATGGCATTAAAGCAAAAAGCGCTACTTTAGAGAATTTAAAGTATAAAACAAATTTTGGCTTGTTTAACACTTTTTTTGTTTACTTCATAATTGCACATGCATTTATTTATAGTTTTAATGTATTTAATATTAATCTACAATAGCAGAAATTTAAATTTCACAAAGTAAAAAAGTCAGAAGGTCTCAGAAGATTAATACCTTCTAAACATGCAGTATATAGTCTAAATTTACTATTTAATCAGAATATTATTAGAATATTTAATATTTACAGACTATTAATTGGACTATTATTTTCTGTAAAATAGGTGCTATTGTTCCTCTGAGTGAGTGTTGTATAGTAATAGTGGGAGTGTTAGATCTGAATGTAATACTACAGCAGTGTGAACAGTCCCCTCCCTTCAGCTTTTCAGCTCCTACCTTTGGGAAATGCACCTGAGAAGAGCTGATAACGGACTCCTGAGCGCAGTGTGTTAATAGCAGGTGTCACTGCAGACTATTATGCCACTGACACCTGTGAGACAGGCGGGCCATCGACAGCTTTATTTTTAATCTCAGCTCACTGCAATTCCTGCACATGCCCTTCACAGCTCTCCTCCCACAGGACTGTGTGTGTTTGGTGACCCATATATCAGAAATCAATGATCCACCCTAAGGATTAATATTCAGTTACTACAGGCAAAACACTACAAACTGACTGAGATATTCCTTAGTTATTACAGTGGGGGGGAAAGCCAGGAACCACTGGATTTTTCAAGATGATTAAGAGGTTAATAATCAATTAAGTGATCAAAATACCTACTGTTATTATTAATATTGCTGGTTACTGATTTACTAGTTACTGCTGTTTTCAAAAAATGGACAAGAATTTACACTTCTTTTTGTTTCTACTCAATATTTGACACTGTTATAATAAAAGAAACTTCAGTTTCTGAATCAGTTTCTCTGATTTTGCTATTTATAGGTTTATGTCTGAGTAAAATGAACATTGTTGTTTTATTCTATGAACTACAGACAACATTTCTCCCAAATTCCACACCTCCAGACCTCAGATAATGCAAATAAAACAAGTTTATATTCATAAAGTAGTTTTAAGAGTTCAGAAATCAATATGTGGTGGAATAACCCTGGTCTGGTTTTTAATCACAGTTTTTTTCATGCATCTTGGCATCATGTTCTCCTCCTCCACCAGTCTTACACACTGCTTTTGGATAACTTTATGCTGCTTTACTCCTGGTGCAAAAATTTAAGCAGTTCAGTTTGGTGGTTTGATGGTTTGTGATCATCCATCTTCCTCTTGATTACATTCCAGAGGTTTTCAATTTGGTAAAATCATCATCATTTTAAGTGAGATTAAGTCTATTTGTTTTTTGTTTTTTTTTCACAGCTGTATTATATATTTATTGTAGTCTATTTTTGCATTGTTTAAAAGTTTTGTGATGAAAGGATAAACAGAATTGATTTAAAATTACTTCTAACAAATGTAAAAAATGTTAATACACTGATTTTCACAGAAAGTTAAGAACCTTTTTTGAAATGTAATGTAATGTTTTTTGACACAACATCAACTATATTCGTTTTATTCCTCTTATTCTTCTTATTCTCGAAGGCAAGCTTTACTAATGGTGCTACAAAGACCAATGATGTTCATCTTTCATTGATAACTATGAGTAACTGATGAATATCAGGGAAGAATATCAGGAGATCACACTGCTTAACACTCTATTATTAATCCTTTATAATCCTAATAACTCCATTACTAATTATTCTATCAATATTTATTGCAATGGTATGGATGCCTATTCCCGCCACCTAAAATGAACCAAAAAAATCCAGCACGTTTTGTTTCTTATTATTAAGTAAACTTTTATTATTTTGAAATACTGAGTCAATAATTTGAGATACTAAGTCATTATTTTAAAATAGCAAGTGTGTTTGCTTTGGAAAAAAAAAGTTTTTTCTTTCAAAATAATGACTTCCTACCACAAAATCATGAGATAGTATCTCGAAATAATGACTTTCTATTAATAGTATCTTAAAATAATGACTTACTATTAATAGTATCTCAAAATAATGAGATAATATTTTAAAATTATTTAAAATAATGTCTTTGTATCAATAGTATCTCAAAATAGTTTCTTACTATCAATAGTATCTCAAAATAATGACTTACTATCTCAAAGTAATACAATAGCAGTAATAATAATAAAAGTGCCGTTTTTGTTTTATTTTATTTGTATTTTTTTAGGTGGTGGGAATGGGCTTTTTAATACAGTTTCTTACCTCTTACCTCTAACGGTTTAATTAAGATAATAAATTCACTTGTTTTTCATAAAAAATATATGTTCAAACTTTTTTTTTTATGTTTCACTACTTCATTACCTTTAAAAGACCAACATACAGTATAAAACACAATAGTTTTACATTACACTGAAACATAACAGTGCAGTTTTGTTTTAGTTTTTATTTTCTCAAATATATGTGAGATGAACCATTTTCATGTATGTTTATTTGTTGATTACACTAATTAAAACAGAAGAAGTTTTATATTGTAAAAAAAACACTTTTAACTATTTTTCCTAGATCTTTAAACTTTAAAACGGGTCAATTTGACTATAAAACAGAGTAAAACAGGAGGGGTTAAGAAACTAAAAGCCTAATTGTGTCTCACCATGTCTATTAAAATGTAAGTTGAGATGCAGAAGATAATTCCCAAGTTTTTCAAATGGCATTAAGATCATTTAGTCTAGTGATTCAGTATTTGAGCTTGAACCCATATTACTTTTAATAAATGTTAAAGCCATAACTCACAGAAAAACATACACAACCCACCTTCTGCACTTTGCCGTCCACGTCCAGGTATATGGTTTTGGGGGAGTATGATGAGGAACCTGAGCCCATGCTGTCCAACTGTGGAGGAAGAAGCTTTCCTCAAGATCTGATCCAAGAAACCACAGAGGGAATCACTGCAGATTAAAAGAGATAATATTAAGAAAATAGAATGGAGTAATATGTTAGATTAATAATTGTAATCCAGGATTGAACCTTTCTGGAGTTTTTGGAACAATACTGTATTGCTATAGTAGAGTTTTACAGTATCATCCATTTATCTGTCTGCTGTGTTATTCAAAAATACATGACAATACATGGGGTTTGTTTAATGCTTTATAAAACATATGCAAAAAATGCTATTAAATGAGCAGTATATATCTGCACACATTTCCAAATGTCTGTTATTAATACTGTAGAATACACATATAATCCCAATCTCATTGTTCCTAAGCTTGCCCAACTAAAGCACATACCACTATCTAAACAATATCAAATAAATATAATATACAGCTCTGCAAATATAAGAAACCATGTAAAAATGATGAGTTTCTTAGATTTTACCAAATTAAAAAACCTCTGGAATATAATCAAGAGGAAGATGGATGATCACAAGCCATCAAACCACCAAACTGAACTGCTTGAATCAATTTTCGCACCAGGAGTAAAGCAGCATAAAGTTATCCAAAAGCAGTGTGTAAGACTGGTGGAGGAGAACATGATGCCAAGATGCATGAAAAAAACTGTGATTAAAAACCACCAAGGGTTATTCCACCAAATATTGATTATTTATGATCTCTTAAAACTTAAATATGAATATGAACTTGCTTTCTTTTTGGCATTATTTGAGGTCTGAAAGCTCTGCGTCTTTTTTTTTTTTTGCTATTTCAGCCGTGTCAAATTTTTGTTATTTTCTGTAAATAAATGCTCTAAATTAGAATATTTTTATTTGTAATTTGGGAGAAATGTTGTCTGTAGTTTATAGAATAAAACAACAATGTTCATTTTACTCAAACATAAACCTATAAATAGCAAAATCAGATAAACTGATTCAGAAACTGAAATAGTCTCTTCATTTTATGATAATTTAGAACAGTTTCTAATAAAAGATCTGTCTTTACTCACCTGTGCTGTTGGATCTGTGCCGTTCTCTCGTGTCATGTGCAGTTTATCCACAGCTGAGCATGTGTAGTGTAATAGAGTGAGTGAGGGGGGAGACCTGGAGATATTGAAGGACTTTGAATGCAATTGTCACTGAGCGCCGGTTGCCAGGGAACTGTTACTAAGGACGATAACGTGGTCTGTCTCGTTGGTTGCCGTTACGTTTAATTTATTTAAATTGATATTGAAATGATATTTTAGTGCAGTCTGATGCACAGCAGTCAATCAATAAATGATCTATGTTTTATTATCAGTCCATTTATACCATATATATATATATATATACATAAATACTGTATATCATCGCTGTCCAATGAAAAACAAGAATCTCCATTTTTGTCTATTTTTATTTCACTACATAATTTGAACAGACAAAATGTCCCTTACACTGTGTCAAAATTTATTGATGAAAGGACCAATAGAAACTCTGTAAAATGCCCTAAAATAAACTCTCTTTACATTCACTTCCATTAAAAGTGAAGCAGATTTTTCTCTCTCCTAAAAAGAAATATTACACATCACCAGAATGATGAACAGAGCTGTGCAGAATTCTGAAATATACATGTATGAATATATACAGCCGACTGGATGCATGATTGGATGATAAAATTAATGGATGCAGAAGATATTTGGCACTTGCTTGTTAAGGAAATGTCTTTTATTTATTATTTATTTATTTTTTCCCTTTCTTCTTTCTTTTCATTTTTTACCCTTGTTTTAGATTTAATATTAGTTTATCACTAATTCTTGATGTATGGTGGTGCATTTGTCCTGTGCAAGTTATGAACATATATATGTTTTAAATGCCAAGTACTTTAAACAACTCAATAAACAAAGCTTTATAAAAAAAAAAATCTTAAAGTGTTAATAAGTGAACATTCTGCACTGTGCAAAAGATTTCAGCATCTGTGAACACAAAACAAACAAACAAAAAAAAAATATTTTATTATTAATTTGAACACACTGGCTGTCCCTTACACAGTGCCAAAATTTCTTGATGAACGGACCAATAGAAACTCTTCAAAATGACCTGAAATAAACTCTTATTACATTGACTTCCATTAAAAATAAAAAAAAAACAGATTTTTCTCTCTCCTAATAAGTTGCTGTTTAGAAG
Source organism: Astyanax mexicanus (assembly GCF_023375975.1). NCBI lineage: Eukaryota > Metazoa > Chordata > Actinopteri > Characiformes > Acestrorhamphidae > Astyanax > Astyanax mexicanus. The sequence continues at coordinate 2,458,406 of NC_064425.1, forward strand.
ATTTTTTGGAGTTTTTCATTGGACAGCGGCATGATACACTTTTCTAAGTTGAATAAGTTAAATAAATAAAATAAATAAGTTTTACAGAAAAGTTATTGACCTTATATATATATATATACACGTATATATATACGTGTATATATATATATATATATACATCCTGCAATTTGGAATACTTGTTTTCAGTAGTTAGAGCACAGTGTTATTGATCACAAGGTTTAGGGTTCAGAAATGCAAAAGTATAATAGCAGTAAAAATTTAAAATAAATAAAAAATCAAAAATAAATATTACACGTGACCAGAATGTAGACATGAACAGAACTGTAGGAAATTCTGAAATATACATGTATGAATATATACAGCCAAATGTTAAAAATAATTGTATTTTAAAGTGTTAATAAGTGAACAAACATACTGCACTGTGCAAAAGATTTCAGCATCTGTTAAAACAAAACAAAAAAAAACTATTTGTTTATTTGCTCATCACAACAATATGCTTAAAATGTTTAAAATAAATAAAAAATAATATTAATATTGAAGTAGTATAAGTAGTGATTTTTTTTCACTATGCATTTTAAAACATCTTTAAAGCTGACATAAAGGGATAAAATTTTATTTTATCTCATTTTCTCCAATGCCAATTACCCAACCCACTCATTAGGACTCCTCCTATCACTAGTGATGCCCCAACACACCAGGAGGGTGAAGACTAGCACACGCCTCCTCCTATACATGTGAAGTCAGACTCCGCCTCTCTCTTTTTGAACTGCTGCTGATGCTGTAGCATTGCCGAGTAGCATCACAGCGCTAACGCTCGGAGGAAAGCACAGCGACTTGGTTCTGATACATCAGCTCACAGATGCAGCCTTGTGCTGATCCACATCACCCTAGGAGTGATGAGGGGAAAGAAAAGAGCGCTATCTACTGTACTGTACCCACCCAGAGAGAGAGCAAGACCAACTGTGCTCTCTCGGGGCTCCAGCAGCTGATGGCAAGCTGCATTCCTGGGACTTGAACCAGCGATCTACTAAACATAGTATGTAATGACATCTTTTCATATCTTTTCAAGCCACTCCTGTACAGAAGGTCCTGATGATGACAACTTCTGCCTCTAAGCTTAATTTGTAATAAGCTTTCATAATACTAGTATGTGTCCAATCAGATGTAGGCTCATTACAATGAGCTAAGATTGTAGGATCCTCAAGAATACAGAGTCTGAGACAAAAGAAGAATATGATTTCTGCTGTTTCTAATATATGCTCATGAACACTTAACCAAAATTGTTGGAGTTTGGAACAAGACACCAGAGCTTTGACATCCCCAGCATTCTGATGATTCTTTAAAGCCAAGCCTATATAGTCTTATATAGGTCTTATGTTGTAAATATGTTGTTCACCGTATTAAAGATAATTCAAGAAATGCTTTTACATCCAGTCTGTCACATTAGAAACAATTATTCCTCCTGATTATAACTAAAATGCACAGTTATGAATATGAGCAGTGTATTTCCTTTCATTTTTCTATGCATCATTATGCATCATGCATGCACAATGCATAATAGTGCAGAGAAAACTGGCTTGTGCTCCATTTCTAAAATAGCTTCCAACCCGACCCTGAGCAACAGGTGTTCTCGTCAGATCTCTTAGAGCTGGAGAGACCTGAACAATTCACCAATCACTGCAGCCCAGGTTTCCCTGGAGCATATTTTGCAATCATCATAAATCAGAGCAAGAAGCCCCTCCAATACCCAAAGAACCCAAAGAACAAAGCCAATACTCTCTGCTTTGTGCCCTCTTGTGAACGGATGAAGCTGTTGGCACACATGGCCGGGTCATTAACAGCCCTTGTGAGGAAGATATTGGAGTGTCCGCAGCAGAGGCAAGAGTGAGCCTGCTCACAAGTCCTTCACTAATTAACCTCCTCCCTGAGGAACACACTCTCTCCACACACCTCCATTTACCAAGCCTGATACACTACTACTACTACTACTACTACTTACACGACACATGATGGGTACATGGGAAAATTGGCCTCTTGACGAAAATTATTTTTATAATTTACCGCATTTTTCGCACTATAAGCCGCACTTAAAATCCTTTATTTTCCCTAAAAATCGTCAGTGTGTCTTATAATCCTGTGCTCATTAAGTATGAATTCTATCAGTCAGGTATCAAGGAGAAGTAAAGACACTCTGAACACTGAAGTACAGAGTTATACAGGAGTTTCAGAAAAGTTTCTCCAGCAGCAAGACTGGAACAGCATTAGCATTAGCTCCTAACTGCATTAAAAGCTAGGTCTTTCGCCATTTAGAGGTGAGCATTATCAGCCTGTAGTCTGCTGCTAACCCCGGCTAGCACTGCTGGAGCAGCATTAGCATTTCCCACTAATCGCAGTAAGCGATAGGTCTCTCGCTGTTCAGAGGTGACTATTATCAGCCTGTAGCCTGCTGCTAACCCTGGCTAGCACTGTTGGAGCAGAATTAACATTAGCTCCTAACTGCACTAAAAGCTAGGTCTTTCTCTGTTTAGAGGTGAGTATTAGCAGCCTGTATCCTGCTGCTAACCCCGGCTAGCACTGTTGGAGCAGCATTAGCATTACCCCCTAACCGAGGTAAGTGATAGGTCTCTAGCCGTTCAGAGGTGAGTATTATTGAACTGTAGTCTGCATGTTTACTGCATTAAAACAAGCTACATGAGACGAACCACTAGCTAATAGCGCCCTGGCTTACTGGGACATTCAGGGTTCCTCAGTCTAGTGCTGTCAGTGCTAGCAGTTAGCTGCTAATGTCTTAGCAGAAATCTGTAAATCTAAGATTACTGTAAATAAAAGAAAGTGCTTTACTTACCCAAATAAACAGTTTTCAGGAGAGAAATCTGTGTAGATTAACATGCCATCTCAGAATGGCATAAACACTGAGTTTGGGATATTTTGCAGTGTTCCCATACTATAAAAAACTCTTGATACAGCAAGTGCACCGAGCAGCAGACACAAAATGAATAGAAGGACAACGCTTACGCAATCCAACAGATTAGTCAGTCACACCTCGGGTAATCAAGGATGCGAGTGGCTGCAATTAATGGAGGGACAAAGGTGAGGCGTCCAGTCACATTTCAATAACAATAAAGTGTTCAGCTGGAGATCTGAGAGAACAATATTATGCTGATAATGAGACGGGGGGGCTTTATGGGGACTGGACCAACATGACGGCGTGTCTGGCTGAGATGAGGCCAGGAATATGGAAGACTCTTCTCATGAGCTCCTTTTATCTTCTCCTCTCTCTGCTCAGTGTCCCCAGTGTTTAATCTTCGTGGAGGTTGAAAGCCTTGTCTGAAAATATCCCCTTTTGTTTCTGGATGTTCGGTAACTCGTCAATGGGTACAGCTTTCTGCTCCTGAGCTCTGTGATCTCAATCACAAAGAAAAGGATGATGCTCCATTAGGTTGATCCAGCCAGTTAGGGTCAAACTCTACGTCTGAGTAGGATGAGTCTATGGGTTATACAAAATATTGTGGCATGGAAGAGGAAGGAGGACTTGTGAGACTCATTGCAAGAACTCAACAGCTCTTTATTAACAGGCTTGCCACTCACTTATAGCCTTTAACAAGGATAGGAGGGCGAAACTCAACTGCTCACACAGCATAAACAGCCCTAAGGTCACTAAACCAACTAGGAATCTACCGGATGGTAGATTCAGAGTGGTGCCCACCACTCTGCATAACCCCACCTAAAAGGGAGGCCCCACACCTGACATCCACTCACACACAGGCACACAGAGGCGGGCATACAGAGATAGGCACACAGCAGCCACACACACACACAGATGCCACAATATGTTCATAAAGTTCTGTACACAAAATTTCTCAAATCAGATTTTTTGCTCAAGGTGGCTCAAATCAGATTTTAGTCACTTTCATATGTGCTCCTAAATCGAATACGTATCCGAACCATAGACATGCGACATGAACGATCAAACCATGCAGAATTCATGCATCTTTTAGCTTTTACGCATTAGCATTAGCGCTACGTGCTTCTCTCTCGTCCCCACACTGCATCTCTTGGTGCAGCTGTGCAGCTATAGCTGCAAAAAACAGCAAAAGCAAACCACCTGTCCTTATTTCACCTCCTGGACCTGAGCATGAACTTCAGAACAGCTGTTTACACTCCACTCCAGCAAAAGATGCTCCACATATGAGCTGCTAACTCATCCATTTCCCTTTATAAAGCTACGAGTCTCTCCTCTCTCTAATATGAGGGTTTTTTATACAGGTATCAATGTGCAGCATGTGAGACGGTGTTTCAGGAACAGATTCGTTCACATTACACACAGATACAGATCACTTACATTTACAGTGAATGTGAACCGACAAGATAGACAAATCCAATCTGAGCAAAAAATCGGATTTAAGCAACGTGGCTTGTAATGTGAACTAACCAGCTCTATTTTTTGCCAGTTTCAGTGCCTTTCAGATTGAGCCATTTAAGGGATCTGTCACTTTTAAAAAATAGCAAATAAGCTGCTGCTTAAACACTTACTTAAACTACCACACATTAGTTTTAGCTTGCGCTAAATGGCAAAACACAAACAAGCTAGTTCATACTTAGGTAAAATTCAAGCAAAAAACTAATGATTTAAAAGTATAAAGTACTTACATCTGCTGACTTGCTATGGACAGTAGGCACAGATCCCTCCTTCAAACGAAGTCTGCTGGCTAATCCTGCTGATGTTTTACTTATTTTGACTTTACAATATTGGATCCATCTAAACGGCTCAAAAAGCATACGATTCCATATGACACCAAACTGTTTTAGCTGATTCACAGACAATGAATACATAGATTTTTTGGTGCTTGGAGTGTTCTTTGGGCAGTCGAGACCCATTTGGAAATACAAAAGCACACAAAAATTTGAGTACTTAGTTAATATGTCCCCTTTAACTGCAATATTGAATCAAAGTTGAACTAAACAGGTCCAAAAATATTACATTTATTATTGCTGTTATTATGAGTCAATTTGAAGCTATTTTTAAAGACCTTTAGAACCTTTTTTTAGAAATGTCACGAGTGGACCGGGGCTCATCAACAGATCCCATACCTGATGTGACTTAATCTGGCTGTATATTTATGGCAGAACACCCCGACACAGTTTGATTAGAGTAGCTCCTCTGACCTGTTTCCACGAGCACTGATTAGAGCCATTCTGCATAATCACCACTCTAAAACAGCACTTAGAGCCTTGAAAAAGCACCCAGGGGGCTTAACTGCCCTTCAGTATGAAGAGGTCCATTGCAGTTTTTAACCCCTTAAGTGAATTAGTCTCATAACGGCAATATTTAGATTCAGCTGTGAATGAAAAGAGCTAGACAGAAATGCTAATTTAAAGACTCCGGTTCTAAAGGTTCCTCATGTAAGCCCTCATAGACTAGAATTTGTTAAAGAGTCAGGTCTTATAGTTAGTGTGTTGGACGTACAAGCCTTATGGCCTCCTGTAGCTCTCCTATTGGTTGTGAAATTAATATTGGGTGTAGTAAACATGCTAAAAAATACTTATCTTTGTTGAATAACTCACCTCCGCTCTCCTGCAGCTTTCAGAGATCCAGTAATTTTGTGCTTTTTGCCCAGCACTCTGTACAATGAGCACTTCGGTGCATATTTTGCCCCGATAAAACGTTTTATTCCACCGTTATCCAGCTCAAAGTAGCTCCAAACCTCCTTGCTAGAATCTGGAGAGCTCTGACATTTAAAACGAGGCATTAATAACTTAAAAAGTGCAGAAAAAGCTTATTAAAAACACTGTTTACATCCTATAATGCTTGCGTATCACAGGGTGCCGCCATCACTGTTCTAATCACAAGCATAGACATACATACATAGACTCCGCATAGCCTGCAGCCTGGTGTAGCAGTGCGTTTGGTTTGTTACAAACAACAGAGATGTACTAATGATACAGGATACTGTCACACATTACAAATACCTGCTTTCATACTGAAATACTTTGTTTTATGCTCTTTAACAAGGACAGACATATGGTATGACATATTAATATATATATTGGACAATGAAACTGAAACACTTGTCATCATTTTAGTGTGGGATTTTAGGTTTCATGTCTAAATTGGAGCAGCCTGGTGTTCAATCTTCATTAATTGCACATTGCACCAGTAAGAGCAGAATGTGAAGGTTCAATTAGCAGGGTAAGAGCACAGTTCTGCTCTAAATATTACAATGCACACAACATTATGGGAGACATACCAGAGTTCAAAAGAGGACAAATTGTTGGTGCACGTCTTGCTGGAGCATCTGTGACCAAGACAGCAAGTCTTTGTGATGCATCAAGAGCCACGGTATCCAGGGTAATATCAGCATACCACCAAGAAGGACCAACCACATCCAACAGGATTAACTGTGGACGCTGTAAGAGGAAGCTGTCTGAAAGGGATGTTCGGGTGATAACCCGGATTGTATCCAAAAAACATAAAACCACGGCTGATCAAATCACGCAGAATTCAATGTGCACCTCAACTCTCCTGTTTCCACCAGAACTGTCCGTCACCACAATCAATTACTGTGCTCTAAAACCAGGTGTTTCAGTTTGTCTGCGACAGTAAACTCACTTAAAAAAGCAATTTTCTAGTGCTGTTTAAAATCTCAATAGTATGTTTTATTCCCTATATAAACAATCACTATCAAACACAACCATAATGCATCTCAATATGTAGTGTACATAATTCCCATTGTTATACCATAATTCAATTCATGTGTCAGGTGTCCTCAGAGTATCACAAACAATGATTGCTTGTTTTCTGGTCGTTCACAAGTCAAGTCACTATAGAGCACATGTATTATAGTGAATTGTGAATGAATTAATGACTAAGCCATTCTGAACACTGATTGGATGTTTTACCTGGGAATTTAAGAGTCGAAAAATTATTTTTTAAGTCATTTTTAGTTAGTAGTCAGTAATCGATTAACAAGTGCCCTTGTTTCAGTGTAGATTAAGAAATTAAGAAATTAAAATGCTACAGGTATCATACTGTATAATAGAGCTCTCAGTAACAATGAAAATACAATATAATAGTAAAAGCAATACTGACCTCTAGTGATCATGAGAAGCAAATGGCTAGATATTATTTCATGTATTACCTGAAGAGAGGATTTTAATCCCAAGTACTAGGTGTTTCTTCTGCTACAGCTACAGTTATATTTCTTGTTGTTTATCTGCTGATTTGTGTCAGGAGACACATGCAGTGTATAATGACTTAGAGGACAAATACACTACATTTTTATTGTATATACAGATGTACAATATTAAGAGATCACTTCAGTTTCTGAATCAGTTTATCTGATTTTGCTATTTATAGGTTTATGTTTGAGTAAAATGAACATTGTTGTTTTATTCTATAAACTACAGACAACATTTCTCCCAAATTCCAATTAAAAATATTGTTATTTAGAGCATCTATGTGCAGAAAATGAGAAACGGCTGAAATAACAAAAATCATGAAGAGCTTTCAGACCTCAAATAATGCAAAGAAAACAACATGTTCATAACCCTGTTTTTTATACATCTTGGCATCATGTTCTCCTCCTCCACCAGTCTTACACACTGCTTTTGGATAACTTTATGCTGCTTTACTCCTGGTGCAAAAATTCAAGCAGTTCAGTTTGGTGGTTTGATGGTTTGTGATCATCCATCTTCCTCTTGATTATATTCCAGAGGTTTTTAATTAGGTAAAATCAAAGAAACTCATCATTTTTAAGTGCTCCTCTTTTTTTCCCAGAGCTGTATATGACCTAAAATGTTGGCATGGATTAATGATTATGTGGATTTAATCTGACTTTTAACTCCTCCCTATTCCTTTTCAGTGTTTAATTGTTTGGTGTATAGTGGGGAAGGTGGGCACAAGTGCAGAATTTTTAATTATTTATCTATTTATATATTTGTATTGTTATTTATTTGGATTATTGGATTAAATTGCTGATTTGTGCACTGTGTTTAGGTGTTGCCCAAGGTGGTGTTTAAACTCCCAACCACATAGCACAGCCCAAACAAAGCAAGTGGTACCAAACAAACTTAAAAAATGTAGGAAACACTTTGAAATAGTTTCTACTTTTTTGTGGCTTCGTCTGAGATCTTTTTATTTCTTTATTCATTTTCTCTCTTCTTGTTACCCTCTGTTACCGGCCACCCCTCTACAAAGGTGTGAAAAGTTACTGTTGCTTGACTGGGGTTTTTATGCTGTGTCTCACAGCTGAGCCTGATTAGTGCTAATTACCGCTGGGGATTCTGGGACTTGGAGTTTTTTCGCCTAGATCTACCAGCTTTCCTACTGCAGCTTCCAGCCCCCTGCTGGTGGTTGGCAGTATAGGCCACCTTCTTACATTATTTCCCTTTAAATACATATACAAATTTTGTCTTATCTGATTGGCTGCTCCACATTGTGTCTCCAAAAGTTGTGCCTCTATGTTCTCTGAAATCCTGACTACCTTTTTTTACTTGCATGTGTTTATCCTACACACTTTGTTCCCCCACATCAATATTTAGGGTTCAAGCACCGAAGGTGCGTAGAACCCTATTGTTTTTGCTAAGATTTTTCTTCTTCTTCTTCTTCTTCTTATTATTATTATTACTATTCTTTTTCTCCTGTAAAAACAGTTGTGCAGCCTAAACCGTAAGTCATAGAGAAATGAAACTTGGTAGGTAGATGTAGGATCAGTGCATCTCGGTGGACAACAAAAATGGCACCGATTGGTCAAGTGGTGGCGCTATAAACAAGGAAATTCATTTTTCACAATTTTCTCAATAACTCAAAAACCATAAGACCTACATTCAAAATTCTTTTTTTGATGGATTCCTTGGGTCAATACCAACAACTTTCCAATTTGGACCATGCACTTCCGTGCATATAGATTTTGTGCTAATTTGCATAATATGCAAAACCTACTTTTGCAAACTAGTCCTAGGAATTTTGACCAATCCTGGCATGTTTGGTATCAAAACACTCGTGAGAGCATGCGCTTCAATATTCATTAAGAAAAAGTTGAAATATGTAAACAATATGGCCGCCATATGCAAATTAGTCCTTCCGGATATATGCCCCATTCACTTCAAGAGGTAAATTTGGAGCACTGTTTCTCAGCAACCGTGCAACCTAGCAAGCTGAAACTTTGCATGCAAAATCTTTCATACAGCCTCTAAAGGATGTTCAAAGGGCAACTTAATCAATCAACATGGCTGAACACCATCAGCCAATCAGCATTCAGCAGACATTTTGGCAGGCTGAATGTTGCCCAATCTGGATGATATTTGGCAGTTATGTTCAGGTGGAGACACTGTAGTGACCTGCAAAGTGCTGAAACAATCCGCCCACTGGGGGGCGCTGTTCCAAAAAAACGAGTATATGTCAATCATGCTGTACTATTTTGACATCTAATTGTTTTTGCCATATTTAGTACAGTGGCTCTGACAAATTTCTCAATACAACTATGTTTAAAAAGTGCTTTGTTCATTCATAATTGCTAATTGTTTGAAAATAGCTATATTGAAACTACTCTCTGGATATTTGGCCTATCACCTCCATTTCAGTCTTGCTGCACACTGTAGAGTCTCTAGGTAAATGTTCATTACAAACATTTGTGAAAATTTCACATACAATACTCTCCAGGCATCAAGCAATCTGTGCGTCCTTGGAATTTCTAACCTAAATTGCTGTAACTCTGCAGTATTTGCTGTAATCTCACAATGTTAAAGACCTCTGTACAATATCACTCTGATGAAGCGCCATTTAATACAGAACTAGATTAAGAATAACTTGACATTACATGTCATATCAGAACATTCACTCCTTTGTGCCTCTTCTCAACATTAATAACAGGTGAAAGACTTTTGATCATTTTAAATGTGACAGAATGTCTCCAATTGTGTTAGACCTTCTTACACATCACCATCCTATGCTCTAGTAGGCACCATTGTGCTAGTTGGTGCTTGATGAAGCGCCATTTAATTCAGAACTAGATTTATAATAACTTCGTAATTACATGTCACATCAGAACATTCACTCCTTTGTGTTAATTTAAACTTGTTTGGTCAAACATTTCAGCTTGTTCTGCAAAGGTTCAAAGGTCAATCTGAATACCACTTTGTGAACATTCTGGTTGAAGCCACCTGATCAATACCAATAACATGTAGACACCTTTTGACTAGTTCTAACTCACTTAATGAATATCCTACAAAGTTCACTAGATTTACATGTGAATTTAAGCACTGATCATGTTGAAAGGCCTCTGCTCAACATTAATAACAGGTGAAAAACTTGATAATTTCTAAATGTGACAGGGCATCTCCAATCATATTAGACCTTCTTACACATCACCATTCAATGCTCCAGTAGGCACCATTGTGCAAGTTGGTGCTTGAACCCGATGATTGCCGCTTGCGGCTATATTTTATATTTATAATTTTTATATTTATGAATTTTATATTTAAAATTGTATTGTATTGCTGTAACTTTTGGGAAAAAGAGTAACATAATTTCAATTTCAATAAAACTGCTTGACTTGACTTAAAAAACAAAAAACTGTTTTGCATCCTAATATCAAAACTATACCATCTTAAAATTGCATTTTTTTTTTACAAACAACATAATGTAATAGTTCAGTGTTTTAATAAAATATAATCCTACAGCATCTGATGTCCCATATATCAGTTACATTCAACAAATGATGATGATAATAATGATTTAATCATTTATTTCAATTTTATTGCTCATATTCTATCTTCACAAATTACATCCAGAACATTTTACTGGGATTTTAAGGCCTCTGGGTGACTGTGGATAAAACAGGAAAAGGTCATAGTAATATAGACACATATTACAACATATTTACAATCAATCTAAGTACAAATCTTCATATCTTTATAGTAAAATGACATTGTGTAAAATGGTGTATGGTTAAATCTATATTATAAAACAGCCTTTTTTTGTACACCAGTGTTAAAAATATGATCTAGACAAAAAAAAAAAAAACAACTAAAAACACACACAAAAAAACTATGAAACCAGTTTTTAAACACATATAAACACTTCATCCATATACAAAACATGAAAATACTGAAGTTACTGGTGGAGCCGCTTCACACCTCATACAGTAACTGCAATACAGAACACAGACAGAATAATGGATACTATATAAAATAATGTTTTTTGATCGTGTACTTATTTAATGTAATTTTTTTTTTACTATAAAAAAAGGAGCCAAGCTTCAGGAAGGTCTACACCGGGGTGTCCAAACTACGGCCCGCGGGCCATTTGCGTCCCGTTTCCTTTTTTGGAGCGGCCCGCGAGGTATTTTAGAAATAGAATGAAAGTTGGCCCGCTGTTAAGCAGGTTTTTATAATGTGAGATTCAAAGTTTGAACGCTAGGTGTCAGAAACGGGCCAAAGAGTCTAAAAGCGGAGAGAGTGCGCATTTCTAGCGCAGAAAAACGGACCAAAGAGTCTAAAAGCGGAGAGAGTGTGCATTTCTAGCGCAGAAAAACGGAGCAAAGAGTCTAAAAGCGGAGAGGGTGCGCATTTCTAGCGCAGAAAAACGGGCCAAAGAGTCTAAAAGCGGAGAGAGTGCGCATTTCTAGCGCAGAAAAACGGGCCAAAGAGTCTAAAAGCGGAGAGAGTGCGCATTTCTAGCGCAGAAAAACGGGCCAAAGAGTCTAAAAGCAGAGAGAGTGCGCATTTCTAGCACAGAAAAACGGGCCAAAGAGTCTAAAAGCGGAGAGAGTGCGCATTTCTAGCGCAGAAAAACGGGCCAAAGAGTCTAAAAGCAGAGAGAGTGCGCATTTCTAGCACAGAAAAACGGGCCAAAGAGTCTAAAAGCGGAGAGGGTGTGCATTTCTAGCACAGAAAAACGGGCCAAAGAGTCTAAAAGCGGAGAGAGTGCGCATTTCTAGCGCAGAAAAACGGAGCAAAAGAGTCTAAAAGTTGACCGTAATTAAGAAGTTTAATATTAAGAGACATCATTAAATAAAACATCAATCTGAAAAATCTTAGTTTACACAACACTGTCAAATATAAAGATAGTAAGTGAAGTAAAATGGTGTGTAAATGAAAGTAATCAGGAAAATGTATTATTTAAAGTGGTATATTTCATTATTTGTTTTATTATAGAGTCTGTGGCCCATGAGTTCAAATATATTTCTCCTTCTGGCCCCCAACAAAAAAAGTTTGGGCACCCCTGGTCTAAACTTTCACGCTGAACAGCTGAAGATATGTATTTTTTGATATTCTTAAAAGAAGAATCCAGATAGAGAAGTATAAATGTTGAATCACCTGACAATAGTACCATTTTTCACCCAGGAGGATTTGTTTCCGGGAGAATTTGGGTTCTAAGTGGCATTATATCACCTCTGTAAAGCTAGCCCTAGTGAAAAAGTTGTATATTTTAATATAATAATAATAATATGTACTTGAATTATATGCAAATAATGTAAGTATACTTTTTCTCAATATATTTACATTTTAACTTACTTAATCTGTATTTCAGTATACTTTTTAAAAAGTATACTTTATTGTGGTGCTTTTTATGATAAAATTAGAATTTTGCTAAATGTGTCCCAGGAGTCGATATTTCTGCAATAAAACCGTACTTCGGTGAAATTTGCTAGCAAAATAGACAAATTAAACTGTGCTGATGAACCTTTTATGTGTTTAAAACTTTTCTTCAGTTGTGTATAATAAAATAAAATAACTTAAGCAGCTAATGCTTGTAATTATTAAATATCTTGTTTTTGTTTTTACCATTTTATATATGTTACTTCTAAAAAAAATATGTGATGGTTCATGTATACTTTAATCAGACTTTTAATATGTTTTTATTGTTTATTTAGACACAGCTCACACAAATATAATCAAACTGTATTGAATAGTGGCAAAAATAAGATGCGACTAGTATACTCAGTATTGATTTAGTGCAAATTTATACAATTTTAATTACAAACAAATAGTAATAAAGAACAAATTAGTGATTATAAAATTGCATGACTCAAGTACAGTCCTAATTCAGCATAATTTAAGTATACTTTTTTTTCCACAAGGATATATATGCAGTTTTTAAACTTCAGATCACATCACTGATTTTTTTTGCAAGCCACATCAATTTACCAAATTAAAAACCTAAGGCATAAGGCATAAAGTTATCCAAAAGCAGTGTGTAAGACTGGTGGAGGAGAACATGATGCCAAGATGCATGAAAAAAAATGTGATTAAAACCAGGGTTATTCCACCAAATATTGATTTCTAAACTCTTAAAACTTTATGAATTTGAACTTGTTTTCTTTGTATTATTTGAGGTCTGAAAGCTCTGCATCTTTTTTTTATTATTTCAGTCATTTCTCATTTTCTGCAAATAAATGATCTAAATGAGAATATTTTTATTTGGAATTTGGGAGAAATGTTGTCTGTAGTTTATAGAATAAAACAACAAATGTTCAGAGCTGTGTTTGTTGGGTATTTCCATTATTTTGTCTGTGATCTGTAATGCTGTTTTGACCTGCCTGTCTGTCTCTCTCTCCTCTTGCTGATTATATACGACTATGAGTGGCCATCTCCTGTGTGATGGGCAGTTCTTCTGTAGTGTGTGAAGGGGTGGGGCTGGCAGCAGGTGGGCGGGGCTTCCGTGGTAGGCTGGCCAGGTGTGTTGGAGAGGATGCTGGAGGTGTGGGGGTGGGAGAGTGAGGTGTGGTGGGGGGGGAGGGGACAGGGGTGCTGGGGTATCTTCTTCCTGAGTGGATGTAGGCCTCGGGAGCGTGGGCAGGAAGTGGAAAGGTGCTGGGGTAGTACGATTGGCTGAGGGTTGTGTTTAAAGGGTGGATGTAGCTACATGGAGCTTCATCATCTCCTTCTGGAAACTCCTGCAGAAAGTAAAGTAAAGATACAATCAATAAAATAAACAAATATCAATCAATCTATCTATCTATCTATCTATTTATCTATCTATCTATCTATCTATCTATCTATCTATCTATCTATCTATCTATCTATCTATCTATCGATCAATCAACCAACCTTTATTTTGACTTGGATGTACATTGAGGGCAACCCTCATTTTTAATGTAGCCGAGCATTTACGAACACAAGGATTCACATGACAAAGAAAACAATAGCTAAATTTAATTATTTTAAAATAACAGTGAAAAAATAAACAAATAAAATAGATAAAAAATAAAAATAGAATTAGAATAAAATAATAGAAATAATGATTATAATAAAGCTTGGTTTAATTGATAAAAAATTAAGATCAAAAGAAAATAAGATTAATACAACAAAAATTAGTTAAAATTAGCTTTTTAAATGAACTTTTACATAATACAATCAAAATATAAATAAATAAATGAACTAAAAAAATACAAATAAATAAAAGCAATAATAATAATAATAAAAAACAGTAATAATAATAAAAGAAAATCAAAATAAGTTAAAAAGCAATAATACAAAACTATAAAAAGAAATAATAATAAATAAATAATAATAATAATAATAATAATAAATTAAGAAACAAATAAAAAGGAAATTATAAACTAAAAGAATAACTAAAAGAATAAAAAAAAGAATAAATAAGATTAAGTAAAACAGGTACGAGCTGTCTGAAGGTGGTTAAATATTAAATGTTTAAAATGATTTGGTGACTCCAGTGAGCTTTAGTGAGTTTTAGAGTGTCCTGTAGTGAATTCTAGCTCACTGGTGCTGTTCTGTAGCTAAAAGCAGATTTTCCCAATATAAAGTAAAAACACTCATGCTATATCATAAACTTTACTCTTTAACTTACCGTCTCTTTCAGAACATACAAACCACCAGGTTTTCTGCGAGTATGATAATTTCTTCCCGGCACAATGTCAACTGCAACTGCAAAGTATTAATATGCATAGAGATCAATGTTATACAGCATATTCTGCTGAATCTGTGCCATTTCTGTCCCCAGGAAATTACATGTATAAATGTTCATACAAAATAACTTTAAAATACATTTTATTATTAAGCATAGTGTTTTGTACACTGACCTAATCGCAAAATTAGAACACGAAAAAAACAGCATGTTACGTGTTACGTAACTATAAACTTTACCATGAAATATAAATATTAAAATCCTTCAGAGATGTATTTTTTGACTCCAAATCCCATGTATGCTTTAAAAATATTTTTTCATAATAAATCCATAATATTTAAGTTAAAATACACATTTTAGTTAGTTGTGTCCCTGGGTTTCACTCAGTCCTGTTACTGTAACACATTACCCTGATCATCTGAACCATCTGAAATATTCTACAACAGGAAGTCACATCTACAACAGGAAGTGACCTCTGCAGTTTTTTTTTTCTGAAGATCATGGGAAGACCAACATTAAGTTCCCTCATTAGTTTTTTTCTGTATATTTGATCTTATTGTATCGATGACTGAGGAGGAGCTCAATATCAACACTCAGTCCTGTTACCTACATTAATTCTTACATCTTATTGGTTTATTTTTATAATACAATTTTTGGGAAAATCAATAGAATTTGCTCAGTGTCCTCATGCTATTAGCATAGCCGCTGTTTAGCTATTTCTATGCTACAAACTCATTCCAGTTACTTTCAGTCCAGTTACTTAAAACGTAAAGAGTAACAGCAGTGAGTTCCAGTAACAGAAGTGAGTTATAGTGTGAATATTAGTTAGTGTAAACCACTTTTTAAAATTTTGTTAGATTGATTATTTATCCATTTGTTTAATAAATTGCACGACAGTAAATTTGATCAATTTCAGCTCTGTGTCTTCTTGAAAAAATAAAAATATAACTTGGCATATTTTAGACAAAAAAAAACATTGAATATGCATATATAGAAATAGTTTTATAAAATTGATAATTATATAATACAATAATTAAATGTTCATTGTTCTTTTAAAGCATGTTATATATAATCATATTATTATTACAACAGTGGCATGAAATAGTCTTTAAAAAACAAAAGTATTGTCCTTTGTAATTATTTTTGTGACAATATATCACTGAAAAAAAAAATAGTTATCATGACAGGCCTGGTCCATGTACATACACAAATAACATAGTGTCCAATAAATTAATTTTATACATTTTCTGAATGATGTAGAAAGTGATTACCTTCATGATTGCCATCGACCTCCTCTTCATTTAGTCTGGCAGCCTGTTGCCTTTTTCTACAGAATCAGATAAAGAGATTAACTTGCCTTTAATGGAGAAACAGAACAGATTAAACTCATATCATTTTGATGCAGCACTAGGGTGGGCAATATTATATCGTATACAATATATTGTGACACAGAAATATCATGATATTAAAAATCCATATTGTGATAATAGGGATGGTTTGTCTTAAAAGTAGTCTATTATTTACTGTGAAGCTTTAGGTGTATTTATTGTATAATTGTTTTAGTTTGCAGTTTATATGCATGCACTAAATATTCTGCAATATTATTTGCTGCATTATATTATTTTATGCTATATTATTTATTTTGCCACATTATGATTATACTGTTATACTCTTATACTATATTCCTGAAATGAATTAATTATTTCTCTGTTTTCCTATATCGCCAAGTATATCGTTATCGCAAAAATACCCTGAAATATCGTGATATTATTTTAGAGCCATATCGCCCACCCCTATGCAGCACTACATTAAAACATTAAAAAACTATTTACTTAAATGTGGATATGCTTTTTTTGTTGGTATGGACAATTCCAGCCAAATGATGCCAGTCTAGATATTAAAACAATTCCAACTATTCCAGATTGTTCAGCCGAGTGCATTTTTTTTTTTTTTTGCTTGTATACAGCTTTTTGATTGGACACAGTTTTCAAAAAATCCAATTATTTTTTCCATAAATTATGAATGAGGGAAAAATAATTACATTATCTACTGTACTTCTGCTAGACTGACACACAAGGTTTTAAATATACTATGTTTATTAAATTTAGTTTTAACCCACATTTACTTTACTTGTTAAGGTAGTATGCTTTAAAATGTTAGCATGCAAAATATCAATATGCCTCATACAGGGTTCATACACATTTTAACCAATAAATTTCCATACATTTTCATGACCATACGATTTTTAAAAATCAGTGCAGACATGGACAACAAAACCTAAAAATCAACTAAAACACTCTTTAATAATAAAAAGTGTGTCAGATCCTGAGAGCTCCATTGTGTAGGCTTATGTATTTATCAGCTTAAAATAGATTTTCTCCATCGATAAACGGAAACAGATTTCCATGACTTTTCCAAAACTTATCCAGGCCTAGAAAATGCTATTTTCAAATTCCCTAATTTTCCAGGTTTTTCATGACCGTGTGAACCCTGCTCATACTATGCCAATAATACGCGTTCACTATGCATTCACTATGGCATTTTTTCAATAAGCTTCTGCAAAGTCACAAGATGTATTATTTATTATTCAATCCAGTGTTGCTGGATTAATTTTTCACCAAGATCTTGCAGCAGCATTGATGATGGTAGAGTCTGACCACTGCACAAAGCAGCTCTTCTCCATCCAGCACATCCCAAAGATTCTCAATGAGGTTAAGATCTGGACTCTGTGGTGAACTCTCTCAATCCATGTGTGAAAATGATGATCTCATTCTCCCTGAACCCTGAACTCTTTCACAATTCCAGCCCCATCAATCCTGATACTGTCATCTTGGAATATGGCCGTTTTCATCAGGGAAGAAAAAATAAATCCATTGATGGAATAACCTGGTCTATATTCAGTATATTCAGGTAGTCAGCTGACCTCATTCTTTCAGCACATACTGCTGCTGAACCTAAACCTGCAGACCAACTGCTGCATCAACGAACCCCACATCATTTACTTACTTAAATCTTAAATCCAGGTGGAGACTTTTATTTTTGGCCATAAAACATCACCAAACATTCAAAAACTTCAACCTGGTTGCAACCACAGTAAAATGACCCAGACAATTCAACTGCTGTTCTTCTAAAGAGGCAACAAAAAGTAAAAGAAGAGAATAGAGGTTACTTTTTGGAGGGCTTCCAGCAGGCACACACCGTCACCAGGGTTATCAGCAAGAAAATGCCACCGGTGGAAAGGATGATATACAGAGAACTCCGTCCTGCAGAAACAAGGAGAGAAAAGCAGGAGGTCTGTTGTCATGGAGTTATTCTCATGCTCGGCAAACATGTGCCACTTTACACACATACACACACAGACATATACATATATATGTACAGCTCTGGAAAAAAAAATAAGAAAGCACTTAAAAATGATGAGTTTCTTTGATTTTACCAAATTGAAAACCTCTGGAATATAATCAAGAGGAAGATAGATGATCACAAACCATCAAACCACCAAACTGAACTGCTTGAATTTTTACACCAGGAGTAAAGCAGCATAAAGTTATCCAAAAGCAGTGTGTAAGACTGGTGGAGGAGAACATGATGCCAAGATGCATTAAAAAACTGTGATTAAAAACCAGAGTAATTCCACCAAATATTGATTTCTGAACTCTTAAAACTTTATGAATATAAACTTCGATCTGAAAGCTCTGCATCTTTTTTTGTTATTTCAGCCATTTCTTATTTTCTGCAAATAAATGCTCTAAATGACAACATTTTTATTTGGAATCTGGGAGAAATGTTGTCTGTAGTTTATAGAATAAAACAACAATGTTTATTTTACTCAAATATATACGTATAAATAGCAAAATCAGAGAAACTGATTCAGAGAAACTGAGAGCTCTATATCTCTCAGTGCTGGTGAAAAATCATATCACCTCTACTGAACAGGTTACAATGCACTCTGAAGAGCCGGGCCACAGTATGGAGGAGGACTACATCAAGTAGGACCCAATTGTCTGCTTTGGTTGCCAGGTTTCTTGGGGGCTGTAATGAATGGGGCACCTGGGGGCTTTATAAAGGGCAAAGTGAGCAGACTGAATGCTGAACCCCACAGGATTTAGTGCTGGTTCTGGACTGTGGGGTCTTTACGCATCAGCATTAACCATATAAGGTTAGAAAGGGCAGAACTTATTCTTTCTAAAGCATCTGCAAGAATCCATTGGGAAACACCCAAAAAATACAATTTCCTTCAAAGTTCATTGTTTCATACTTCCATTATTACTCTATGCATTTGCTCAAAACACATAATCAGTTGCATTAACATTCACTCCCAGGTTTCTGAATAAATTGCATGACATCATCATCGCCACTGATTCCTTAAAGTGTTGAAAAAGAGACTTTTCACACATACAGTATTTAGATGAAGTTTTAAACCACATAATATCAGTAAATGACCCAAAATTGTGTCCACATAAAAAGTGTGAAACTACCTGCTTTTCTCAAACTAAAGCTAAGTATGATGTGCGCACTACTTTATATAGTTTTTATTAAATTTTACTTGCACATTTTAATTTTTTTTACTTATTTAGACATAAAAAGTGTACATTTTTGTACATGGTTTCATTGTGTGTCCTAAATAAAAAAGTTTTTCTCATCATTTTGTGGAATAACTCTTTATTATAACAGTTGTTGTTAATATAAGCAGATGAAAATAAATAGCTAGTATAGTAAATGAGTTTTGATATTAGTTGAAATATTATTGGCCATATTGGACATGATCAAAATACTGAAAGGTATAGGCTGCTCTGAGTGTCAGGTTTTTAGTATCTACATGTATCCTAGAGGTGTGATTATCAAGAAAAAACAAATAAAAAAGGTATCTTCGGTGTGAATATATTTAAAGTCAATGTTTATTTATTGAAATAAGTTTTTAAAAAAAGAAACAGGCGCTTGGTAAATCTTTACCAAAACATGATCAGTTCCAGTAAAATATAACAATTCTGCTTCCTTTTACATTTTAAAAGATTATATTTTTGAGCAGCCGTATGTCTTCTGGAGTAAAAGAGATCAGGGCATGTGTCTGTCTGATATAATTACTGTGTTATAAGACCTGAAAAAGAGGAACTGACAAAAACAGAGAAAAAATACACAAAAACACCAAAAAAATACACCAAAACAAGGATTAAACTCTGAGTAATCCAATTTTCAGTCTGATTTCATGTTTTTTCAGTTTTTTTTGCACACTAGTAGAAACATCTCAGCCACTTTGCTTTTATTGAAGTTACCAATTAACAACTTATCAATAAGCTAATATTACAACTCAGGTACTGGGAAACATGGAGTTAAGCTATAGATGCCACAATTTGTCAAATAAGACTTTGTTATACAATTGCTTTAACCTTCTAGGACCTGGCATGATAAATTGTACTTTAAGTGAACGACTGTAACAGTTGTTTTTAACACACTTTACTTAAAATGTACAAAAGTATATGTGAAAATATGTATTTTTTAAAGTATACTGAATTACATTCAAATGAAAGTGTACTTCATAGTAGTGTATTTATTTAAAATACACTTTAATGTACTTTTTTAAATGTATGGTTAAAGTTTACTTTCAAACATTTGATGAAAGAGTACCGCTTTAAAATAATGCCACCCTTATAAATGGTTTATAAATGGTTTATAATTTAGATTATTAAGTATTGTTAATTAGGTTGTAAATGCCTTAAAACCACTGATAAGCAGTTACAACACATTCATTGAAAAGGCAACAGTGATCTGTTCTTTGTTTAGTCATTCACTTTATAGTAAATAATTAAATATACTAACAAATATATTAATAAGACATTTTTTTCATCTGTGTTGTCATTTATTTATTTATTTATTAACTTCTTATTAATGAGTTTTAAATTATTTGCAGCCTAATTAATAACCATTAATAATCTGCTTTATAAACCATTCATAACCCCTTAATAAAGGTAATCTTATTTTAAAGTGGTACTGATAAAAGCATTACATTAATGTACTTTTGATATAGTTTAGGTAAGTGCAGAAATCTGTTACTATACTTACAGCATAGTTAGACGTTTGTCAATATGTTTTAAGTACAATTAAGTATATTTTTTTTCACCAGGGTTTGAATGTTGTCTGTAATTTATAGAATAAAAACATAATGTTCATTTTGCTTAAACATATACCTATAAATAACAAAAGTTTAAAAGCAATCAAATATATTTTAAACACTCTCCTCTGAAAGTGCATGATATTTTCCAGGACTAAGGACTAAGAATAAGTTCTACACCTTTAATGGCCCTTGAAGGGACCCATAATCAGGCTTTAATGAGAACTGGTTGTTTTTTTCTTTATTGTATTTAGACACAGCATTACTGTGTGCTTTACAATGTTCGAATATTATCAGCATTTCGATAGCCTGCCTGTCCCAAAGGTGATGTCATCAGCATTCCGATTGGTCAAAATGCGCTAACATTCTAACAGTGATGTCATCAGCAGCCCTACTGGTCAAAATGTTCTAACATTCTAACAGTGATGTCATCAGCACTCTTATTGGTCCTTTTCGAGTTCTAACTGTGATGACATCACAGGCGCACAGTATAAATAGAGACGCACTAGAGTTTTATAGCATTGTTCGGTTCAGCGTTTAAAGAGGTTTGAGATTTCGATTGTCGAGAAATGTCTCTACCGTTCAAAGTGTTGGTTGTTCCAGGTGCGCTGGCACTTGCTGGGTGCTTGTGGTGGTGGTACACCTCACGTAGCTCTAAGCCTGAGACAAAAGACGGAACTGTTTCTACTGTAGAGCTTTCAGAGCTCACAGAGAAAGATGAACAGTGTGCTCGGTCCATCGCGACCAGAGCACCTGTTTCTGATAGCTTAGATGAAGTCCAGGCCATTGTGGAGAGCTGTGAGGAGATCAAGCAGCTCCAGGATCCAGTGACCTGCCGAGACGAATCGGAGATTGTGGACATCGGCCAGCCAGAGCAGAGCTGTGAGGAGGTTGAGGAGCTCCAGGACCCATCGACCTGCCAGGACGAGCCAGAGATCGTGGACATCGGCCAGCCAGATCAGAGCATTGAAGGGTTTGAGGAGCTCCAGGACCCATCGACCTGCCAGGACGAGCCAGAGATCGTTGACATCGGCCAGCCAGATCAGAGCATTGAAGGGTTTGAGGAGCTCCAGGAGCTCCAGGACCCATCGACCTGCCAGGACGAGCCAGAGATTATGGACATCGACCAACCAGATCAGAGCTGTGAGGGGTTTGAGGAGCTCCAGGACCCATCGACCTACCAGGACGAGCCAGAGATTATGGACATCGACCAACCAGATCAGAGCTGTGAGGGGTTTGAGGAGCTCCAGGACCCATCGACCTACCAGGACGAGCCAGAGATTATGGACATCGACCAACCAGATCAGAGCAGTGAGGGGGTCGAGGAACTCCAGGAGCTCCAGGACCCATCGACCTGCCAGGACGAGCCAGAGATTATGGACATCGACCAACCAGATCAGAGCTGTCAGGGGTTTGAGGAGCTCCAGGACCCATCGACCTGCCTGGACGAGCCAGAGGTTATGGACATCGGCCAACCAGATCAGAGCTGTGAGGGGTTTGAGGAGCTCCAGGACCCATCGACCTGCCAGGACGAGCCAGAGATTATGGACATCGATCAACCAGATCAGAGCTGTGAGGGGTTTGAGGAGCTCCAGGACCCATCGACCTGCCAGGACGAGCCAGAGATTGTGGACATCAGCCAGCCAGCTCAGAGCAGTGAGGGGGTCGAGGAGCTCCAGGAGCTCCAGGACCCATCGACCTGCCAGGAGAAGCCGTTTGTCAAAAAGTGCCAGCCTCTGAAGAAGAGCTCCATCCGTTTACTGTGGGAGGTGAGGGTGCCACAGTCTCTGGTTGGAAGGTTCATTGGACAGAAAGGACAGCACATAAACTTCCTAAAGAAGAAATCTGGAGCCAAGATAGATATTATAACACCGGCAAGCTCTAAAGAATTCAAGATCATTCTTGTTGCCGGAACAGAGGAGCAAATGAGCACAGCTGCAGCTATGATTACAGAGTGGTTTAAAAAATGTGAACTGGATCTGCCATCTTTTACACCGAGACCTAGATTACCAAGGACACAGATCCAGGATCCATCGACCAGCCAAGACCAACCAGAGACTGTGGACAAGTTTGTGTGGGAGGCAAGGGTGCCAAAGCGTCTGGTTGGGAGCTTCATAGGACCTAGGGGATGCAACTTGAAGTCCTTAATGAAGAAATCTGGAGCCAAGATAGATATTATAACACCGGCAAGCTCTGAAGAATTCGAGATAATTAGTGTAGATGGTAAAGAGGAGCAAATCGGCACAGCTGCAGCCATGATTATAGAGTGGTTCAAAACATCTGATGTGGATTTGCCACCTTACACACCGAGACGTGAATGACTAAAAACACAGCTCCAGGATCCATCGACCTGCGAGGACCAACCAGAGATTGTGGACATCGGCCAGCCAACTCAGAGCTCTGAGAAGATCGAGATCAAGCCTTCAGTTTGTGTGCTTATGAGTGTGTGTGTAACTGTCTTTTAGAAAAGATCAATAAAAAAGCTATAAAATATCTTAATCTTTGGATTAAAGTGAATCATTTTAAATTATAAGAAAATGTAAAATAGTGAATTAAATATAAAAATCTGATAAAAAATAAACTTGAGTTGGGTGGACAGATAGATATGTGGGTGGATGGGTGGATAGATATGTTGATGGGTTAATTAATTAATTAAAAATCAGTTTCATATAAATAATTGAATATGTAATATCACAAAGAGAAAGCAATATTGATGTACATATAATACAAAAATAAAAATAAATAATAATAGATATAAAATCATATATATCAAATATCAAAACTATTAAAAATAAAACAATGAAAAAAATAAAAATGAAATAAAAAGATGGGTGGGTGGATAGATATGTTGGTGGGTGGGATATGTTCTCAATACCTCACAAATTATGGTACAAACATAACCTATTTGTATTTCAGTATTATAGTTAAGGAAATGTGTAAAAATGTGTAAAACACATAAAAGAGTTCTTTACAGGTTTCTGACAGAATCCAACAAAATTCAACTATTAACTAACCAATCGGAAAATTAACTATTAAAATTCACACGCTCACAAAAATCCAGGGACTTTTTAGGCTGTGTGTACAGTCACATGCTGTGTTGATTGCACTGATGTCTAATTCAAAACATCTGAACATTTTAATACATTAAATTTAGGCTATAAAACTGGGTTCATATTCCGAACTCACATTCGGACTGTAATCCATCGTATCCACGAGCACTTCGCTAGGTGGCAGTGTCGTGAAAACATAGGGTCCTGCCTTAAAATGAATTAATTTAGTTTAAACCAAATAAAGTGATTGTTAGTGATTCATATGGACTTTAGAACCATGGTTGCACCTTGATTTGGTGCCTTCAATATGGTGTGAACATACATTTAAACTTGGTTTGTAGGAGACGCTTGTTCTTTTAGATCAGGGTTCTCAACCCCTTTTTAGTATATGAATTATTGTGAGTGTATT
Organism: Astyanax mexicanus; assembly: GCF_023375975.1. Classification (NCBI taxonomy): domain Eukaryota; kingdom Metazoa; phylum Chordata; class Actinopteri; order Characiformes; family Acestrorhamphidae; genus Astyanax; species Astyanax mexicanus. The sequence continues at coordinate 2,482,843 of NC_064425.1, forward strand.
TTGATTTATTGTAATATTGGATTGATTTATTTCTTTGTTTCTTTGATTTATTTCTTTACACATTTCAATTTATTTATTTTTATTTACTTATTTGTGATTTTGTTTTGAGGTTGGTTGAAATCTGGCCTAACAGGTAAAATATTTTACATTCTTAATGGTTACCAAGTGAAAGTACTTAAACTATTGGTATTAGTATTGTTACAGTCATAGCTTCTCTCAAATGTTACCCTGCAGAGGCATTAAGTAATTAAGTAATGTTGGTTATCTATACTTTACTGAAGTAATTATTTTTCTAGGTGACTTTTTACTTCTACTTCTTATATTTTCACACAATTATCTGTATTTTCTACTTCTTACATTTTAAAAATAGCCTCGTAAGTCCTACATGTTTTCAGCTCATCTTCTTTAATATATTTATTTTGTTCTGTATGTAAAATACATTAGTTTTTAATAAGCATATAAGCAGATGAAACACTAGGGTATGGAGGACCAAAACTGCCAAAATTAAAAATAAATAAATAAATAAAAACTAGTAAATCACTCAATAAAAGTAATATGGAGGATAAAAACTGTAAAAATAATTAATTAATGTAAAAATAAATACATATACTTTAAAAGAAATGTCTTAATAAATTGTTAGTTATGGATTTCTTTATTAACATTATTTAATTTTTCTTTTGATTTATTTGTTTATTTATTTACATGACTATTTATTTCTGCATTCATTTATTTCCCTGATTTATTTATTTCTGCATTCATTTATTTCCCCGATTTATTTATTTCTGCATTCATTTATTTCCCGATTTATTTATTTCTGCATTCATTTATTTCCCGATTTATTTATTTCTGCATTCATTTATTTCCCGATTTATTTATTTCTGCATTCATTTATTTCCCGATTTATTTATTTCTGCATTCATTTATTTCCCGATTTATTTATTTCTGCATTCATTTATTTCCCGATTTATTTATTTCTGCATTCATTTATTTCCCGATTTATTTATTTCTGCATTCATTTATTTCCCGATTTATTTATTTATGCATTCATTTATTTCCCAAATTATTTATTTATGCATTCATTTATTTCCCGATTTATTTATTTCTGTATTCATTTATTTCCCGAATTATTTATTTCTGCATTCATTTATTTCCCAAATTATTTATTTCTGCATTCATTTATTTCCCGATTTATTTATTTCTGCATTCATTTATTTCCCAAATTATTTATTTCTGCATTCATTTATTTCCCGAATTATTTATTTCTGTATTCATTTATTTCCCGATTTATTTATTTCTGCATTCATTTATTTCCCGAATTATTTATTTCTGTATTAATTTATTTCCCGATTTATTTATTTCTGCATTCATTTATTTCCCAAATTATTTATTTCTGCATTCATTTATTTCCCAAATTATTTATTTCTGTATTCATTTATTTCCCGATTTATTTATTTCTGCATTCATTTATTTCCCGATTTATTTATTTCTGCATTCATTTATTTCTGTTTTTCCTTGTGCTTATATTATAATGAAGAGGTGTGTTTTTCACATACCGGCTTGGCAGTCAAGCCCAGAGAAAGAGGAGCTGATGTGAGTAAGTTAGAAGAGTCCAGGAGCTGAAATGTGGGGGTGAAGGTCGGTATCGGATCTTCTTAGAGAGGCAGCTGCTCGCCTTCATGAAATGGATCAGAGTATGTTTTACTATCTAAGAGATCTTTATTAAATAATCTTTATAAATCTCATTCACTAAACGGCCACGTTCAGACCAAGTTCTTGAGCGCTAGGTAAATACATGTAAAAGATAACCTGAATTAGCGTTATGCTAGCACAGGGGTACTCGAGCTCCGGCCTGGATCCAAACCTAAATGAGGTGGACTAAGCATATACCTTACGTGATCATAGTCCAGTTACGGAGAGAAAAATACTTAGATATGCAGTACAAAGAAACGTTTTCCTAACAGTAGGCTAAATTCAACTGTGGTCACGCCATCTGCACTTAGAAAACGCTCGGTCGCGCTATCTACACCGAAAACTCGAGTGCGCATCTAAACCGTGTTTTACTGTAGCAGCGTGCACAGCGCACCCGGAGGAGCAGGGACTGAAGCGCTTCTCGTGCAGAGACTTAAAATGGACCAGAAACTAGTTTTACACCCAAATAAATATAATTTAACGAGGTCTAATCCACAAATATACACCAGAAAGACCACTGCTTATCTGTAGAACAGTGTAACGTTTTGGAGATTTTGGAGAGCTATTAAATAAGCAAATCAATGGTTATCATATCACAGCACTAAATTCTTAGAGATCTTATTCTCATGTATCCCAGATATATGTTTGAAGTGATATTACTGTATCATTTTGGAGTAATTGGATGCCAAACTTAGGAAAAATGTCTATTTGTTTTTGCATAAACAACATTTCAAAATCCTATAAAACCAGCAAATCAAATTGTTATCCAATGCCACCAAGACAGCCTTAAAGAACACATTACACACTATTAGTGACGAGAGTAACACAGAATATAACTGTATCATTTTGGTGTAATTGGATACCAAACTTAGAAAAAATGTCTATTTGGTTGTGCATAAACCACATTTTGGAGTCCTATAAAACCAGTAAATCAAATTATTATCCAATAATAAGTTTGGTTTACTGGTTTTAAACGTTTCTTTGTACTGCATATCTAAGTATTTTTCTCTCCGTAACTGGACTATGATCACGTAAGGTATATGCTTAGTCCACCTCATTTAGGTTTGGATCCAGGCCGGAGCTCGAGTACCCCTGTGCTAGCATAACGCTAATTCAGGTTATCTTTTACATGTATTTACCTAGCGCTCAAGAACTTGGTCTGAACGTGGCCGTTTAGTGAATGAGATTTATAAAGATTATTTAATAAAGATCACTTAGATAGTAAAACATACTCTGATCCATTTCATGAAGGCGAGCAGCTGCCTCTCTAAGAAGATCCAATACCGACCTTCACCCCCACATTTCAGCTCCTGGACTCTTCTAACTTACTCACATCAGCTCCTCTTTCTCTGTGAAAAACACGCCCCTTCATTATAATATAAGCACAAGGAAAAACAGAAATAAATGAATGCAGAAATAAATAAATCGGGAAATAAATGAATACATAAATAAATAAATTGGGAAATAAATGAATACAGAAATGAATAATTCGGGAAATAAATGAATACAGAAATAAATAAATCAGGAAATAAATGAATACAGAAATAAATAAATCAGGAAATAAATGAATACATAAATAAATAAATCGGGAAATAAATGAATACAGAAATAATTCGGGAAATAAATGAATACAGAAATAAATAAATCAGGAAATAAATGAATACAGAAATAATTTGGGAAATAAATGAATACAGAAATAAATAAATCGGGAAATAAATGAATACAGAAATAATTTGGGAAATAAATGAATGCAGAAATAAATAATTTGGGAAATAAATGAATGCAGATGTCACATCCTTGTCCTGCCCCTTGTCAGCCTCCATGTTCTTCCCTTCTTTTGTTTGTATGCTCCGAGCACATGGCTCTCCCCTCGTCTCCGCCCATGTCTTTAATGCTCCCACCTGTTTCTATTTGTAGCTCCGCCCGTTCATCAGTGTTCACAGGTGTTTCCCATTCCCTTTGTGTGTATTTAAGCCTGTGTGTTTGAGCATGTGGTTGTCTGGTCTTGTGTGTGTGTGTTTCACGCCGTCAGGTTGCTGTTTCTTTGTTTTCTGTTTTATAGTTTATTTTATGTTAGTTCCAGTAGTCCTTTCTCTTTATGTATCTTGTTTTGAGTTTAGTTTTTGTTTGTTTGTTTACGTATAAATAAATTTACCTGCATTTATGTCCGCCTCACATCCTCCCTGCTGCTGCTAACCTGACAGCAGAAATAAATAAATCGTGAAATAAATGAATGCAGAAATAAATAATTTGGGAAATAAATGAATGCAGAAATAAATAAATCGTGAAATAAATGAATGCAGAAATAAATAGTCATGTAAAATAAATAAATAAACAAATAAATCAAAAGAAAAATTAAATAATGTTAATAAAGAAATCCTTAAATAACAATATATTAGGACATTTCTTTTAAAGTATATGTATTTATTTTTACATTAATTAATTTTTGTTACAGTTTTTATCCACCATATTACTTTTATTGAGTGATTTACTAGTTTTTATTTATTTATTTTTAATTTTGGCAGTTAAAAGCAAACAAATATATTTTAAACACTCTCCTCTGAAAGTGCATGATATTTTCCAGGACTAAGGACTAAGAATAAGTTCTACACCTTTAATGGCCCTTGAAGGGACCCATAATCAGGCTTGAATGAGAACTGGTTGGGTTTTTCTTTATTGTATTTAGACACAGCATTACTGTGTGCTTTAAAATGTTCGAATATTATCAGCATTTCGATAGCCTGCGTGTCCCAAAGGTGATGTCATCAGCATTCCGATTGGTCAAAATGCGCTAACATTCTAACAGTGATGTCATCAGCATTCCGACTGGTCAAAATGTTCTAACAGCCTAACAGTGATGTCATCAGCATTCCGATTGGTCAAAATGTTCTAACATTCTAACAGTGATGTCATCAGCATTCCGAATGGTCCTTTTCGAGTTCTAACAGTGATGTCATCACAGGCGCACAGTATAAATAGAGGCGCACTAGAGTTAAAAAACTCAGCATTCGAGAGAGAGGTTCGGGATTTCGATTGTCGAGAAATGTCTCTACCGTTCAAAGCGTTGGTTGTTCCAGGTGCGCTGGCACTTGCTGGGTGCTTGTGGTGGTGGTACACCTCACGTAGCTCTAAGCCTGAGACAAAAGACGGAACTGTTTCTACTGTAGAGCTTTCAGAGCTCACAGAGAAAGATGAACAGTGTGCTCGATCCATCGCGACCAGAGCACCTGTTTCTGATAGCTTAGATGAAGTCCAGGTCATTGTGGAGAGCTGTGAGGAGATCAAGCAGCTCCAGGATCCAGTGACCTGCCAGGACGAGCCAGAGATCGTGAACATCGGCCAGCCAGAGCAGAGCTGTGAGGGGGTCGAGGGGCTCCAGAATCTCCAGGACCCATCGACCTGCCAGGCCGAACCAGAGATTGTGGACATCGACCAGCCAGATCAGAGCTGTGGGGGGGTTGAGGAGCTCCAGGACCCACTGACCTGCCAGGACGAGCCAGAGATCGTGGACATCGGCCAGCCAGATCTGAGCAGTGAGGGGATCGAGGAGCTCCAGGACCCACTGACCTGCCAGGACGAGCCAGAGATCGTGAACATCGGCCAACCAGCTCAGAGCAGTGAGGGGGTTGAGGAGCTCCAGGATCCAGTGACCTGCCAGGACCAACCAGAAACTGTGGGCAAGTTTATGTGGGAGGCAAGGCTGCCAACGCTTCTGCTTGAGAAGTTCAAAGGACCTGGGGGATTGCACGTGAAGTCCTTAATGGAGAAATCTGGAGCCAAGATAGATATTATGACAGCGGCAGAAGCGGGATATCCACAGGGTCTGGTTTGGAGTTTCGGTGCACCGAAAGTACGGCACAGGATATTCAAGAAATCTGGAGCCAAGATATATCTATCACCGTCAAGATTTGGAGAATGCGAGATCATTCGTGTAAATGGTAACGAGGAGCAAATTTGCACAGCCGCAGCCATGATTATAGAGTGGATTAAAAAATCTGTAGCACATTGGCCAGCTTACCTACCGAGAAATGGATTACCAAAAACACAGCTCCAGGATCCATCGACCTGCGAGGACCAACCAGAAATTGTGGACATCGGCCAGCCATCTCAAAGCTCTGAGAAGATTGAGGAGCTCCTGGATCCATTGACCTGCCAGGAAGAACCAGAGATTGTGGACATCGGCCAGTAGGGCTGGGCGATATGGATCAAAAACTATATCTCGATATTATTTGCCGTCTTACACACCTAGACCGGTATTATTACCATTGCGACGATGAGGACTACAAGAGATTAAAACTACGAGATCATTCTTTCAGTCTGTGTGCTTGTGTGTGTGTGTGTAACTCTTTTAGAAAAGATCAATAAAAAGCTATAAAATATCTTAATCTCTGGATTTAAGTGAATTATTTTAAATTTTAAAATAGTGAATTAAATATAAAAAAACTGATAAAAAATAAACTTGAGTTGGGTGGATGGATAGATATGTGGGTGGGTGGATAAATAGATGGATGGATAGATATGTTGATGGGTTGATTAATTAATTAAAATCAGTCTCATATAAATAATCAAATAATGAATTTCACAATCTCTAATTTCTAACTAGAGAAAGCGATATTGATTTACATATAATACAATGCATACAAGATGGATGGATGGATGGATAGATAGATATGTTGGTGGGCGGGTGGGTGGATAGATGGGTGGGTGGGTTTTTTAGATGTGTTGGTGGGTGGTTGGGTTAATTAATTAATTACCCAATATCTTTATCTGGTGCCTTCAATATGGTGTGAACATACATTTAAACTTGGTTTGTAGGAGACTCTTGTTCTTTTAGATCAGGGTTCTCAACCCTTTTTTAGTATATGAATTATTGTGAGTGTATTTTGATTTATTGTAATATTGTATTGATTTATTTCTTTGTTTCTTTTATTTATTTCTTTACACATTTTAATTAATTTATTTTTATTTACTTATTTAGATTTTGTGTGCACTTGAAAAAGCATATAAGCAGATGAATCACTAGGGAGCCTAATGCATCCCAAATTATATTATTAAACATTAACATTTCAGTTTAAACTCGGTGAGATGACTGAATCATTTTGAACTAGTTTCTAATCACCATCAGAAAGCTTGTGATTGTTTTAAATTACTTTTTATTTATTAGTTTGCTTTTTCTTATTATTTTAATTTTTTAGTTATTTAATTTATTTTTATTCTTTATTTTGTTATTCGAATGTTTTATATTTTGATTCTTATGTTCTTAGTTGATTATTATTCATTTTATCAGTTCTTATCATTTTACTTTACTTTTACTATTATTATCTTCTTCTTAATTTGTATTATATAAATTCTTTACTTTTTATGTGTCAATTTGTTTTAAAATATTCAACATTTAATATATACGAATAAAACAGATATGTACAAAAATAGTAAATTTTAAAAGACCATAAAAACAAATTGACACATAAATAGTAAAGAATTTATAAAATACAAAATAAAGAAGAAAATAATCCTTTTTTACTTTACTTTTAAAAGTATGGTTAAAGTTAACTTTCAAACATTTGATAAAAGGTTACCACTTACTAAAATAAGATTACCCTTATAAAGGGTTTATAAATGGTTTATAATTTAGATTATTAAGTATTGTTGATTAGGTTGTAAATGCCTTAAAACCATTGATAAGGAGATACAACACATTAATTGAAAAGGCAACAGTGATCTTTTGTTTTTTAATCATTTAATTTATAGTAAATAGTTAAACATACATACAAATATATTAATATGACAAGTTTAATGCTGATTGATGAAAAACTATCTAGAGATAGCTGAGGTTTGACAGTGGAAATGAGTGTGGAATCACTACTTTGCCATTTTTTTAATCTATGTTGTTATTTATTCATTAACTTCTTATTAATGAGTTTTAAAGTATTTGCAGCCTAATTAATAAACATTAATAATCTCCTTTATAAACCATTCATAACCCCTTCACCCTTGTGTGGTGTTCAAATTTTGTTACTCGTTTACTTTGTTACTTGTCGTTAATTCAGCAATTTTAATTTTACATTAAAATGCTTTACACATGCTTGCTTCACCTAAATTGCAAGCAATATAAACTGATTACATGGTTAATATTTGGCCTTTACCTTTTATTATTTTTTAATAAAATGTAAAAGAAAATGAATTAAACTCAAGATATGAGTAGAACATTTGTTTAGTTTCAAATTTACAAATGAAGCAATATTTATTAGCCCTTGGCCAAACATACTGTATGTAATATAAATGTGTAGGGGGGGGGGGGGGGGGGGGTGTACAGTGTGTTTTTCTCGAAAATGTGTTTTGATATATGTTTTTCACAAAAAATGAGCCAATGCCAATGAGTTTGAGTTAGAAAAAATATTTTTTTAGTATCATTTGATGAAAAATGAAAACGGGTCCCACAGACCCGAACACCACACAAGGGTTAATAAAGGTAATCTTATTTTAAAGTGGTACTGATAAAAGCATTACATTAATGTACTTTTGATATATTTTAGGTAAGTACAGCAATCTGTTACTATACTTACAGCATACTTAGACGTTTGTCAATATGATTTAAGTACAATTAAGTATATTTTTTTTTCACCAGGGTTTGAATGTTGTCTGTAATTTATAGAATAAAAACATAATGTTCATTTTGCTTAAACATATACCTATAAATAACAAAATTTTAAAAGCAAACAAATATATTTTAAACACTCTCCTCTGAAAGTGCATGATATTTTCCAGGACTAAGGACTAAGAATAAGTTCTGCACCCTTAATGGCCCTTGAAGGGACCCATAATCAGGCTTGAATGAGAACTGGTTGGGTTTTTCTTTATTGTATTTAGACACAGCATTACTGTGTGCTTTAAAATGTTTGAATATTATCAGCATTTCGATAGCCTGCGTGTCCCAAAGGTGATGTCATCAGCATTCCGATTGGTCAAAATGTTCTAACATTCTAACAGTGATGTCATCAGCAGCCCGACTGGTCAAAATGTTCTAACATTCTAACAGTGATGTCATTAGCATTCCGATTGTTCAAAATGTTCTAACATTCTAACAGTGATGTCATCAGCACTCTTATTGGTCCTTTTCGAGTTCTAACTGTGATGACATCACAGGCGCACAGTATAAATAGAGACGCACTAGAGTTTTTTAGCATTGTTCGGTTCAGCGTTCGAGAGAGAGGTTCGGGATTTCGATTGTCGAGAAATGTCTCTACCGTTCAAAGCGTTGGTTGTTCCAGGTGCGCTGGCACTTGCTGGGTGCTTGTGGTGGTGGTACACCTCACGTAGCTCTAAGCCTGAGACAAAAGACGGAACTGTTTCTACTGTAGAGCTTTCAGAGCTCACAGAGAAAGATGAACAGTGTGCTCGGTCCATCGCGACCAGAGCACCTGTCTCTGATAGCTTAGAAGAAGTCCAGGCCATTGTGGAGAGCTGTGAGGAGATCGAGCAGCTCTAGGATCCAGTGACCTGCCAGGACGAGCCAGAGATTATGGACATCGGCCAGCCAGATCTGAGCATTGAGGGTTTCGAGGAGCTCCAGGGCCCCCAGGATCCAGTGACCTGCCAGGACGAGCCAGAGATCGTGAACATCGGCCAGCCAGAGCAGAGCTGTGAGGGTGTCGAGGAGCTCCAGAATCTCCAGGACCCATCGACCTGCCAGGCCGAACCAGAGATTGTGGACATCGGCCAGCCAGATCAGAGCTGTGAGGGGGTCGAGGAGCTCCAGGAGCTCCAGGACCCATCGACCTGCCAGGACGAGCCAGAGATTATGGACATCGGCCAACCAGATCAGAGCTGTGAGGGGTTTGAGGAGCTCCAGGACCCATCGACCTGCCAGGACGAGCCAGAGATTATGGGCATCGGCCAACCAGATCAGAGCTGTGAGGGGGTCGAGGAGCTCCAGGATCCAGTGACCTGCCAGGACGAGCCAGAGATTGTGGACATCAGCCAGCCAGCTCAGAGCAGTGAGGGGGTCGAGGAGCTCCAGGATCCAGTGACCTGCCAGGACAAGCCAGAGATTGTGGACATCAGCCAGCCAGCTCAGAGCAGTGAGGGGGTCGAGGAGCTCCAGGAGCCCCAGGACCCATCGACCTGCCAGGAGAAGCCGTTTGTCAAAAAGTGCCAGCCTCTGAAGAAGAGCTCCATCCGTTTACTGTGGGAGGTGAGGGTGCCACAGTCTCTGGTTGGAAGGTTCATTGGACAGAAAGGACGGCACATAAACTTCCTAAAGAAGAAATCTGGAGCAAAGATAGATATTATAACACCGGCAAGCTCTAAAGAATTCAAGATCATTCTTGTTGCCGGAACAGAGGAGCAAATGAGCACAGCTGCAGCTATGATTACAGAGTGGTTTAAAAAATGTGAACTGGATCTGCCATCTTTTACACCGAGACCTAGATTACCAAGGACACAGATCCAGGATCCATCGACCAGCCAAGACCAACCAGAGACTGTGGACAAGTTTGTGTGGGAGGCAAGGGTGCCAAAGCGTCTGGTTGGGAGCATCATAGGGCCTAGGGGATGCAACTTGAAGTCCTTAATGAAGAAATCTGGAGCCAAGATAGATATTATAACACCGGCAAGCTCTGAAGAATTCGAGATAATTAGTGTAGATGGTAAAGAGGAGCAAATCGGCACAGCTGCAGCCATGATTATAGAGTGGTTCAAAACATCTGATGTGGATTTGCCACCTTACACACCGAGACGTGAATGACCAAAAACACAGCTCCAGGATCCATCGACCTGCGAGGACCAACCAGAGATTGTGGACATCGGCCAGTAAGGCTGGGCGATATGGATCAAAAACTATATCTCGATATTTTTTTCTGAATTGAGATAACTGTCTATTAGAAAAGATCAATAAAAAAGATATAAAATATCTTAATCTCTGGATTGAAGTGAATCATTTTAAATTAAAAGAAAATGTAAAATAGTGAATAAAATATAAAAATTGACAAAAAAAATAAACTTGAGGTAAAATAAACTTGAGTTGGGTGGGTGGATAGATATGTGGGTGTGTGGGTAGATAGATGGATTGATGGGTGGATAGATATGTGGGTGGGAGGGTAGATAGATGAATAGATGGGTGGGTGGGTGGGTGGGTGGACAGATGGATAGATAGGTGGGTGTATAGATATGTTGGAGGGTGGGTGGGATAAATAGAGTAGGTGGATGGGGTGTGTGGATAGATGGGTTGGTGGGTATGTGGATTGGTGGGTGGGTGGATAGATGGGTGGGTGGTTGGGTGGATGGATAGATAGGTGGATGGGTGAGTGGGTGGATAGATAGGTGGGAGGATAGATGGATGAGGTGGGTGGATAGATGAGTAGGTGGGTAAGTGGGTGGATAGGTGGGTGGATAGATGGATGGGTGGGTGTTTTGATGGAAGGGTGGGTGGATAGATGGTTGGGTGGGTGGGTGGATAGATTGGTGAGTGGGTGAGGGGACAGATGGGTTGGTGGGTATGTGAATGGGTGAGTGGGTTGATCTATCTAACCACCCACCTATCTATCCACCCACCCACCAACATATCCTCCCACCCACTAACATATCTATCCACCCACCCACCAACATATATAGCCACCCACCCACCCCCCAGACTGCTGTGGTAAAAAAAAAGGAGTAGGAGTGGGTTTGACATTGGGGGGTACACATATGCTATAAGGAATTAAAGCAAAGAAAAAAATGATGTGTGCAATGTCTGAATTTTATACATATGACAAACACACATATGAAAAAAAAGATCAGTTATCAACTAATATTTAAAATAATATTACAGATTTTAGTAGCGTTTTTTCAATTTTGCATCTCAATCAGACTTTAACTAGACCAATCCGAAACCTGTATTTTTTTTAAGCCATTCAGAGGTGGATTTGTTTGTGTGTTTTGGGTCATTGTCCTGCTGCATAACCCAAGTATGCCTGAGCTTGAGGTCACTACAGAACAGATGGTCGGATATTCTCCTCCAGGTTTTTCTGATAAACAGCAGAATTCAGCAAGTTATCCAGCAGCCCCAGACCATCACACTACCTCCACCATGTTTTACATTCAATATGATTTTCTCAATACCTCACAAATTATCAGACGGAACAGAGGGTTCTAAAAATACCTTCATGTTATTTGTTGCTATGTTGTGGTATTTTATAAATCACGCTTCATTTTTAAAATGTATTTAAATAAATTACTGCATTATTGGGGAGGTGAAGTTGAAGATTTAAAGTCACTTACTGTAGACAGTGAGTCTGACAGGGAAGCTCTTCATGCTGCTGATGGGGTTCTCCACCATGCAGCTGTAGACATCATCATCGGGCATCAGGACCCGCAAGATGGTCAGGACTTTCTGGTCTTGTGACAGGAGCAGACGCGAGTCATTGATCAGAGGCTTTCCGCCCTTCAGCCAGCTGTACGTGGGCTTGGTGCCGCTTTCGTGAGTGCAGTTTAGTGTGAAGAACTCAGTGAGCTCCAGCACTGAGGAGGCCACTAGGTGCACAAACGGTCTGGAGATGGGCACTGTAACAGTAAAATACGGTTCATTAGAACTAAACAGTTATTACAGGGCCAATTACCCTACCTAACACATGTGAAGTCAGACTCCACCTCTTTTTGAACTGCTGCTAATGCAGCATTGCAGATTAGCATCACACTGCTAATGCTTGGAGGAAAGCAGAGCGACTCTTTAAATATAAAATAAACAGTAATAATAATTGGGGTTTATTTAGAGGGCATCTTTATGTTGACTCAAGTAAAACAGAAATATAGATTTTTTTTATGTTACTCTGTAGACCTTTAAATCATTTTGTGATGCCAGTGTTTAGCCTCACTTACAAGATAAAACCTCACAATTTGTACAGGTAGGAGATAACTGTTTAATAATATTAAAATGTTTTGAGATGCACTAGTAGTTTTGATAAGGGTGTGGTCTTTTTTTCTGTGGCAGAAATTCATATATTTTTATAGTAGAAATTGTGACATATTATGTAAGGTGTTTTCTACCATTATCTATTTTACACTTAAAAGTTGCAATTACAGTTGAATGTAGAAAATCTAAGTGAACTAATTTTAAATCAACTGCAGTTGGAGCAGACTGGGCCATAAAATAAGAATTGTAACTATTGAGGTTAGTGCTGGGTGATATAGGAAAAATTTAATATCACAATAACGATATATATCATGATAAATCACATTTGAGTATGTTTTCAGTTATTCTTCGAAAAATATGACAAAATAATATCATTGTTTCCTTTTTTTTCCCAACTTTATTTCAAAGTGACATTAAACCAAACTTTAATTCACAAATGAGAATTACTACCTTTTAGTGCAGCAATATATATGTATCAAATGAAAACAGATGTGGTAGATGCAGTAGCTAATATTTTAAAAATTACATAGGTATTTAAATTGAGTTATGAAAATAAACTCAATTAACATTTTTTTAAAGTGTCCGTCAAATAACAAAGGCGTCATGTCGCAAAACCACATTTATGCGAAGTGACCACGCCAATACATTTCATCGTAGCCTACTTTATATATTTGCATGAATAATTGATTAAATTACTGTAAAAGCGATAGGGACGATAGAAGGTAAGTAGCACCATAGACACTTTTCTGTCGTCCCCACAATATTTATTTATATTGAGCTCGAATGAACTGTGAACTGATGTGCTTCACTGAAGCTGTAAATTAATTCCTTTCTTTCTCTGCTTACCGTCCACAGTGAGGTTGAGGTGTTTCTCTCCGGTGAAAGTATCATCAGTGATGGAGATCTCCACCTCGTAAGCCCCCTCGTCTGATAGCTGCAGGTAGTTGAGAAGCAGAGAGCCGTTCTCGTACAGCAGGATGCGTCCGCGGTACTCAGGCCGCAGGTTCCCGATGATGTCCGTGCCGATGGACTGCACTACGGTGACCGGCTTATCCCGCTTCAGCTGCCACTTGATAACAGGCCGGTCTGAGCTGGTGCTGGTGTAGCTGACAGACAGCAGGGCTGAGCCACCTAGAGTTCCTCGAATTACGGAGCTGGGACTTGTGATGTTCACCCCACTGACAGCTAAACACAAGAACATACAAAAAACACAATTATTATGTGAAAAAAGCATATTTAAAGCTGTCCTTCCGCTAAAATCCACTTTTTCTTGTTCTTTGTGAAATACAGTAGATCTCTCTGAGTTGTTTATGATGCTGCACATGAAACTCTTCCTTAACCTCCATTGTCTGCAGCAGATAGTAAATTAAGTTAAAAACATTAAACAACATTACCCAATGTGGTTTAAGTGAAAGACAATAATAAAACAAAAAATAACAGCCTTACTGTTTTACACTAATCACCAGAAACATTTCATAGTAGCGTTTTGTGTAGATTAGCTAGTTATAACTTATAAATTAAAGCTACGCTAGCTATTTAAAACTTATAAATTAAAGCTAGGTTAGCTAGTTATAACTTATAAATTAAAGCTAGGTTAGCTATTTAAAACTTATAAATTAAAGCTAGGTTAGCTAGTTATTTATAACTTATAAATTAAAGCTAGATTAGCTAGTTATTTATAACTTATAAATTAAAGCTAGGTTAGCTAGTTATTTATACCTTACAAATTAAAGCTAGGTTAGCTATTTAAAACTTATAAATTAAAGCTAGGTTAGCTAGTTATTTATAACTTATAAATTAAAGCTAGATTAGCTAGTTATTTATAACTTATAAATTAAAGCTAGGTTAGCTAGTTATTTATACCTTACAAATTAAAGCTAGGTTAGCTATTTAAAACTTATAAATTAAAGCTAGGTTAGCTAGTTATTTATAACTTATAAATTAAAGCTAGGTTAGCTAGTTATTTATAACTTATAAATTAAAGCTAGGTTAGCTAGTTATAACTTATAAATTAAAGCTAGGTTAGCTAACTTATAAATTAAAGCTAGGTTAGCTAGTTCTTTACTACATAAATTAAAGCTAGGTTAGCTAATCATAACTTATAAATTAAAGCTAGGTTAGCTAGTTCTTTACTACATAAATTAAAGCTAGGTTAGCTAATCATAACTTATAAATTAAAGCTAGGTTAGCTAGTTCTTTACTACATAAATTAAAGCTAGGTTAGCTAATCATAACTTATAAATTAAAGCTAGGTTAGCTAGTTCTTTATTACATAAATTAAAGCTAGATTAGCTAGTTCTTTATTACATAAATTAAAGCTAAGTTAGCTAGTTATTTGTACCTTACAAATTAAAGCTAGGTTAGCTAGTCATAATTAATAAATTAAAGCTAGGTTAGCTAGTTATTTATAACTTATAAATTAATGCTAGTTTAGCTAGTTACAACTTATAAATTAAAGCCAGGTTTGCTAGTGTGGGAAATCTTACGAAGAAACCTTGTTTTACCTTGAATATATTGACAAGTATCTCACAATCATGATTACTTATCTTGTATCTAAAATTACATAATCATCTGTGAAACCCTGTATTTTGTATGCATTAACCAATACTTACACCACATTTGATCACTTTATTATTACACACATTTATATTAACACCATATTGACCATTTTATTACTACACACATTTTAGATAGAAAACTAACCATTAACCACCATATTCTTCACGTATATAGTGAAGCATTGTTTTTAACAAGCATGTGACTAAACACAGGCCTTAGGCTGACAACTAACCCACATGATACATAAACGTATAGACCTATTATATGGCTGACAATCACGAGCCACTGACACCTCACTGAAACCCATTGTGTGATTGCATGTTTTTCTCACTAACAGCTACAAAATCAGCAGATAGTGCATTTTGCATGACCTCGCTTAATACAGAGACTTTTGGACAAACAATACGGTCTTTCTCTCTGTGCGCGTGAAGACCTCCACCTGTCAAATTGAGGAGGGCATGCGCACGGGGAGTGCAACACTGTCTAATTACTGAACAAAGCCGTGCTGTCTGGCTACTCATTCTCAAGGCCATACACTAGCGAATCTTGAGCTCTAACACGTAACGCCATGCATGCTGACATAAGATGATTTTTAGCAACGCCTCATCGGCAGATATCGCGTCATTTTTGGTATATACATGGAGTCAGATCATTAGAGGTTCAGAACGTATGCTGGACGGTCGTAACCGTGTTTGTATGTTCTCCTGAATTCAGTAATAAATACTTGTTTTGCTTCTAACTTCACTCCATCTGTCTAGACTCCTCTATTCAACGAACGCGTAAGGGAGTTGTAGCCCAAGGCGAGAGGTGGGAGCGAACCCACCTTTCATTTTTCATTTCTACAACAGATGGTGACCCCGACATTTTGGACCCCAAAGAGTCTAACAGTAGGGCAGCATCCGACGCCAACCCACTCACGGCCGAACTTCTACTAAAAAGGTGAGCAGAGCCGGTTTTATCAAATTCTGCATATTGGTTATTTCTAAATTTGAGTGGAGCGGCGGCCTGGCTGCTGTCCAGGAGGGAAGCAGACAGCAGAACAAGCTATTTAAATGGGAATAGAAGTTGGGCCTATTCCTGGTGTAATCCGGTTGAGGGTTCTCCCGAGGCCTGTAGCAGGCTCTTTTTGAATTTACGGATTGGATGCTGGCGTATCCCACCGGCTTCTGACGAGAAGTTCGGTTAAAGGCCAGGTGTAACGCTCACCTCGAGATTGATCCGCTCGTAAACAAGCCAGAGTAGACTGATATCTATTTTAATTCGGTTTAACAGAGCAGAAGTTGTGCCTGCTCGGGTCGATGTTGTTCCGACCTCTCTATTTTTAATTCGGAAGAGTAAATAAGCCGGTAGAGGCAGGAGTCTCCCGAGGCCTGTAGCAGGCTCTTTTTTATTTTTTACGTTCATTTAATCCGGTTGAGGGTTCTCCCGAGGCCTGTAGCAGGCTCTTTTTTATTTTTACGTTTATTTAATCCGGTTGAGGGTTCTCCCGAGGCCTGTAGCAGGCTCTTTTTTATTTTTACGTTTATTTAATCCGGTTGAGGGTTCTCCCGAGGCCTGTAGCAGGCTCTTTTTTATTTTTACGTTCATTTAATCCGGTTGAGGGTTCTCCCGAGGCCTGTAGCAGGCTCTTTTTTATTTTTACGTTCATTTAATCCGGTTGAGGGTTCTCCCGAAGCCTGTAGCAGGCTCTTTTTTATTTTTACGTGTTTATTTAATCCGGTTGAGGGATCTCCCGAGGCCTGTAGCAGGCTCTTCTTTATTTTTACGTTTATTTAATCCGGTTGAGGGATCTCCCGAGGCCTGTAGCAGGCTCTTTTTTATTTTACGGGTTTATTTAATACGGTTGAGGGATCTCCCGGGCCTGTAGCAGGCTTTCGTATTCATTTTATAAAAATTAAAAAGTGTACCGGTCTGTGTGAAAGCGTCTGTGTCCAGTTCTCCTGACGGAGACACAGAAAATGTGTGTGTGGCAGTGACTGGAAAAAGTGTGCGCGTATGCGTTACAGTGTGAGCGAGACAGACTGAATGCAACAAAAGTGTGTGCGTATGCGTCAGAGTGTGTGTGACACAGAGTGAGTGCTACTGAAATGTGTGTGCGTATGTGTTAGACTGTGTGTGGAACTGTGTGAGCGGTGTGATTGGTTCAGTGTACGAACTCTTGTGTGTAAACGAAATAGGAATGGATGAGTCCCACTGCAGGGGAGGAGTCCAAGGTGAAGTAGGTGGAGTTGGTCCGGCCTATTGGCTTTAGACTGTTGGCTATTTGTGAATTAACACTTGTGAGATATAGAAAATAGAACATCAGTTCAGTAGGGAAATAGAGGACAGAGGTGAACAGGGGGAAAAGGCTTTTGTATGGGAATATAGATATATATATAAATATACGGATATACAAAACCTAACTATACAAGGTAAAGATCTATCTGTAAACGGAGCAGTGCAGTAGATATTACTAATAATCATAAATAATTCAATACATAAAAGAGTAAAGTGCGATGACATAGATTACGAAAGTGACTGATGTTACATATAACTATAATATAATATAATATATGCATAGGTTATAAGACAGTTCTAAAATGAAAATATGAAACTGTGAATGCCCAATCATGAGTACAGTGTACTGTAATGTAAGCAAGGTTGGGGAAGGTTAATATTAATAATTAAGTTGTTGAATAATAGTGTGTGACTGGATAGATAATTAGAGAATTTAGAGAATTTAATAAAGGGATTATGGGGTTGGTTAGCAACACAAATACAAAATAAAAATAAAAAGAAAAAGGAGAGTCAGAATTGAGGACCATAATTACCTTAATTTTGGGTATTAGACTATATCTTGGGGGCCCTAACCTAACAGGGACGCAAATCTAATAATGAAAATAATGAAGGTGTGTGGCTGTTTCGGAATCGTTAATACTAAGCAATTTGGATTGGCCATTTTTACAACGCTCTGTCGAATCTTAGCAGTACATTTTTCCCCACATAGTTCACTATTAATTAAATTATATTATAATAATATTGTACAGAAGATGTATGCTAGAAATTCCAAAATATACTATGCCATGCAGTACTGCTGTATAAGCTGTACTCAGAGCAGGACGAATAAACATGGTTTCTTGTTTGATTCTTAAATAATCAGTTCAATAAATAGAAAAATTCTACATAGTGAATAGTGAATGTGTTAATAAGTGTGCCATTCAAAACACAGCTTTTGCTATCAGGTGATTTAGTCAATTATCTTACTATTCCTTTCTTATTCAGACTGATCTGAGTTCAGTGCTAGCTGAATGTGACTTATATAAGACAGATGTAATATCTAATTTCTCTATGATCTCATGGATATCCGTCTATGCTAATATTTTGATTATCTTAAGAGCGATAGTAGATTTCAGAAACCAGTGAGGAAAAACCTTATTTTTATTATTATTATTATTATTATTTTTTAAGGAAATGCAGTGTTGCATCTATTTCAAGCTACAGGGAATTTGGTATTTTTCTGATAAGGAGACATAATCAAATGTTGAAAACATGAGCTTTCTATTTTGCTTTCGATATGCTTTACTTTCTGCAATGAAGAACTTGCTTTACTTTCTTTCTGTATAGTATTAAATTAGACTAGAAAGAGATCTGGAAAACACCATAAATTTAGTTTTCATGCTTATACAATGCCACCTATAAAACAAATGCATAATTTTCTGGCTGTAGCATGAACAAAATCAGCTAAGCAATATAAAATTGTTTCATCTGCATAATGGTAAAGTTTGCAATCTGAGAAGCAGAGCCAGCACTATAATTTATGTATATATATATTAAATACAACTGGACCGAAATTTAACCTTGTGGTACACCTTTAAGGTACAGATGCCAACTCTTAATAATTCATTGACATGCACCCTTTTGGGTCTATTTCTGAGCAGTGGCATCAAAGCAAATAATTTAAGCTAAATTAAGTGGAAGAGAAGGGGTGATAATGATGGTAATAAATAAAATATGTATACAATAATAACAAATAATGAACCATGGGTACTTGGTGCCTTGCACAGGCTTTCACGGTAAACACCAGAGTGTGCGTTTATGACAGTGTGACAGACCTGGGGTTGCGTTCCCTAACTGTACCCTGCGGGGGCACTACGGCACTGAATGTTGATTAAACAGTGCTGCTACGCTGTGTGTGGTTCAGTGGGCTAGGCTGGTTAGCCAAAGACGGGTAAGATCCCAACGTACTACAACGGGACAACCTAAGGCAGGCACAGTTTCGATCTGACCACCACATGCATTTTAACAGAAAACGGAGACAACATCGTGGAAGGGAAGCGCAGCCCAGGGGGAGAGTGAGTGGATGAATGGAGTGATGGGGTGTGTGTCAGTGGAGGCTTGTGCAGGGTAGACCAGCCCAGTGGACAGGGGAAAGACAACAGAGGGTAGAGCAATTTTGTGTTAAGTTTTCTGAAACAGAAATTCTGTTTCAGAAAAAGGGGGAGATGTAAATAGATCACCATTATTACCACCATTATTCGCCCAGCCATTATTTTTTACCTTTTTTCTTGACTTTTTAAACCTATTACCTTTTTCATCCCTCACCACTATTACTAAAAATTTTTGACCAATCATTATTTTATAGACGTAGAGCATTTTTTTTTTAAACTTTTAGCTTGTTTATCTTTTTAAAGTATGGTTTTAAAACAACCACTATGCGGATGAGCAATTACTTTCAGCAATATTGTAAAAGTTTTAGCTTTTAAGACAAACTCAATCCTAACTTTAAAATATGAAATGTAGACACAAAATTAACTTTCACTATTCAACATGTAAGCCATTTTTTTGAACAAGAAAAACAATGTGTGAGGCTTGATAAATCGTTTAAGGAAATAGAGGTATTGTTGATAATTGTGAAAAGCAATTTGCTGTGCATTGTATATGCATAAATACATATTGAAAATATTTATCAGGAAATGTAAAAGCATTGTTTGGATTTTATTTGCTAAAATAACGTGGACAAAGCAAAGCATAACATCTGTGTTTATTAATATTGCGAATATTATTGTTTATAATGGAACGATTGATACAGAGAAAAATAATCACGTTCCACTTATCCCAATTCTTAAAGCACTTAATAAAATCAACTAAAACTAGAAATCAAGGCTTAATAAAATCTTGGGAATTGAAAAAGTCAGAAACATAATTTCTTGGTAAAATAACACACCACAGAAAATTAAAGTGGCAGGTAAAATAATATAGCCACAAACAGTAATTCTGAAGTCCAAGCAAAAGTAACCCAAGAAAGCCCAGTACATCAATATGGAACCATTCCTGAGACAGAAGCCACATTATGTGTAGTTTGTTTGAGTTTAAAACTTTGGGCCCTGATATTCTATTAATCAGTGTGGATATGGAGGGGAAAATAGAGCAGCTGATCATTACGATCTATATAAAAAACATGATTCAGATGTATTTCCAGGTGTCTGTTTCTTATCTATTATCTATATAGTATTACCAATACAATATGAGAAGATCTAAAGGAAGCTTTAAGTGGGAGGCTTAACAGCAGGTGCGTTTAAAGCAGCAGTTTTGTGCTGTGAAGCAGTAAAATATGGTCTGTACAATGATGCTGCAGAGTTGAGGTGTGTGATCTTTAACTTGGTTAGTGTTTGTGAGAGAGGACGTGTTTAAGTTTGTGTGTGTGCATGCATGAGACATAGTGTGTGTCTGGTGATAAACTTAGGCGTGCAAATTGGAAGTGTTTGTAAGATCTAATTTGGATATAAGAGATTGGTTGGTGTGACAGGGAAGCAGTTACACTAAAAGGGAAAGGGATGTGAACAAAATGAAGGTAAAAGCAAGTAATTAATGGTGATGATAATTAAAGGTTGCAATTTAAAATTGAAAATTCCTAAAAGTTAGGGATTTAAAGCGCTTTTGACATTAAAGATCATGATTGAGTATAACTGAAAATCAGGACAACTGAGGAAGGTAAGAAAACAAAAATTGGGCTTAAATCTGTGCACAGACAAAATTTAAACATGAAATAATTAACTTCCAAGGGGAAATTAGAGCTCAAGTCAAGTGTGATAAATGTATTTTAACCATGTATTTTAACTTGCAGAAAGGAGACACGGAGGACGCCTTAAAAACTTCCAAAATGAATAGTGAACCTTAAACATGATTATAACAAATACAAAAGTTTCGTTTCAGATCTGTTTACACAGGGGGAGAAGGAGAACGTGGTGCAAAGGTGGACCAGTACAGACACAGAGTGAGGGCTCCTCCGCCACTACGCACGAAAGGGGAACGAGCCTGGCTGGATTGAGCCTCTCCAGGTGACTGAGAGAACAACGTATGCAGATCAACTGACAGGCGAGGGTTCTACAGCTGTGCAACAACAGAGATCGCTTAGAGAGCCAGAGGGAGCGGTGAGCACAGCAGCTGAATCGTCTGACCCAGATGGAGGCCCGCAGCAGGAAGGAGGGGTAGCACACTCACCCCGCAGCACCAGAAGCAGGAAGGAGGGGCAGCAGAGCCCCCGCAGCACGGGCCTGGCCTGGCCACAGCAGAGAAAAGATTTCTCAGAGCACAGCAGCAGACAGCACACAGCATGGCTGTGACCGAGGAGAGGAATTGAGGGAGTGACTCATTCAACAACGTTTCGATTGCGTCAAAGTACACTACATACAGAGACTCTTAAACACATCTCATTAAAAAACACACATAGTCTTATCACACACCAACTCATACTTTTCATTCATTGATATTGCAGACATCAAGGTAGTCTACCTTCAGAACCGTGAAACAAGAAGAAAGAAGAAACGAACAACACGCATTGCAACTTTAACATTTACACATATAGGGTTATAAACTGTGATTTGCTAAATTAGGGGGGGAACACATTATTTTTTCTTTACAGGTTGTACTGAACATTGCTTTCCTTTACAGGTGGCCGAAAGACTCTTGAAAAAACGAAATTGTAAAAAAAAAATATATATATATACACTCTGTAACCTTAACACTTACACATATAGAGCTATAGATAATAAGTTTACTAAATACTGGGAAACTTAGAGGGAAAACACATTTATGGTTTAATAATGGCTTGCTTGGTACGGAAAAAGGGGGTGGGACAGGTCAAAGTACGGACACTATAACGAACCAGCATTTCCTCTGGTTATTCCAATATGGCTCCAGATAATAATAACAGTTGCCCTCGTGGGTATAATGATAATAACACTGACCATTGTCTCAAAACAAGAACAACTAACAACGGTAGAGGGAACAATTGTAAACACATCAGCAACCGTACACCCGACAAACGCAACAGCTAAAGACCAGCCCACACAGCTTAATAGAACCAAACGATCAACCATCAATCAGCCTAACTCAAAATGCATCAGGCGCTTGGGAGGTATAGAATTAGACTAATATTGGGGTGAGATGACAATATGGACAGTGAACTTATGCGACGTGGTTACTTGTGGTAAGCAGGGGTCCAAGGGGGAAGCGGTGTACTTGTGTTGGTCCCGTGATGATAATCTTAAGTGTAACCATAAGGGGGATTCTGACGAAGACCTTCACATTAACATAAAAAGGTTTTTCACCTCATTGCAGCATTTTTTTCAAGTTGAGAAGCTAAAATAGAATGTGTATTTTACTATATTGTTTATTTTTTCATATATTTTTTAAAATAGAATTTTATTATCATTTGAATCTTATATGATCCAGAATAATTCTCATTACCGTTACAGTAAATGACGAAGCTAGATCAACCGGTTCAAAACATTTTTTGATGATTAATTTTTGATTAATAGTTCCACAACAAAATCCCATCAACTTAACAGCACAGTCCTTGACACTTACTTTGATCTTTTTATTTATTTATTTATAGTTAAGCAACTCTCATTACCGATACAACATTTGTAAAATATCTTTTACTTTTTTAATTAATGAAAATTATTTAGAATATGTTTGATCAAAACCTCATGGGGACAACAGGTGAGGGGTATACTATAGTAAAATGAAGAAAAGTTATGATAAGATGTGAAACATTTAAAACAATTAACATTTTAGATCCATAACGGGAATGAAAACACAACTAAACGGTAATGAGATGCTCTTAGCTAATTTCACAAATAACTTAAAATGCTAATATGCTAACAACCTATAACTTTGCCAGCTGTCAAAGAATGAGTATTAAACCATAACGGTAATGATAATACACAGTGTAATTGAGGACAGTTTTAGTAATATTAACACAGATTTCTCAAAGGGAGAGAATAGTGACCAACTGATCTTATCTCCATTTTGAAGCTTGTCTCTGACGTGATGCATCATGGGATAGCTGATCAATTTCAAGGCACAGTGTAATTTTTTAGGGGGGTAAAATCATGAAACGGTAATGAGAAAAATTGTTCGGACACAGTTATTTTGTTTAAAATCAAGTACATTTTTTGTTCAACACCAAAAATATTTATATTATGTATAAATGGTGATATTTTAAATGACTTTAATCTATTTTATTGATTCGATATGCTTAGTACTTTTAATATGGTTTAACTTAAAATTAGAAAGAAGGGGTACGGACACATAACGGTAATGTGAATTTCCATATATTTTTTATTTAATTTATATAAAAATAATTTTATATGAACAATTGATCCATACAGTACTACCTATTTGCTTTACACACAATATCGGAGTTTTTGTGAATTAAGTACTGATTTAAAAAAAAAATTGTCATGAACATGTTCCCTGCAGCTTCATGAGAATCACTCATAACACCGACCAAACAGCTTACAAGGCCAGACCTTGTAACAAGTGGGAAACCGTAATTAGGTCAACGCATGTTAATTGGGATCCAAGCGAACGCTGGGCGACTCGTGAGCGGGAGAACTGGAATAGTATTAACATACGAAGGGATAATGGTCCGATAAATACTCTGATAACCATTGCATTAGAGTGGCAATCTGATCCTAATGGGGAAAAATCATTTTTCATAGGGGTCCGGGTGGATGTAAGTGGTAATGACCCTGTGGGATGGATCAAAGTTAGAGCTACAGATAAACCGACCTATACTGGAGTGTGAGGAAGAGCAAGAGGAAATGCTGGAAATCACCTAGTCTGGGGATGACTTTAAGGTTATGATGTCACTTCCTCCTTTGATAGAGTTCATCTCATTAGCCGCCTGGGTGGCAGAGGGGCTGTGAGAGAATTTTTCCTGTCAAAATAGGTTGGAAGGCTGCCGCGACAGGTTTTCGCTCTCACATTTTAGTAAAATGTTCATACACATGTTTTCAAGTGTTGAACATATGTAAATACATGATTTGGAGGAATTACGGTTTGTCGACGTATCTGTTTGATACGTCGAAAGGGGGAATTGTGGGAAATCTTACGAAGAAACCTTGTTTTACCTTGAATATATTGACAAGTATCTCACAATCATGATTACTTATCTTGTATCTAAAATTACATAATCATCTGTGAAACCCTGTATTTTGTATGCATTAACCAATACTTACACCACATTTGATCACTTTATTATTACACACATTTATATTAACACCATATTGACCATTTTATTACTACACACATTTTAGATAGAAAACTAACCATTAACCACCATATTCTTCACGTATATAGTGAAGCATTGTTTTTAACAAGCATGTGACTAAACACAGGCCTTAGGCTGACAACTAACCCACATGATACATAAACGTATAGACCTATTATATGGCTGACAATCACGAGCCACTGACACCTCACTGAAACCCATTGTGTGATTGCATGTTTTTCTCACTAACAGCTACAAAATCAGCAGATAGTGCATTTTGCATGACCTCGCTTAATACAGAGACTTTTGGACAAACAATACGGTCTTTCTCTCTGTGCGCGTGAAGACCTCCACCTGTCAAATTGAGGAGGGCATGCGCACGGGGAGTGCAACACTGTCTAATTACTGAACAAAGCCGTGCTGTCTGGCTACTCATTCTCAAGGCCATACACTAGCGAATCTTGAGCTCTAACACGTAACGCCATGCATGCTGACATAAGATGATTTTTAGCAACGCCTCATCGGCAGATATCGCGTCATTTTTGGTATATACATGGAGTCAGATCATTAGAGGTTCAGAACGTATGCTGGACGGTCGTAACCGTGTTTGTATGTTCTCCTGAATTCAGTAATAAATACTTGTTTTGCTTCTAACTTCACTCCATCTGTCTAGACTCCTCTATTCAACGAACGCGTAAGGGAGTTGTAGCCCAAGGCGAGAG
Source organism: Astyanax mexicanus (assembly GCF_023375975.1). Classification (NCBI taxonomy): domain Eukaryota; kingdom Metazoa; phylum Chordata; class Actinopteri; order Characiformes; family Acestrorhamphidae; genus Astyanax; species Astyanax mexicanus. The sequence goes on from NC_064425.1 coordinate 2,508,239, forward strand.
GTGGGAGCGAACCCACCTTTCATTTTTCATTTCTACAACACTAGTTATAACTTATAAATTAAAGCTATGTTAGCTAGTCGTAACTTATAAATTAAAGCTAGGTTAGCTAGTTATTTTAACTTATAAATTAAAGCTAGGTTAGCTAGTTATTTATAACATAAATTAAAGCTAGGTTAGTTAGTTATAACTTATAAATTTAAGCTAGGTTAGCTTAGATATAACTTATAAATTAAAGCTAAGTTAGATAGTTATTTATAACTTATAAATTAATGCTAGTTTAGCTAGTTACAACTTATAAATTTAAGCTTGGTTAGCTAGTTATTTATAACTTATAAATTAAAGCTAGGTTAGCTAGTTATAACTTATAAATTTAAGCTTGGTTAGCTAGTCATAACGTATAAATTAAAGCTAGGTTAGCTAGTTATTTATAACTTATAAATTAAAGCTAGGTTAGCTAGTTATAACTTATAAATTAAAGCTAGGTTAGCGAGTTATTTATAACTTATAAATTAATGCTAGTTTAGCTAGTTACAACTTATAAATTAAAGCTAGGTTAGCTAGTCATAACTTATAAATTAAAGCTAGGTTAGCTAGTTATTTATAACTTATAAATTAAAGCTAGGTTAGCTAGTTATAACTTATAAATTAAAGCTAGGTTAGCGAGTTATTTATAACTTATAAATTAATGCTAGTTTAGCTAGTTACAACTTATAAATTGAAGCTAGGTTAGCTAGTTATAACTTATAAATTAATGCTAGTTTAGCTAGTTACAACTTATAAATTAAAGCTAGGTTAGCTAGTCATAACTTAAAATTAAAGCTAGGTTAGCTTAGATATAACTTATAAATTAAAGCTAAGTTAGATAGTCATAACTTGAAGATTTAAGCTTGGTTAGCTAGTCATAATGTATAAATTAAAGCTAGGTTAGCTAGTTATTTATAACTTATAAATTAAAGCTAGGTTAGCTAGTTATTTATAACATAAATTAAAGCTAGGTTAGCTAGTTATAACTTATAAATTAAATAACTATGTATGTAATACATAACTAACATTAATATTCATTAATAAAATAAAACATTAATAAAAGTCAGTCACTAAAAGAGAAAAAGAAGACAGAAATCATGATAAATTAATTACATTTTAAAATTATACATATTTATGGCTAAATGAGTGAGTGCAATTTTTTATTGAGTTTAAAAGTAGTTTAGAAGCCAATCCTTCTACAAAATATTTTTCTGTTAATTTGATTAAATTAATTCAGATGATTTTTAGTGCCAATACAGAACAATCCTCAATATAATAATTAACAAATACTGTGTGCATAAGCATGTTTTTTCTACAATTTTCTGACATGGATTTGCCTTATAACTGTGATCTGTTCATTTATATTGAATAAAATGTTCATTTCATGTGTTTGTATTGGACAAAAAGGCATAAAGTATGTAAAAACACACAAAACTCCAAAAACTGTAGTTTCAGGTTTGATTTGTATATTGCCCTCACTTGCTACAAGTGAGGTTAAACAAGCATCATATGCTTAAAAAAACAAAGTTCTTTATTCACTTTTTTAAAATGTGCCAGTAATTTTGTCCAGCCCATTTTGTCTGTAGTTTTGTGTGAAATTATGTCAAATTTGCTTTTTTGTTCTGCGTTGTTTTGTATTGTTCCAATATATACAAAGTATAACACAAAAATATGAAAATATATGGGTTTACAATTATTGCTTGGGGGAGATTTATTTAATTATTTAGTTTCAATTTTAGGAGTGCCAACTGTTATTGTATACTCTTTTTTAATAAAACTATAAAATACAAGACAGTCAGTTTACAATGCTTTAAAATATCTTTTAAATTACAGCAATATATTATAACATTATATTATTATATATTATCTTAATTTAACCTTACCTGTCTGCGTTTGCATTTATCGGACTGCATTTAGGTGAATTCAGGTCAAATTCATTTAAATATAAATACACGCAAGCCTGAATTTAACAGTCAATTTTCCCGTGAGTGAAATAATCGCACACTTCAGAACCTCAGCACTTTTTCATGTATAGTTTGTGGTGATGGTGGTGATAAATTACCTGATTGAATTAGCTATAGCCTGTTAGCTTACCTGTTCAGGAGAAAAATTCAATAGTATATATCAGCAGACCCGGAAATTGCCGTTTTAGGACCACAGTAGTTTCAGGACCGCAGTTCTAGGACCCTATGTTTTCGCGACACTGCCACCTAGCGAATTGATTGACTTACTGCTCCTTAACGTAATATCAACACTTTAGCTAACTACTTACAGATTTAAAGGCTTATTTCACCCAAATATCATCACTTTAGATAACTACTTACAGATTTAAAGGCTTATTTCACCCAAATATCACCAATTCAGATAACTACTTACAGATTTAAAGATTTATTTCAACCAAATATTACCAATTCAGATAACTACTTACAGATTTAAAGATTTATTTCAACCAAATATCACCAATTCAGATAACTACTTTGTCTTAGAATTTGTCTTGCAACTCCCAACCACATATCAGAGACACAAGGAAGACTTAGGGCTATAATATGTATTTGATATCTGAAATGGATTTGAACTACTTTTCGAAAAAATAAAATCTTTAGTACTCGACTCTACTCTACTACTCTAGTGCCTATTAGAGCTGGGCGATATAAAAAAAAATCTCAATATTTTTTTTAAATATATGAGCTTTTTTTAAAATTATGATTACGATTTACGATTTTCCAGTTCTAATATTTATTTATTATAATTTTTTATCCCAATATTCTTCAAATATATGAGCAATTCTCAATTATGATTACGATTTACGATTTTCCAGTTCTAATATAAAAAAAATATATATATATATATATATATATATATATATATATAGAGAGAGAGAGAGAGAGAGAGAGAGAGCACTGAATCAGAGGAAATTTTAACTGGACTGGAGGGAATTAACTGGACTGTACTGAACTCTAATGAAATACCCCTGGATTAGAAGAAGTAAGTGCAGCGCGTAGCCGAGGCTTCTGCACGTTGCAGCAGATAAAAAAGGCCATTCCTCTACCCCGTCATGGCAGGACTGTGTGAAGCGAGTCAGCGTGGCATGTCTCGATCACCCTGGTAACAGTCCTCAGCCTTCACGGCGTGCCAAGATGAGCTAACAAAGGCCAGGATTGTGGGCCTGCTCTCCTCCAATGGGGGGCAGCTGGGAGAGAGCCACGCTCTTGTGTGATTGGGGGGTGGTAGACAGTGGGGCCCACTGATTCTGCTAATCAACGCTAAGCACAATGGCACAACGGTAGTGGTCAGAGCCAGGCTTCAGATATATGCTCTCTGCTTAATGTATTTTCTGCACAAAAATACATGCCAACTACTCCATCTGACCAACAGATCAGAAGACCATCACACTGTATTTACCATCCTTTCTGAACTCAACTCACATTCAGAACATTTAGAACAGAAGATTAGCCAATAACAGCCGAGAATATAGTTCCTCTTTCAAAAAACTGACACAACTTTGCTAAAATCCTAAGATTTTTCCTATTAAGGAAAAAAAAGAGTTGCAAAAGTGCAAGACCTGTTTTAAAAGTGGTTTTAATCCACACTATTCTTTATTTGTCGCTTTATTTCTATCCCTCTTTACTCCCATTCACTCTCATTTATTTTTGTCTCTTTTGTTCTTCACTACAGGTAACTCTCTAAATCTCTAGTACACAACTACACTGACCTGCACTCATCTGTTGGTCGTTATTTCATTCCTAACTCCTCTCATTCACTCCTATTCATTTTAGTTCATGCCCAAGACCTAGAGGTTCTGTCCCTCTTTTTTTTTATTATGGATGCACAGTTTTCTTATAAACTTCGCTAAAACTAAATTAAACTAAATAATAATACGATTTTTCCTATTTCAAAAATGCATGCCCATCTACTGGACTTCTGCTTGACCAATATGCATGTTCAGGTATCTCATGTTATTCTATCTCAGGGCACTCATGTGAACAAATTCGTTTTTAAAGTGTTTTTTTTATAATTTTATTTCCAATTTTTTTCCTATTTTCTCACCAATTTACAAGGCCAGTTACCCAATCCACTCTGATGCAGCATTGTCGAGTAGCATCACAGCGCTAACGCTCGGAGGAAAGTGCAGCGACTCGGTTCTGATACATCAGCTCACAGATGCAGCCTTGTGCTGATCCACATCACCCTAGGAGTGATGAGGGGAAAGAGCGCCATCTACTGTACCCACCCAGAGAGAGCAAGGACAACTGTGCAGCCTTGTAATGGCCTCATAAGAGGACACCAGGCTTTTGTAGAGCAAAATGTAGTGTTGTGGTCTAGACAATCTAAAATGTCTAGTCAATCAAGGTCCTAGGAGGTTAAAAGAACTGACCCTGGTACATTGATCTAATAGTGCACATGCACCGTCTCTGTGAATGTGTTTGTGTATACTGTGTGAGTTACTTTCTGAAGGAAGTTGTGTGCAATTCTCTGTTGTGTGCTATTCTCTATGCCCTTTGAATGGCTGCTCTGGGACAAATAAAATAATCTGAATCTGAATCTGAAAACAGCTCACAGTTTTGCAGTAAACCGTAATTTAAAGTGAAAATTTCATGTTTATTATTATCAGATAATCCTCTTAACTTTAACTTTGCTAAAAAAAAAAAATCCTATTAAGAATAATAGATTTGCAGAAGTGCACGCCCATCTACTGTACTTCCGCTTCACCAATATGCATGTTCTGGTATCTCATGTTATAATATCTCAGGGCAGACCTCATGTGAATAAATTAGTTTTAAAGGTGTTTTTTTAAATAATTTTATTTCTATTTTTTTCACCCCAGTTTAAAAGGCCAATTACCCAACCCACTCAATAGGAGAAAGAACGCCATCTACTGTACCCACCCAGAGAGAGCAAGACCAATTGTGCAGCCCTATAATGGCCTCATATGAGGACACCAGGACATTGTAGAGCAAAATTGAATGTTTTGGTCTAGACAATCCAAAATGTGATGTCCACACATGTGGATGCCAGGTCCTAGGAGGTTAAAAGCACTGATGCTGGAACATTACATCTAATAGCGCACATGTATCTGTGAATTGACCCCACAAATAAAGTAATCTGAATCTGAAGACAGCTCACAGTTTTGTAGAAAACTGTAATTTAAAGTGGAAAGTTTAATTTTATTATTATCAGAAAAAGTGCAAACAGAATCACACACAGTTAAAGCAGAACTGTCCTGTATTTTTCCTCCTTTTCTCTCTTTTCTATCCTCCTCCTGCTGAAGTATTGAGGATGTTTTTTTGTTGCTCTTGACTTACCTGCCAGGAAGAAGATGAGGAGGCCGAGTTTTTGGAAAAGTGAAGAAACGGCCGCCTCTTTGGAGGAAGGCTGCCTCTTCTTCATCTTGCGAGCAGCGCTGGGCTTCTCTCCCCCGCAACCAGCATGATTTGGCTACTCCAGGCACGTCGCTGAGAACACACAACCCTTCCTGCCAGACCGGACTGTGCCTGCTCTGAACCCCACTCTCAGGACCCCTGCCCGAGCAGCTCTGACTGTGTGTGTGTGTGTGTGTGTGTGTGCTTAAGGTTCTGCACAGTGCTCATCTTTTTTCAGGGGCGCCTCTATGTGTGTTTGTCTTCATCCAATGACGTTTGTGTGTGAGTTGTCCTTTCTGAATAAGTCACTACTGAGCTGAGACAGGATGAGCCAGTGTGACACCACACTTTGTGGTGCGGCTCTTCCACTGGGCTGCCCACTGTTTCCAGCACTTTTCACTTTTTTAAACAAGAGAAATTAAGCAGTGTCTCATCTGTCAAACCTCAGAGCACTTCATATAAACTGTAAATGCATTAGGAAGTCTATTTTTCCTATGAGATGCACTGAAAAAAATATATTTATTGGCTTAACTTAACTCAATCAAGTCATCATTTTGTAAATACTGTATATACAATTTTAAATTCATTCATCTTAACTTTAAGTTTAAGTTAAGTTTGTTAATATATAATCAAGAGGAAGATGGATGATCACAAGCCATCAAACCAAACTGAACTGCTTGAATTTTTGCACCAGGAGTAAAGCAGCATAAAGTTATCCAAAAGCAGTGTGTAAGACTGGTGGAGGAGAACATGATGCCAAGATGCATGAAAAAAAATGTGATTAAAAACCAGGGTTATTCCAACAAATATTGATTTCTGAACAATATTTTTATTTGGAATTTGGGAGAAATGTTGTCTGTAGTTTAAAGAATAAAACAACAATGTTCTTTTTACTCAAACATAAACCTATAAATAGCAAAATCAGAGAAACTGATTCAGAAACTGAAGTGCTCTCTTCATGTTTTTTCCAGAGCTGTATTTTTTTTTTACATTCCTTGTTTTCATTTCATTCCACATTTAAAGTTAAATGTGAAAAACATTGTTTAAGAGGGGGACTGGGCAGGGCTGCTGCAGTAAAGATGGGGCAGATTTGGGGGGTTTATTAGTAAGGGGGGGGGGGGTGTTTTTCACTAACAGCAGGTCTATTCATCCAGGACTCTTGTTATGAGGAGATCTGTTATGTGAACTGAAAGAATGCTGGAGTTAGCTTTCTTTCATGTAGCTTTTATCTTCTGTAAGTGGGCCTGAGTTCTTGCCCTGAAGACCCCTTAGTAGAGACAGTTCAGTTTCTTAGAGCATTTTTCTCACTTCGTGTTGATTCATACAGCTTTCCCATAAGGCTCCTGACACTATATACTTGCATATGCACAAGTATATGCATATGTGTATATGCCAGGCCCCTGTGTTGTAGGCAATAAGAGCAAGTTACCTTTATTCTTTGGTCCAAGTCGTCACAGTATGTTGGTTTGTATATATATATATATATATATATATATATAACTGTGTTTCTTAATCACAGTTTTCATGCATCTTGGCATCATGTTCTCCTCCACCAGTCTTACACACTGCTTTTGGATAACTTTATGCTGCTTTACTCCTGGTGCAAAAATTCAAGCAGTTCAGCTTGGTGGTTTGATGGCTTGTGATCATCAATTTTTCTCTTGATTATATTCCAGAGATCCAGAGTGCTCTGACAACAAGGCATTAAGAACTTTAAAAGTGTTGAAGAAGTTCATTAAAAACCACTGTTTACAACCTGTAGCGTTATCTACATATCCGGGCACTACAGAGGTTGTAAACAGTGTTTTTAATACGTTTCTTGCGCAGTTTTAAAGCTCTTAATGCCTTGCTTTAAATGCCAGGACTCTCTGGATTCTACAAATGAGGTGTTGAGCTACTTTGAGCCTGAATAACGGTGTAAAAAGTGATTTGTAAAGAGTGCTGGGCAAAAAGCACAAAATGACTGGATCTCAGAAAGCTGCAGGAGAGCAGAGGTGGGCTATTTAACAAAGTTTAGTACTCTTTATCATGTTTTACTACAACAAAAGTCAATTTTACACTGGTTTTCTCCTTTTATAATTGCGATTTATATAGTTCTTATATCTCACCTTCATTATTACAGCTCATAGGCAAGATATCAGTATTAGGCATCAAAGCAACTCCCTTCATTGTGTCTCAGCTCCAGTTTTTACTGCTTAATTGAATGTAAGTTGCATCATTTTTCCACTTTTTCCGTGCGACATAAGACATGTGGCTAACACTTGTTTCCACTGCCATCACATGATGTCTGTCTGAGAGCTGATGTCACTGTGCTGCAATTCCAGTTCTTGTTGTTGTTTCTGACATTGGCCTGACGTTCAGTCTGAGAAAGTGTGTGGAATAGTGTGTGGAAATGGCAAAATGCAGCTTAACCAATACTACAGTTTCAGCAGCAGCTCAATGAAGAGAGAAATGTAGAACTGTGTAAGAGAACGGCGCGAGAGTCGAGTGCAAAAACAGCCTTTTACTGAGTGTGCGGCTCATGCGTAGCTAAAGAGGCCTCTATTCAGAGAATCAAGGCTTTAGTGGAGATCTGAGAGCAATGCAGACCCCCCCCCCCCCTTCACCTTCACACTGGCCACACACACACACACACACACAATAAGCCTTGGCTTTTCTACTCAGGATAAAAGTCTCCCTCTGTGTTTTTTTCATTTTGTGAAGATCTCAATCAAATAAAGTCACAGAAACCGCAGGAGGAAGGTCAGCAGGGGTAGAATTCCAACTATTACATTTAGTTTGACAAAAAAGAAATCCATAAAAACAGAGATGGACAGTCATGAAGAGAAGTCACGTGAGAAACACATAGGACAACCCATGAAGACCTTAATCTTTTTTAACCTACTTAATATAAACCATAGACTGTGTATAGCTGGACAGAGCATCGTCTCTCAAAAGTGAAGCCACCACAGGTCGGGCGCCCCCTGCTGTTCGGTTTCAGAAAGCCGTGTAACCCCACCCATCCCCATAGGTTTCAGTGGCAAAACAGACAACTTTCAATCACGTTTTTTTCTAATATACTGTAATTTTACCTCATTTATTTAAATGCAGCAGCTAGTGTTACCTCGGCTTATATTGTCAAATTTTTATATCCCCACAGAATTCATTTTTTAAAACGTTATTCAGCTCTATTCAAAAATGGTGTGGTTATTGTAAAAGGGCTGGTTATGGGCGGGACCAATAACAGACCGTCAGCCTGTGACCTCGAGGCAGCCCTCAGGGGCGGGTTTATTCAAATGAGTAGGAGCTCTCCACAGTCTTTCTCCCTCCTCTGGTCTCTACTGCGCAGACTAGCGACACGGCGTCCATCTTTTTTTACAGTCTCTGATATAAACTAATATGAACTAATTTGAAACTTGTGTGCATGCACTTTGGTGTCAACTGGAGAAATCTTCTCCGAGACCTGTAAGTCCTGTGATGATTTTTCTGGATTACTGAAGACTTCTTCAGACATCCAACGACCTGCTCTTGGGCTAATTGGACGATCTGTGTTTGCAGTTGTTTCACTGGTTAATTTTTAAGTTATTTTTTTGTTCAGTGGAATAGCTGATTTTTAATTGAGCATTTATTTGCAGAAAATGAGAAATGGCTAAAATAACAAAAAAAAAATGCAGAGCTTTCAGACCTCAATGCAGAAAGAAAACAAGTTAAGTTCAGAAATCAATATTTGGTGGAATAACCCTGGTTTTTAATCACTGCTCTCCTCCACCAGTCTTACACACCTCTTTTGGATAACTTTGGGATGCCACTCCAGGTACAAAGATTCCAGCAGTTCAGTTTGGTTTGATGGTTTGTGATCATCCATCTTCCTCTTGATTATATTCCAGAGGTTTTCAATTTGATAAAATCAAAGAAACTCCTCATTTTTAGGTGGTCTCTTATTTTTTTTTCCAGAGCTGTATATTCCCTGAAGTAAACTAAAAGTTTTACCATACTAAAGTACAGAATCTGTATTTTATCTGTAGATGTTTTACTACAACGTAACATCTTTTGATTGATAATATAGTATAATCCTTTATTGATCTCACAATGGGAAAATTTGCAATGATACAGCATCATAGAGGAAAGGATAGAGAAACAGGACAGGAAAATATATAAACAAATAATAATAAATCTATATATATACAAAAATATAAAAATACTAAAAAATACTAAGATAAGGTCAGAGGAGTCATGATTATGATAGGGTGTGACCAGCATTATTGCACAAGGACTAACAGTGAATAAATAGAAACTAAATAGTAGATGAAAAGGTGAGAAGAAGATGTTTGGTTATTAGATATTAAAAAAGATAATAAAAATAATATATCTAACAGTGCTCGATTCATTTTTATTGCATGTAATCTCTTAGTCCATGTCATCATAAAAACAAACTGAACAAATATAGTGAAGCATTCAATATATAGTATATTTAATATATGGTTTCTTTGATTTGTGCTCAAATAAATAAATAAAATATAAGAAAAGCATCATATTTGCTCACTACTGAGTTCATTTGGGTTCATCTGCTGTGTAAGAGACCAAAACGTCCACTAGAGGGAATAAGACTGTAGGAATTACTGCTGGTAAAAGCTATACAATGCTTTTTTTTTCATGCAACAAAGTCGACGCACAACTTTTAAAGGCTGTAATAGAGGTGTCTGTCACACAGCATGTGCTGAATATAACTCTAATCTGTCAGTCTGTACTGTCTGTTCCTGACACTGTATCTGATTTAAACAGAATGTACTCTCTACACTGTTTACATTCACTCACTGTACAGCTGCAGTGGGAGTGAAGGTGATGTTCTGTGGAGATCTCGGAGAAAACAGTGTATTTTTAAGTGTGTTTGAGAGTGGTCGGTGCGTGGAGGAGAGATGATGCCAGACAGGGCTGCTGTCAGCAGTGGTCTATGGGGAGAACACGATGGATAGCAGAGAGAGAGAAAGAGAGAGAGAAAGATCTAGCCATGGTTTGGGTTGCCATTAGCAACCTGCAAAATTTGCTGATGGCAGCCTCTAACTCCTGGAGCTGGTGACAGGATTCATTGTGAGGATTTTCCTTCAGAGATGCTGATGGCTGCTGGGCCGTGTGCATGTGGGAGGCAGTGTGGGTGGCCAGCAAGCTCCACTGCTCATTTCTCCACCTCGAGAAGAAGCCAGCTCCGGCCGTAAACATGACAAAGATGACAATTACCGGATGCCTCCCTCCCGGCCTCTGACTGAGAGACTTCTGGTTGTTTCATGGCTCCTGAGTGACCAGTTACCTCCCACTTTCTTTTATCTAGCAGTCTGAAATCCTCAGATTCAGTTCAGTTCATTTTATTGGTTAAACATGTAGGACTGAAGTCTGAGCTTGAGTAGGATTATCTCCAAGAAACAGTATTAGTTCTTTTTCAATATAATGGTCAATCTTCATTAATTGCACATTGCACCAGTAAGAGCAGTAAGAGTGTAAAGGTTCAATTAGCAGGGTAAGAGCACAGTTCTGCTCTAAATATTGCAATGCACACAACATTATGGGTGACATACCAGAGTTCAAAAGAGGACAAATTGTTGGTGCACGTCTTGCTGGAGCATCTGTGACCAAGACAGCAAGTCTTTGTGATGCATCAAGAGCCACGGTATCCAGGGTAATGTCAGCATACCACCAAGAAGGACCAACCACATCCAACAGGATTAACTGTGGACGCTGTAAGAGGAAGCTGTCTTAAAGGGATGTTCGGGTGCTAACCCGGATTGTATCCAAAAAACATAAAACCACGGCTGATCAAATCACGCAGAATTCAATGTGCACCTCAACTCTCCTGTTTCCACCAGAACTGTCCGTCACCACAATCAATTACTGTGCTCTAAAACCAGGTGTTTCAGTTTCATTGTCCAACCCCTGTGTGTATGACTGTGCACAGATATGGATTGGCACTCTGTTCTGGGTAAATGCTGTAGCTCCTAATGCAGTCCTCTAGGTGGACAGTTGTTTCCGGTTGAGAGTATGCTGTGCGCTATTGGCTGCCGCTTCTCACCGGTGAGTGGATAAGTCCTGAGTATATATGGTTGTGTGTAAACCGTGTAAATTGTGAAGCGTCCTTGGCAATGATTTTCAGATCTCGTGGTCCTGTATTTTATTCAAAATAGAATATAGAACAAGTTGAGACAGAGAACCAAAGGGCTTTAACAGTAAATAATAATTATACAAAATAAAGCTTTATCTCTAGTTCTAGCTAACTCTAGCTAATGATAATTCTAAGTAAAGAATATCTAAAAAGGAATGTAATCAGTAGGTAACAGTAAGCGAATGGGGCAGAAGCAAGCATTGAACAATAATGTTTTAGCGGCTTTCAGGTCAGCTGACCAGACTTTCTCTACTCTCTTTGCTATAGGAAAGGTAGAAATATCAAGTAAAAGATGCAGAAACTGGCTCATTTAAAAATTCGTATCAGTTAATGAAGAGAGAATTCTAATTTTCTTATTCTAGTACAATGATACTTCTGGACAATTTCAGAAAGTATGCATAAAAGTACCTAAAATATTATTATTACTACAGAAAGGAGTGTTATTAGATTCAGTTATTAAGTTTAATTCGTGGAATGGCCCTTAAATTTTACTCATTGTCCCATCTTGTATGTATGTTGTATTTGCACCTATAATTTCTTGCACAACATTCAGTAGGTGCAGAAAACCAGCCTACATAAGCACACCTATATAATATTTATTTGCTATATGTGTACTTGTAATAAATGAATTTACAGTATACAGTACCTGCACACAACCATTCTTTATCCAGTGCAGAGTCAGTGTAGTGTTTAAGCAGCTTCATGTTGCTATGTATAGAAGATTATCATTATCTACGCAGCCCTCTGTATGAACATTACTCCAGCAACAGGTTTCATCAGTTTCACTGAGATCAGGAAGTCAGGAAGCGGGATTTAGAGAGCGATGCTGATGTATACAGTAGGCCTGTAGAGACACGTTCATCATACGCCCATAATGAAGAGCCATATGCCTCTGTGAGTTCTGCTCCACAGAGCACATTCCAATTAAGAGCAGAGCTGGGTAATGGTTGGCTAAGCTTACTTTGCCATGGGAAATTAAGCTCATTATTTACTTTTTAAACAAGGGAGCAGAGAAAGCTTTATATTCTCACAGAAAGAGCACTGTTAGTGTTCATTATGCACATTACCAGTGTACAACAGTGAGCAGAGTCTGTGTGCCACATGCACAGTGATGGGAATAACTAATAAGCGTTGAAATAAATGGCATTACTAACGCCGTTATGTTTTTTCAGTAAGGAATAATCTAACTAATTACTCTGACTGTAACTATAACACCGTTACCATTTCCCTGTTACATCCCGTTACTGCACATTACTTTAGCCGCTCAATAAATTTTATTTTTTAACTTTGTGCATACAGACAAAGGCGCAAGTGTGTGTGTGTGCGTTGTGTGTGTGAGTTACAAGGGAAGGGAGGATGAGATAACAGCCTAAGCAATGATTGGTTAACGTATAGTAAGATTACGTCTTCAGCCAATCAGAGAAAATAGGTGGGTGGGTGTTTAGAGCTCATGCATAGTGAGAGATGGTGTGTGAGGAGGACTCCAGTGGAGTCTTTTCCAGATGGAAATACAACACTATTTCTAACTCACTGAGGTCAAAGGTTAAACTGTGCATGTCGAGTTCACAGTATGTGTACTCTATGTAATGGGTTGGGAGCAGTAGCTCTCCAGCCCAGAAGGTTTTTAGAACCCAAGTGCAGAGCAGTAGATCTCAAAGCAGGTAAACCCAAGAGAAAGAATAATAATAATAATAATAATAATAATAATAATAATAATAATGGTGGCCACTAGGGGCGCATACGGGTATGACGCCTAACTGATCAGCTCCGTGGGGCAGTGGGCTAATTTCACTTTTTCGTGCACCTTTTTTCATATTTATACACCAAAGTTTGGTCTCTGTGAACTTTTAGACTCTTTAACATCATACCGTGTGTGCGTCGCGGTCTACTATGGCGGCCAATCGTCACAAGTCGGAGTCATCTCGTACAGGCCGCGGCAAGACCACGGCGGTCGACTCTTCAGCTTCACCGCAATCTGAGAGTGCCGGACCGGAGGGCATTCTGAGCTACGAGTCCTTCCAGAAAGCAATAAGTACGATGAGTCAAGAAATATGTGGTAAGATTGATGGGCTAACCGCGGAGCTTCGTTCTTCCATTGACTCACTGACCAAGAGGATCGATGGCCATAACGAAGTTTTGACCGAACTTTCGCAGACGGCCTCCTCTCACAGTGATGCTATAACCAAGATGGAGACGTCTCTGCTCTCGCTCCAAGCAGAAGTCAAGGCACTAACAACAAAATGTGAGGACTTAGAAGGGCGGCAGAGGCGGAATAATCTCCGTTTATTTGGTGTTATGGAGGGAGCAGAAGGACCTCGTCCAACTGAATTTGTTGGTGAGCTGTTGCAAGAGCTGCTTCATCTGGAGGAGAAACCCATGTTAGACCGGGCACACAGATCTCTCCGCGCCAAACCCAAAAGCGACGAACCCCCGCGACCATTTGTGATTAGAGTTCATCTCTACCAGACCCGTGAGCTGATTCTACGACGTGCGAGAGAACTCTCAACCTTACAATACCAGGGTAAGAGACTGTCTATCTTTCCTGATTTCACCAGCTCCGTGGCCAAAAAACGAGCCGAATTCAGCAAAGTTAAGCGTCAGCTCCGGGATTACACAGGGCTCAAGTTCGGGCTTTATTTCCCAGCGGAACTAAGGATCACTCTCCCAGATGGGCGAGTTCGTAAATTCGAAGACCCGCTGGCAGCGCAGGAGTTCATACAGAAGGACTTAAAGTCACTAGCACCGGCCGCAGGTGGGAAAGACTGAACCCCCCCTTTTTTTTAGAACATAAAGGTGCACATTGCAGCAGGTTATCACCTTGTGGACTTGATATGGACATGTACAGGTAACTTATTATTCTGCGGGGTTAAGTACAGCCCTGTAACCTGTAATTTGGTTATACTAATCTTAGCCCAGATAAAGGTGAATCTTTCTGCTTGTTATACGGTTTCGGCATTAATGCTATTTTTTTTTTTTTTTTTTTTTTTTTTTTTTTTTTTCATTGTTGGACAAAATATGCTTATCATGTGTCATGATCCACTGCCCTAACGGAATAGGGGTGAGGGTATGTTTAGTTGGTACGGCCATCCTTTGCGTCTTATCGCAGTTAAGAAAGGGGAGGGTAGTTTTGCGCGTATCTCATTTGGGGAGATACTTCAGCAGTGGGGAGGGGGGATAGAGGGAGGGGAGCAAGATTCTCACCGCACGCAGTTTAGGTTCTTAGGAGTTCTTGTACAAGCCTCTCGAACACGTTTTTTTAGTTATCTGTTTTTCTCTGTTTTTCTCGTTTTGGTTTTAAATATATATTTTTTGTTTTTTAAAATCCTCTGCGCTCTTGATTGTCAATATACAATGTTTAATATCTGCGCTTTGCAGTATGGCAATGATTGATAATGTAAGACAACAGGGAGGACGTGATATCAAGTTCATTAGCTGGAATGTTAAGGGTCTTAACCAACCAGTTAAACGTAGCAAAATACTACATCATTTGCAGCATCTTGGAGCTCAGATTGTTTTCCTGCAGGAAACGCATCTAAAGAAATTGGATCATAATAAACTCCGTAAAGGCTGGGTAGGTCAAATATTTCACAGTACATTTAATGCTAAAGCAAGAGGCGTTGCTATTCTTATACATAAAGCAGTACCATTCAGAGCTTCTGATATTATAGCAGATTCGTGTGGGAGGTATGTTGTGGTCACCGGGAGAATTTATAATACACATGTCACTTTAGTTAATATCTATGGCCCTAACTGGGATAATGAACATTTCTTTGGTGAAGTTTTTGCCAACCTACCGGACTTGTCAACAAGACACGTGGTGGTGGGGGGAGATTTTAATTGCTGGTTAGATCCGAAGATGGATAGGTCCTCCTCCAAGATCAATGCATTATCCAAGTCTGCCAAAACCATTAAAACATTCATGAATGATTTTGGTTTAACGGATGTTTGGCGATATCTCAACCCTCAGACTAAACAGTATTCTTTTTATTCAAATGTCCACCAAACATTTACTCGGATAGATTATTTTTTAGTAGATAATAGGCTTTTATCACAGGTTCAGGATTGTATGTACAACGCCATAGTTCTCTCTGACCACGCCCCTCTTATACTGACTTTATATGTGCCTCAGGATTTTTCTCCAAAAGCACCATGGCGTTTTAACAACCGTTTACTATCAGATGATAGATTTGTCAAAGTTATCACTGCGGAAATTGATTTTTTCATTAGTGTGAATAGGACCCCTGGGGTATCACCTTCTACTTTATGGGAGACGTTAAAAGTTTATATCAGAGGACAGATCATTGCATTTACAAAGTATGAAAATTACATAAGAAGAAGAAAAATATCGGAGCTCACTCAACAGATCTCAGACTTAGATGGCATGCTGGCTAATTCTCCTGACCCCCAGATATATAAAAAACGGCTTAGTCTCCAGACAGAGTTTGACCTTCTATGTACAAATTATGTGGAGGAATTATTGCTCAAAGTTAGGGCCACTCATTATGAACATGGGGATCGTTCAGGTAAACTGTTAGCGCATCAACTAAGGCAGCATGCTGTAGCTAGACAAATAAATCAAATTCAAACTCCTACCGATATTACATCAGATCCTAGACTTATAAATGACCAGTTTAGACAGTTTTATGTTTCATTGTATACATCAGAACACCCTTGTGATAATTTGGCACTGGATAATTTTTTCAGTAAATTTAAACTGCCAACTCTGAGCGCAGACCAAACTTTGGAAATGGATGAACCCATAACAGAGGAGGAAATTATAAGGGTAGTGCAGAGCATGCAGAATGGAAAATGCCCAGGTATTGATGGGTATACGGTGGAATTTTATAAGAAATTTATTAATAAATTAGCTCCCCTACTACTTGATATGTTCCAAGACTCATTCGATAACGCTAGTCTACCGCAAACTCTTACACAGGCCTCAATATTTTTAATATTAAAAAAAGGTAAAGATGCCCTACAATGCGGATCATACCGCCCTATTTCACTACTCAATGTGGACTATAAAATGCTGGCTAAACTGCTAGCAACCCGTATGGAGTCGTGGCTACCTAGCATTATCTCCCCAGATCAGACTGGTTTTATTAAAGATAGACATGCATTTTCTAATATCCGACGCGCATTAAACGTAATCTATTCCCCCCCAACACAAGATGGCCCTGAAGTTATTTTATCAATGGATGCAGAAAAGGCTTTTGATCGGGTGGAGTGGGGCTATCTTTTTTACACACTGGAAAAATTTAACTTTCCACAGAATTTCATATCCTGGATTAGACTTCTTTACTCCGCTCCAAAAGCCTCAGTTAGGACCAATAATCTTAATTCTGTTTACTTCCCGCTCCAAAGATCAACAAGGCAAGGATGCCCATTGAGTCCGTTATTGTTTGCGGTGGCCATAGAACCTCTTGCTGAGGCACTGAGATCTAACAACCACATAACTGGTATATTCAGACATAATAGGGAGCAAAAACTGTCACTTTATGCAGATGATTTGCTTATCTATGTCTCCAATTTACCCACTTCAATACCCACTATACTTTCAATCCTTGATTCTTTTAGTTCTATTTCGGGATACAAATTAAATCTGTCCAAAAGTGAATTATTCCCCCTCAATTCAGCTGCCGCCAAATACTCACTACATACCCTGCCTTTTAAAGTAGTACACGATAAATTTAAGTATCTTGGAGTTTCTATCACAGATAAATTTGAGAATCTCTTTAAATGTAATTTCTGTCCCCTAATAACCTCCATTAAAAAAGATTTAGCCCGCTGGTCCTTATTACCATTATCTTTAGCCGCAAGAATTAACACTATCAAAATGAATACCCTACCTAAATTGTCATATCTCTTTCAGACCCTACCTATTTTTATTCCTAAATTATTTTTTCGAAAATTAGATACCCTAATTTTGGAATTCATTTGGAACAAAAGGCCCCCTCGTTTACGTAAATCATTATTGCAACAAACGAAATCATTAGGCGGTATGGCACTTCCACATATGCAATTCTATTATTGGGCAGCCAATTTACGTGCATTGCAGTTCTGGATTAGTTACAATTCATTTCATTCTCCCCCAGAATGGCTACATTTGGAAGCTGCCTCTTGTTATCCTTTTTCTTTATATGCTAATTTATATACCCCTTTAGACCATAAGGCTCCCACCACTATTAAAAACACAGTTGTTAAATCATCTGTGAAAATTTGGAAACAGTTTAGAAGGCATTTTAATTTTCAAAATCTCTCCCTGTCTTGCCCACTTATCTCAAACCATCTCTTCTTTCCATCAACTCTTGATAAAGGGTTTAACATTTGGGATAGGGCAGGGATTAAAACACTGCACGATTTATATGTCGAGGGCACTTTTGTATCTTTTCAGTATTTAGTAGAAAAGTTCTCAATCCATAAAAATAACTTTTTCCGTTACCTTCAAGTACGTAGTTTTGCCAGCTCTGTAAATCCCCAGTTTCCCTCAGCCCCTGAACCCACGGCACTCGACACGTTTCTAAAACCACTGCCAATATTTAAAAAAATGATTTCTCAACTTTATAACTTAATTAGTTCGGTTCAAGTTACATGTTTAAGTAATCTTAAAGTTCAATGGGAGAAGGATCTAGGTGTACTCTTGACTGAGGATGAGTGGCAACAAATATTATACAGAATTCATTCATCCTCCTTCTGTGCTAAGCATGGAATGATTCAATGTAAACTCTTTCACCGAGTGTATTGGACTAAAGCCAGACTTAACAAAATTTATCCAGATACAGACCCATTATGTGATCGCTGCCATCGGGACACTGCCTCCCTAATACACATGTTCTGGCTATGCCCATCATTGTTCAAGTTTTGGACTGAAATCTTCTCAACATTATCTGAGGTTTTTGGGATGCAGCTGGATCCTAACCCCGTTACAGCAATATTTGGTGTCCTTCCATCTGCCTTGTTAATGTCAAAACATCACTCTGATTTTGTAGCCTTTGTGACTTTGTTGGCAAGACGGTTAATTTTATTGAAGTGGAAACTTTCGGCTCCACCTATGTATTCTGAATGGATTAGGGATGTCCTTCGGTATAGCACACTGGAACGAATTCGATGCACTCTGAATGATTCTCTTTCAAAATTCAAAAAATCATGGCAGCCCTTTTTCACTTTCATGGATAATCTTTCACTTGTTGCAATTCCAGAGTGATGGTAAAATGTTTCTCCCTGTACTCAAAGTTTGGAACATTTTCCTTAATCAAAATTATACTAAGAATTTATGTATGTCTTTATGTTGTGTGTCCGAGGAATGTTTTTTTTTTTTTTTTTTTTTTTTTTTTTTTTTTACATTTATTTATTTATTTTATTTACTTTGCGAACCGTTTGTGTGTTTTATTCTGTGAACCAGAACAATGCTACTTAATATGCTGTATTTACTGCGCTCCCCAATGTTCAATGTCAATGTAAAACAGACAATAAAAAGATTTACTCAAAAAAAAAAAATAATAATAATAATAATAATATATATAATTGTTAATATATATATATATATATATATATATATATATATATATATATATATATATATATATATGATATATAATAATATTATGTAATAATATTATGTATATATAATTATTATTAAACCACGCTCCACGCGGGAGCGGAGCAACGAAAAATGGGCGGATAATGAAAACGGGTGGAAAACAAAAGTCCCTCCTAGCGTGAGCGAGAGAGAAGGGGAGTGAATCAAAACAAAGACCGCCGGTAAATGCCGGCTACCTCTTATGGCGCGAGGTGAGGATTAATTAAACAAAGGGCTTCCAAACTAAACAAAGAAGTGAACTAAGGTGATTGTGGATTTTAACGCTGCTCCACCAGAGAGGAGAGGAACAGCGCGGGAGAGAGAAGGTGAGCGAGCCGCGTGGCCTCGCGGCTGTTTCACCCACACATACACACACACACAGAAACTCAAGAGGAGAGCGGTGGAGCACACAGCTCTACACAGCCACACCAAACTCGAAAGAAAAAGGGATAGAAGAAAATACTTTGGCGGGAGAGGCACGCCAGCGATGCTGAACAATGCTCTCTCCAAAGGGAAAGGCAGGAAACCGGCTGTTGCCGTAGATAGAGCAGGGAGGAAAAGAAAGAGCCGAGGCTCACTCGAGAAACCGGCATAGATTTGCTCTGATAGCATCAAAGATCCAGCGCCGAGTGGCTGGTTGGCGTTGCTTTTGAAGTGTTCACAGCAGGTGTTGGTAATTAGCCAAATCAACCCTCAGCGCTGGGCTGGCGCGCCCTCCGATGCCCTGGAGGATGCCTCGATCTGGCACCCTTACACTCTATTCATCTGGCTTATGAAACACACTCTGAGAAGGTGGGGGCCAGGCGGTGGGGGGGTTACGGGGCGAGTAACACAAAAGTAACACAATAGTTACTTTATAAAACTACTTTTATAGTGGAGTAACTCAGTTAGTATCTCAGTTACTTTTTTAGAGAAGTAACTAGTAACTATAACTAATTACTTTTTCAAAGTAACGTGCCCAACACTGCACATGCACTCATGCTAAGAGATTTTAGCAAGGCTAAAAGAAGACCTACGGTTACTTTTAGGGTTGCCAGATGTCACGCTGTCACAAATGCAAAAAAAAAAAAACTCACAGAGGGAGATTCACACAGCACTTTAACAGAAACACCTATCTTGAGGACACACCTGCCTGTGAACCCCATCTGCACACTCTACTAAAAATAAAGATGCTTCTAAAGCATCTCTGAGCAACTCCATAGATGCACCATTCTGTAAAAAAAAATATGTGGAAAAAATATATACTTAAAACATATTGAGAAATGTCTAAGCATGCTGTAAATATACTGACAGATTTATGTACTTACTTAAAACATATTAAAAGTACATTAATATCATGCTTTCATCAAATGTTTGAAAGTAAAATTTGATCATACTTTTTAGTGCAATAAGTACAATATAGTGTATAAAAAAATAGACTACTATGGAGTACACCTTTAGTTTAATGTAATTCTATATACTTATATATATGTATATTTCCAAATATACTTTTGTACATTTTTGGCATTTGTGTTAAAAACAACTGTTACAGTAGTTTTTAGAAAGTAAATTAAATTACTACTACTAATTAAAAAAATAAAAATAAAGTAAATTTGTAACACAGTTGAAAATTGTAGTACAGTGTATTAAAATATATTTCAATATCCAACAAAGTATACTAGAACAAGAAGCTCTAATGTATTTGTACTCTAATGTAAATAGATCACATATACTTAACATTAGTTCTTAGTACATTTCTAATATACCTGCTGTATAATAAATAGTGATAAAGTTGAAATACTTACTACAGGTATCATAATTTTACTGTAAGCATATCTAAAATATGGGGTTAAATACATGAAGTAGTCAATGTAAGTTTAAATGTCACTTAAGTTCAATTTTAGTACAGCTAAGTACACTTAGCACAATTTAAGCAAGACTTTGTACTTTTTTATACAATTAAAAGTTTTTTCCATTTTATCACTCTTTAAATATACTGATTAATAATAATGTGGCTATAAGAACACTTTAGTGCACTATAGCATAATAATGCTTAGTTTACTTTAATCTACTTTTTTCACTTAGGGCAGCTCTGGAAAAAAAAATTAAGAGACCACTTAAAAATGAAGATTTTCTTTGATTTTACCAAATTTAAAAAAACTCTGGAATATAATAAAGAGGAAGATGGATGATCACAAGCCATCAAACCACCAAACTGAACTGCTTGAATGATTTTTTGCACCAGGAGTAAGGCAGCATAAAGTTATCCAAAAGCAGTGTGTAAGACTGGTGGAGGAGAAGAGAACATGATGCCAAGATGCATGAAAAAAAAACTGTGATTAAAAACCACCAGGGTTATTCCACCAAATATTGATTATTTCTGAACTCTTAAAACATGAACATGAGTAAGAACTTTTTAAAATTTTTCTTTGCATTATTTGAGGTCTGAAAGCTCTGTATCTTTTTTTTGGTATTTCAGCCATTTCTCATTTTCTGCAAATAAATGCTCTCTAGCAAAGAGAATCAGATAAACTGATTCAGAAACTGAAGTGGCCTCTTAATTGTTTTTCCAGAGCTGCATTTGATTAGTTAAGTAAGTTTAGCTCTATTGCTTTATTGGAATGAAAACCTACAGCAGATAAGACGGAGAAAAAGGTGACCCATTTTTTCTACATCAAGCTTTTACTTTAAGTAGTATATTGATGACATTAACACTAATGTTACCCTTTCCAATGAGGCCATTATAATTAACCCTCTCTCTTCAGGGTGTAAAAAGAGCAGGTTTAAAATACTGCAGGACTGGCTCTGATTCATCCTGAGCAGCAGTACGTTAGAAACAGAAGCCGCGTTTTGATGTCAAAGGTTGGTTTGACCATGATAAACGATTGGCCGGCTCATTATCCAGGCTTCCAGCTGAGAGTCCCCGGCGAGATCCTTCAGCAGGACTGATGAGAGAGATGCGTGGGTTAATCTTTCAGCCACTGCTTCCTATCAAACAAGCTGCCTTAGCTTTCAGGCTCCACCTTCCCTCGTGGAAGACCATCAAAAGACTAATGATCTTCTGCGAGCGGCATAAAATCATCGTCCACGCAGGAAAAAAACACATTTCAGAGCTTTTTTATTGGGTTTGCTGCTGATACAGTGCTTCATTAAGTCGCGTACATGCAAAACAATCTTCACAGTCTCTAATAAAACTTTCATTCCTAGTCAAATCATTGTTCTTACACTCTGAGAAATACAGTAACTTGATGAGTTTGAAAGAAAGAGAAAGAATTAAAGAAATTAATCAGAAAGAAAGAAAATCCAGCCATGCTAACTGCTGTTTTGGAAGCTCTGATTTCTATTTTCTTTTTTTTGTTTGTTTCAGCTGACTCTACTAAGACTAAGAAGAAGAAGAAGAAGAAGAAGAAAAAACTGTTGTTAAAGGGTGCAAAGCAAACAAATAACAAGATAACATGATAACATCTTAACGACATAAATTAAAACAGATTCATAATAGCAATAAATCCATATATCCTTACAATATCATTCAATAAATTGCACAAATCATCAACAACAAAAACAACAAAAAAAATCTAAACTAAAATAAGAAACTAAAATAAAATCAAACCAAAAATCCTACACATTACTTATGCTGATCACCATATAAGGAAAGCAGGAAAGGAAATCTCTCAAGCAAATATATATATATATATATTTTTTATACAAAAAAAAGACAACCATGATGCATAATCCCATAATTCCAAATCTAAAGTATTTAGATACGTAGATATCTGAATTTGAGCAGTATGTGATAAAACTCTAAGGGCATTCCTTGTCACTTTCACACCAACATCTGGACGAGGACACGATCAGGAAGAGTACAGATGCATCGAGTGCATGCCCGTGAGACGTAGATGCATGCTGGTTTCGGGGAAACTATTCCCCCAGACTGGATAAGATAAGAAGCTGAAAAGAGAAAGAATAAGAGAGAGATAGACAGAGAGAGAGAGAGCTGGAGAGAACAAGCGTTCATATATCAGACGAGATATCCAGCCTATGACTACTGCTTTTCTCTACATAAAAAGGTACATCTCTAGGAAGAGGGCCAGAAGTCGTCCTGCTGTCCACAGAGAGACGCGTGGACGTCCTCACTGCTCTGGCACTGCCGTGTCTTCTGTCTCTACTCCTTCTGATCCTCCTGCTGTTCAAAAACACACGACAGGTTTAGTATGCTCCAGCGTGGCCTGCTGAGAGACTGAAGATCACACTGTCAAAACATCTGTAATAAGAAAAGCACAACTTAGACCCTGTTGGCAGCTGATCATTTTAAATTATTAGTATCTAGATTTTATCCTGATTAGAAATCTGCTTGCTGTGTAAAACAGTATATGGGTATTTTTTTTTTTTTTACTATTTTTCAACTCTGAATCAAATAACAAATATATTTAACTATTTAAAACATGCACTGGTCAAACTCAGCCAGCTTTACTTTTTTTGTTAATTTTTTTACAAGGTTTCTAATCTGAAGATGGTTACAAAACTCATGTGGCATTTAAAAATAAAAATAAAAGTCCCTTTTATTTTCCTCAAGAAAGTCTTTATTTTATTTAAAAAAAATGCTTGACTGCACGTTCAATTCATTGATATTTATGACAAAAATATCAATGGCACTGTTACTGCAACTCTTTTTATGTTTTGAGTAACAGGACTGAAAGTAACAGGAATGATTTTTTTTTAAGCATAGAATTAGTGGCTATGCTAATAGCATGAGGACACTGAGCACATTCTAGTGATTTCCCAAAATTTGTATATATATATATATATATATATATATATATATATAAAAATAAACAATTAAGATATAAGAATTAATGTAGGTAACAGGACTGAGTGTTGAGATTGAGCTCCTCAGTCAGAGTTACAATAAAATACAAAAACAAACAAATATACAGAAAAAAACTAATGAGGGAACTTAATTCTGGTCTTCCTATAATCTTCAGAAGAACCAGCTGATGTCACTTCCTGTTGTAGATGTGATTTCCTGTTGTAGAATGTTCCAGATGTTTCAGACGGGGTTATTTGTTACGGTAACAGGACTGAGTAAAAACCCAGGGACACAACTAAAATGTGTATTTTATATAAAATTTTATAGATATATTATGAAATTTTTTTTTTTTAAAGCATAGATGGGATTTGGAGTCGCACAACAATGCAAAAATAATTACATCTCTGAAGTATATAATAATAATAATAATAATAATATTTCACGGTTAAGTTTATAGCTAGAGAGTGGAGACACGTAACAAACGATATTTTTTCAGTGTTCTAAGTAGTTTTTATCTATGTTTTAATTATATTAAATTATATATTATATTTAATTATATATCTTACTTTTGCAGTTAGGTCAATATACAAGACATTATGGTTAATAATAAAATGTATGTTTGTGTTATTTGTATTTTTAAGTTATTTTGGGTGTAAATTTATACATGTAAATTCCTGGGGACAGAAATGGCACCAATTCAGTGAAATGACCCATATAGAGATTTGCTTGTTTACTTGTGCGGATCACTTCTTGCTCTGCACTGCAAAAAAATATATTGGCAAAAACTAGGCAAAATATATGTAAATTAATACGCAAATGTTAAAATTAAGCAACAAAAAAAATCTTCCAATGGGGTGAGCAACCTTTTCTTAGTAAGATCTAAAAATTAGTGAAGTAAGACCTAAATTAAGCAAAAATCAGAATAAATTGACTGGTGACTTTCACACTGAATTTGAGTTTAAATTGCTTAAAATAATGTGAAAATTCTAAGTAAGACTGATTAAGATTATTAAACATTCCTAAAATAAGCAAATCAAAAATCTTGAGTGCATTTAGACTTACATTTTTGCATGGCCTGACCTTATCCAGAAAAATCCTGATACTCAGGACACATGGAGTAAACAGGTGTAAACAGGGTCCTAAAGTAAATGTGAATCATAAATTCTGCAGCTTATTTCAGAGTCAAATGTGCCGTTCTGTTGGATTTCACTTTATATTAATTGTTGGTGGTGGA
Source organism: Astyanax mexicanus (assembly GCF_023375975.1). NCBI lineage: Eukaryota > Metazoa > Chordata > Actinopteri > Characiformes > Acestrorhamphidae > Astyanax > Astyanax mexicanus. Next base: position 2,533,352 of record NC_064425.1, read on the forward strand.
AGGTGATTGAAGATTGTACAAGGGCAGATGAAAATACTGGCAGATGCATAACAGTTCTTACAACACCTATAAACAATTAAATATCACGTGAAATAATTCTGTTGAAATATTAAGTTTAATAAAACAACAACTAAAATAGATAGATAGATAGCTCACTCCTGTTACTGGCACTTATTCCTGTTACTGGAACTCGTTTTAGGTAACAGGACTGAGTTCTAGCATAGAATTAGCTTAAACATAAAAAATAGCTAAATGGTGGCTATGCTAATAGCATGAGGACACTGAGCACATTCTAGTGATGATAGATAGATAGATATTTACATTTGATGAATAGAAAAGAACCAAAATGACTTGAAATATATAGAAATATTTGTTTTTCCATTAACTTCCAATGTACTTATGTAAATACGTGTATATTATATACAGTACACAGCTCTGGAAATACAGTTAAGAGAGCACTTCAGTTTCTGAATCAATTTGTCAGATTTTGCTATTTATAGGTTTATGTTTGAGTAAAATCAACATTGTTGTTTTATTCTATAAACTACAGACAACATTTCTCCCAAATTACAAATAAAAATATTGTCAGAAATCAATATTTGGTGGAATAACCCTGATGGTTTGAAATCACAGTTTTTTTCATGCATCTTGGCATCATGTTCTCCTCCTCCACCAGTCTTACACACTGCTTTTGGATAACTTTATGCTGCTTTACTCCTGGTGCAAAAATTCAAGCAGTTCAGTTTGGTGGTTTGATGGTTTGTGATCATCCATCTTCCTCTTGATTATATTCCAGAGGTTTTTAATTAGGTAAAATAAAAGAAACTCATCATTTTTAAGTACTCTCTTAATTTTTCCAGAGCTGTATTTGAGTTATACTAAGGCAATACTCTGGTATTTAACTATGTAAAGTACCCGTGGACATAGCAGTGAATATAGTTATCCTGATTATTTTCTAATCTATCATTTTAATATGATTTTTAGGACGTGTCCCCTGTCCATGGCTGGGTGCTGGCCTTTATTCGGTGTGTGCCTCTCTAAGATCGAGCACATTCTCGCAGCCTCATCTCGGTGGTGCAGATGCACCTGAAGATAAAAATAACATCTTCATACATAAAATGCTTAGCAACCAAGAACTGGGTTGATGTTGCTTTGACGAAAAAGGCCTAAATTCCCCGGCCTTCGTCAGAGGTGGGGTTGAGCAGACCAGCGAGCGCAGCTGAAGGAGACAAATCTAGGCCTGGTGATGTGAGGGACTGGAAGGACACGCTCACTCTATACTTGCATGCCCCACTTTCTACATCAAATGACCAGCTTTTCCCTTCATTTCTCCCCAGATTTAGAAAAGGACGTTGAGACAGAGGTTCAGGTGGAAAAAAAAAAACTAGAAGCCTTACAGCAAAGGCGAAAAGCAACAGGGTTTACTTGTAGGACATTAAAGCCACGTGCAGCCTGACCTTATTACACTTAATGATTCTTTTGGGATTTTAAGCTTTTGGACTTGATTTGAATGGTGTTAGATTTGCATGCAAGTTAAGGAAGGAAGGAGGTTACCCTACATACAGTACGGACAGTTGCAAGAAAAATATGTAAACTCTTTGGGATTATACTTGGATTTCTGCATAAATTGGTCATTAAATGTGTTCTGATCTTCATGATTAAGTCACGACAATAGACAAACACAGTCAGCTTAAAGTAATACCACACAAATCATGATATGTTTGCATGGTTTAAAAGTATGTGAACGTCTAGACTAATGACTTTTCTAAGAGCTAATTGGAGGCAGGACGTGATGAGATTGGATGTGTTGGTTAAAGCTGCCCTGCCCTATGAAAACACCAGTTTAGAGTTTGCTGTTCTTAAGAAGCATCGCTTGATATGAATCTCATGCCTCTCAGAAGACCTACAGTCTACAAATGGAGAAAGTTCAGCACTGTTGCTGCTACTCTCTCTAGGTGTGGTAAAGTCCTGTAAAGATGACTGTAAGAGCACAGCAGTGCAGAATGATCAATGAGGTGAGGAAGAATCCTAGAGTGTCAGCTGAAGACTGAAGACAAATCTCTGGCACATGCTCACATTTTTGTTGACAAATCTACAATAAGTAAAACATTAAACAAGAATGGAGTTCATGGGAGGACACCACGGAGGAAGACACTGCAGTCCAAAAAACACAATGCTGCACGTTTGAAGTTTGCAAAATAAAAGAGCACCTGGATGTTCCACTATAGCACTACTGGCTAAATATACTGTGGACAGATGAAACCAAATTTAAAGTTGTTTGGAAGGAAAACACAACGTTATGTGTGGATAAAAATAAGGCAGAGCATCATCAAAACCTCATCTTAACTGTGAAACATGGTGGAGGGGGCATCATGGTTTGGGGCTGCTTTGCTTTGCTGCCTCAGGGTCTGAATGGATTGTCGTCATCAATGGAAAAATGAATTCCCAAGTTTACTAAGACATTTTGCAGGAAAACTTAAGACCATCTGTCCCCCAACTGAAGCTCAACAGAGGATGGATGGTGCAACAGAACAACGACCCAAAACATAGAAGTAAATCAACAACCGAACGACTTCAACAGAAGAAAATAAATAAATACTCCTTCTGGAGAGTCCTGACCTCCTGAACCCAACTGAGACGCTGTGGCATCATGAGCTCAAGAGAGAGATTCACACCAGATATCCCATAATATTATAGCTGAACTGAAACAGTTTAGTGAAGAGGAATGATCCAGAATTCCTCCTGACCGTTCTGCAGGTCTGATCTGCAACTACAGGAAACCATTGGTTGAGATTTTTGCTGCCAAAGGAGGATCAACCAGTTATTAAATCCAAAGATTCACATACATTTTCCACCCCCTCACTGTGAATGTTAACATGTTGTGTTCAATAAAATCATGCAAACATATATTTTAGTTTAAGCAGACTGTGTTTGTCTATTGTTGTGATTTTTTGTGACCAGTTTATGCAGAAATCCAAGTAATCCCAAAGGATTCACATATTTTTACACACACGCTGGATAAGAAGTACAAATTGGATAAGAAATAAAAATGTGCGAGATCTTTTCACATTCAGTTCTGGAAGAAGTGTGGAGGCTTCAGCCACCCACAACAGCAATTAGATTTGAGAGATTTATGTCTCAGCTAAAACTGAGACACGAGTAGAAAGCTCAGAGTACTGCGGAGGTCAGGTTTCCCTCTGTGGATGTATAATAACCTCTATAATCACATGTAGTCTGTGAAAAACTGTAATACTGGCTGCAAGATCTGATCATTTTTATTTTAATGATCACCACCAATCACGTATACCTTCATTAATAATAACTGCATGAAAAGAAGCGTATAATTGCTTGCATTTCACAAGCCGGAGCAATGAAAGTGATTAAAACGTGTGATTAAAAGGAGAGTATTGCAGTGATTTATGCCTTAAGCTCTCATTAATGATGCCTGATGGATTTTAGACTGCATCCTCTTTCATATGGCTTCTTTTACTCACAGTGATAATTAGTGTAATTACTCAGCAGCACCTTTGTTTGAGTTTGTTTGTGCAGTTTCCAATCGCAGACTCTCTGAACACAAGCTGAAACACTTTGCAGATACAGAGCCAGTTCTGGGAAACGGTATAGAAACCAGGCCAAAAGCTTCAGATCCTTCATCACTTCAAATCTTGCGGCCAAAGTATTATTTTGAGATCTGGCACCCGGATCTAGAGTCGTACAGAGTTTTTGGCTTTTAAAGATTCAAAATTCAAAGAGTTTATTGTCATGTGTGCAGAAAGAAATAATGAAATTCTTTCTTTGCTTCTTGCTAAGAAATCCGAAGAGAAAAGTAGAAAATATACAATAAAGCAAGAAATAACAAACTAACTAATTATAAAAATTACATTGGTGTTAAATTTACATCCAGGATGAAGGAGGAAATATGTACATGATAACTGTCAGGCCAGCCACTTCCTGTCTGCCTGCCATGGACTCAGTCACGTGCTAGATCTCCATCATACTAATTAGTCTCATTGTTCTCACCTGTGCTGCCCTGTATAAATACCCCTCATTTCCTGTTCTCTGTGCTCGTTAATGAATCTACTTCCCTATTCTTTCGTGTATGACCTCTGCTTGTTTGTTTAGTGACTACTGCTTTAGCTTAGCTCCTAGTTTTCACGGACCGTGCTCTCTGCCTTGCCCATGGTTTGTGTTGTTTATCTTCTGTTTATGACCTTCTGCTTAAACCAATCTGGTATATGTTTATGTTTATTTATGCGGCCTTACTGTTGTTAGCTACACCTGTACTTGGTTTTCCCTGTTATCGTTAGTGTCTTTAATAAATGATCTAATTGTAATACGCATGTTTTTCACTCGTGTCTTACATTCGTGACAATAACAGTAATGTGTTAATGGATATTATTATTATTTTACTGGTCTGGGGTCAGTGGAAATGGTCATCAAGTCAAATCTGGGAGGGCTGAGGTAATAAAAAAAATACGATTTGATGCTTTCCTTGTTTTCCTTGTCCAACCCACCAACTAAACCTGGTCATTAACCTCTAAACTCAGTTATAACTCAGCCACATTGCTTTGATAAAAGTTACCAATTAGTAATTAATTGAGCCGGATGGTGTAACAGACGTTATGGACCATAAGGGGTTAAATGATAAATTGATCAGGAGCCCTATTTTAGTGATTTTAAGCGCACTGGTCAGTTGTGCTTTGCGCAGATTGATTTGGGGGCGTGTCCTGTGTGGTTGGTATCGCGAGGGTGCAAAAAATACGCCTTGTGCCGCTCGAAACGCGCAAAAGGTGTGTGCTAATTCTCTTAATTCTTTATTCATGGGTTTGTTTTGAGCGTAATGTGAAATAAACCATGAATCAGTGTGCCACTAGTCATTCCCTTTAAGAAGCAGGTGAGCTCTGACTTTGGCACATTTGTATCTTAACAGCGCAGTGCTTTTGTGCGTCTCAGCAGAGGATACTAACCTGCGAAGATACACCAGCAGCTCATTTAAGGGAACAGCTATGTTATGTTTTTCTTTATTCTGTTTATTGTCGATACAGATATTTTATATTTAAAAAAATCTATTATTTTATATATTATATAAAAAAGCGACCTGGTGATAAGAAATGAATGCCAACATATAGCTTTTTTAAATCTGTGTATTTCACATTTTCACAAGTTTTGACTAATTGACGGGCAACGGGAGATGCGAGAGCGTGGTGACAATGAACTTTGATATTTTACAAATATAAAAATAATATAAAAGCGAATTTCAGTTAAATAAGAGCAAAGTGAAATAAAAGTTAGAATGGGTATCTGTCAAATTCTCAAAAAGCAGAATGCCTAGATCTGCTATATTAAGCTACAGTTATTAAGTCTGTGTTCTGAACATAAATATAAATCCTTATAAATGTCAGGAAAAAAATATACATAACTACTAATAACATATAGTTATTTTGCACATTTTTAAGTATAGGAGGTGTTTTTTTGCTGTGGTAAAGAAGTGATGGTATATGGTATTTTGCTTGGGGTGCGCAGTTGTTGACAGGGTTTTAATCAGTCAGTAGCGCACCTGTGTTTCCTGCCGCCAAGATAGAAACAGAAACACAGCAGAAATTTACCTGAACACACGTGACTTCCAGAACACCACGCTCGTCAGTGTATCAGTTGCTGACGGGGTGTAAAATAGCAACGAGCATCGCAGCGTGCCTTGCGTAGTGTGTACAATAGTGCCTCAAGTGTGCTTATGCGGAAAAACATCTCCAAACTATTGTGCACGTCTCCGACTTTCCAGAACTTAAAATGAAGCCTCTGGTCTACATCTTACGGCAAGTGGGGACAGACAGAGACTGACCTGTGTCCCCCTGGCTGCCGTTGAGGGTCTCACCGCTGCTGCTCACCTCCTCGCCAGGCTTCTCGCCAGGCTTCATCTTCTTCCGGGTCATGTGGCCACGGAAACCCGCCTGGATCTTGGCGGCCGCCTTGTTGGCCTCGGGGTCATCCAGGGGGATGTCCATAATGTCCTCTTCCTCCTGTGGGTGGCCGCATTCCTCCTGTTCACCCAAAAGCAGCCGTCATTTCAGTGACACTGAGTCAAATGTCTGATGACTGATGCCTTCCTTTGATTGGAAAATTATCCTGAATGCCACTGGATGAGCTTTAGTCACATTTCCTCTATCATCTCCAGAAATATTATGTTTTTAATCATGTTCAGCAGTATTACAGACTGTTAAACAGCCTAGAAGCCAAAATCTGTGGCTTACTTCCCACTTAAAAAGGATGAAAACTACTTTTAATACCAGTAAAGTACTGTATATAGCTTTGAACTGTTATGAGTGCTACATAGTAGGGGTGTGCCATATCGTATACCCTGAAAGGGAACCACTTTTTACTGTTTTTTATATATCTACTATTATATCTACAGATTATATCCGACCAGTACAGTGCGTTATTATTAGTATCATGACATTTTGGATCATTGACTTCTGTTACAAATCTGAGAAAATTATTGTATTTTTAAATATCTCAGTTAGGAGTGTGCTATATCATATTATATGTGACAATATATTTTTTTTTTTTCAAATTTTCATTTTGTTGCAGTAGTGTATTCTTGAAATATATATATTTTTCAAAAAAACAAAACAAAAAAAAAAACAGTGTTTTGCCATATCGCCAAGAGTATCGCTATAATGGAAATACCATAAAATATTGTGAAATTATTTTAGGGCCATATGGCCCACTCCTACTACATAGAAAAGTAATTAAGATCCAATAACAGCAAGAGGATTAGAATGACCTAAAAACATATCACTGCACTGAGGGATGTAGCACCTCTGTACACTGTGTAAATAATTCTGGATTAAAAGAACAAATTCTCTTACATTGTTCAGAAAAATTAGTAAAACCAGTTTTACTTTAATTTCCATTGAAATTTAAGACAAGTTTTGCTTTCTGCTGTAAAGTCATCATTTTTACAGCTACAGAGATACAAAAAAGATGGAAAAAAATAAGTGACCACTTAAAAACTATGAGTTTCTTAGATTTTACCAAATTGAATATAATCAAGAGGAAGATGAATGATCACAAACCATCAAACCACCAAACTGAACTGCTTGAATTTTTGCACCAGGAGTAAAGCAGCATAAAGTTATCCAAAAGCAGTGTGTAAGACTGGTGGAGGAGAACATGATGCCAAGATGCATGAAAACTGTGATTAAAAACCAGGATTATTCCACCAAATATTGATTTCTGAACTGTTAAAACCTGAATATAAATATGAACTTGTGTTTTTGTTCTTTGCATTATTTGAGGTCTGAAAGCTCTGCATCTTTTTTGTTATTTCAGCCATTTTTCATTTTCTGTAAATAAATGCTCTAAATGACCATATTTTTATTTGGAATTTGGGAGAAATGTTGTCTGTAGTTTATAGAATAAAACAACAATGTTCATTTTACTCAAACATAAACCTATAAATAGCAAAATCAGAGAAACTGATTCAGAAACTGAAGTGGTCTTTTTTTTTTCCAGAGCTGTATATATTCTCTGTAATTCCAGAAGGAGCTGGACACATAGCTGTCCTAGTCTTCAAGCTGTGTGTTGGTGGGATTTGGCTCAGTCTCACTTAGTCTCTTTAAGAGGCTCTGAATGTTTGAACCCATGCATTTCTCCCACTGAGCCCGGCTCCGCTGATGTAAAGGCAGCGAGCAGAGGCTGGCAGGGGTGGAAACAGAGCCTGTGTTGAAGGTTGAAGAGTGAAGCCTGCATGTGGCTGTGAAACCCCTCCATGTAGGAGTGTGACCACCCACTGAACCAGGAATTAATCAGCTCCTTTTTACTTTGCTGAACATCCTGACATTTTGTCTCCCATATCATGGCCAAAAGCAGAGGTGTTGTACATGAGGCTGTCCTTAAATAAACATCCACATCCCTTCATTTTATTGCTGGTTGTATAATACAGCTTAAGCTTTCTGACAAGGGGGTTTTAAGGAAATATAGTGACCCGAGGCATTAAAACAATGCTCATATGGTCAAAACTCGAAAATACAAACTGATATGCCTACAGTACACACGCAGTACATAAAGCTCTGGAAAAAAAATATTTATTCTATAAACTACAGACAACATTTCTCCCAAATTCCAAATAAAAATATTGTCATTTAGAGCATTTATTTGCAGAAAATGAGAAACGTCTAAAATAACTAAAAAGATGCACTTTAGCTTTAGCTTTTAGACCAGACAAGTTCATATTCATAAAGTTTTAAGAGTTCAAAAATCAATATTTGGTGGAATAACCCTGGTTTTTAATCATAGTTTTTTTTTATGCATCTTGGCATCATGTTCTCTTCCTCCACCAGTCTTACACACTGCTTTTGGATAACTTTATGCTGATTTACTCCTGGTGCAAAAATCAAGCAGTTCAGTTTGGTGGTTTGATGGTTTGTGATCATCCATCTTCCTCTTGATTATATTCCAGAGGTTTTTAATTTGGTAAAATCAAGGAAAAACATCATTTTTAAAAGTGGTCTCTTATTTTTTTCCAGATCTGTATATTACAAAACTTGGAATTTGGGCAGATCCCTAGTGGCCATGCAGCCAAGATGCATTATCCACAACCACCTGCTCTCATTCTTATATGGAAAGAAGTTGCGCTTGAGCTTCTTGAGCTTCTGTGCTCTATGAAGACTTTTCTTTCATGCATTGAGTGATGATCAAAGGCATGCACATAAAAAAAGAGTATGAATAAAAGTTACAGCAAATTCTGACTATGCACAAAATAAATACTACATAACTCTACTACAATCTTAAAGCACAAGACATCAGCATCTCTACAACTACTTCTAAGATTTTCACAATCTAATTTATGTTCTATCAGATGGTTTTGATTAAAATGCAGGCAGTACTTACGATATGGCAATCCATGACGCGCAATAGCAGATGGCGATAAACGTGTTTGTGTGTTAAGCTAATCGCAATAGGTCGTAAACCTCTCGGCACTGTGAGCGCCTCCAACAAGCTCCTCTCTCTCCTTCAGCTATGCTTATTATTCTCAATCTGAGGGCGGGTGAAAAAGAGGCGAGGGAGAGAGAAAGAAGAGAGAGAGAGAGAGAGAGAGAGAGAGAGAAGGAAGAAGGTGAGAGAGAGGGAGAGAGAGGGGGGAAAATGAGAGAGAGAGAAAAAGAGAGAAGGAAGGAGGTGAAAGAAAGAGAGAGAGAGAAGGAAGAAGGTGAGAGAGAGGGAGAGAGAGGGGGGAAAATGAGAGAGAGAGAAAGAGAGAGAGAAGGAAGGAGGTGAAAGAAAGAGAGAGAGAGGGAGAGAGAGAAGGAAGGAAGGAGGTGAAAGAGAGAGAGAGAGAGAGAGAGAGAGAGAGAAAGTGCATGGAAAAGTATCTCAAGAGAATTCTGTCAAACACCAATGACTAAGCCTACTATATCAATTACAACTCAGCTCTCAGCCTGTCAGACTGAGTCAACTGTAGCATCAGCGCTACTTGTAGTAATATCTACAGTTCAGATCCAGTGTAATGTTTAACACACTACTCGACAAAGTGGTGTCAAGAATGAAAAATGTACATTATCCCACAGTTTAATAGTTCCGACCATGCAGTGTGATTGGCTGATAGCCGTTTTATGAGTGACATTATCAGCCGGTAATGCACTGTAACTGAAGCTCTCCATGTATTACTCTGCCACAAACAGAGAACCTAGCAACGATGCAGCGCTTACAAACCAAATACAACCCAAAGGCGATATCATTAAACACCACTGTGGGGCGCTGGATGCCATAGAGACACAGTGCAGAAACGCTAATCCATGTTTCCAATAGGCGTTGCAAGCAAAGACGCGGTTCCACAAATAAAAAAGCCCAGCGATTTGAAAATACGCGTTATTATTACACACATTATCAGCCACCAATAACAGGTTAAGTGATGTTCTGATTAAAATAAAAGCTTAAATGGCCAATAATGCATAAAGCTTACAGAGCAGCTACAAACAGAGCAGTAATGGAACTATTTTAATTGGTGGAGTGTTTATAACCAAACAGATCGCATTTTCTCGTTCTCTTTAACTCAAAATCTTTTAATAAACAGCGATTATGAAACTGTGGTAATATCGCAATAATACCCTTTGAGGTTAGTGCTGTAATGTGTAATTTTGGCACTGCTGATCTACAGTACTCGGTATACCAATATACCAATATGACACGTTATAGCTCTAATTCCACAGCGTTTGAAAAACCTACCAGAAAAATAAGGAAACACATCTAAACAAATCCAAAAACAATGCAAAGAACTGGTCTGCTGGTCTTTTAAAGACTATTAATTTCTGAGACCTATTGTACACCCTGTGCAAGGCACATCGCAATGCTCATTGATATCTTACACCCCGTCAACAGTCTATTTTCATGCCTTGCACACATGTTGTTAAAATAGCAGTAGAGTTTAGGAATATATTTTTTTGCCAGTGGGCGTGGTGCTCTGGAAGTGACATGTGTTCAGGTAAATTTCTTACGTGTTTCTATCTTGGTGGCAGGAAACACAGTGTGCCACTGACCGATTAAAACCAGGACAACAGTCAACAGTCGTGCCAATACAAACGCGCCAAAGACAGAGCACACCTGGCTCTTAAAGGAAATGATAAGCAAGTGATTGGTTGATTGGTATATTTCATGTTATGTTCAAAGTTAACCACACCCGTGATGAATTAAGATAATTAGTACATGCCTTTTTAGATTTAATCATCTTTTCCATGCGTGTTCTTGCACTTTTAAAATGTAAAACCACATGTCGCACACGTTACAAACTCATGGCTCCGGAAAAAGAGACTACAGGTACTGGACTGGCCTGTCTATAGTACTAAACAGAGAACAATGGAAAAAAGAACGTAAACAATGGGAAAAAAATAACACCTAAAACACTTCATTGCTTAGTATGTTCAGTGCCAGACATTTTTAAGTGGTAAGTGTGAGAAGGATTAACAGTATTACAAAAACAGCTTTACTGTCCCAGATTATTTTTGAAGGTCAAAGTAAATGTTAAGAACACAGCTTTTAAATATTGTTTTACTCTTATTTTGCATTGGTCAGACTTATTTAGGGTTATAGAGTAGGTGTTCTTTTTATGTTCTGTGAATGTGATAGTAATAAGACAGTAATGTTATAAAGTTATATAGCCTCAAATAACAAGCATGGTTTGTGGAAAAACTGAAAAATTTCAGTTTATTCTTTTCTATTTTATTCAGTTATGAAAATTAAACACTGAAATTTTTGTACACGTTTTCGAACTATTAATCCCCATCTGGAAGGGTTTAGTTTCTCAGGGGGATGTCTGAGAAAAATATTTCACACTTCTACTCAGTGATAAAACACCTGCATCTGAGTGCAATTGAAAAAACAGGAGAACCAGTGAGTTTTTAGGCTTATTTCTCGGTCACATGACATCCGTACCATTCAGTAGCTCCTCCATTTCCACTCGCTGTTGTGTTTTTAACGTGGATCTCCGTGGAAACCGTGGCGCGCCCAAAGTGGAATTAATGTGCGGGGCAGTGGACAAATAGCAATTTTATTAAACGCGAGGAGACGAAACTCAGAGATGTGCGTCCGGACGGGACTAAAATTACCGGAGGAGCACGGAGTTCAGAGAAAACAGTAGATAATTCAGCCTGTAATTTTCTCAGAGGACGTCTGAGAAAAACACATACTGTACATGGTCGTTCCTGACAGTAATAAAATCATAGAGGATAAACCCGCCCCATGAAAGAGAAAAATACCCCAGGACCCCCTGAGAAACTAATCCCGTCTTGTCTGTCTTTGTTCTCAGAAAAAGAGGAGAAGAAGAAGAAGAAGAAGAGGTGATTTTACGGTCACGTCAGAGATTGATGATTACCATGAATATTGCTTCTGAAAATAGCAACCACACAATTTCCTACTTTTCCTAGAATGTAAAAGTCATTGGACATGATATAGGTCAGGTTAGATGACCTACATTGGAGAGAGAGAGAGATAGATATGGTGAAAGAGGGAGAGAGCGAGAGCAAAAGAGTGCATTGATCTAATTACCCCGTAGAACTTGACGCACAGCACTGAACTGTCAAAAAGTGGCTTCTTTCTGTGTTTTACAGTAAAATCCGAGTAAAAATCTACCCTGAGATAAAGAACGAGAGAAAGGTTGGTAACATGTTTCCATGGAAACACACTTATAAATCTTCCTCTCCTCCAAAGTTCCTCTTTTTTTATAAGAACCATATAGAAATGTATCTGACATGTTGGTGCCAGTATCTGACACTGCTGAATTTTTCTGTCTGAAGTGGCAGAAATGAGTCTATTTATTAAAAACGACGTCTGAATTGAGAGCAGCGTAGAGAAAAGCTATATACTAACAGTTTGTGCTCAGGATCTAAATGCTACAGTCTATTACCTGGAAGCTGGACTATTTTGGGGCATCTTCAATCACCTTCCTCCAGAGACCAGAATAGAGGCACTGCTCGCCATGTTGATCAGACTCGTCCTTGAGCTTTTTATTTTTACATACTAACTTAGGACAAAAAAAAAACGGGAATGGCCTAAATCCAGGAGAAGAAGGTCTCTTACCCCTGGTGAAAAATATATATATACTTAATTGTACTTAAAACATATTAAGAAATGTCTAAGTATGCTGAAAATATGGGATTTATGTACTTTATACAGATTTATGTACTTACTTAAAATACATTAAAATACTTTAATATTATGCTTTCTTCAAAGGTTAGAGATGAACAGTCAGAGAACCGCTCTTTTCTCACCTAGGCTGTGCAAAAATACTGCTTTGCACATTTTTTACATGATAATGCTATTTAATAAATCGATTATCAAACAATTTGATTGTATCTTGTGATAATTCATTATTATGTAGGTTTACCCTGGTAAAAAAAAATATATATATACTTAATTGTACCTAAAACATATTGAGAAACGTCTTAGTATGCTGTAAATATACGAACAGATTTATGTACTTGCTTAAAATATATTAAAAGTACTTTAATATTATGCTTTCATTAAATGTTTAAAAGTAAACTTTGATCATACTTAAAAAACAAAAGTACAATAAAGTGTATTTATAAAAAAATGGCTACTATGAAGTACACTTTTAGTTTAATGTACTTATAATTCAATTTACTTCTAAAATACTTATTTCCAAATATACTTTTGTGCATTTTTAGCAAAGTGTGTTAAAACAACTGTTACGGTAGTTTACCTAAAGTACAATGTAATTTAAGTTAACTACTTTTTAGAAATTAAATTAAATTACTACTTTTTTTTATTTAAAGTAAATTTGTAACACATAATATATTAAAATATATATTTTTACACCCAATGAAGTATACTAGAAGTGTGGTACCTACAAAACACAGGAACAAGAAGCATTTAAATATATTTATCATAAACTCTAAGCACATTTCTAATATACCTGGTGTATAATAAATAGTGATACAGTTGTAATACTCATTAAATGTATTATAATTTTACTGTAAGCATATTTAAAATATAGGAAGACATACATAAAGTAGTTCCATTTTAGCACCATTTAAAAAAGTAAGACTTTTATACTATTTTTTATACAATTAAAGTATTAAAAAGGTCAAAAAAAGTTGTTTCATTTTAGCACTCTTTAAATATACTGATTAATAATAATAATGCACTATAGCATAATAATGCTTAGTAAAAATAGTTTAATATACTTTTCTTTTTTTTTTTGCTAAGGACATCATGCCATTTTTAGTTTGACCAGGAAAAAAGCTTCAAAATCACAGAATATTTTACTTAATTTTATTAATTTTACTGTATTACCTGTCCCTCACGCTTGTTTTCTGGATCCTCCTCCTCCTCCTTGTCCTCTGTTTGAAGCGTGGAGTTCTGGCTAATGTCCTTGCTGATGTCCCTGCTGATGTCCTGATGTTCAGACTGTCCTTCTTCTTGGTCTAAATCTGTCTCCGTCTCCTCAGTCTGCTCTTCGTAGATGACCTCTGTGCTGTCTTCTTTAGCTTCCTCACGAGCAGCTTCCTCAGGAGTTGGACTATTGGAAGCTTCTTCAGCATCTTGAGTCGTTACGTCGTCTTCTTTCATCTCAGTATCATTCATGCTTTGATCTTCTCTGCTGTCTTCAATTTTTGGAACATCCTGCTGAGATAGGATTGGGTCATCTTCATCAATGAGACTAGTATTGCTGACCATTAGCCCTTCATCCATTGACTCGTCTACTGGAGCTTCAGGACTAGGATAATTCTCCTCATCTTCTTCTTGAGTCGTCTCAGAAGCAAACTGAAGATGATCAGTGCTCAGAACTTGATCGACTTGATCGTTATCGTCCTCAAAAGCTTCGTTTGAATTCTTGAATTCTTCAAGATGACTGTTTTCTTTATCGCCATCTTCTAACAAATCATCAGTCATTTCTGAGAGAGTGTTTTGAGAAGGATCATCAGTTTCTTCTTTAGTTTCTGCTTCTTCTACTGGGAGAAAAACTGATAATTCTTCGTTATCAGACACTTCCTGCTCAACATTTCGTGGGGATTCAGCACCAGACAGAGTTTCGATGAATTTATCATGAGAATCCAGGACATCTCCAGACTCTCGAGACAGCTCTTCCTCACCTTGGACAGGTTTTGGGCTTTCTGAAGCTTCGAGAGCAGGATGTGCATCAATCAAACCCATCCTTCCTTCAGTATCTTCATACGCAGACTCATCATCATCCGCCTGCAAAGTAGAAGACTGCAGTTCCTCAGCACACACATCTACATCCACAAAACCACTATATGAGGTTAAAGGTGTGGCCTTGAGCTCTTCTTCTTCTTCTTTTTCTTTTCCATCTTCCCCAGTTTCTTTCTCCAGCTCCCTGATCTCTCCCGTTTCTTCAGTTTCTTTAAGTCCTTCAGCACATATATCAACATCTGCAGTTCCTCTGAAGGAAACCTCAGGAGTGATAACAGGATCACTCTCCCCTGATTCATCATCTGCTTTATTCTCAGATGCTTCTTCACTTTCCTGCACTTCCTGTTGAGCTTTAGCATCATTATCAGTGTTCTCAGATGAAGGCCAGGAGTTCTGAGTTGGCTGAGTGAATTCATCTTCATTTCCAAACGATTCAGCCCGATCAACCTTGTCTCTGAAAGTTGACATTTACATATAAGGATAATTTAGTTGCGATTAAGGGTGACTCATGATCAAATTAGCCGTAATAGTGTTGAATTACTGATGGTGCACTGTATAGATGTGTATAGATGTGTAGAGATGTGGATCTGGGTTCTGGTACTCTGATAATTAAAGCTGCTTATTTATCTAGTCAATGACTAATGATGGTTCTTAGTGAGAGTAAGTGATTATACAATTATCCTATACAAACACTTTGAAAATGGTACAGAATATACTGAGATTAAACGGTACTGATTGCTAAAATACAGCTCTGAAAAAACATTAAGAGAGCAGCTTATTTTCTGAATAAGTTTATCTGATTCTGCTATTTATTTCAGACCTCAAATAATGCAAAGAAAACAAGTTATATATACATATTCATAAAGTTTTAAGAGTTCAGAAATAATCAATATTTGGTGGAATAACCCTGGTGGTTTTTAATCACAGTTTTTCTTCATGCATCTTGGCATCATGTTCTCCTCCACCAGTCTTACACACTGCTTTTGGATAGCTTTATGCTGCTTTACTCCTGGTGCGAAAATTCAAGCAGTTCAGTTTGGTGGTTTGATGGTTTGTGATCATCCATCTTCCTCTTGATTATATTCCAGAGGTTTTCAATTTGGTAAAATCAAAGAAACGCATCATTTTTAAGTGCTCAATTTTTTTTACGGAGCTTTATATGAATAAAGATTTATATATTTAGACATCTATACATTTATGATTTAATTGAGCAGTGTTTTTAATAAAAGGGCAGAAATAGTGCTCAAAGCTTTGGAGTGAACTATTTAAAAATCAGTGTAATAAATTCACTGCAGTGAATGAGAATATGTTATGCAGTATACTATGGCATTCCTGCTCCCCCGGTTACTAATTGTTTATACCTGGTCTGTATAGTATAAATACCTCTCTGTTTGTATTTTGACTACTCTTTTCTCCTGCCCTTTTGAAATGCCTCTGCCTTTTGAGTTTGCAGAATCGCTAAGCTTAATTTTCCTCCTGCTCTTGAGGAGTGTTTTGGATTTTAAGTGGTAGTATGTCGTAAAATAATAAGTTCGTTGGTAAAACCTGTAGAAAATATGTTTGTTTTATGACTTAACTCTACTATTATGTTGTGTTTTCTGTATTGTGGAAACCACTGGGCCCTTCAAAAGTATTAAATGCAGTGATTATTACACAAAAATAGAATAGTAAATAGTATTAAACAGATTAGTTCACTTTTTAATTCTACATTTTGCCTTTCCTCCTGTTTAATCAAGGGAAATCAGGTAACAGATGGCTGCTGTCTCTCTCATGTGATAAATTTTTCAGGGAGAAATCAGACTCACTCATCGCTCAGCGAGGCCTGGGTTACTTTGGTTGAGCTGGAGTTTCCTTGGTTTTCTTTATTCTGTGTGAGAAATAGAAGAAAAAAAACAATCAAAGACTTAAATTAGATAGATTAAATTAATTTGGGAAATAATATTTTTTATTTCAGTCTATGGACGAACTCAACTCACCTTGAAAGCATGGTTATTATAGAACCTGTCCTCTAATCGGGCTCCCCATTCAGCGGGATCTAGGCCACTTTCTGTAGAAGAAAATATATATACATATATTCACCAGCAAGGTCAATATAGACTATATAAAGCTACAATCTACAAGTTAAAATAAAGTAGATTAAAGTATATTAAGCATTATTATGCTATAGTCAACTAAAGTGTTCTTGTAGCCACATTATTATTAATCAGTATATTTAAAGAGTGCTAAAATGGAATAATTTTATGTACTTATTACACTTATTTAATAGTATAAAAATAGTACAAAAGTCTTACTTAAATTGTGCTAAGTGTACTTAACTGTACTATAATGGAAATATTTTAAATATACTTAAGTAACATTTAAACATACATAAACTACTTCATGTATGAAACCCTATATTTTTAAAATATGCTTACAGTAAAATTAGAATACATTTAATGAGTATTACAAATGTATCACTATTTATTATACACCAGGTATATTAGAAATGTACTAAAAATTGATGTTAAATATATATATGATCTATTTATATTAGAGTACAAATATGCTTCCTGTTCCTGTCTTTTGTAGCACACTTCTAGTAGACTTCTTTGGGTATAAAAATATATTTTAATATATTGTACTACAATTTTTTAGCGTGTTACAAATTTACTTTACATTTTTTTTAAATAAGAGTAGTAATTGAATACTTTCTGAAAAGTTACATGATACATTACACTTCAAGTGAACTACTGTAACAGCTGTTTTTTTAACACACTTTGCTAAAAATGTACAAAAGTATATTTGGAAATAAGTATTTTAGAAGTATTTTGAATTACATTAAACTAGAAGTGTACTTCATAGTATAGTCGATATATATTTTTAAATACACTATATTGTACTTTTTAAAAAAGTATGATTAAATTTTACTTTCAAACATTTGATGAAAGTATAATATTAATTTACTTTTAATATATTTTAAGTAAGTACATAAATCTGTTTAAGTTTATTTACAGCATACTAAGACATTTCTCAATATGTTTGAAATACAATTAAGTACATTTTTTTTTTTTCACCAGGGAAAACCCACATAATGATGAATTATCACAAGGTATGATCAGAATAGTCTGGTAATCGATTGTCAGCAGATTTATTAAACTGCATAATCATGTAAAAGAACAATGTGCAATGCAGTATTTTAGCACAGACTAGATGATTCACATTCACACTGAAATTAGAAATAAAAAGTGAGAATGGGGATTGTTCAGGCTGGAACTGCCAGAAGAAAAGAGCCGTTCTCAGACTGTTCGGCTCTATGGAAGGAAATTACCGTCTCTTTGCTTGAGAAGTGCTGTGAAGTAGACGGCGGCGAAGGTGGGGATGTCGTCAGGCTGCTCTCTCAGCACTTCTCTCGCAAGACCCTCCAGAATATTGCCGAATCCATGAGGAACTCGAAGGTTGGTGTTGGAGAAAGGCACGGACATGTTTGTTTCTAAGCTTCAAGATAATTTAAAAAATAAAGAAAGTTTCAGTCACACATGAGCTGTTATAATTAGCATGGCTATCTAATGCCAACGGCATGCTAATCTGGTAAAATTAGAGTTCTACACTAACTCGATTAAAATGTAACTGTTACATTTCATAAAGTGTTGGTCTTATGTGCCCAATTCCATTTCACCCCTTGGCCCTACCACTTGATCTGATTCTTGTTAGGCTGGAGGGGTAGATTAGGTGAAGGGATTGGGTGGAGATTTTTTAGATTCAGCACACTTCAAACCGAGGGAATGGAGAATCACTGGTAAAATGACGCAACAAGCAACCAAAGAAACCCACAAATTTCAGTATTTTCCTTGTTAAAAGTGAGGATTAGCCATATACTATATTACCATAGTTTAATGTGTAGTTTAAGTGTTTTATGGCCGAATTCTTCAAAACAAGCATAAAAAAGATTGCTAGTAGTTTGTCTCGGTAGCTAGCTAGCTAGCTAACCTTTCCATTCCACCTTAAACAGTGCAACAGATGGCAGGGGCTGCAGCATTTAAGGCGGAACTGAAAAAATAAATAAAATAAAAGCTAATCAACGCTAATTTCAGCTCTTCATCACAGAGGAATTAAGGAATAGACAATAATAAGTCATTTCTGCACCATGATCACAAGCCATCAAACCAAGCTGAACTGCTTAAATTAAATTATTTTTTTTGCACCAGGAGTAAAGCAGCATAAAGTTATCCAAAAGCAGTGTGTAAGACTGGTGGAGGAGAACATGATGCCAAGATGCATGATTAAAAACTGTGATTAAAAAACAGGGTTATTCCACCAAATATTGATTTCTGAACTGCTAAAACTTTTCTTTGCATTATTTGAGGTCTGAAAGCTCTGCATCTTTTTTGTTGTTTTAGCCATTTCTCATTTTCTGTAAATAAATGCTCTAAATGAGAATATTTTTGGGAGAAATGTTGTCTGTAGTTTATAGAATAAAACAACAATGTTCATTTTACTCAAACATAAACCTATAAATAGCAAAATCAGAGAAACTGATTCAGAAACTGAAGTGATCTCTTCGTTTTTTCAGAGCTGTATTGTGAGGAGGAACTCTGAAAGCCTAGTTAATAATACAGTTATTTCCTGTACTTTAAAAACGGCCTCACATCACTACAGAGTCCTCTGTGTGAATATAACAGACCCTGAACCTGTTAAACAGTTTTATTAGTATTATTTTTACTGCAGTTCTGTTTCTATTAAATAAAGCAGCTCAGATCTTCTCTTACCGTCTCAGGCCGTTGCTATGCACTCATTGTTGTCAGGCGTTGCTAGGCAACCGAGTCTGAACTACGGAAAGCGAAGAGGCACAAACCGGTCTAAAGCAAAAGCAGTACAGAATGAAAAGAAAGAACTCAGCAGAAACATTGTTTATTTAATTAGCAGATTTGTATACAGAACATAAAAAGCTTTAACATGTCAGTCAACAAGCAACACAGGAATAAAATATTATAGGAAATATTTATCATTAAAAGGTACACACTTAAAATTATATCAGGAACCTATCTAACCATATGTCCATGCATTAATTTTTATTTGGGGCTGTTTCTGCATTTCTGCAATAATTTATTTATATATTTATTGATTAATGTATTTTTACATTTATTTATTTATATATTTCTGCATTATCTATTCATTAATAAATGTTGAAATAAATAAATTAGTAAATAAATAAATACAGAAATGCAGAAACAGCCCGAATAAAGATTCATGCATGGACATATGGAAATAGATTCATGATATGATTGTAAGTTTGTACTTTTTTAATAAAATGTATTAATTAGTTAATTTATTTATATATTCAATAATTTATGCATTTATTTATTTAATTAATTATTTATATTTGCATTCATTAATTTACACTTATGTCATTTTCCATCCTCTATAGATAAGGGGACGTGTAGATACCAGGGTTTAATAAAGTACCTCTGTAGAAGTTGAAGTATCAACTCAAGCATTTCACTCTTTAAGTAAAAGTGTAAAAGTACTGGTTTCAAAACTAGTTAAAGTATAAAAGTAAAAGTAATGTAAGGAGGGGAATGTCAGTAAGAATAAAAGCTTAGGCCTATAGAGCACTACCCAAAAAAGGGGTATATAAATAGACGTTTATTGATGGTGCACCTTAAAGTTAAAAAAATACAGTACTTTAAATATGATACAGCCTAAAACCATTTAATATGAACTGACCAGATATTCAAATACAAAGAGGGAAAGAAACACACTTTTGAAAGTGGGCGAGGCAGAAAAAAGTGGACACAACCAAATAAAAATACAAATAAAAAACAGCTGATCTGAACACTAGCTAAGTGCTTCTGTTGAATAGGTAATGATGGCGTACTCCGAAGTTGTGCTTAATTTCCTGCTGACTTCCCTGGGGTGAACGTGCAGTCTGTCAGCGGAGCGGCAGGCCTGTAGACGAGATCCTCCTGCGGCCTCCTCTCTCCATCTCTACACACACACACACACACACACGTACACATACACATACACATACACACAGGAGTAGTAAAACTCATTACTTTACACATCCTAAGGACTCTCACAAACCTGTAGAGAATCATAAATCATCTGATAAACTCTGTGCTACAGTGAATTAATCTTTTCTTACCAGTCTGTGGTCCCTGGGGGCCTGAGTACCGTGGGTTCCCGTCAGTTCTGGAATGCTGGACCCTCTCACAGAAATCACGATATCGGCGTAGGGAACCTCATGATCCGTCTCGCACTCTGAACAAAAACAGTTTAAAAAACAGCTTAATAATCATCAGATTATTTTAGTTAATTGGTAAACCTACTAAACAGTTTATTGTTTTTATTTATTTTAGGCACTTAACCTTTAAACCCTTTAAACTGCATCATTTTTATCACTTATCATTTAATAATTAATATGTAATGTGTTAGAATGATGCATTTAAATATACAACATAAGCATTCTACATTTATATTTACAGCTCTGGAAAAAATGAAGAGAGCACTTCAGTTTCTGAATCAGTTTCTCTGATTTTGCTATTTATAGGTTTATGTCAATGAGTCAAATGAACATTGTTGTTTTATTCTATAAACTACAGACAACATTTCTCCCAAATTCCAAATAAAAATATTGTCCTTTAGAGCATTTATTTGCAGAAAATGAGAAACGGCTGAAATAACAAACCTTAAATTATGCAAACCTTAAATAATGTAAAGAAAATTAGTTTTAAGAGTTCAGAAATCAATATTTGGTGGAATAATCCTGGTTGGTTTTTAATCACAGTTTTTTTTTATGCATCTTGGTATCATGTTCTCCTCCACCAGTCTTACACACTGCTTTTGGATAACTTTATGCTGCTTTACTCCTGGTGCAACATTTTTAAGTGGTCAAATTTTTCCAGAGCTGATTGTAGAAAAAAAAAAGCACACTTTACAGGGCAAATTTTAAAGTATGAATATGAAAGAGGAGGAGGCGTGTTCTAGTCTCCTGGTGTTGGGGGCTTTAATAATGATGGGGGGAGTCCTAATAAGTGGGTTGGGTAATTGGCCTTGTAAATTGTGGAGAAAATGTGATAGAAATGAGAAAAAGTAGAAATATGTATAAAAAGAAAATCACCTTGTATAATAGGTTTGAGGACGGTCATCGCATTTTTGGTTCTTGTGCTATAAAAAATAGAGAATGCTGCATGTTAGTGATTTTTTAAGGCAGTTATACAGCTGCATTGATTCAGTGTTGATGAATAAACAGATCTCCTTACTTCTCATAAATTGCGTCAGATGATTCCTCTGGATCTGATAAACTGCACATCCTCTTGTAACACAGGTAGATCAGCATGATCATCAGCATCATGACTGCAGACACTGCAACAGCTGCTAAAGCCCTGGTCCAGCCAAAATCATCTGTGTTGGAAAGAGAGTATCACACAAAATCAGTTATTTTAAGTGTACTTCCACTGATGAATAGCATAAATGTATCAGTTATAGTCAAATATGCAGTTTAAAGTATATAAAGTATGTGAATTCTTTGGGATTATACTTGAATTTTTGCATTAATTGGTCATTAAATGTGTTCTGATCTTCATCTAAGTCCCAACAATAGACAAACACAGTCTGCTTAAACTAATAACACACAAAACATTATATATTTGCATGGTTTTATTGAACACAACATGTTAACATTCACAGTGAGGAAGGAAAAGTATGTGAATCTTTGGATTTAATAACTGGTTGATCCTCCTTTGGCAGAGAAATCCTCAACCAATGGTTTCCTGTAGCTGCAGATCAGACCTGCAAAACGGTCAGGAGGAATTCTGGATCATTCCTCTTCACTAAACTGTTTCAGTTCAGCTATAATATTCTGTTGCATCTAGGGTTGCAACGGTATGAGATTTTCACGGTATGATAACCGTCTCAGAAAATACCGCGGTATCACGGTTATCACGGTTATCACAGTTTGTTACATATATTATTAAACTGACCCTTAAAGAAATTACAACAAAGGTTTTTTGTTCAATTAACTATTTATTGTAGAAACCTGGAAAAACTATAATTTTAAGTTCTCCTTTAAAAAAATAAGCTGTACACCATCAGGTGAAGGAAACCAGTTTTTCCACTGCTCTTAAGGGCATAAATATTGTGTATATATATATACGTTACACACATTACATGTCCTCTAAGAAGTAAAGATCCTGTATTTAAAATATTCGATTACATTTTTTAATATCTGATAAACTGAGCCTGGGTCAGTGTCTGATCAACAACTGTTTTAAACGTCCGTTTTACTGCCAAGTTGGTATATAACCAGATACTGCAGAAAGAGGGGATTTATTTCTGACATGATCCTCACAATAGAGATTTCTATTTTAAGGCTTTCACAGCGAGTCTGGTTTTAACATATGAAAAACAGGCACGTCAGAATTTGAAAATTAACGCATGTAAATGAATGGCGTCTTTCACATCCAGTCCGGCCAGGACCTTTACACAGACACGTGAATCCATCGTAGCACGCACTTCACGCCTGTACCTGCGTGCCCAAATTTCGGATAACTCAGCGCTTTTGCGGGCGCTTACCGCATGGGCTGTGCACGACTACAAAGAGGTTTTATTTATTTTCAGATTTAAATTATAAACTAAACACATACTTTGCGCTGCACAGCGGGGTGGTGTTCTCGGAGATGGGAGAACAGGTTTGACGTATGTCCACCTTTACCTTATTACAAATCGGATAACCATCTTCGGGTGCGTTCGGCGGGTCTCCGAAATAGTCCCACACTGCTGATTTTAGTTTAGCCTTTTTTAGGCGGACGGAGATTTGTTTAGTCTGATGCACTTTCTGCTGTTCTCACCGCTGTGTGCTGAGGAGCTGAAGCGGAGCAGAGTTGCGCATGCGCGGGTGAGTTTCTCCGCTGGCTTGCCTTTTACCGGTAATAAGCAAACACACACGGTATGATAACCGTGCATTTTAATACCATGGTATACCGTGAAACCGGTTACCGCTGCAACCCTAGTTGCATCATCATTGATCATTCTGTGCTGTGCTCTTACAGTCATCTTTACAGGATGACCATGCCTAGGGAGAGTAGCAACAGTGCTGAACTTTCTCCATTTCTCCACACATTTGACGTTTGCAAAAGAGCACCTGGATGTTCCACTACAGCACTAATGGCTAAATATACTGTGGACAGATGAAACCAAAATTGAGTTGTTTAGAAGGAACACACAGCGCTATGTGTGGAGAAAAAAAAAAAGGCACAGCACACCATCATCAAAACCTCATCCCAACTGTGAAACATGGTGGAGGGAGCCTCATGGTTTGGGGCTGCTTTGCTTTGCTGCCTCAGGGTCTGGATGGATTTTGCCGTCATCAACAGAAAAATTAATTCCCAAGTTAACCAAGACATTTTACAGGAAAACTTAAATCCATCTGTCCTCCAACTGAAGCTCAACAGAGGATGGATGATGCAAAACAGAAGTAAATCAACAACCGAACGACTTGAACAGAAGAAAATAAATAAATACTCCTTCTGGAGAGTCCTGAACTCCTGAACCCAAGGGAGATGCTGTGGCATCATGAGCTCAAGACAGAGATTCACACCAGATATCCCATAATATTATAGCTGAACTGAAACAGTTTAGTGAAGAGGAATGATCCAGAATTCCTCCTGACCGTTCTGCAGGTCTGATCTGCAGCTACAGGAAACCATTGGTTGAGGTTTTTGCTGCCAAAGGAGGATCAACCCCTTTTTCCCCCTCACTGTGAATATTAACGTTGTGTTCAATAAAATCATGCAAACCGAAGGGTTCACATACTTTTTTCTTGCAACTGTAATAAAAAAAAAAACTCACCGTCTTTAATTATTCCTATTTCGACAGTGATTCTCTGACTGGTACAGAGCTGCTTTGTATGGCATGTGTAGCTTCCTCCATCCTCCTCTGTTATCTTCTCCCAGAGTAGTGGGTCAGAGTTTGCTGGAGGACGAATGTCTGGTTGATCCTGATCCTTGATCCACATGCCTTCACAGTGTTTATCAGTGGAAAGACATTTCAGTTCTAGGTAGGCTCCCACCGGCACTTGAATGGAGTGTGATGACACCACTTCAACTGGGTTGTTTTCTGCATTCGTATGAATCACCACCTTCATAGATACCTCTGAAATAAATAAAATAAAAAAGCTTACAGTTAACAGGGACATACACTGCTTTGATCAGCCGTGGTTTTATGTTTTTTGGATACAATCCAGGTTAGCACCTAAACATCCCTTTCAGACAGCTTCCTCTTACAGCATCCACAGTTAATCCTGTTGGATGTGGTTGGTTCTTCTTGGTGGTATGCTGGCATTACCCTGGATACCGTGGCTCTTGATGCATCACAAAGACTTGCTGTCTTGGTCACAGATGCTCCAGCAAGACGTGCACCAGCAATTTGTCCTCTTTTGAACTCTGGTATGTCCCCCATAATGTTGTTTGCGTTGCAATATTTAGAGCAGAACTGTGCTCTTACCCTGCTAATTGAACCTTCACACTCTGTTCTTACTGGTGCAATGTGCAATTAATGAAGATTGAACACCAGGCTGCTCCAATTTAGACATGAAACCTAAAATCCCACACTAAAATAATGACAGGTGTTTCAGTTTCATTGTCCAAACCCCGTGTATGTCATTATACAAGGAATACTCAAACTTCCATTTTCTTTTATTAAATTATTAGTGTTTATATTTTATAGACTTAACACAACAGATACATTATTTTTTAATATAATTTAATGTAGCTCAGTTAATTGCGACACCGTGCTTCACATCTCTATACAGGTTTGGAATACAGACCACTTTACTCAAATGTTTATGTGTGGGTAAAATATAATGTGCTTCCAGAACATTAATGAGGCTTCTGTGTGAACATACAGTATATACTGACATTTTAGTTACATAAAACAAAAAAGCATGCTCATACATTTATTATTTACTTGCAAATAAAAGTGTAAAATTTACCCATTACCCATTAGTTCAGATGTGATAATATAATAAGCATGAGGACAATGAAAACACGACAAGCAAAATGAATAATGTATAATGCCTCGTGTTCCCTTGGGACAATATAATCTGAATTAGTAACAGCGTTTCATAAAGAACACGATCATAACTCCACTATTTATATATTAAATAATTTAGTTACACATTAATCTACAGTTATTCTGTCTAACAATTATACCTGGTACACTGACGGCTGCCTGAAGCTGCTATAGCGCACCGGCGGGGGTTACCTTAGCGTGCAGGCAACATGCAAGACTAGGAAACCCAGCTAAAAGGGAACTAGCTTAACCTGCAAAGCTAACAGTGAATTCAGCCGGTCAGGTCTTACTTTAAATCAAGTACAGGCGAAAACAACACTGGAAAACAACTTAAAACAGTGTTAAATGTACTAATTTGATAAAAACAGGCAGCAGTGATTGAAAATACAGAAGAAAATGACTTACAATTATACAGAAACTCCCTGCAGTGCCGACATGTACGGGAAAAATGGGCAAATTCTAAAGATCGATTGGGGGTTATATGAATCAATATCAGATAATTCAAATGAAGATCGATTTAAATCAAAAAAATTATTTTTTAAACACACCCTAATCGCCACAAATAAAAAAAAAGATCACACACTCTAATATTTAGTTGAACCACCTTTAGCTTTAGCTTCTGCAATTTTACAAGATTTATTTCAATCCAGTGTTGCTGGATTAATTTTTCTCCAAGATCTTTCAGCAGCATTGATGATGGTAGAGTCTGACCACTGCACAAAGCAGCTCTTCTACATCCAGCACATCCCAAAGATTCTCAATGAGGTTAAGAACTGGACGCTCAATACATGTGTGAAAATGATGATCTCATGCTCCCTGAACCCTGAACTCTTTCACAATTCCAGACCCGTGAATCATCTAGGAATATGGTCGTTCAATCAGGGAAAAAAAAAGATCCATTGATGGAATAACCTGGTCTATATTCAGTATGTTCAGGTAGAGTCAGCTGACCTCATTCTTTCAGCACATACTGTTGCTGAACCTAAACCTGCAGACCAACTGCAGCATCAACCAACCAACACATCATTTACTTACTTAAATCCAGGTGGAGACTTTTACAGACATCCCAAGTTAAGTAAATTAATTTGACTTTTTTTTTAGTTTTTCTGAATTTAGAGTATTCACAGGTGAAATGAGTTTTATCTTTTTTCTTTTTCAAAGGCCCTGCCTCTGCTTTCCCTTTTTTTGGGGGAATTTGGCCTTTATTTGCCAAATTGACAGTTACAATATCACAAAAAATTGCACGTCAAAAACATTTGATATCATATTACAATAATTATTAATATTGCCTCCCCCATGATCTGCTTTCTCTCACTCACTGAACAGATCCCGTCCGGGAGGGGGGAAAAACACTGCCCGCCCACACTAAAAACTGATTGGCTGTCTCACAGACTCTTTGCAGAGAACAGGCCAATCAGAACCCTCTCTGTTTTCTCTCTCTCCTTCCCACACGCGATTAGAGAATACAAGTCTGTGGCCTGTGTGGCGTTTGGGGCGCTCGTTCTGAATTCCGGGAGATTATTTGTGACTCGCGGGCATCAGGGAGCCACTACCCAAATGCGGGAGACTCCCGCAGCTTCAGGGAGACTTGGGTTGTCTGCTTTATTTTGGCAAACAAAAAGCAAAATAAGAGATTAGACATTGACAGTGACAGTGAGTGGCAGTTGTAGTATATACACACATTGATATCACACTGATGACAGATATGTATTTCTTTGGTTATGTTCACATTACCAGGCTGAAGGGAAATCTGATTTTTTGGGGCAACGTGGTTCAACGTTTGCTCAAATCCAATTTATCTAATCAGATTTAAGTCACTTTCATATGTGGTCTTAAATTGGATACGTATTCGATTTACAGACATGTGACATGAACTTAAACGGTCAAATCATGTAGAATTCATGCGTCTTTTTTATGCTTTTACACATTAGCATTAGCATTAGCGCTATGTGCTTCTCTCTCGTACCCACACTGGATCTTTTGGTGCAGCTGTGCAGCTACAGCTGCAAAAAAAAAAAAAAAAACAGCAAAAGCAAACCGCCTGTCCTTTTTTCACCTCCTGGACCTGAGCATGAACTTCAGAGCAGCTGTTTACTCTCCACTCCAGCAAAAGATGCTCCACATATGAGCTGCTAACTCATCCATTTCCCTTTATAAAGCTACGAGTCTCTCCTCTCTCTAATATGAGGGTTTTGTTGTTGGTGAAGAAGGAGACGTTTATACAGGTATCAATGTGCAGCATGTGAGACGATTCAGGAACAGATTCGTTCACATTACACACAGATACAGATCACTTACATTTACAGTGAATGTGAACCGACAAGATAGACAAATCTGATCTGAGCAAAAAATCAGATTTAAGCAATGTGGCTTGTAATGTGAACGTAGCCTTTGTGCGCTAATGTGGCTCTGAACGATGGGTGACTGGTGCTATAGCCCCATCTACCCAAAAAGCATTGCAAATAAGGTCAAAGAAAGCCCTCTTTTGTGTGTGTGTGTGTGTTTGTAAATTATCAACAAGAGCAATCTTCTTTGTTTAACCTGGGCTCATGATCTTTGCCCACACCACCACCCCTGTGTTTCGACTTTATTAGCTTTCAGTTTCCACATTTAGTGTTAAACTCACATGCTTCACTATGTATTCAGAACTATTTAAATTTTAGGTACAAATTTGTTTTACCACAACTTTCCACCCCCAACCCCCATCATCCCTCCACTCTTAACCCTTATACACATACCAAACCTCAGCCTAACACAGTGGAACATACAGACAACAAGATACAGCTCTGGAAAAAATAAGAGACCCCTTAAAAATTATGAGTTTCTTTGATTTTACCAAATTTAAAACCTCTGGAATATAATCAAGAGGAAGATGGATGATCACAAGCCATCAAACCAAACTGAACTGCTTGAATTTTTGCACCAGGAGCATAAAGTTATCCAAAAGCAGTGTGTAAGACTGGTGGAGGAGAACATGATGCCAAGATGCATGAAAACTGTAATTAAAAACCACCAAGGATTATTCCACCAAATATTATATTGATTTCTAAACTCTTAAAACTTTATGAATATGAACTTGTTTTCTTTGCATTATTTGAGATCTGAAAGCTCTGCATCTTTTTTGTTATTTCAGTCATTTCTCATTTTCTGTAAATAAATGCTCTAATTGAGAATATTTTTATTTGGAATTTGGGAGAAATGTTGTCTGTAGTTCATAGAATAAAACAACAATGTTCATTTTACTCAAACATAAACCTATAAATAGCAAAATCAGAGAAACTGATTCAGAAACTGAAGTGGTCTCTTATTTTTTTTTCCAGCAATTTGGTAAAATCAAACAAACTCATAATTTTTAAGTGGTCTTTATTTTTTTTCCAGAGCGGTATTTTGGTATAATAGGTATAATTAAGTAAGTAAGTGTAGTCAATGAAAGTAATAGTGCTGTTTTTAACTTTTCTTTTTAATTAACAGACTTATGCACTTATGTTAAGCATTTGTGTCCAATAAATGTCTGGTATAAAACATTTGCTATGGCAAAAAATAATAAAAATAATATATTCAGGCCTCGAGATTCTTGTGAAGCATGGTTCATTTAATTTGCAGCTTTTCTTGCCTCCAAGAAAACATAGTGATTGCACAGTTACTGTATATCTGTATACAGAAACTTTACAGGAGAGAGAAAAACCTTTTTAAACATTCAATGGAAGTCAATGTAAAAAGAGGTAATTTCAGGTAATTTTAAAGTGTTTCTGTTGATCCGTTTATCAAGAAATTTTGACACAGTGTAAGGGACAGTTTGTCTTTTAAAATTATGTAGTAAACAAAAAATCTGGAAAAATGGAGATACTTGTTTTTCATTGGACACAGATGATATACAGCAGGGGTGTCCAAACTACGTCCCGCGGGCTATTTACGTCCCGTTTCCTTTTTTGGAGCGGCCCGCGAGGTATTTTAGAAATAAAATGAAAGTTGGCTCGCTGTTAAGCAGGTTTTTATAATGTGAGATTCAAAGTTTGAACGCTAGGTGTCAGAAACAAGCCATAGAGTCTAAAAGCGGATTGAGTGCGCATTTCTAGCACAGAAAAACGGGCTAAAGAGTCTAAAAGAGGAGAGAGTGTGCAGTTTTAGCGCAGAAAAACGGGCCAAAGAGTCGAAAAGCGGAGAGAGTGCGCATTTCTAGCGCAGAAAAACGGGGCAAAAGAGTCTAAAAGTTGTCTGGAGTTTAATATTAAGAGACATCATGAAATTAAACATCAATTTGAAAAAATTTAGTTTACACAACACTGTCAAAGATAAAGATAGTAAGTCAAGTAAAATGGTGTGTAAATGAAATAATCAGGAAAAAGTATTATTTAAAGTGGTATATTTCATTATTTGTTTTATTACAGAGTCTGTGGCCCGTGACTTCAAATATATTTCTCCTTCTGGCCCCCAACAAAAAAAGTTTGGACACCCCTGATATACAGTATAAACAGTCTACACATATTTAAGCTCACAGATTCCCACCTTGGATTTGCAGAGATATCAGCCGCTCTGTTTTCAGAGGGAGGTCCTGGTCATCGCTCTGCTCAGTGATGCAGGAGTAGTTGTATAGTGTCTGCTGAAGGGTCAGGTTATGAGTGTATAAGCTCAGAGTGCACATGTCTTCACTTTTATTGGGTTTATTCTCCCAGTGACAGCGTTCACACGCCGGCGCTTCTTCTTCCTCCCATTTCCAATAACCGCGAACAAACCCTGAGGAGCAGTTGTAGCTGCAGTCTAGAGTGAGAGCTTCTCCAAGTCTTGCTTTAATAACTTCTGGTGTTTCTGCTGTTTTCCTGCTGGCAGCACCTGTAAAAGACGAGTATGTTAAATAAAAAGCATTTATTTACACGTTTGCAGCACAAGAGAGGAGCAAACCACAGCCTGAAAGCCTGAATTACCTTTAATCCCGAACAAGAGCAGCAGAGCTACGTGAGTCAGATACAGCATGGCTACTTCTGTTCCTCAAGAGCTTCTCAACTACTAATGGAGCATGTGAATACTGAACATTATTGAGAAATATAACTGAAAATATAAAAAGAAGCTCCTCCTTTCTGAGGTTGAACAATTTCTCTAAAGCAGATGCTTCCAGGAAGTGGGAGGAAGTGAAGATGGGGGGGTACATGGTGCACAGTATGCTTGGCAGGATGAAATTTAACCATTTGTGTTATAGTGTTGTCTCAATGGTTTCAAATGTGCTATTTTTAACTATTAAAATTAAATTTAATTACATTATACAGCTCTGGGAAAAAAGAGAGCACTTAAAAATGATGAGTTACTTTGATTTGACCAAATTAAAAACCTCTGAAATATAATCAAGAGGAAGAGTGGCACAAATCACCAGGAGTAGCATAACGTTATCCAAAAGCAATGTGTAAGAATGGTGGAGGAGAACATGCTAAGTGCATAAAAACTATGATTAACAAAAAAAAACAGGGTTTTTCTATCAAATATTGATTTCTGAACTCTTAAAACGTTATAAATATGAACTTTTTTTCCCTGCATCTTTTTTCATTATTTCAGCCATTTCTCATTTTCTGCACATAAATGCTCTAAATGACAATATTTTCATTTGGAATTTGGGAGAAAAAATTTTTCCAGAGCAGTATTGTCACAAAAACATGAATCAGCAAAACAGCAGAGAGAAAAAAAAAACCCTTCTAAATTTGTAATGGAAGTCATGTAAAAATATTTTATTTCAGGTAATTTTGAAGTAATTCTATTGGTTCATTCATGAAGAAATTTTGGCACAGTGTAAGAGACAGTTTGTGTTCAGATTCTGTAGTAAACTAAAAATTGACAAAAAATGAAGATACTTTTTTTAATGGACAGTAACAATGTGTATGTTTACTGGTGGTTTTGTAAAGCAAGTTTTATATATCATTACTATATTGTGACCACTGGTTTACTGGTTCGAATCCTGTTCATGCAGCTTGCCATCAGCAGCCAGAACCCAGAGAGACCACAATTGGCCTTGCTCTCTGGGTGGGTACAGTAGATGGCGCTCTTTCCCTTCATCACTTCTAGGGTGATGTGGATCAGCACAAGGCTGCATCTGTGAGCTGATGTATCAGAACCGAGTCGCTGCGCTTTCCTCCGAGCGTTAGCGCTGTGATGCTACTCGGCAATGCTACAGCATCAGCAGCAGTTCAAAAAGAGGCGGAGTCTGACTTCACATGTGTATCAGAGGAGGCGTGTGCTAGTCTTCTTAACCCTCCTGGTGTTGAGGCATCACTGGTGGATTGGATAGTTCAAAAATGACAATGCTCAATCAGAATCTTCACTCCTTTGTTTCTTTGGTTTTACTATGAGTGAATGAGCCACTGAGCTCTGAGTTTCCTCTTCTGAAGTCTCCATTGCTCCACCAGCCGCTCGCGTTCAGTAAAACTGAGATGGATCCTCTTTTAGAGGCTGTACGTGTAAGTATGTAAAGACACGTGACGTGGCCAGAAGAAGAAGAACTCCTGCGAAAAGCAAAAACCCGACACCCCAGTTTTTAGAATGAATATATTATTAGGATTAGCAGGGATGGTGGTTTCAGCACACTGGTAACATAATTAAACATTACAATATTTGATCCATATTCTTCTCCACTCAGAAATGCTTCTGCTTTCAGTTTAGACACAAAATAAATAATACAGACTACAATATTAAAAATAGAAGCATTTTCAGGTCGTTGGAGCCCTTTGTATATTTAACATTTCTTTTGTCTTTTGTTTGAAACTCAAACAAGCTCCTTCTGAGTTTCTTCTGAGTTAATAATAAAAGACTAAGCCATGCGGATTTTCTCCGCTGCATCAAATAAAGCTGCTTTAAGGTTAATGAAACGCGGGATATTCCGTTTTAGCTCGTGATAAGATCAACATTAATGAATTACTTGTGTCTTTTTCAGCAGTTTGATTAATGGATTGGCTGAATGCTGTTCAGCGTGTGACGGATGCAGTGGAAACTTGAGTCTGTGCAGTTTGCAGAAGAGCAGATGAGCCAGGCTGCACCATGCCTTTGCAGTACCATCTGCTCTAGTGGGCGAGAAACAAACAGGAAATATCTTACCTCTTTTTTACCACAAAAAAGTCTCTGTTTCTGCTTACCTTACCTGTGCCTGTTTTTATGTAGGCTATGTTATAGTACATTCAATAGAAATGCATTTTTTTAACACGTTTAGACACGTTTAGGCGTCAATTACAATGAACATCATGCATTTTCTTTTTTTTGGTTATTATTCACTAGCAAAACCCCCCCCCCAAAATTTAAAGTACATATGGTTATTTTAAAGAATATCATTTTATATACAGTGTCATTGTGTATGTATTTAGGCCAAAATTTTACAAAAGCTGTAATACTCTATAATAATTGATGCATTAATTAACATTACTTAATTTTATTTACTTTATTATAAAGAGTAATATGCTGTGATCTTTCTGCAATTTTATAATCATTTACTGACAACTTACCAAATTTATGTGATTAAGAACAATTAAGAATTTAACAGAGCAAGAAACACTTGCTCTGTTTCCCTGTGTTTTACCGTTTCCCAGTGTGTCCCCCAGTATTTTTCCATTTACCTGTGTCTAATTTGTAGCTCCGCCCCCTAGCCCCAGGTGTTTCTACTTCCCGTGTGTGTTTCCTGTCTATTTATAGCCCTGTGTTTCAGTCTGTATTCGTCGGTCTTTGCACCTTCCTCTGTTGTTTTGTCTATCCCCGTTCCCTAGTTATTTACCTAGTTAATTTTTTCCTTGTTTATTCCTTGTTTATATCCCTACCCTGTTTAGTTCTGTATTATTTCTGTTCCTCGTTTGTTTCTTTGTTTATTACTCTGTTTGTTTATGTCAGCAATATTTCTCGTTTGTTCCTTGTTTGTTTCTTTGTTTATTTGTTATTTAATAAATATATTCAGTCTTACCCGCTTACATTTCTGCTTCTCTGCACCATGATGCTTCATTTTTTAACCCTTGTGTGGTGTTCGGGTCTGTGGGACCCGTTTTCATTTTTCATCAAATGATACTAAAAAAATATTTTTTCTAACTCAAACTCATTGGCTCATTTTTTGTGAAAAACATATATCAAAACACATTTTTCGATACACATTTATATTACATACAGTATGTTTGGCCAAGGGCTAATAAACATTGCTTCATTTGTAAATTTGAAAATAAACTAATATTCTACTCATATCTTGAGTTTAATTCATTTTCTTTTACATTTTATTAAAAAACTAATAAAAAAAAGAGTAGCACTTTTTAAAAGTCACCAAATGACAAAATAACTTTTTCTGGTATTTTATTCTGATTTTTATGAAATATAAAAATGTATATGAAATAAAAGCAAAATAAAAACAATCAGCACTTGCTGAGCAGAAATATTAGTCTCAATGCACAACAACACACTGCACCACCTATCTTTGACTTACTGCAACTGCAGTGCACGTATTTATAGACTTTTATCAGAGCTTGTACTCAATTGTACTCAAAATAACAAAAATAAAATGAATACACTGTAAAACCCTAGCTTAGAACGCAGTACAGTATTTGGTAGTGGCACTAATTACAGAAAATAGATAAATAACATTAATACCATTAACAGAGCTCTTTTAATATTTGTTTTTAAGCTCACCTCGATTTACTCAGCTTTACTCAACAAGATTCGAGCATTTCTTTAAGAGAACTTGGATAAACAGCTTCTGTAACCCAGAAAAATACAAGGCTTGAACACGAGGAGCACACTACCCCACAGAAACAATGCCATCTGCCCACATCTGGTTGTGATTCATCCAAAATACATGTTTAGAAAGGCAATATAGGCATCTACTACTGTTATAGGCCAACTAAACCTTATATTGTTCAGTATTTCCTGATTTCTACCTCTTATTTCATTAGGATGGCTCTGGATGGATCCTAAAATGGAGCACCACCATTCACTGCAGCTTGAGCCTCCTTCTCTACCATGCTCTTAGCTCCTCCCTTTCCTCTCTCAGGGTGACAACACTTCTGATTGTGTTTCTTAAAGTTACAGACACACATTTTAAAGGTGTATTCTCAATTCACCACCTGGCTACACATAAGAAAGGTAAAGGGCAAATATTAACCATGTAAGCTGTTTATATTGCTTGCAATTTAGGTGAAGCGAGCATGTGTAAAGCATTTTAATGTAAAATTGCTTAATTTTGCTGAATTAAATACAAGTAACAAAGTAAACGAGTAACAAAAATATGAACACCACACAAGGGTGAAAACATTTAACCCTTTGGCCTCATATGGAGACACTGCCCGTACCATATAGTGGTCACATGACATCATTGCACTCAAATAATTAAAAACAAGATGGCGGGAATCCCAGTTAAAAGTTTTTACAGCCTGTCCAGACAGAAATTTTCATCTGATTTTACTGTTGAAACTAGTTTATTTACTTAATGTAGAAAGCAAAAAAAAATGTTTTTAGACTAATTGGGTCCTTCTGATCCCAAATCGCAATAGATCATTTTTAAATGTAAATTAAAAAAAATAATTTAAAATAATAAACTACTTCCTGAACAAAGACAAAAGAGTTTTTCTACTGTTTAGGTCCTACAAATCCCAAATAGCTTTGAAAAATTAAAAATGCACACCAAGCAAAAGTGTGGGTCTCAGGAGGATATTATAGACAGCATTCACATATATTTTCATACATTCATTTGTTTTTCTCATCAGTGAAACTTAATAAACATAAATGTTATGGTCTGAAAGGGTTAATATTTATGTTTTATGTATTTATTTGTTCAGTCTCATATAATTATCCATTATAATAATGTTATATATAATAAATAAATAATGTTGCTGCTGCATTGTGAACATGACAAGGCTGCAGCCGCCCGTGGATCTGCTGAAATCCACAGAAATATGAAAACGTGCTTATATAACAGGATTAAAAAATAGACTGGATGCTGTAGCATCCATACTGAGACAGATAAAGAGAGTCATTCTAGATGCAGCTCTGTCCACCTCCAAACCAACTCCACCTCCAGCCAGGGTCTGAATGGCTCCTGCTGGAATCAGGTTACATGGTTTGAATTTCACTTTCAATTATTGAGGCCTCTTTGTTTTCTGATAAACCCGGGAGGTCCGCAGGTTTCTAGCAGTAGAGAGAGATCTCCGATGGGGAAACGGCTCAACCGGGCGTTTGAGTCTGATTCGCCATGTACAGATGGCTTGGTCTCCTTCTCTTGTGCCAGGCGTTGGGCAAACGCCTGATGATAGATGGTACCCTTCTATCAGGTAGGCATGAGCAGCGTGACACTGAGAAAATTCTGTTTGGACACGCCTTCTTTTTTCAATGTGTTTTCTCTTTTATTTATTTGGTAGTGTATATTAACCCTCTCATGCATGAATTATAATAAACTCAGTCAGGATTTTTTTTCTAAGTGTTTTTATACATCCTTAGGGATGTAAAACAAGGTTTGAAAAAAATATATATTCTATCTTTATTCGATAAAGAAATATTTATCTGTCCACTCAAGTGTACTTCATGCATTTTTTGTTGTAAAAAAAACACAAATGTAATTCAGTTATACAGTTGTAATATGGTATTCTGTTGGAATAGTGGAACTGAGGAGGATATTGTGACACAAGAAAATGTCTCTGAACCGTAGAACCTTATAGAATCTTGATTGTGACTGGTATTATCATACTGTATTCTTGTCAAGTCTCTGAACTGTTAAGTGAGCATATTCTCTTATAGTATTTTATAGCATGTATCATATTTCCTGTCAAATCACGCTTGTTGCTAATTTCTGAGACTATTTTCTATGATGGTTGCCAAAGCATACAGGGCACAAAGCTACAAGACACTGCATGCAGATGTACTTGGTTCTTCGTGTGCTGGCATTTTATACTTTCTTGAGCTGGGGCCAGTGGTTTCCAGGGGCATACTGGATATTGGGGTGCCCTTAGTTTCAACAGCCTCATCTCCTTCATCTCCGTTCCTCAGCCTCAACTCCCTCAGTAACATTTCCAGACTCACCTTCACTATCACTGCTTGACCCTACTTCTCTGCTTGCAACTGTCTGTACTGGCAGACATTCCTCAATTAAAGAAGTTGATTTACAGCCAAAACATTAAACAATATGAATTATTTTAAAAACAACACTGGAAGTAATTGACATTGCATAAAAGTTGAAAAATAGCTAATGATGCATGATGTACAATTAAGTGGACAGATGATTAATCTACAATTCCCTCAAATATAAAATCAAAATTTCGAAAATCTTTACATAATATGTCACCTTAGATGTTACTTGATGTAATTATATATTTTTTACCTGCAGTGATATAATTTTATAAAAGGTAGAAACAAAAATAGCCAAGGTGTTTGGTGGTTTTCCCTGTCTGCCGGCCATCTTGATTTCATTGACTTCTTTTTCCCATTACAATGACCAACCAATGGGATTTTTTTGTATAGGATGATGCAATAGCTTCCACTACAGTGGACTATATGCAGCAGTGCCCAAAATTGCAAGCATATTTAAAGAAAAAAATGTTTTAAACAGCTGTACACTGTAGTGACCTCTATGCATGAAAGGGATATAGAGAGTTCTAGAGAAACATGTGGACTTAGATTTTTTTATAGTAGTTTGACAGAAACCAGGGGTCACAATATTTCTTCATGAACAGACCAATAAACATACTTCAATACATGTCTATATACAGCACAGGCCAAAAGTTTGGACACACCTTCTCTTTTTTAATGTTTTTTCTTTATTTCCATGACTGATATTTACATTGTAGATTCTCACTGAAGCATCAAAACTATGAATGTACACATGTGGAGTTTTATGTACTTAACAAAAAAATGAGCTGAACCTCCACAGTCACCGGACCTGAACCCAATCCAGATGGTTTGGGGTGAGCTGGAGCACAGAGTGAAAAAGACAAAGGAGCAACAAGTGCTAATAAACACCTCTGGGAACTCCTTCCTTCAAGACTGTTGGAAAACTTTTCATTTCAGGTGGCCACCTCTTGAAGCTCATTGAGAGAATGATGCCAAGAGTGTGCAAAGCAGTAATCAGAGCAAAGGGGGGCTATTTTGAAGAAACTAGAATATATATATATATATATATATATATATATATATATATATATATATATATATATATATATATATATATATATATATTTGTTAAGTACATAAAACTCCACATGTGTTTATTCATAGTTTTGATGCTTCCATGCCAAAAGTCATGGGACATAAGCTGGTATTATGTGTATTGTGTCCACTAACGTTTGCCATGTCATACTGAGGCTAAAGGGGTTTTAAATTTATTAAGAGTATTAAATTTAACCATTAACAAGAAACAAGTGTTATGTCAACACTTCCAAATATGCTATTTTTAAAGTTTAATAACCCTCCAACTATTTAAACACATATAATTATATACAGTATATTATAAATATAGGTATATTTACAGTAGTATAAAACACTTTGGGCACCCCTGATCATTTTCATGATTTAATTTGTATAAATAATTGGTTGTTCAGATCAGTAATTTTAGTTAAATACTCTATAACATATAGCAGATATTTTGAGAAGTAAAATGAAGTTTAAAGGATTTTAGAAAGTGTACAATAATTCTTTAAACTAAATTAGGCAGGTGAATAAATGTATAAATTTGGGCCCCAACAGAAAAAAATACATCAATATTTACTGTAAGCATATTTAAAATATAGGGTTACATACATGAAGTAGTTTATGTGTGTTTAAATGTTACTTAAGGATATTTAATATAGTTCTATTTTAGTACAGTTAAGCACACTTAGCACAAATTAAGTAAGATTTTGTAAAATGTGTATACAATTAAAGTATAATAAGTTCAACAAAAGTTGTTCCATTTTATCACTCTTTAAATATACTGATTAATAAAAATGTGGCTACAAGAACACTTTAGTGCACTATAGCATAATAATGCTTAGTATACTTAAATCCACTTTTTTCACTAGGGAACTGCCTGTAGAAAGTAAATATAGTGAGAATATTCTGTGTTCCAGCGCATATATCTGTGTAGTATAAAGCTGCTTTAACACACAATTCTGAGAATTTGGTTTTAAATACACTGTTTTAATGTGATGTGAGCAGTGAATGCTGCACATACTGCATGTGTAAACAGTATGCAGACAAACCAAGTCTCCCTGAAGCTGCGGGAGTCTCCCGCATTTGGGTAGTGGCTCCCTGATGCCCGCGAGTCACATATAATCTCCCAGAATTCAGAACGAGTGCCCCAAACGCGCACACAGGCCACAGACTTTTATTATCTAATCGCGTGTGGGAAGGAGAGAGAGAAAACAGAGAGGGTTCTGATTGGCCTGTTCTCTGCAAAGAGTTTGTGAGACAGCCAATCAGTTTTTAGTGTGGGCGGGCAGTGTTTTTCCCCCCTCCCGGACGGGATCTGTTCAGCGAGTGAGAGAAAGCAGATCATGGGGGAGGCAATATTAATAATTATTGTAATATGATATAAAATGTTTTTGATGTGCAATTTTTTGTGATATTGTAACTGTCAATTTGGCAAATAAAGGCTTTTTTTCCCCCCCCAAAAAAAGGGAAAGCAGAGGCAGAGGCCTTCCAAAAAGAAAAAAGATAAAACTCATTTCACCTCTGAATACTCTAAATTAAAAAAACTAAAAAAAAGTCAAATTAATTAATATAAAAGTAAAGTTTCGTAAAGTTTCCTTTGGTGAGTGTGCAATTTTTTTTTGGGGGGGGGGGGGGGGGGTAGTGGTAGGGTAACCTCCTTGAAATCAACTTTTGCAACTTGGGATGTCTGAGTATGAAGCAGCAGAGACAGAAACTGCGCCTAATCAGCAGTTTAGTTCTTACTTGAAAATAAATGTATTTGATAGCTGGGTCAGATCGAGACCAGATCACGTTCTGGTAAGCAAGTAAAATACTCCATAAAAAAAAATATTGGTGGCATAAATAATTGCATTACAAAAAATAATGATGAGCTACTGATTCCTAATTAAGCACATGCCTTCGTTATATGTCTTCAACTTCTGACTTTACTTTGTACTGGATGCATTTCTAATTAGCTATATTGTTCCACTAATCAAATATATATATATATATATATTTTTTTTTCTTACAGAAGCAGATATAACAGATATAAAGGTGGATAGTTTGGAGTGTATAAGCCGCTGTAATATAACTAATGCCACACTCTGCCCTGAAGGATCGTACTTTTCGTCAGGGCTTTGCCTGGAGTGCCCTGCAGGACATTAGTAAGTGTAAATCAGTGTATCAGACTGTGATTTTTGTTAATATATATACACTATGCTTCATGCTGGCATCCCAGCATTGTGTTAATATATTCTGCTTGTTTTGTTTCTCAGCTGCTTTGGCAACGTTTCCGCTCCTAGAAAATGCCCACCAGGCACATTTAATCTACAACCAGGGAGAAGCAGCATTCAGGACTGCCAGGTATTACCTTCTGTTAGGCCTGTCACGATAAGATTTTATTTGCGAACAGTATATCATCCCAGAAATTATTGCGATAAACAATATTATTATCATTTTAAAACTATTTGAATTCCAATGACAAAATGATTATAGTGTAGCATAACAAGGCAATTATACTAATTTAAATACAATAGCATTTTAAATAATCATAGTTTGGAAAATATATATTTATTTTTTCTTTACCTACTGCAGTCCACACTGTAAAGCATTGGTAATTTAGCATTACTGGCTAAAATACTGTTCACTGTTATATACTGTATGTGAACAAACATTTAAATGGACACAATAGATGACATCGCTATCACAATTATCAAATATCATTGAGGTCATGTCCATTTATTGTACAATAAGTCAATAATGTAATTAATGTGACAGGCCTACCTTCTACACACTCACACTGTGGAATTTTAGTAAATGAGAATTAGCCTCCAGGAAAGTACACGTATAAATGTACACATAACTAAATAACTTTAAAATACATTTTATTATTAAGCATAGTGTCTTGTACCTAATTTACATAATTGCAAAAGTAAGATATATAATAAAAAATATTAATAAAAACTTCTTAGAACACTGAAAAAATAGCATTTGTTTCCTGTTGCCCACTGTCTAACTATATAGTTAACCATGAAATATAATTATTAAAATCCTTCAGAGGTGTTTTCTTTTGCATTGTTGTGTGACTCCAAATCCCATCTATGCTTTAAAAATATTTTAAGTATGAGAGAGAAACACGTAGCCCTAATGCTAATGCATAAAACGCATGAAAAGCATGAATTCTGATTTGACTGTTTACATTCATGTCGCATGTCCATGGATCGGATTCTATCTGATTTAGGATCTCATATGAAAATGACTTGAATCTGATATAAAAAAATCGGGTTTGGCACGTTTACACAGCCATGAAAAAAATCTGGTCTGAGTCACTTCAGCCAGGTAATATGAACATACCCTTAAAGTACAGTACAGTTCATTAGTATTAAATGTTGTGAAGGGATGTTCACAACGTTTGGACGTATATTGTTTGTCATAAAATAAAGTAGATAATTGTAGATAATAAGAATTGGTGCTTTTATTCTGTACGAGCTTTACATGTGGAACTACATGTGGGATTCGAAACTGAAGACACCCTTGTGTAACTACACAAGCTGTACTCGTGTAATTCACCTGCAACAATAAACATATCACTTGTAGTCACATTGTCATGGGCTCTTAACCTGTCATTACGGGGTTATCAGAGGTTTAAATAAATTACAACCTGGCATCTTTCAAGCCAGCCTCCCATACAGGCCAGTTTCGCACAGCTTGATATCATTTTCTGCAACTACACTCCAGTCTTGTGCACTGAACTGTGTGATTATTTGGTTTTCTATGGCTTTTATCACAAGATCCCTTTTTGGAGT
Organism: Astyanax mexicanus; assembly: GCF_023375975.1. NCBI lineage: Eukaryota > Metazoa > Chordata > Actinopteri > Characiformes > Acestrorhamphidae > Astyanax > Astyanax mexicanus. The sequence continues at coordinate 2,574,970 of NC_064425.1, forward strand.
TTTGGAGTGATATAACATAATAATGCAGATTTAGTGTCTCATAGAGATATCAGCACCATTTCAGCTTCAGTTTGTTAGTTTTTCTCTTCTTTAACGATGATTGGGATGCAAAAGTGCATGTCCATCTGCAGATTTTTTTTCTTTGCTGGACTGATTTGGTTATGCTGTGCACTCATCTTTTTGTTGACTTTTCATGCACCGTAACTCCCATTCACTTAAATTTATTTAAGTCTAAGGCAACAGCTTTGATTTTAAGGTAAATTTCATTTACCATAAAGCCAACAATTCATTCAAACAAACTGAATCAATCCTTTTTCTGTGTGTTTAAAATCTTCAGCATCCAATCTATGCACTTTTAATTTTGAATTTTGATGTTAAGTTGAGTGAGCTCTTTTTCACACCGGCTCACTGGAGTTATATTATTAGCGTATGTGAATCATTATTGTTATGTATGAACCTAGAGAGGCCCTACCTATACTTACCACTAGAGGGCAGATTGCCACTAGGGCACGGGGATTCTGAATGTACTTGCAGCTCGGGCAGTTCAATAAACAAATGGTGATCCAAGAAGACGTTGCCCTCCGTGCTCCGTGTGTTGAGTAATAATGTTTACTTAGTAACACTACGGGGGTACATAACATAAATTGGCGACGAGGTGCGATTTGATTTCGGGACAGTTCTCGTCGGCTGACAGTGAATGTTTCGTCGGCTTTGTGAGAGTTTTAGACCGGAATGGACACCGCGTGTGTGGTTTGCTAATGTGCTAATCACCTGGGAGCCAACCGTCATTGGATTCACCGACATCTAGGGCTTCGAGTTCGTCTACGGTGCGTGTTATTACGGGAAGACGCATTATGGCTGGAATATATGGACATATGGACGTTTTCGATGAGTCTGGTGAGCATTGGGCAACGTATATTGAACGTTTTGAGCATTATGTGGATGCAAATGACATTCCGGAGGCTAAGAAGGTTTCAATACTCTTCAGTGTTATGGGTCCTAAAACGTATGGACTGCTTCGTAGTTTAGTGGCTCCCGTGGCACCTGGCACTAGGTCTTACGAACAGGTAGTGACTGTGCTTAAAGATCACTTCACGCCGAAACCGCTTGTTATAGCCGAAAGGTTCAGGTTCCACAAGCGTAATCAGGGGGAAGGAGAATCGGTAGCACAGTATGTAGCAGTGCTAAAAAAGCTATCAGAACACTGCGAGTTTGGAGCTTACCTAGAGGACGCTCTGAGAGACAGATTTGTGTGCGGATTAAAGTGCGAAGCGGTGCAGAAACGCCTTCTGACTGAGGACAGTCTCACTTTCAAGAAAGCAGTGGAACATGCAGTGTCAGCAGAAACAGCAGCACGAGACGTCCAGCAGTTAAGTAATTCCCTGAAAGTGAATGCGGTGTTTTCGCACAGTGAAAAATGCCACCGCTGTGGGAAGGGAAATCATAGTGATAAGGACTGCTGGTACAAAGATCGCGAGTGTCACCAGTGCGGGAGGAAGGGCCACACGAAACGAATGTGCAGGGGTAAATCGAAAGGCAGACATGAAAGAGACCGTAAACACAAAGAGAGAATGCCTGAACAGAAAAGTCATACACACAAACGCAGCGTGAAAGATAAGAAGAAAAAGATTCATCATGTCGAGGCAAATGAAAGTGAAAGTGAAAGTGAAAGGACGAAATCTGATAGTGACAGTGAATTGGGGCTGTATGCAGTGTCTCAAAAAGGGAAATATTCACGCATATCAGTAGTGCCAAAAGTCAATGGAATGGAAATGGAGATGGAATTGGATACCGGGGCAGCAGTGTCATTGATTCCTTTTGAACTGTATAAACGAAAGCTGCACAAATTTCCTCTGCAACCTACTGAGATCATGCTAAAGACATACACAGGAGAGGTTTTGGCAGCAGAAGGAGTCATTAAAGTGCAAGTGGCATTGAACAAGCAACAGGCTGTTTTGCCACTGTATGTGGTGAAGGTGGATGCTCCACCATTGTTTGGCAGGGAGTGGCTGAGAGCCATTCAAATGGATTGGAGAGACTTAAAGACTGTACATGTAATTGGGCTCACACAGACAGACAGCTTAGAGACCGTGTTAAAGAGACACGCTGCTATTTTCTCTGATCAGTTAGGCACCATGAAGGGAGTGAAAGCCCGGCTCACTCTCAGACCAAACAGTGTCCCCAAATTCTGCCCACCACGTAACGTGCCATATGCTCTCCGACCGCGAGTGGAGGCCGAGCTGAAACGCCTCACAGAGCTTGGCGTCATCTCACCTGTGGAGCATAGTGACTGGGCAACGCCAGTGGTGCCTGTGAACAAGAAGGACGGCACCGTTAGGCTCTGCGGGGACTTCAAAGTCACCCTCAACCCAGCTCTCTGCATCGACAAGTACCCAATTCCACGTATTGAGGACTTGTTTGCTTCCCTCGCTAGAGGTCAACACTTCAGTAAGCTGGATCTTTCCAATGCGTATCTGCAGATGGAAGTAGAAGAGAGCTCCAAGAAGTTGCTGACCATCTCAACACAGAAAGGACTTTTTTGTTTCAATCGCTTGCCGTTTGGGGTAGCGTCATCGCCCGCCTTGTTCCAGAAGGCCATGGACCAGGTACTCCTCGGGCTGCCACACACTCACTGCTACCTGGACGACATACTTGTCAGTGGTACTGACGAGCAGACACACCTGAAAGCTCTGGATGCAGTACTTGGTAGGCTAGAGGAATACGGACTGCACCTCAAGCAAGAGAAATGTCTCTTCTTTCAGGAGTCTGTGGAATACCTGGGCCACATCATCGACGCTGCTGGGCTCCACAAGTCACCGGAGAAGGTATGCGCCGTCATGGACGCACCTGCACCAGACAATGTGAGTCAACTGCGATCTTTCCTAGGAATGCTTAACTACTATGGACGCTTCATCCCTGACCTGGCCACTGTGCTTAAGCCGTTGAACGAACTGCTGAACAAAGAAAGAAAATGGCAGTGGACGTCAGTATGTGCATTAGCATTCCAGAAAGCCAAAGCACTCCTGGTAACACAAGAGGTGCTCACACACTACAACCCTGAGCTGCCTCTCCGCCTGGCTTGCGATGCCTCACCCTATGGGGTCGGAGCGGTACTCTCTCATGTCTTGCCGGGTGGTGAAGAGAAACCCATCGCCTATGCATCCAGAACGCTCAGCAAAGCAGAGCAAAATTACGCGCAGATCGAGAGGGAGGCGTTGGCGATCGTCTTTGGAGTGCGTAAGTTCCACCAGTATCTTTATGGAAATACGTTCACTCTGCTCACTGATCATCGCCCGCTCACCACCATCCTCAGTCCAGTGAAAAGCACACCATCCATAGCTGCAGCTCGCATGCAACGCTGGGCGCTCCTGCTCTCTGCTCATAATTACACCATCGAGTACAGGAAAGGGGCCCAACATGCCAACGCTGATGGTCTGTCGAGGTTACCGCTCCCTCAGGTCCCCAGTAAGAAACAAGGTGCAGTGGAGGTGTTCTATACGTCACAGTTGGACATTTTGCCAGTCAGCAGCACTGAGATCAAGCGTCATACCATGTCTGACGCCACTTTGTCCCTTGTCATGGAAATGGTCACCACTGGCCGTTTTCCCTTTGCAAAGGATGCGGGAGACGAGTTGTCGCCTTACCTCCAGCGCCGCAATGAGCTCACTGTGCAGCACGGATGCCTCATGTGGGGTTTGAGAGTGATTGTGCCACCCAAACTGCGACACCGGGTGCTGACAGAGCTGCACTCAGCACACCCAGGTGTAGTGAGGATGAAGAGCTTAGCTCGCAGCTATGTTTGGTGGCCCGGCATCGACTCTCAGATCGAACACCAAGCAAAGTCATGCCACTCATGTCAACGAGTGCTGAAAGACCCTGGCCTAGCACCCCTACACCCGTGGATGTGGCCATCCAGTCCCTGGGAACGGATACATGTGGACTTTGCCGGTCCATTTGAAGGGAACATGTACCTGGTCGTAGTGGACGCACACTCCAAATGGCCTGAGGTACACATCATGGATAGCACCACGTCCAGCAAAACCATCCAAGTACTTAGGGGACTTTTTAGTTGCTATGGCATCCCACACAGCCTTGTAAGCGACAACGGCCCTCAATTCTGCTCTGAGGAATTCAGCACGTTTCTGAAAGTCAATGGAGTCAAACACATTCGCTCAGCACCGTACCACCCTGCCTCCAATGGTTTGGCAGAGCGCTTTGTGCAAACTTTCAAGCACGCTCTGAAATCTTCCAGAGGAACTACACCAGTGCAACAGCGTCTGGATGCGTTCCTCCTGACCTATCGCAACACCCCTCATGCGACTACCAAAGAAAGTCCTGCTATGCTCTTCATCGGGCGCAAGCTGCGTTCTCGATTGGATTTCTTGAAACCCAGTGTGGCGGGCGCAGTGCGCCAGTCGCAGGAGGCTCAGCAGCAAAGACGCCAGCTACACTCCAAGCAGAGACAGTTTGCAGTTGGTGAGCCAGTGCTTGTGCGTGATTATAGGAGGGGGAAGGATAAGTGGATGCCAGCTGGGGTGATCGAGAAGACTGGACCAGTGTCCTACAAGGTAAATGTGGGAACACAAGGGGTCTGGAAGCGTCATGTGGATCAGATGCTGACTCGGCCCGAGTCAGAACCACCGGAGACTGTGAGTTGTCCTCTGTCACTACCACAGACAACCACGCCTGGTACCACATTTGATCCAAGTACGTCTCACCAGATGGAGGATACAGAGACAATTACACACACAACACATACACCACCCGAGACACCACAGTCTACAGGAATGACACGCACAGGTCATTCAGAGACAACAGGGACTGTACGGCGAAATCCTGTGAGGATCACACGACCGCCAGTGCGGTACAGAGATTAGTGAACTTTAAATAAAGAAAAAAAAAATGTTGAGAATGTTTGCTTTTGCAGAATGTTGTTTAATGGTTGAGTGTTGGAACTCTGTGGTGGTTATAGGCTGTAATATTTATATTCGCCTTTTTCTTTGTTAATGTAACCTTTTGTAGTTTAAGGGGAATATGCTAAAAGTTTCAGAAGAATTATTATTTTGTTTTGTTGGTGTTATTGACAATGAATCTTAGTGGGGAGGAGATATGTTATGTATGAACCTAGAGAGGCCCTACCTATACTTACCACTAGAGGGCAGATTGCCACTAGGGCACGGGGATTCTGAATGTACTTGCAGCTCGGGCAGTTCAATAAACAAATGGTGATCCAAGAAGACGTTGTCCTCCGTGCTCCGTGTGTTGAGTAATAATGTTTACTTAGTAACACTACGGGGGTACATAACAATTATGACCACGGTAATTTTCTAGAAAGAAAGCACAAGAAGAAATAGGTGCAAACTAGCTAACTAAGATAACTAACGTTAGCAGTGGGCTAGCTAACCGTAGCAATGAGCTTACTAAATTTTTAATGTTACTGGGGAGAGAACTGAAGCTAGCCACAAGCTAGCTACTTTAGTGACAAACTAGCTAAAATACTAATGTTACCTGGGATAGTACTAAAGCTAGTGACGAGCTAGCTAACCTAAGGGACGAGCTAGTTAAAATACTATTGCTACTGGGGAGAGAACTACCATTAGTGATGAGCTAGCTAACATTAGTGATGAGCTAACTAACTGTAGCAAGCTAACTGGGCTATTTGAGGGCAAATTTTTATTTTTATTTTTATTTTTAAATCTTAATCTGTTCTTGGTCTTTCCCAGTCTTGGTCTTGACTCGGACTCAGCTCTAGAGGTCTTGACTACAACTCTTATTCTCTATTTTCTTTAGAAAATGCCAATTTCCTAGTTTAAAAATATTATTTTGTTGATGTTTTCTGTGCATGTATAAAGACCCATTGTGGGCTGTATCCTTGTGCTGGAGCTTTCATATTGTTTAGTAGCATTTGAATTTGACACAGCACAAAATAGTTTTGCAAAGTTTTATTTGCAATCTTTGTTTCAATACTTTATTGGGGAAAATATAATATAATAGATTCAATTACAAAAATACAGTGTTTCCTTTTCCTTTTTTTTTTTTTACCACATACCACACAAACAAAAATTGTGGGTAAAAAAAAAAAAAACAAATAACTTCACTTCTCTCTTTTTTTTTAAAGAAAACAAGAAATTAAAGGACAAATTACAAAATATTGAGAAGTATACAATAAGCAGCATCCCACACCAAACACCAACTCCCCCCCACTCCACCCCCCTCTCCCCCCACTCAGCTCAGCACAACCAACCCACATAATACAGGTTATTTATGAAATGTATATATACATATAAATACATGCACATACATAAAAAAAAACAAAAAGAAAACAAGCACACCTTTAATTGGGTAGTACCTCTAAACTAGTGAAAAAGGAAATGAAGGACTGCCATTTATGAAAAAAATTGTTCTTGCATCCTCTCAATGTGTATTTAATTTTCTCAAGTTTTAGAAAAAACATGAGATCCTTGAGCCATTGGGAAATAGAAGGATATTTTACAGATTTCCAATGCAACAATAAGGAACGTCTTGCTAACAAGGAAGTGAAAGCTATAATGTCCACTTGTGTAGAGCTAAGTGTAAGTGAAGGGTCAGGAATCCCAAATATAGCAATCAGAGGGCAAGGTTGGAGAGTTACCCCAAGAACGGTAGACATAATAGTGAAATAACCCTCCCAGAAAGCTTTTAGATCTGGACAGAGAAAAAACATGTGGCTTAGGTGACAAGGGGAGCCATGGCATTTATCACATTTGTCTTCCACTTCTGAATACAATTTAGATAGCCTGGACTTAGAAAAATGCACCCTGTATAAGACCTTAAATTGAATAAGTCCAAGACGAGCACAGGATGTTATAGATCTTATGCTCTCTATGGCCTGTTCCCAGAACTCCTCGTGTATTTGTATTCCCAATTCCCTTTCCCATGTACACCTAAGTTTATCATTTGAGTCGTTACCAAATGCCAAGATAGTGTCATACAACATTGAAATAATTCCTTTATTATCAGGAACAAAGGAAAGCATTGTTTCCCACCTTTGTTCTGCAGGCAAATTGGGGAAATTAGAAAAACTCTTAGCCACAAAATTTCGAGTTTGAAAATAGCGAAACAGATGAGTAACAGGGAGGCCATAGCGAGATGATAAATTAGCAAAACTATCAAAAACACAGTCTACATATAAATGTTTAAATTGTGTAATGCCCTTTTCATGCCACACTAAAAATGTTGAGTCGGAGAGTGATGGTGGAAACAAATGATTGTTACTTAAAGGACCCAATGGAGATACAGCTACAAATTTGAAGTGCCGTCTAAATTGATACCAAATTTTGAGTGTGTTGAGAACCACTTGGTTATCCGTATATAGAGAGGGTTTTGTAGGCAAAGAGGTATAAAGTAGAGCAGAAGCAGAAGATCCTCTCAAAGATGATAGCTCAAATTTGCACCAGGAAGATCCAGGAGATTTTAACCAATAACAAAGTTTATGTATGTGGGCAGCCCAATAATAATTTAAAAAATTAGGTAATGCAAGTCCTCCACTAAGTCTACATCTCTGCAATAATTTTTTGCGAACCCTAGGTGGTCTCCCATCCCAAATAAAAGAGCAAACTATCTTATCTAGTGAATCAAAAAAATGTTTCGGCAGAAAAAGAGGAATTGACTGAAATAAAAATAGAAATTTTGGTAGAATATTCATTTTAACAACATTGATCTTACCGATTAATGATAAGGGAAGGTTACCCCATCTTTGAATATCAGCTGTAACCTTTGAAATAAGGGGAGTGAAATTAGCAGATGCAAGGCTAGACAAAGAACGAGTCACGTTAATACCTAGGTATTTAAAACCAGATGGACTAAACTGAAAGGGTAAATCTGCCTGTTGAAGATGACATGCTGAAATGTTAATGGGAAAACATTCACTTTTCCCCAAATTTTGTTTGTAACCTGAAAAAGTGCTGAAGTTCTCCAGAATACTTAAAACAGCAGGGATGGAAACTGTAGGATCAGTTATATACAGCAGCAAATCGTCTGCATACAGCGATAATTTATATTCAACACCATTACGAATGATTCCTTTGAATAAAGAGGAAGATCTCAATGTTATAGACAGAGGCTCAATTGCGATGGCAAAAAGCAAAGGTGATAAAGGGCAACCCTGGCGACATCCACGTCCAAGGGTAAAATAATCTGAATAAATGTCATTAGTGTGGACACTGGCCTTAGGGGATGAATAAAGGAGGCGAATCCAAGAAATAAATTTATCACCAAATCCGAATTTCTGTAAGACTGCAAACAAGTACTCCCACTCAACCCTGTCGAATGCCTTTTCAGCGTCTAAAGAAATCACAAGTTCAGGAAGTTCCGTTTGATGTTTTGAGTAAATTATATTAAAAAGTGTACGGGTATTAAAAAATAGTTGACGACCCTTTATAAAACCATTTTGCTCTTCGGATATAATATGAGGAAGCACATCCTCTAAACGGGATGCAATTACTTTAGCCAACACCTTTACATCAACATTAAGCAGCGATAGCGGTCTGTAGGAGCCACAGGAGGTTGGATCTTTGTCCTTTTTGAGAAGAAGTGCGATAGTAGCTTGTGTCATGGTTTGTGGTAGTGAACCGCTTTCTAAGGATTCATTGAATACAGATAAAAGAAGTGGAGCCAATTTACCTATAAACTTTTTGAAAAATTCAATCGGAAACCCGTCAGGGCCTGGAGTTTTATTGGATTGCATAGCTTTAATTGCATTTGATACTTCTTCAAGGGTGAGTGGGGAGTCCAGCTGCATAGCAGTACTAGTACTAATGACAGGATTTGCAAGGTTCTCAAGAAAATTGTTCATTTTAGTGACGTCTGTAGGAAATTCAGATTTGTATAATTTAGAGTAGAAAGACTTAAAAATAGAATTGATTTCCAAAGGATCTGTAGTAATAATGTCATGAGTATTTGTAATACTGGGTATCAAACGGGAAGCAGCTTGTCGTCTTAACTGATGTGCCAGTAAACGACTAGCCTTGTCACCATGTTCATAATATGTTCCACGGCTCCGTAGTATTAAACTCTCTGCATCTTTTGTTGACATGAGATCGAATTCTGCTTGCAAATCAAGACGGCATTTAAGCAATTCTGGAGAAGGGTTCAGTGCATATCTCTGATCAAGGCTACTAATCTCTATTGTGAGTTCATTTAGCCTGCTATTAATCATTTTGCTAGAAAAAGCCGAATAAGAAATAATTTGACCTCTCAGGTAGCATTTAAGTGTCTCCCAAAGTAATGAATAAGAAGAGGAATCATTTTGATTAAAGAACAAAAAATCGTCAATAGAATTAGAAATGATTTTGCAAAATTCTTTGTCTGCCAAAAGAAGTGGGTTAAATCTCCAAAGTGGAGGGCTACTTTTGTGGGTGGAAAATTTAATATCCAATAGTAAAGGTGAATGATCGGATATTACGATGCCTAAATAATCGGAAGAAATTACAAAAGAATTAAGTGCACTATCAATAAAAAAGTAGTCAATCCTAGAATATGAACAGTGCACCTGGGAAAAGAAAGAAAATTTTTTGACAGAAGGATTACGATATCTCCATGGATCAACAAGACCATTTTGATTCATGAAATCAGCGAATGTTGTAGACATAGCAGATTGAGTTAAATTACGAGGATTAGACCGATCCAAACTTGGGTCGAAAACACAATTTAGATCCCCTCCGAGAATCAGCAAATGAGTGTTCAAAAAGGGAATGTTACTCAGCAATCTGTTAGCAAATTCAACATCATCAAAATTTGGGGCATAAACATTCACCAAAACAACTTTTTCTCGCATCAGAGTACCAGCAACTATTAGAAATCTGCCATTCCTATCAGAAATAACATTGGTACATGAGAACTGAACTTTTTTGTTGATTAGAATGGCGACTCCTCTAGCTTTTGAATTAAAATTTGAGTGAAAGATTTGACCCACCCAAGAGCAATTTAACCTACTGTGATCTTTATTTCGAAGGTGGGTCTCCTGTAAAAATACTAAATCAGAATTTAAGCGTTTCAAGTGTGCAAATACCCTAGACCTCTTAACAGGATTACCCATTCCTCTGATATTCCAGCTAATGAATCTGAGAGGTGTGCTTGTCCCAGCAGTGTTGGGATCTATTTTACCATTAACCATTTATTTACATGCAACAAAAAATGCAAATGGTTATAAAGAGCTGAAGCAGGATACCCTCCCCACAAAGTACCCCCAAACACAAATACACCAGAAGTCCCCATATAACCCCTGAACAAAGGAGACAGTGTTCCCCCACAATAACTCAAAGTTGTCAACTGTAATGCTGAACAACCCGGAGAGTACGTGAAGCAACGCTGGAGAGAAAACGAGAACGAAGAAAAACGAAGAGAATAAAAAAAAAAGAAAAACTCCCGCCGATTGAAACACCATTCAACAATATGCGCAAAATAAATGCGTTCCACTCGCAATACAAATGATTGTTTTAACTTTCGATGAACATTCCAACAGACAACAAAGGTGACCGCCTAAATCAAACGTTGACAAAAAATCAGATGAATATAGTAGGACACAAATGAACAAATCACAGCTGGCCTTAAGTCTGGTGCTTATGGCTGCAGAAAGTATTAAGTAAAGTAGAGCTGATCTGAAGCACACAAACTACAAAATATGATATGGTCTTATTACATCAATGTAGTATCTAGTAGACGGAATGAAATTACCTGCTATGCACCAACAATAAATAATAATAATAATAATAATAATAATAATAATAATAGCCTAATTAGTGCAGCAAGCCAAAAGACCACTTAACAGCATAGGTGAATATATTTAACGTTAAACTATATAACCGTCATGCGATAACAGGCCACAAATCTGAAGAGAAAAAAAAAAAAAAAAAAAAATACAAATTCACCCAGGAATCAGGGTCTTGACGTAGTCGCTGGCCTCCGCCGCTGAAACAAAGTCCTTCTCAACACCGTTGTATGTGATGCGAAGGCGCGCTGGATGAATCAGACCATACCGAGCACCAACAATACCGCGGAGTTGGCGCCTGACCTCATTGAATGCAGCCCGAGCCCGAGCTATCTTAGCAGTGTGGTCAGGAAAGACTGAGATGGCCATGTCCCTGACTTTTATCTGTCGGAGCTCTCTAGCGCGGCGTAAAATGTCAACACAATCACCATAATAATGAAATCTGCAGACAATGGCGCGTGGACGATCGCCGGGGTTGGGTTTGGGTTGGAGAGTCCGGTGTGACCGGTCTAAAAGCGGCTCCTTAACCAGACCGAACGCTTCCTTCAGTAAGGCGGCTACAGCAGCAGTGGTGCAGGTGTCAGGACCCTCGGGTACTCCCACTATCCTAACGTTATTACGCCGGGATCTGGACTCCAGGTCCTCACATTTATTTTCCAGCTTGGCTACGGTAGCTGTGAGGCACTCGATTGTGGTTTTCATCTCGGTGATATCGTCGGAACACTCGGTAAGTGCATGCTCAATCTCTACGACCGTACCTTTTAGCTTGGACAAGGTAGCATCAGTAGCAGCCTTATCGTTCGCCAGCTGAGACCTCACCGCTTGCAGGTCGAGCTTGATAGTAGAGAGAGCTTCCCCGAGAGTGTCTTGAAGTTCCTTTTTGAAGATATCAGCGATATCTTTCCTTAGCGAGGCCAGCAGGTCGAGCTTGAGAGCGGTGATGTCAGGGCTAGCGCGCGGCGAGACCGCCTCTGCAGGAGCCAGCGGTTCACTCGAGGACGTGGTCGCGGTGTTTGGACCAGGCCGCAGTTGTGTCTGAATAGTATTGCGAGTTTTAGAGTTCTTTCCAGACATTTTACGCAGTCCAGAGTTAGACTATGCAACACTTGTACTGTGAAGTAAGGTAGGACTAAATATATAACCAAAAAAAGCGCAGAAAAATAACATTTAAATCAAATCGGCAGGAGCTTTAAAACTCACGTCCTACTCCATCAATGCTCAGCAGCGCCCCCCCCTTGCAATCTTTAACAGACTAAAAACGTAATCAATTTAAAACATTTTTGAATCCTTAAACCACAAATTACAGTAAATAAGAGGGGGACCTTTAGTATCAGGGTGGGGATCAACGGCTTAAATGTCTGTTCTGAAACCGTACTTGTCTGTTCCAGCATTGTCCTCCAGGTCTGATTAGTACAGAGGATGGTGTTGATTGCAGACTTTGTCCTGCTGCTTTCTCCTGTGATGGAGAAACAGGCAATCTCACAGCATGTCCGAGGGGACAGTACTCACCAGAGGGACACACTCAGTGTCTGCCCTGTCCTTTTGGGTTTGTTTGCATGGATGGATTTCAGAAGAGGGTATGAAGAACTTAAAAGTATTGCATGTTTTATTCACAAAATCTGGGGTGGGTTTCCCGAAAGCTTCGTAACGCTAAGAGCTTAGTTTAATCCTACCTAAGATCGATCGTTAGCAATTTTGGGCACGTTACTTTGAAAAAGTAATTAGTTATAGTTACTCGTTACTTCTCCAAAAAAGTAACTGAGTTACTAACTGAGTTACTCCACTATAAAAGTAACTAGTTACCAGTAAAAGTAACTATAAGTACTTTTGCAGTTCAGCACCTTAAACACCAGGGACTGGTGATTTTGTGGGAGAAAATGGGTATTTCCTTGGTTGAATTGCTATTGGGAAAATCCCTGGTACTGTGGGTTCAGGATGTCTTTAATCACACTATATGCAGGTATGTAATATTTAAGGTGCTTCTAACCAACATTGTGGCCATTCATCTGGGCAAACTCTGGGGTCTCAACTTTTAAATATATATAGAGTACCAGTCAAAAGTTTAGACAAGTCTCATTTAATGTTTTTCTTTATTTTTTATTTATTTAATTATTTTCTACATTATAAATTAATATAAAAAAATATATTAATTGACCCACGTGCAATTATCTACTAAACAAAAACGGGCATGGCCTCCACAATTCCCTTATTTAAACCTGATGAACTGAGATGGTGATTTAGGATGAAGAATATGTATAATCTAATTGATTACATCACATGTGAATAAATACTTCATATTTGGCTGCGTCGAATTGATGTTTGTGGTTCGATTGAGTGTGCTGCTTCGGGGGAGGAGTCAACAAAGACGTTCTTAAAACTTGTTTGTTAATTTTCGCTTTGCGAAGCTCTTTGGGAAACACTCGCAGAACTGGCTCGTTCTTTACTCACGTCATTCGTTAGTTCATTCGTTATTTGCTAAGATTGATCATTTTCGGGAAACCCACCCCTGGTTCGTTTTTGTAAAACTTACACTTTTTCTTCTTTACTGTTTTATGTTTCTCAAAAAAATCATAGAGAAGTAACTGTAATCTTGTGTATGTATGTGTGTATGTGTTTGTGCCACTTTAGTGTGGACCTGGAGAAGAACCAGACCTAAACCGAACCGAGTGCACTGAATGTCCAGAAGGCTACTACTCCACTCTGTGCAGTGGCCAGTGTGAGCTGTGCCCGGCAGGTAAAGGAGAAAGATCTTTGCTTTATCATTAATTTAGGTGCATTTGATCACTTGCTTTCTCCTGGATTCACCCCGGAGGAGCATCCTCCGTATCTGATCGCTTTAGTGCACTTGTTACCTTATTTCACCTGGTTTCAACTTAGCTTAGCTTAGCTTTGTCTGCATTCAGAATTGAACCCCAGTCTAAAACAGTATTTTCGAATGTTAGAATGTTATAAACAGCAATTCTGTATGGACACCAAGGCGTTCCCAAGCTAGCCGAGAGATATAATCTCTCCAGCGTTTCCTGGGTCTTCCTTGGGGTCTCCTCCCAGTTGGACATGCTCAAAACACCTCACCAGGAAGGCATTCAGGAGGCATTCTGACCAGATGCCCAAACCACCTCAGCTGGTTCCTCTTGACATGGAGAGGCAGTGGCTCTACTGCAATACCCTCCTGGATAACCAATCTTCTCACCTTATCTTTAAGGCTCCACTAGGTAGGATTTAGATTTTGTGCTCCCCCTACGGTTGTAGAGTGTACTAAATGTTTCAGGCGGATTTTAGTTTTTCTTTCTTGTTTTCTGGCTTTCACAGACATATTCGGTCTCTTTCCAGCTTCTGCCAGAGTGTCTGTATGTTAGTTTGTAAAGAATGAACCAGTAGTCTTTGTAGAACTGTTAGAACTAAAGGTCGGAAAGCAGGTCGCAGTTCTCGCGAGCGTTGGTCGCGGCCGCCTCGTAAAACTTACAGAGTCTGGTTTGAGCTCAGAGGAGCTCAAACCGCTATTCCTCCTATTACACCTCAATGCAGCGCTGCAGTGAGTTTCAAGCTGTAATTTTACTTCTTTAAAAATATCAAAAGTCAAGAAAATCCTACCTGCTGTCTTAAGGGAGAGTCCAGACACCCATTTTTCCGGTCACTACCCAAAGCTTGTGTCCATAGGTGAGGGTTGGAATGTACTCAGAGTCCACAACAAAGCAGATGCTCCGCAGATCCTCCTATCGACCACAAGCTCCATCCTTCTTTCACTTGTGAACAAGATCCAGAGATATTTGGACATTTTAATTTTAATTAACAACTTTGTTATTTTATTGTGATCAATTTGTGATCAAATGGTATTTTCTGCAACCAGAAGGAGTATGTATGATATTATGTACTGTATGTATGAGTATGTATCATTATAATATGGTGTTTTTTGGCAGGAATGCCCCCTCTATTAACTTGCATCCATTCATCTTTCTGATTGTTTGTTCCGGGGATGTTCTGCCTGTTGGCACTAACTTTGTGAGAAATGCCACTTGCAGCAGCCTGGGTGGCAGTTCTCGCGAGGTTAGTGACATTTCAGTTTAGAGAGGAACAGGAATTCTTTTTTTTTTACTGTAATATAATACAGGAAATTTACGGGAAAATATTAATACGGGAGGATGGCGGGAAAGAGGTGTAAAATACAGTAGTTTCCCAGCAAAATTGGAGACTTGTCAGGTATGTTCCCAACCCGGAGATTGCACTCCACCCTTTTCCGATTGAGAACCATGGTCTTAGATTTGGAGGTGCTGATTTTCATCCCAGCTACATCACACTCGTCTGCAAACTGGTCCAACGACAGCTGAAGGTCTTGGCTAGATGAAGCCAAACTACAGCACCACATTAAATCTGCAAAAAGCTAATGTAAAATCCTGAGGTCAACAAACCAGACTCCCTCCACCACTTGACTATGCTTAGAAATTCTTTCTGTAAAGATTGTGAACAGAATTGATTGGCGACAAAGGGCATTTATATAGGGATTAAATGGCTTGTAGTGAAGAGCTGTGTATCCCAAACTACCAAAGCGAATGCCTTCTCCAAAAAAACACATTTAATCCATTTAGTAATCTGCGATTAAGTCATTTTTTTAATGAAACTTAGTTTATCTTACTCATCTCTCTTTCTTCTAAGGTCGTCATTGCCCTTACAGAGGGATGTCCCAGCCTTTGCCATGTCCTATCGGGCAGTACACAGATGTTCCCGGCCAGATCTCATGTAAGAGCTGTAATGGAAGTGCTGCATGTAGAGTTATTGGAGCTCAGACCAGGAGTAGAACAGAGCTTCAGCCGGGCCAGAGGAACAAAACGCCGCCCACCTGTTCACCTGGCACACACAGAGACGGAGAGGGACCCGGCTGTGAGGTGTGTCCTCTGGGTGAGTTTCTGTAGATTACATAATAAACACTTTTCATTACTCTCTTCATAATCAGCAGCATGGTTCCATGCATTTTAACTGTATTTCTGTGTTTTTTTCAGGACATTACTGTGTAGCAGGCATTGCTATACAGTGCCCAGCTGGGACATATGGACCTAAAGAGGGTCTGCAGAGGGAGAGAGACTGCGCTATCTGCCCTGCAGGTGATCTGCTGTAACAAAACTAAAATGATCTGTGATCATTTCTGTAATATGGTGTAATATATTTAAATTGTGAATATACATGCCTACTGGTAATTGCACTGCCAAATACCACTGGGTCCACAGATGTGGAAATCTTACACAAAGCAAAGGTTAACTGCTATTTTAAAGCAGTATGAGAATGAGAATGCAATAATGCACTTCTAAAACGTCTTCTTTTAGTACGACAGCATTTTAGGGCAACTCTTAAAAAAACGAAAACAGTTCAGTTTGAGAATAAAGTCATTATATTAGGAGATTAAGGTCGTAATATTATAAGAATAAAGTAGTAATACTACGACTTTGAACTCGCAATTGTACGACTTTTAAGTCGTAATTTAATCTCGTAATATTGCGATTTTAATCTTGTGGTATTATGACTTAAATCTTGTGGTATAAAAACTTTATTCTCTCAATATTACAACTTTAACCTCGTAATATTATGACTTTATTCTTGCAATATTACAACTTTAATCTCATTAAAGAGGGATTCTGGGAGGGAGGCTGTGAGGGTGACTAAACGTCTGATACTAAAAGATTTTCATGGTTGATTGTACAGCTCCAATCTCCAGTTTCGCAGGAACTCTTTTATCTGGAAAAAAATAAGAGAGCACTTCAGTTTCTGAATCAGTTTCTCTGATGTTGCTATTTATAGGTTTATATTTGAGTAAAATGAACATTGTTGTTTTATTCTATAAACTACAGACAACATTTCTCCCAAATTCCAAATAAATATATTCTAATTTAGAGCATTTATTTACAGAAAATAAGAAATGGCTGAAATAACAATAAGATGCAGAGCTTTCAGACCTCAAATAATGCAAGAAAAAAAAAAAAAAAAACAAGTTCATATTCATAAAGTTTTAAGAGTTCAGAAATCAATATTTGGTGGAATAACTCTGGTGGTTTTTAATCACAGTTTTTAATCATGCATCTTGGCATCATGTTCTCCTCCGCCAGTCTTACACACTGCTTTTGGATAACTTTATACTGCTTTACTCCTGGTGCAAAAATTCAAGCAGTTCAGTTTGGTGGTTTGATGGTTTGTGATCATCCATCTTCCTCTTGATTATAATCCAGAGGTTTTCAATTTGGTAAAATCAAAGAAAATCATCCTTTTTATGTGGTCTCTTAATTTGTTACAGAGCTGTATATATAGGGCATACAGGACTGTGCAATAATATTAGGTCATTGGGAATTACATGTACATCTAAACTTCATGGCCGTCAGTACGTTTGCACATTATTATTACTGTACAGAAATTTCATGTATTAAGTTAAAATGTTGTAAAATGTGATACTGTTAACTGATATGTGCTGGTGTGATGATCTCCAGGGTTTTACTGTTTGGAGGGCACCTCCCGGAGGCCCAGTTCTCAGTTTCTGTGCCCTCAAGGCTATTACTGTGAGGAGGGCACCGCCGTGCCACACGGGTCACCTTGCCCGGCCGGCACTGCAGGAGGACAACTGGGCCAGACAAGTAGGGCAGCCTGCAAAAGGTGTGCAGAGGGTCGCTACTGTCCTGCAGGTAAAATCTAATTTACACACCCACTTGAGGACTATATATGAGTACTAGTATAATGTGCATATTTGTCCATGATTTTTATGCTGTATTTTAGCATAAAAGCATTGGTATCATGGCCATGAATAGCAGTATTATAGTGAATGCATTGAGCTCTTTATTTGTTAAGGCAGAATGAACGTATAACGTTTATCTTTATTGGAAACAGTTATGACTGTTTAAAACACATTAAAACATCAAAACATTGTTTTGATGCATTGTAAGTTGCCAAAGCTAGTTTGCCAAGTCTCCCTGTGCACACATTACTAATGATAATTACATTATAAACTGTTTGTTAAATAGCACTTATTAAATTGACCAACATGATACAATGGGAAGTCCAATGAACTCAGTGCAGATTGAAGTATGATCATAGATTTAGGCCCAATCCCAATACCATTTCACCTCACCTCTTGACCCTACCACTTACCCCTACCTCTTCTTTTCTAGTGTAACCCTTCCTCTTAGAACAGAGTTAGAAGAAGAAGGGGTGAAATCCTCCCTCTAAGAATTTGGAAACCCTTTAAAAGCACCCGATACGTCATCAGGAGCGCTCAAATAAAGTTCTGGAACCGAGCTGCTGCTGCTGCTGTTTAACTAGTTAACTTTAGGGTGTATTTTATTGTATGTCTTCAGAAT
Organism: Astyanax mexicanus; assembly: GCF_023375975.1. Lineage (NCBI taxonomy): Eukaryota > Metazoa > Chordata > Actinopteri > Characiformes > Acestrorhamphidae > Astyanax > Astyanax mexicanus. The sequence continues at coordinate 2,593,048 of NC_064425.1, forward strand.
GGGGGGAGATGGTGCAAAATTAATTATTATTGTTCATTCCTTAATTCCTCTGTGATGGGAAGCTGAAATTGGCTTTGATTAGCTTTTATTTTATTTTCCCGTTCTATTTCCGCCTTAAATGCAGCAGCCCCTGCCGTCTGTTGCACCATTTAAGGTGGAACGGGAAAGTTAGCTAGCTACTGAGACAAACTACTAGTGATCTTTTTTTATGCTTATTATGAAGAATTCAGCCATAAAACATTGAAACTACACATTAAACTATGGTAATATAGAGCTAATCATCTCTTTTAACAAGGAAAATACTGAAATTTGTGGGTTTCTTTATTCGCTTGTTCTGCACCATCTTACCAGTGATTCTCATACCCCTCGGTTTGAAGTGTGCTGAATCTGAAAAATCTCCACTCTATCCCTTCCCCTAATCTACCCCTCCAGCCTAACAAGAATCAGGTAAGTGGTAGAGCCAAGGGGTGAAATGGAATTTCCATTTCTTTAACCAAATATTAAGTGGGCTGTGAAAAATATATGTTGTACCCTGTATGTATCACATTCACCCTGTATAAATAATTTCTTCATGCATTTATTACAGTAAAAAAAAATCTATGCTAACATTTAATGTTGTAAACTCATGCCCCATAGAAAAAGAACAATTATTCAAGTAAGAAATCATTAATGGACAAACCATATGTTTGCATTTCAATCAAGTGCATATTTATTTTTTCTTATAGCTTGTGTATATACAGTACTGTATGTTCTGTGTATGTCATGTACATATATGTTTAAGCAAACCCACGTGAACTACATTTGGAGCTATTGTTTCCTGCCCTCAACTGTTTCCTTGCTCGTTATCTGCAGTGTGTGTGTGTGTGTGTGTGTGTGTGTGTGTGTGTGTGTGATGTGGCTGGCGGGGTGTGGAGAGAATGGAAAACTTCTCTGTTTAGTGTCTCGGTGACATTGCTTCTGTTTTAACTGTCACTTTTTTCTCTTTCCTTTGTCTTTCCTGATTCAGCTCTGAATCAGCTGACCTATATATGTATGTTTTTGACTCTGAATCAGTTATTTTATTAATATCAGCCTTATTTCCATTAATTCATGTCTTTTGATCCGTTCTTCTGCTTTTATTGGCTGTGTAAGGCTCTGCAGGTCCGGGCTTGCTCTGTGCCCGAGGGAGATACTGCCCGGCAGGCACTGTGGTGGAGGTTATATGCCCACAAGGCACCTTCACCGTGCACCAAGGAGCTCTGAGTAAGAACACTTATATGTTGTAGCTTTTATGTCATTTACTTGTTTGTACACACTTATATTTCACCATGTAGCTGTATACACAACCTCTAATAACACTCTAATTTATTACAACTAAAAACAGCTCTGGAAAAAAATAAGAATGAGTTTCTTTGATTTTACCAAATTGAAAACCTCTGGAATATAATCAAGAGGAAGATGGATGATCACAAACCATCAAACCACCAAACTGAACTGCTTGAATTTTTGCACCAGGTGTAAAGCAGCATAAAGTTATCCAAAAGCAGTGTGTAAGACTGGTGGAGGAGGAGAACATGATGCCAAGATGCATGAATATTTTTTTTTTGTTATTTCAGCCTAGTTCATTTTCTGCAAATAAATGCTCTAAATGACAATAGTGCTAGTTTGGTTTGACAATATTTCACATTTTTTGAGAAATGTTGTCCGTAGTTTATAGAATAAAACAACAATGTTCATTGTACTTAAACATAAACCTATAAAAATATAATACAAAATCAGAAAAACTGTTTCAGAAACGGAAGTGTTCTCTTTATTTGTTCCAGAGCTGTATAATATTAGTATAATATATAAACGTATGTTTATGCTTTAGTTTAGTAGTGTATGTAACATTTCGATTTAAAATCAATCAAAACAATATTCAATCCAAGCACCAAAAATTACTTTTAAACAATAAAAAAGATGATTTATAATAAACCACTTAATAAACCCTTACATAAACATTACCTCAGTAGCTAAGAGAAAATGTTTTACTGAAAATAATTTGAAGAACAGAAATATTTTAATATTTTTGATAATCTGAATATGTATTGCTTATATGTAATCTTTCAATTTTTATATAATCTTGATTATTACATATCTATTATTACAATAACTATACAATAACTTCTAAAGCTCTATTCATCATTATTTGTAGTCTCATTCAATATTCATTATTCTATTTTATGAACACTCCAGGTGTGAAGGACTGTCTGAAATGCCCAGCAGGGTTCTACTGTCCAGAGGGCACCAGCGATCCTTTACCCTGCCAGCCGGGTACCTTCAACCCGCTGGAGGGACAGGACTCGATTGCAGACTGCAGGCCGTGCTACCCGGGGAAGGCCTGTACCCAGGTGGCCCTGAAGGCTCCTGATGTCGTCTGTATGCCGGGGTAAATCCTGCAATAACTCACATAACTTTACCCTGTATTAGACCATCTGAGGCTAAAAGCAGATGACACTAAAGGAGAACATAAAATTGACTTTGGGTTTAGTAAAACATGTAAAAACTGTACTTACCTTTGTTGAATAGCCCACCTCCGCTCTCCCACAGCTTTCCAAGATCCAGTAATTTTTACAGTATGTCCAAACATGCTTTAGAATTGGTGATATGGGGCATATTTTGCCCCTGCAGATAAATCACTTTTTACACCGTTATCCAGCTCAAAGTAGCTCCACATCTCATTGCTAGAATCCAGAGAGCCCTGACATTTAAAACACAAGAATCTGCACAAGAAGTTTATTAAAAGCCACTTTTTACAAACTGTAGTGCAACCTAAAACCTACATTGTGCACTTTTAAAGTTCTTAATGCCTCGTTTTAAATGTCAGGGCTCTATGGATTCTACCAATGAGGCCATTTAAAATGCCATTTATCTGCAGGGGGAAAATATGCCCCATATCATCCTTTTTAAAGCATGTTTTAGATAGAGAGAGCGAGATAGATAGATAGATAGATAGATAGATAGATAGATAGATAGATAGATAGATAGATAGATAGATAGATAAGAGAAGTTATGCATTCAGCAGCAAGAACAATACAATAAATATTCGAACATAAATTAAAACTTAGAAAATATATAAGGGTCTAAAAAGCTTTATATACAAGGTAAAGATATATCTATAAATGGAGCAGTGCAGTAGATGTTGCTAATAGTAATTAAATAATTAACAGAGCAAAGTGCAAGGTGCAATGGTATTGATAATAAAAGTGACTAATGTGCTGGATCTCAGAAAGCTGTAGGAGAGCGGAGGTGTGCTATTCAACAAAGGTTAGTACTCAGTTAGTTATCATGTTTTACTACACCTAAAAGTCAATTTCACACAAGAGTTCTCCTTTAACATGACCAGTAATTAGTACTGTACCATTGTTCATCACTATTTTACTGATTTCAGATTTGTGTGCCCGCCTGGCTCAGCGCGTCCAAATGACCCTGCCAACGCCTGCCCACCTGGAACCCTGAGCAACCGGACCGACCTGACCGACCGCTCTCAGTGTCAGCAGTGCCCAGCGCGCTACGCCTGCCTGCGAGGTCTCTTTTACTTTCTGTTCACACTGTAAAAACTATTTTCTTACAGACGTTTTCCAACATTTTTTACAGTATTTTTAAATAAAATGACAAGAATAAAATCTCTATTGAGTGAAATGAGTGAAATACATGAATTATCTGTTTTTGGTGCTCTGAGTGGTCCAGCAGACTAAAGCCTAATTTATAGTTCTGCATCGAACCTGCGCCGAAGTCTATTCATCTCTAGCAAGAGTGTGCTACACAGTGGAGTGTGTTTATACTTCTGGGTGTGCGTATCAGCAGCTCTGCATCGCTTTGCAGTTTAAACTGCGAAAGCGGGAATGTGTGGGCGGAAACGTAAGGCACGGCGCACCAATCACAGCTGCGGCTATCCGCGACACGTACTTACATTTCCATGGACGTGGGCATCAAGTTACAGCAGGTTCAACACAGAAGTATAAATTGACCTTAAGTGCTGCCGCTATGATTGTGAGATTGCTGGTTCGAATCCAAGTCATGCACCTTGCCATCAGCTGCCAGAGCCCAGAGAGAGCACAGTTGTCCTTGCTCTCTCTGGGTGGGTACAGTAGATGGCGCTCTTTCCCCTCATCACTCCTAGGGTGATGTGGATCAGCACAAGGCTGCGTCTGTGAGCTGATGTATCAGAACCGAGTCGCTGTGCTTTCCTCTGAGCGTTAGCGCTGTGATGCTACTCTGCAATGCTGCATCAGCAGCAGTTCAAAAAAGGTGGAGTCTGACTTCACATGTGTTGGAGGAGGCGTGTGCTAGTCTTCTTAATCCTCCTGGTGTTGGGGCATCACTAGTGATGAGTGGATTGTGTAATAGGCCTTCTAAATTGGGGAGAAAATGGGATAAAAAACATTTAGAACATAAAGAACATTTTTTGCAATTTTATGAAGAATTACTCTTGTTATCACTTTAAAGAACCTTATAGTTGATTTTTCTGGCACCCATAAGTTCTCCAAAGACAAATGTGGTCTTTAAATGTATAAATCTTTTGTGTGATTCCTAAATGACCACTGTACAAATTTCCATTTCCACTGTTCAGGGACTGGCGGTATCCAGAGGCCTCCACTCTCCTGCTTTCCTGGACACTACTGTCCAGCTGGTTCTATGTTCCCCACCCAATACAAATGTCCAGCAGGTACCTGGAGCGAGCGCAGTGGCCTGGAGTCTGAAAAAGAGTGTCGGCCTTGCACCAAGGGCTGGTACTGCCTGGCTGGTGTTGGAGCTCCTTCTGGAAGGTGCATCTCTGGGAACTACTGCCCTGAAGGTAGTTCTTAAATTTACTTAAAAATGTATTTTAAAATCCACTTGTTCTTGTTGTTTATGAAATACAGCAGGTCTCTCTGAGTTGTTTATGATGCTGCACATGATGAAACTCTTCCTCAACCTCCATTGTCTGCAGTAGCTAATCAAAGAAAATATTTAGAAAAATTAGTTGATCAAAAAAAGCACTGTGTCTACATCAACCCGTGAATTAGTATTCATGGCCCCGCCCACCTTGGCTCGGGACTGCCCACAGACAGAGCTGAAGCCGGGCAGCGACGCCATCTTGTCAGATAGGAGATAACTAACAGCACTAGAAACAGCATGCAGTTCATTCCTGTGTTATTTGTGCGAATAACATATCAGTGTTTATATACTTTACCCAGTAATTCAGAGCTAAGAAACAAATGGTAAGAATTTGTCTATGGAGGAACACCACCAGCGAAGATAGGTAGGTGTATGTTTAGGACAGTTCTGTTTACCCCGAGGTGGATTTTTACTCGATGGACCTGGACTCCCCACCTCTGTGTGTAAGAAACTACAGGTTTAAATAGGATCTCCGGTGGATTTGGTGTTTTACAGAGACTCTAAGACTAGGTCAGTGGCTGAACTGCTCTTAGCAGGGCATTATTACACATGTTGTAAAGTTACATATGACATTGCAAAGACTGTTATTAATGTAAAAATGTCTTTATTTTTAAATATTTCTAGCTGTTGTTCGCCTTGCTGGCTGCTGGTGTTGCAGTGCTGTTAGCCAATCAGACGCGATATGTTTGCGTGTTTGAATATTCATGAGCAAGAGCAGAAATCCTATCGTTTCTCCCTTCCCACTCCTCCACCAGACTAAAGCAGCGTTATACTGGATCACTGGAGCACTTTTTTCACAAAAAACGTCTTACATTTCATTCATTCATACTAGAGACAAAACCAGACATTTATTATTATTTAAAACAACTTACTAAGTAAGTTATTGTTAAATACTGTTACTACATCTTCAGGCACAATGTATGGCACACAATTCCCCTGCCCTCGAGGAACCTACAGCACTAAGATGGGCAACGCTGCAAGAGAGGACTGTATAGTATGTCCTGAGGGATATTACTGCAAGGAGGGTACGTCTAAACCCGCACCCTGCCCACCGTAAGCAAACCACGCTGCTCTTATTTATCGTAATTAAGGTGGTCTGGACTGAGTCACAGTTAGATTCTGTGTTTTCTCTGTGAACAGAACAACATTTCGCCAGATTAAAGGAGGCCAGAGGCCGGAGGATTGCTCGGTGTGTCCAGCAGGATACTTCTGCCCTCACTCGGCCACAGTCAACCCCAAAGTGTGTGGAGCTGGAAGCTACTCTGTAAGCAAACAGCACATGAATTAAGAGGATACTGTACTGTATAGCATATCTTCGTTATCCAATGAAAATTAAGTATCTCGATTTTTGTAGATTTTTAGTTTACTACATAATTTGAACAAACACACTGTCCCTTACACTCTCTCAAAATTTCTTAATGAACGGACCAATAGAAATACTTTAAAATAACCTAAAATAAAGTCTTTTTACAGTGACTTCCATTGAAACTTTAGAAGGTTTTGAAGATACTTGTTTTTCGCGACAGCGACGATATGTATGTCTTTAAAACATATACTTAATTCTCAGACTTTTATTATGATGATGAAGGGACAAACAGAACTAATGAACTAAAACAAAATAACATATAATAAAATATTTTTACATTGACTTACATTGAAAATTAAGGATTTTTGCCTCAATCTAAATTTTGCTCACATCAGAATCAAATAATAATGTAATGACTAGAAAAAAATAATGCTTACAATCATCTTGAATCTTGTTATAACTATTGTAATAAAATCACAATCCATCTGGAAATTACTATAAATAGATAATTATATAATTTATCATTGTATAACTAATGTTGTTGTTGCTGTTGCGTACTCAGTAAAGCCTTGCATCTCCAAAATTACAATTTAAAAGGAGACAAAAAAAAAAAAAAAACAGATGAGAAAATGCAAGTCAGTGTAAAAATATTCTGAGAAATGTTTCCATTCTTAAGACAATTTGGGCACAATATAAATAAAGCACAACTAATATCACATCATACCCCCAAAAAATGAATTAAGCTTGAAACATGATGTTCTTTTGGGATAGCAGTAATATTTAAATGGATTGCGTTCTGATTCAGCCCCATTCTCTGTTTTTTATAGTGAATTGGGTGGGGCTGCATTTCTGATTAGGTTGCAATTTTTATGACAATACAGAAAAAGTGGATTCAGTATATATTATAATATATAATTATATAATATGTTAATTATATTATCCTCTTAAGCTCCAAGCCTATTTTTACCATTTTCCGCCTGAAATTACATACTCACATTTGAAGGCTTATCACTCCAATATTAAATTATTTAGAGTCAATTCTATGAATTAATATTACTTAGAAGCCTTTACACAATTCATTTAAGGCATTTTAATTATTCAATTTAACATGTAATGGCCAAAATATGGTAAAAACGAGGAAATTTTTTAGGCGCTTTTCAGATTTTCTATTTTTTTTTTTTCAGACACATAAAATGAACTATTTATATGGAACAAGGGTTTTGACAGCTCTATATTTTACTATAATGTGTTTACAATCATCATATAAAATTTTAAACTGCTACCTATTACTGTTTAGAAGTTATAGTGATTTGAACCAGTAATGGTCTTTTCTTTCTCCAAAGGACTGGAAACTTTATCAGAATAAAAAATACCACTTTTATAACTCATTTTGCAGTAAACTCTGGGTTTTTGTGTGGTCTACTCATATACAAACAGAAATCCGCAGTGTCTCTTTAAGAGCGGTTGTTCTGCTCAGTGGAAAATCTATTAGACTCAGTATCTATGGCCAAGCATCTCTCTTCCTTAGCCTTTCAGCTGGCCGAGCTCGCCACCTGATTGGCTGAGAGACCTCATTCTCATACCGTCATGTCCAGTAGGCTCCGCCCTGTCTGGCTGTGGGCCAGAATCGGAGCAGCGTCGAATAAAATGCTTTTAATTCGGAATTAAAGTTTAGATTCCGTCTCACATTATTCCTCGCGCGGGGTGGATATAACTGTGGATTATAGGAGACTGGATCGATGGATTTTCTTGAGTGTGGACTCGTTTTGAAGGTAAGAGAGTGGGGGACGCGCTGGTGGGTGTTGGGGGGTGGGGAGAGTGACTGTAGGTAACTACAGGACCAAACCTGTGCATTTTTCAACTCTGAACACGCGCTGCAACGCGCTCTTTCAGCTCTAATTCAGGGACCGTACATCCTACATCCTACACACAGTTTCGGAATCCGGAGAGCCAGACGGTTCGAATGGTGTATAACATGTCCGCATTCGATCAAATATGGACGTCCGATAAACGGAAATATGAAAATTATGATTTAATATTTTCATAACCAAGGCATATTTCGCCCTAAATGTTTATTTTCTGAAAGGAGATACAGCTAAATAGGCTATATAACTGAAAAGCTTTAAAATGGTATATTGGGTGTCTATATTGAACCTATAACTATTCATAAACACAGCCAGATATTAAATATCATATTTTTCTGGCCCGCCGGCGGGCCAGGGCGTGTTAAGAGGTTAAATAATATAATATATTATATTATTATTATTATTATTATTATTATTATTATTATTATATATTATTTTATTATATTATATAATATAGAAGTATATTTTCCTCGTATGGAGAGAACAGAAGAAAAATGTAGTATGGGTCCTTTACTATAAAATTATAAGTTTGTTTTTTATTTACAATAACTATGACTTCTAAGGTTCCATCCCTCATTCTTTGTAGCCTTATTTAATATTCATTAATTCATAACATTAATAATATATATATATATATATATATATATATATATATATATATATATATATATATATATAAATATATAAATATATAATCAAATTCATTTCATAAAGAACGAAGTTAATAATATCGTCAACATCTTAATGCTTGTTTTAACTATTGTGATAAAATCATAAGTCATCTGTTTCAATGACTATAAATAAAAAATGTATATAATTTAGCATTTATGTTGTTGAGTACTCAGTATTGCAATGTGTTTAACTTCCATTAGGACGAGGGCTCAGATGAGTGCTCGCCGTGTCTGCCGGGTCACTACTGTAGTGACGAGACCACCAGTGAGGAGGCCATGTTACGGGTGATGGTCTGCCCACCAGGCTTCCTGTGCTCACAGGGTTTGGATCGGGAGCCCCAGCGTTCAGCCATTCTCTGCCCTATAGGCTTCTACTGCCCTGGGGGCGGAGTTGTAAGTGTTGTTCAATGCCTGATATTTCTTGTGTTAATGTGTGTATTGCTTACATTATTGAAAACACTGTACACATTTTAGTATCTTAAGTATTTGGGTGTACTCACACTAAGAACGGATCATGGTTCTGCACCCTCCGCCGCTGGACCACTCGGCCTGGAGCACGTTTTTTTGATAAAAGCTGAGATAATCCGCTGTAACTTACTTAGGAATACGTGCCAAAAGTCATGATTATCTCAGGCACAGTTACATACAGGGGTTGGACAATGAAACTGAAGCACCTGTCATAATTTTAGTGTGGGAGGTTTCATGACTAAATTGGAGCAGCCTGGTGTTCAATCTTCATTAATTGCACATTGCACCAGTAAGAGCAGAGTGTGAAGGTTCAATTAGCAGGGTAAGAGCACAGTTCTGCTCTAAATATTGCAATGCACACAACATTATAGGAGACATACCAGAGTTCAAAAGAGGACAAATTGTTGGTGCACATCTTGCTGGAGCATCTGTGACCAAGACAGCAAGTCTTTGTGATGCATCAAGAGCCACGGTATCCAGGGTAATGTCAGCATTAACCACCAAGAAGGACCAACCACATCCAACAGGATTAACTGTGGACGCTGTAAGAGGAAGCTGTCTGAAAGAGATGTTCGGGTGATAACCCGGATTGTATCCAAAAAACGTAAAACCACGGCTGATCAAATCACGCAGAATTCAATGTGCACCTCAACTCTCCTGTTTCCACCAGAACTGTCCGTCACCACAATCAATTATTGTGCTCTAAAACCAGGTGTTTCAGTTTCATTGTCCAAGCCCTGTGCTCCGCAGTTCGTCCAGTTCGTTTGATAGGGAAATAGATGATGAAGAGAAGGGATGGTAAAGGCTGTACTAAGATATATGGTTTTTCTCTATGATGGAAGATATGTTAAGTGTGTGTTTTTAAAAAATAGTTTATATAGCTCCAAAATGGATCAAATAACCCATTTTCAGTGTTGCCTATGGCTCCTTGATGCATAAATACCACAGTTTTATCATGTAAAATATATCGTAATTTTTGCTTTTTCAGAATCCACACCCCATAGCCTGCCCTAATGGCACTTACAGCCAACAGCCAGGTCTGCGTGACCCTTCAGACTGCACTAAGTGTCCTGTGGGAATGTACTGTTTCTCACACCAGCCCCAGGACAAGCCCATCACTGAACCAGTGAGTTAAACCTATTTTTCTTTTCTTTTTCTTGGCCATACAGAAGTAATCTACTTGACAATTAAAGGGTTTTTACATAAAACCTTAAAACCTCTCAGATCCTGCATCCATTACAATTAACATCATGTTTTTTGTTTTTTTTTCTTTAGTTGTGTTGCTCATAACATCATTTGAGAGCTGTTCTTCCTTTAGATTAGACCATGAACCAGCCAATGATCAAGTTTAAAATACAATGAAACAGTAGCTTGGTCCCACACACTGCAAAATCACTGGAAAAACAATAGTACCAGTGCCATTGAGGCAAAGTAAGAGCTAATTTTTATTAATTTAATTTAATTTAATTTAGAACACTTTTTAATCGTGTTTTTTTTTTTTGACTGTAAGGGATGGTTTATGAAATAAAAAGTCAATATGAATTATAAAATATTATATACAGTGTCACAGTCTTGTCCTCATTCTCTGTTGCTTACCTGTTCACATTTGTAGCTCCGCCTCCTGGTCCCAGGTGTTTCCTGTTTCCTGTACTTGTCCATTCAAATAAATAGTCTCCTGATACCTGTTTTCCCTTGTCTGGGGTTGTTATTTAATCCTCTCTTTAATGCTTCTTTTGTCTTAGTTTTTGTGTTTTTTTTTTGTTTATTACTAAAGTTGGTAACAAATAAATGAATACTTGATACCAGTTGGTACCACTTTCTATAAATGTCCTTTCTATTAGAATTTATAGACATACTCATAACACGTTATAATGCCTTCATAAAGCATTATATACATGGCTTTACATATTTATAAAAATGTATAACCTATCATAGCCATGTTTATTATGCATTATGGATGGTGAACATAAAGCATTTATAGCCGTGTTTATAACATGTTATAGATCACCACCAAGAAACTCACATTATGACTAAAAAGGCATCCAACTTATAAACACACCCTGTATTATTCTCTAAACATATTTTTAACCACTCATGAAATATACTTGTCTTAAATATAATATTTGTTATAGTCACTTATAATGTATTATAACAAGTCTTTGTGCGCTCCATGTAAAGTGACAGACTTTCATTGTGGGACTAGATTGTTAATGATTGTTAATGACTGTTTGAACATATGTATTATAATCACAGTTTATAATGTCTTTTGATTACAAGTCATGACGCATAATAAACATGGATATAATGGCTTATGCATTTTTTGAATATTTATAGCTATATTTTTAATGCCTTATGAATGCATTATAATACGTTATGCATGTGTTTATAGAATCTAATAGAGGTGATGTTCAAAGAAAGTGTTCTGTGCAATTCAGGCTGAAAAGATCAATTCTGTTTCAGACTGGAGGCTGTCCTGATGGATACTACTGTCCTGTGGGAACCGGACATCCTCTTTCCTTCCCGTGTGAATCAGGATTTTTCAGGAATGAGTCTTACGGGCATGATGGAGGGAGTTGTGTGAAATGTCCTGCAAGATATTACTGTGCCAGTGTGGCGACACACACGCCTACAGTGTGCCCAGAGGTAAAAAGTTCATACACACTGTTTCAGTTTTAAGTAGTTATTAAATATGCATGTATCAAATGCATCAGGGTGAATATATATATATATGTCTCATTTTTTTTTTATATCAGGGTTTTTTCTGCCCCGAGGGCAGTTCTGCTGCAGAGCCGTGTGAGGAGGGTACTTACGGCTCTCGCTCAGCTTTGCGTGAGGCGTCAGAGTGCACCCCGTGTGGTGGAGGCAGGTACTGCGCTGGAGTTGGCCAGACAGAACCATCAGGAGACTGCGAGGCAGGATTTTACTGCATGCAGAAAGCCACCAGTGCAGTAAGAACATTATAACTTTATTAAATATATAAAACATATATTAATCTATACAGCAGTGTCATGTTTAAGCTTGTAAACAGAGTGCAGCTCTTTAACATCTGGGGACAACTAGTGTGTGTATGTGTGTGTGGTTTTTTTTTACTGAATATATACAGAATATATAGAAATATATATATACAAAATATTTGCATTTATTTGTTACAGCCTATTTTTTTGCTATTTTGTAGTTTGTGCATTTGACAGAAAAATAAATTCAGACTAATTTTGTTTTGTAACTGGTTCTCATAGCCTACAACACTAATGCCAGGCAGGCAATTATTAAAAAAAAAAAATATCCAAGTAGCCAAGAGATGGTAACCTTAGGAAATGACTTCACACTGACAGTGATGGAGGGATGTCTGGCCCCATATACAAACAGGGGTTTGAAGAGCCATTGGGAATAGCTGTCAGTAAGGCTGTTTTAATAGTGAATTTATGTGCTTTTTTGTATGTGTTTTTCAACTGGAAAAAAACAGGTTAAACCAGTAATTATATATATTTTTTCAACCAACATAAAAATGCATTTTAAATCAATGGTATGGTCACTTCACTTTGTTCTGTGTAGTTTGATTAATTAAGATACAGCTCTGAAAAAACTAAGAGAGCACTTCAGTTTTTGAATCTCAAATAAAGCAAAGAAAACAAGTTCATATTCATAAAAGTTCAGAAATCAATATCTGGTGGAATAACCCTGGTTGGTTTTTAATCACAGTTTTCATGCATCTTGGCATCATGTTCTCTTCCTCCACCAGTCTTACACACTGCTTTTGGATAACTTTATGCTGCTTTACTCCTGGTGCAAAAATTCAAGCAGTTCAGTTTGATTTGGTGGCTTGTGATCATCCATCTTACTCTTAATCATATCCAGAGGTGTCTCTTATTTTTTTCCAGAGCTGTAGTCATTAATATTATTGGACGTAATACATGGTTGTCACAAATCAGGCTCACCAACTTACTTACTACTTTTAATAGTATCAATGCATTAGTTTCAGTATGGATTATGGATTATATATATTGTTTTTTAATGTTTTTGTCCTGATGCAGACTCCGCTTGATGGTCAGACTGGAGGTCTCTGTCCAGCAGGAAGTTTCTGCCCCCCAGGTTCAGCTCATCCAGAGCCCTGCCCCTCAGGAACTTTCAGCAACAGCTCCGGTCTCAGCCACGCCTCGCAGTGTGTCAGATGTCCTGCAGGGTAAATACCAGTGTTGGGAGTAACTGTGTTACTAACGCCGTTACTTTTGTTCAGTAAGGAGTAATCTAACTAATTACTCTGACTGTAACTATAACGCCGTTACCATTTCCGACACCCCGTTACTGCACGTTACTTTAGCCGCTCTATGAACTTTTTTTTTTTTTTAACTTCCCTTTGCCCTCGTTAACCCCTCCTTCGTTGAACTTGAGCTTCTGGCCGCTGTGCCTGGTTTGGCGTGGTGAAGTGAGGCACAATTGTGACGATTTGCTGCTCTAATCAATTCAGTGATTGCCGTGGACAGCCCAAGTTCCGATTAAAAGGACGTTAAACTCTTTTTAGCTGCTCCGGTTTTTGTGGTGCTGCTGCTTTCTCTTTTAGAGCTCAGATTCTCTGCCCGAACCCAACCTGACCCGAGGACCGACCCGAAATCGGGCTCCTGTTTTTATTTTATATAAAGCTCTGGTGTGATAATCACAATGTTGCTAAGTAACCAATTATTATTGTTCACTAAGCTAACGAAATAGCGAAAACTGAAAGTGAAAAACATTTGTGTTAACTGAATCTAATAAAAACGGTAATTAAAAGGAAAAAACATAACTATCTCGAACGGTATTTTGTGTTTATAAAACTAACTAAAACGAACTGAAATTGCTGATAGAATACCCTCATTTTCGTGTTTAATTTATTTATAAGCGCTGTTGTACAGCGGGCGGTGTTGTGCCGAGTGCGCTGCACCTCGTGGTCCGTTAGTTGTTGTGTAAAGCGCTCGCGCTAGCCGCAAAATACAACGGAACACACTGAGAAACTGCAGAATTATGTATGGGATTACAATATGAGCGCCAGGCAGATGAAAGAGAAACAGGAGATACAGTATGTGAGAACATTTACCTGTGAGTAGCTCATACCAAAACACGCAAATCTCTTTCTTTCTCTTTTTCTCTCTCTCTCTCTCTCTCACGTTTATTAGATTGATCTCTTTGTTGAGATGTGTAAAAACTAATAGAAACTAGCAAGCCCAGTCTAAAAACAAATTAAAACTTACTGAACAGAAAAAATTAAAACAAAATAAAATCAAACTATAATAAAAATGAAAAATGTTATAATCACGCAGCTCTGGGCGCACGTGAACGCCTCCGCGTTTGACTTGCAGCATTGTGTGTAGCTGTTCTTAAAAATCATTTAAATTAAATAATAGTTCTGTGCTTTTATGTTAGTGTAAATTAACATAATTCTGATTATATTTCGCTTGGCTTGGTTTGTTTAATTTCATCCCCAGACGGGTTTTTCCGTTTTTTTCAGTATTACAAGTTTTAGTAATTTTCTTTGGTTGTGTGGAGAATTTCGTTTTTTTTTTTTTGAAATTCGTTAGATTATATTTTTGTAAACATTTTGGGTTTATTTTCGTTTGTTATTTTTCTAATAATAATAGTAAATACATAATTGATTTTTTTTTTGACGGGCGAATAATAAAAAGTAACAAGATAGTTACTTTTACTGGTAACGAGTTACTTTTATAGTGGAGTAACTCCGTTAGTAATTTTTGGAGAAGTAACGAGTAACTATAACTAATTACTTTTTCAAAGTAACGTGCCCAACACTGGTAAATACATACATAAATACATAATAATGTACAGCTTTATTTCCTGTATGTATGATGAATGAGTCATGCATCTATTTTAGGACAATGTTCTGATGTTCTGCAATCAATGTGTTTTATTTTTTTTTCGTTAGCAATTACTGTCTGGGATCAAACAGCACTTCACCCACCGGACTGTGCTCTGCTGGATATTACTGCACCGGCGGCTCTGCATCTCCTGTTCAGCATCAGGCTGAGGAAGGTCACTACTCTCTAGAGGGAGCTGTGAAGGCTGAACCCTGCCCTTTAGGCACTTTTCAACCTGTAAGAGAAAAATCTTTTTATGAGACTGATTTAAAAAAATTATTATTAACACATACCGTAAATACAGTGGGTACAGAAAGTATTTAGACCGCTTTAAATTTAAATTTCACTCTTTGTTTCATTGCAGCCATTGGCTAAAATAAAAAAGTTAATTTTATTTCTCATTAATGTACACTCAGCACCCCATTCTGACAGAAAAAACAGGAAAGTAGAAAATTTTGCACATTTATAAAAAAAAAAGTATTCAGAGCTATGAGTAAAAGCACCTTTTGACTTTTTCGCACCTGGATTTGGGGATCCTCTGCTGTCCTTCCTTGCAGATCTTCTCCATTTCCTACAGGTTAGATGGTGAACGTTGGTGGACAGCCATTTTCAGACCTCTCCAGAGATGCTCAGTTGGGTTTAGGTCAGGGCTTTGCCTGAGCTAATCAAGAATGGTCACAGAGTTGTTCTGAAGCCACTTCTCTGTTATTTGTTATTTTAGCTGTGTGTTCAGGGTCATCGTCTTGTTGGAAGGTGGTGAACCTTTAGCCCAGTCTGACGTCCAGAGCACTCTGGATAAGGTTTTCTTCCAGGATATTTCTGTACTCAGCCATATTTCTTTCCTTCAATTGCAACCAGTCGTCCTGTCACTGCAGCTAAAAAACACCCCCTCATAGAATGATGCTGCCACCACCATGTTTCACTGTTGGGATTGTATTGGGAAGATGATGAGCACTGCCCTCTCTCACCAAGGCTCTTCTTCCATGATTGCTCAGTTTGGCTAGACGGCCAGGTCCAGGAAGAGCTCTGCTCGTCCCAAACTTCTTCTATTTCACTGTGGTCTTAAGAACCTCGAGTGCGGTAGAAACTCTTCTGTAACCTTGGTCAGATCTGTTCCTCGCCACAATTCTGTCTTTGAGCTCCTTGTTCCTTCTATCTCATGATTCTCATTTTCTGAAAACTGGGTTGGAATACTTATGACTATGTGATATTTCAGTTTTTCTTTGTTAATAAATTAGCAAAAAATGCTACATTTCTGTTTTCGTTTTCCATCAAGATGGGGTAGTGTGTATACATTTAATGAAAGATAAAATATATTTTTTCTTATTTTAGCAAATGGCTGCAATGAAACAAAGAATGAAAAATGTAAAGGGGTCTGAATACTTTCCGTAAACATGTATGTATGTTATATGTGGTATTTAACATGTGTTTATTGATGTTTTTGATTAGGGAAGAGGCCAAAGCTCATGTATTGAGTGCCAGCCGGGTCGACTGTGCAACACGACGGGTCTGTCCCAGCAGCCTCTCTGCTCATCAGGACATTACTGCCCAGCTGGATCTTTAATCGCACACCCGTGTCCTCCTGTTAGTATAAAATTATGAATTCTTGGAGTTGTTACTGTTCTTTAGATCAGCGATTCTCAACTGGTGGGCCGGGACCCAAAAGTGGGTGGGCGGGTCATGATAACTTTAAAAAATAAATGCATGAAAAAAAGACAATTATTTATTTTGTGCAGTTTTGATATTTAATTTTACTGTAGTGACTGTTTTTGTGTTCCTCTGGTCTGTCTCTTTGTTTAATTACCCTCCTCCACACGTGCCCTGTGTTTTTATCCCGCATCTCCACCCCTGTCTTTAGTGTGATCACCTGTTTGTTTGTAGCTTCGCCCCCTTGTTACCTGGTCCCAGGTGTTTCCTTTTTCCTGTCCCTGTCCATTTGTATATGCAGGCCCCTTTGTTCCTATGTCCCTTGTCCATGGTTGTACTGTACGTCTAACATCATTTGTTTTTTCTCTATGTACTCTGCGTTTCTTTGTTTCTTTAGTTCTCGGTTTGTTTATTTTTGTGTTTTCAATAAATTCTTGTAAGCGTCCGCTCTTAAACGTTTCCTAAAAGAAATGCGCTTGAATTCAACTTGCATGCATATGTATGTTTAAATGGATTTTTAAAGGCTATTTTCAAAAATAAATTTGCTTGGTTTGTATTTTATAAAAGTGCGACATAATAACCACTAGGAAATGTGGGTCCCAGGCTGAGACCAGTTGAGAATCCTTGCTTTAGCTATATATGATTTATTTATTGCATGCTTAATAATTACATAAAATTAAGGTTGACTGTATGCTTCTGCTATTTTTTTGTTTGTTTTGGTAACAATTGCAGAGAGATATAATGAATGTTTTTTAAAACTGCATTCACAACAATAACTTTTATTCAGATGAAATATATATTTATCAAATCAATTAACAGTTTTTCTTAAGAGTCCTAGTTTTTTTTACTCCTATTTCTACTAACCCTAGAGTATCTATTCTCCTCCATATGAAGGGTACCTACACGTCTAATGCAGGAGCAGAGAAGGTGCAGCACTGTGGTCCATGTGATGCTGGGCAGTACTGTCACTCTCCTGGTCTCTCGGCTCCTGAGGGACTCTGTGAGTCTGGATTCTACTGCAGCGGAGGAGCCATCACTGCCACGCCAGTAATTTCACAATATTCTACACAATATTACTACTAAAATACACAGCAGAATATAAGTTTTATAATGCACTGATTTGAGGCAATGTCTCAAACTCAAGATGCTTATAACTGTTCAATTATTATCTTCATTAGGGTTGTACCATATTGTATCATACACTATAATATCATTAAAGCTCACCTTCCGTCATTTTTCCTTTCATTTTAAAATGTCTAGTTGTGGTCTCTAGCATGAATGAATGACATGTGAGCCGTTTTTGTAAAAAAAAAGTGCTCAGGTGTCTCTGTATAGCTCTTTTTTAATGGTCTGTTTTAGGGGTGTGTCCAAAATGACCGGATTCCAGCTTTGCTCATGAATATTCATACATGCAAACAGCATGCAAATATCTCTCCTCTGATTGGCTAGGAGCACTGCGACGCCCCTCCACCGCTCTGCCGCTCACTGCCTCCCACCTCCTAACTGATGAGCGGTGATGTTGCGTCGCTTCAGCTCCGCCTCTGGGAGTTTCTCGAGCCAAGGTGGGCTGGTCTGTGAGTTTCTGCCTACGTAGGCAGAAAGATAATTCAAAATTCACCCGTTTTTCGGAGGGGGGGAGGGGGGATTTCTTTGCTTAGCTCCTGCAGACAATGGGGGCTGCAGAACAGTTTAATGTGCAGGTGTACACATTCAACTCGGAGAGACCTACTGTATTCCACAAAAAACAAGAAAAATCGGATTTTCGCGGAAGGTGAGCTTTAGCATTTTTGAATATGGTGAACGATATCATACCCTGAAATGGTGCCATATCACCCACCCTAATTATCACATCAGGGTTCTACTTTTATACTGTTTTTAGCAAAAGAAAAATTCACACTGTTCTCTTTTCCCATTATATATCTACTAGAGACAGATTATATCTGTCCAGTATCATTTATTTCACTTTAATCCTGGATATATGGAGATATTTGGAGTGCATTATTATTAGTATAATGATATTCTGGATCACTGACTTCTGTTACAAATCTGATAAAATAATTGTATTTTTTAATATCTCAGTTCGGGGTGTGCCATATCATATTGTATCGTATGCAGTTATACAATGTAATTTAAATTGTGTTACAGTAGTTAATTCTTGAAATATATATATATATATATATATATATATATATATATATATATATATATATATATATACTATTATTTTAGGGCCATATCGCCCACCTCTAATGTTCAATATGCTGGAAATTGTCACGTCTGGTGCTGTTAGCTCCTCTGTCCCTTCCACACCCAGCTCTAACGGAGGTTCTCAGGTTAACAACTACACTACCCAGAATGCACCACCCGCTGACATCACGCACTCACCTGATCACGTGACACCTCACCTGCTTCCACCAGGAAGCCCCGAATACTGATTACTGGCACTATAAAGGTGCACGCCAAACAGACTTCATCGCCGCGTATTGTAGGTTATCCTCGTACAAAGCGTTACTTATCTCTTGTCTCAGTTTACTTTGTGTATGACCTTGCTTTTGTTTACTCGACGCCGATTCTTGCCTCTGCCTTTGATATTGGATTGTTTGTGTATGACCTGGACTGTGCTTTCACTACTGCCTCTTGGATTACCTCTGATACTGGATTGCTTGTGTATGAACTCTGGACTGTCTCTCGTTTATGGTATGGTTTTGTCTTCATTGCTCTGTCTACTGGTGATCACCCTTGTTTTTGTATCGACCCTGATTTCATCTGTTTATTATCATAATAAACACATTTTGTTTTTATCAGTATCTGCGCTTGTCTGCTATTCTGTTCTGACCATGACAGAATACGCGGCCGAACTAAATCAGATAGCAGATACTGAGGCTATTAGATCTGGTTTAGCCAACCAGGGGAGGCTACTCGGTCAGCACCAGCAAACGCTCGCTGGTGTGACCCAAGCTGTTTCTGAGCTAGCCCGCCAGCAAACCACGCAGCAGCAACAACTAGCTGAGCTGCTAGCTCACCTCAGAGGCGTAACTGAGCCTAGCCCTAGCCCGTTAGCTGCCCCCAGTATGCCCAACGCTAACTCTTCTGTACCTGGATTTTCTGTCTCTAAACCGGAGTTGTTTGATGGGGATCCGGAAAAATGCAGCGGTTTTCTTTTACAATGTTCCGTGTTTTTCAGTAATTCACCGCCTACAACCGATAAAGCTAAGATCGGTTTCATTATCTCACGGCTTTCTGGTAAGGCACTCGAGTGGGCTACAGCTATTTGGGAAGACCTTTCTGGGGCTAGTTACACTGACTTTTTGGCTACTTTCCGCTCGGTTTTTGATCATTCGCGTTATGGACAGTCTAATGGAGAACTTTTGCTGGCTCTTAAGCAAGGTCAGAAGCCGGTGGCTTCCTACGCTCTGGAGTTTCGCACTCTCGCGGCTGGTAGTGGGTGGAATAACGCTGCTTTGATCAACGTGTTTAGATGCGGACTTAATCCAGATGTACAGAGGGAATTAGCTTGCAGAGATGATTCCCTGACCCTGGATCAGCTCATTTCACTGTCAATCCGGTTGGATCAACTTCTCTCGCGCCGACCCAGGATCAGTCCTCGCACTCAACTCACCTCTATGTCTCTGCCCCGCGCTCCCACTCCAGAGAAAGCTGCGCTGCCTACCCCAGAGCCCATGGATATTCAGAAAACCCGGCTAACTCCAGAGGAGCGGCAGCGACGTATCCGACTTCGCCTATGCCTTTATTGTGGAGAGGCCGGGCATTTCAAGTCTGAGTGTGGTCTCCTGACCCGACCTGTGAAAGCTCCAGCCCTGGGACAGCGCGTGGAGTGCTCTCCACGCGCTAACGTGGTACGTAAGCACAACACAATCCTTCGCTCTAAATGTTTTTCTTTGACTGTAAATATTATGTTACCTACTGGTATGCTCTCTGTCCCAGCGCTTGTAGATTCCGGGTCGGAGGGGAACTTCATCAGCCAGGACCTAGTTAAGGAGCATGGAGTGCCCACCAGAGAACTTCTACGTCCATTAGCCATCCATGCTGTTGATGGAAAGACTGTCCGCTCCAAGCCGGTTACCCTGCAGACTCTGCCCATCACTCTACAAGCCAGCGCTCTTCATTTTGAGGAACTACCACTTTTCGTGCTTCCCTGCACCGAGCATCCAGTTATCCTGGGCATGCCATGGCTGAAGACTCACGATCCCACTGTCTCCTGGCGCGATGGGGATATCACGGTTTGGTCTGCTCATTGTCATAAACATTGTCTTGCTTTGGATAGTTTAATCATTCAGTCTACTTCAGTAGAGAGTCCTGACGTTTCTGATCAGATGGTTGTACCCGCTGAGTATTCAGATTTTTTGGAAGTATTTAGCAAAGATAACGCTACTAAATTGCCTCCGCATCGTCCCTATGACTGTGCTATTGACCTAGTGGAGGGTGCCACCCTACCCAAAACTAGAGTCTACCCCCTTACGCTCGATGAGGAAAAGGCTATGCGTGATTATGTTAATGAAGCTTTGGCGCAAGGTTTCATTCGGCCGTCAAAGTCCCCCGTCGGTTCTGGATTCTTCTTTGTTAAGAAAAAGGACGGGGGACTGAGACCATGTATTGATTATAGAGGTTTGAACGCCATTACGAGAAAATTTGCTTACCCATTGCCCCTCATTCCATGTGCCCTTGAGCAACTGCGTACAGCTACCTATTTCACTAAACTCGATTTGCGCAGTGCTTACAATTTGATCCGCATTAGGGAGGGGGACGAGTGGAAAACCGCGTTTACCACTACTAATGGTCACTACGAGTACCTAGTCATGAGTTATGGTCTCGCTAATGCCCCCGCAGTATTTCAGTCGTTTATGAACGACGTATTTAGAGATATGATTGGCAAGTATGTGACACTTTTTATTGACGACATTTTGATCTATTCCTCAGACCTAGATTCCCACGTGCAGCACGTGCGCTCTGTTCTCCAGAGGCTTTTAGAGAACAACCTTTATGCGAAAGCCGAGAAGTGCGAGTTCCACCTTCAAAGAGTCGCATTTCTCGGCTATGTCATCAGCTCCCAGGGAGTTCTTATGGATGACTCTAAAGTAGATGCCGTAACTAGCTGGCCTGTTCCCCAGTCTATCAAAGATCTTCAGCGTTTCTTAGGATTCGCAAACTTTTACAGACGTTTCATACGTAATTTTAGTAGCATAGCTGCCCCCCTTACGGCGCTCACTAAAAATGCCACCAAAATTCTGAAGTGGTCCCCTGAAGCTGACCAAGCTTTTAAGAAATTAAAAGCCGCCTTTGTCTCTGCCCCCATCCTGACGCATCCTAATCCAGATTTACCTTTTGTTGTAGAGGTCGATGCTTCTAATACCGGCGTCGGAGCAGTTCTCTCCCAACGCAGCGGTTCACCGCCTAAGCTTCATCCCGTAGCCTTTTTCTCAAAGAAAATGTCGCCTGCGGAGCGTAATTATGGGATTGGGGATAGAGAGCTGCTGGCTGTCAAATTAGCTCTTGAGGAGTGGCGTCACTGGCTGGAAGGTGCTGCACATCCATTCACCGTTCTAACTGATCACAAGAACTTAGAGTATCTCCGTACAGCTAAACGTTTAAACCCCCGTCAAGCTCGTTGGTCATTGTTTTTCTCACGTTTCAACTTCTCAATCTCGTTTCGTCCAGGCAACCGTAATACTAAAGCTGATGCCTTATCCCGTGTTTTCCGTTCCCCAGATGACACATGCCACGTTTCTGAACCCGAACACATTCTGCCACCCACAGTTAAAGTAGCTGCCATTAGATGGGAACTAGATGATCTTATCCAGCGGAGTCTGGTTAACACACGACCTCCGGAGGGTTGCCCTCCTCACAAGACTTATGTACCTGAACAATTTCGTGATCAACTTATTGGCTGGGCACATGCTGCTCTTACTTCCGGTCATCCAGGCGTTACACGTACATTGCAACTCATCTCAGCTCGGTATTGGTGGGAAACCATGCGAGCTGATGTTCAAACGTTCGTAGTTTCATGTTCTGTCTGCGCACAATGCAAAACACCAAAAACCCTTCCAGCCGGTAAGTTATGTCCTCTGCCTGTGCCTGAACGTCCATGGTCACATATTGCTGTAGACTTTGTTACTGATTTGCCTGAATCTGAAGGTTACACAACTGTCCTTACTGTTGTAGACAGATTTTCTAGGGGAGTTAAGTTTATCCCTTTTCCTGCACTTCCTACTGCTCTTCAGACCGCCCAAGCTATATACACACACATTTTCAGACATTATGGGGTTCCGGAGGACATTTTGTCAGACAGAGGTCCTCAATTTACTTCTCGGGTATGGAAATCATTTTTTGAACATTTGGGTGTACACGTAAGTCTCACTTCTGGGTTTCACCCCACTAGTAATGGTCAGTGTGAGAGAGTCAACCAAGAGTTAGGAAAGTTTCTAAGGTTATATTGTTTCAAGCATGCGTCTGAGTGGTCACAATATCTAATTTGGGCTGAAATAGCCCAAAACTCCTTAACTAACTCCACGTCTGGTCTCACTCCCTTTCAGTGCATTCTGGGTTATCAGCCTCCGTTAGCTCCGTGGACAGCGTCGTCCACTGAGATTCCCGCTGTTGACGATTGGATGAAGCGGAGTGAGCAGGTGTGGGAGGAGACGCATCAGCAGATCTCGGAGGTCTTACGGAAATATAAGGAGCAGTCCGACAGACACCGTGGCACCAACCCCCAATACCAACCCGGAGACAGGGTGTGGTTGTCGACCCGGGACTTGAGGTTTGAGGGGGCCTGTAGGAAACTGCTGCCTAAGTATATTGGCCCATTTAAGGTGTTGTCTCAGGTTAACGAGGTGACTTATAAGATTGAGTTGCCTGCTCAGTACAGGGTGCATAACTCTTTCCATGTTTCTCTGCTCAAGCCTCTTGTCCCAGGTCCGCTTGCTGAGGGTGTTCCAGATGACGTGCCGCCCGCGGCAGTGGAGGGGGAGGATTCATCTACCTATGCGGTTCGAGAGGTGTTGGATTCACGCAGGCGTGGCGGTGTGCTCCAGTACCTCATAGACTGGGAGGGTTACGGCCCTGAGGAGCGTTGCTGGGTTGCCGCCGGTGACGTGCTGGATCCTGCTCTACTGGCCGAATTTCATGCCCGTCACCCTGGTAAGCCTGCTCCTAGACCCCGTGGGCGTCCCAAGCGCTCACTCTCTTCTTCGGCTCCGGTGCGTAGGGGTTCCCAGTCTCGCAACCCCCGCCTGCCCGTCACCTCTGAGGCTACGCCTGGTCCTCCCGCCGGTACTCCCTGCCCGTCGGGTGGACGTCGTCGTGGTCGTCCCCGTTCCGGCTCCGTTCCGACTCCCTTGGGGGGAGGTACTGTCACGTCTGGTGCTGTTAGCTCCTCTGTCCCTTCCACACCCAGCTCTAACGGAGGTTCTCAGGTTAACAACTACACTACCCAGAATGCACCACCCGCTGACATCACGCACTCACCTGATCACGTGACACCTCACCTGCTTCCACCAGGAAGCCCCGAATACTGATTACTGGCACTATAAAGGTGCACGCCAAACAGACTTCATCGCCGCGTATTGTAGGTTATCCTCGTACAAAGCGTTACTTATCTCTTGTCTCAGTTACTTTGTGTATGAC
The DNA here is from genome assembly GCF_023375975.1 of Astyanax mexicanus. Taxonomy (NCBI): domain Eukaryota; kingdom Metazoa; phylum Chordata; class Actinopteri; order Characiformes; family Acestrorhamphidae; genus Astyanax; species Astyanax mexicanus. Next base: position 2,617,388 of record NC_064425.1, read on the forward strand.
CTTGCTTTTGTTTACTCGACGCCGATTCTTGCCTCTGCCTTTGATATTGGATTGTTTGTGTATGACCTGGACTGTGCTTTCACTACTGCCTCTTGGATTACCTCTGATACTGGATTGCTTGTGTATGAACTCTGGACTGTCTCTCGTTTATGGTATGGTTTTGTCTTCATTGCTCTGTCTACTGGTGATCACCCTTGTTTTTGTATCGACCCTGATTTCATCTGTTTATTATCATAATAAACACATTTTGTTTTTATCAGTATCTGCGCTTGTCTGCTATTCTGTTCTGACCATGACAGAAATTCTTGGACATACAAATTCCCAGAAACTAGAGTATTATTTTAAACAAAATAATTTAGTTGAATTACATTATGTTGAACTCAACATAATTATTTCATCATCATTGTAACATACAGCTCTTTACCAAATTAAAAACCTCTGGAATATAATCAATAGGAAGATGGATGATCAAACCACCAAACTGAACTGCTTGAATTTTTGCACCAGGAGTAAAGCAGCATAAAGTTATCCAAAAGCAGTGTGTAAGACTGGTGGAGGAGAAGAACATGATGCCAAGATGCATGAAAAAACTGTGATTAAAAATTGCCATCTCTCATTTTCTGCAAAAAAATTCTGTAGTTGACAATATATTTATTTGGAATTTTTGGAGAAATGTTGTCTGTAGTTTATAGAATTAAACAACAATGTTCATTTTACTCAAACATAAACCTATAAATAGCAAAACAGCTATAAGTTGTTTTAAGGTTAAAATATACCCTTCCGTAACAAACAGATCGATACACATTAGCTGAACTTAAATTAACTTGAATGCAAATTTCTCCAGGTGAACTTCAGGTCTGGAGATGTGTGTCCTGCAGGATATTACTGCCCTGAGGGCACCAGGCACCCCCGTCAGTACCCCTGTCCCCTTGGCACCTGGAGCAACATGATTGGAGCTCAGAACGTCTCTTCCTGCTGGCTCTGCCCACCAGGCTGGTTCTGCAACAACACGGCTCTCACTCAGCCCTCAGGCGTCTGCTCTGCAGGTACATCTCAGGACGTCTCTTATCTACCTGTAACTAACAAATACAGAGTTATTTAATACAGTCAGACTGATATAATAGTCCTGAGTTTCATCCTGTGTAGGATTTTATTGCACCGCTGGAGCTAAAACCTCTATGCCTGAAGATGGAGTTACAGGAAACAAATGCCCCCCAGGATATTTCTGCCCATCAGGCTGCACTTCACCTAAACACTGCCCTGATGGTACTTACTCCAACACTACAGGTACACAATTTTACTATACTCATTTATACACTCGAGACTAGTTTACTTAAGCATCCATCTGTGCTTTAACAATTATTTCCATATGGTTCAATGTTAAGGACTATAAAACTGATGTAAATTAGAGGAAAAAAAACCTCCATCCATTACAATGGACATAATGCATTTTCTTATTTTTTTATTTATTTTGTTGCACATTCTGTTACACTATTTGAGAGCTGTTGCCCAATCAGAATAGACCACAAACCAGCCAATGAACCAGTTTATAAACCAATGAAACAGTAACTTGGCCCCACCCACTGCAAAAATACTGGAAAAACAGTAGTACAGCTAACTAATTTTCACTAATTTAATTTACTGTTTAGGGATGATTTATGAAATACAAATTTAATTTGAAATATAAAATAGTACACACAGGCTTCCAATGCAATGGAAATGGAAAAAAAAACTATATTAAATATTTTAGTTCATAGGACTTATTTGCTATATTGGTTTATTAGAGTCTTCTTTTCTGTGCATTACAGACAGAAAACGGCATTCTTACATATTTTTCCATCACTAAAGATAATTCAGGTCTGAAAGAGTTAAGAGATTAAAAGTTTTAGAGGTTAAATACTGCTTGTTTTTGTATGCCTCTTAGTAAATCATATTTTTATATCCTCTACATTGCTTTAAAAATTATTGGGACAGTTCTTCTTGCAAGAAAGGGAACAAAAAAGCCAAATAAATAATCAATGTTTTGTAATACATAGTAGTATTTTTATTATTATTAGCAGTGTTATAGAATTACTGTTGCTATGTAGTTTTTATATGGTAGAAATTTGTGGTGTTAGTATTATTAGTTTTTACTTGGTAACATATTAAATGTGGAAAGTGGAAAACCTAGAAAAGTCATGGAATTTGAAAATAGCACTTTTTCAGGCCTGGATAAATTTGGGAAAACTAAAAATACTCAGAAAAATGAAGAATTTAAGATTTTTTTCATTTTATCATTATAGTTTTAGTGGATTTTTGGTTTTATGGTCCACGTCTGTACTGATGTTTTAAAGTCGTGAACATTGCCTTGAAGACATGAAAAGTCATGGATTTTTACTGGATAAAAAGTGTATTAACCCTGAATAAATGTTATTACAGTTTTTATAATTTTTCACCATAATTATTCATTTTAATAATTATAATTCACCATATTATTAAGATTTTTTTATTATTATTAGCAGTATTATAGAATTACTGCTGCTATATAGTTTTATATGGTTTTATATGATATTTGTGGTATTAGTATTATTAGTTTTTACTTATTAACGTATTTAAGTGGAAAACCTGGAAAACTAAAAAATATATAAAAATTTTATTTTTTTATCCTCATAGCTTTAGTTGATTTTTGGCTTTATGGTCCATGTCTGTTCTGACGTTTTAAAGATTATATGGTTGTGAAAATTTGCCTTGAAGACATGAAAAGTCATGGATTTTTACTGGATAAAAAGTGTATTAACCCTGAATACATGTTATCAGGGTTATATATTTTTGTTTTTGTTAATAATAATAAAAAATAAACATTGTGCTGTATGTGCAGGTGCGGCAGAGTGCAGCGACTGTCCTCCCGGATGGCTCTGTCTGGAAGGCGAGGAGGCCCAGCTGTGTCCAGAGGGCCATTACTGCCTAGGGGGCACTGTGGAGGACATCCTCCCCTGCCCCCCAGGCACATACAGTCCCAAAGCAGGGCAGAGCCAAGTAGAGCAGTGTTCACTGTGCTCAGCTGGTGAGAACAGTGCCCCTGCTATACTTACATATTTGGCAGTGTTAATTGCGGTCATCGGGTATTTATGTATTTATTACACCCACCTATCATTTTAAGGCATGTACTGTGAGGACTGGGGACTAGTGGAACCAACTGGTCCCTGCCAGTCAGGGTATTTTTGTCTAGCAGGTATGCCCAGTTTGTTTCATCCATCTCTTTCTTTCCTTAAAAAGAAGCTTTGATTTCCATACTTCCATAGTTGGAGTCTCATCCTTGACTGTACTGTGATCATTTAGATTCTGGCCAAGAGTTAATGTGTGACCCTCAATCTTTCAGGCATAAATTTCAGGAACCCTGATGGGAATTTCAGCACTGGGGTTGGGGGAGCGTGTCCTTTAGGGCATTACTGTCCTGAGGGCACCAGTCTACCTCTACCCTGCCCACTCGGGACCTTTTCCAACAGGTAACAACACTCTTCGGACTCTATTCTGTAAACACATAAGTTGTTCCCTCCGGGTGGGTAGATAGCACTCTGTCCCCACATTACTAAAAAGGGTGATGTGGATCAGCACAAGGCTGCATCTGTGAGCTGATGTATCAGAACTGACTCGCTGTGCTTTCCTCCGAGCGTTAGTGCTGTGATGCTACTCTAATGCTAATGCTGTGCAAAGTTGGGGAAACATGGGAAAGATGGGGAAGATGGGAAACATTAGAAATAAAATAATAAAAGAAAAAAGAAATGGAATTTTATAAACATTACTGAACTATATACTATAGTTAAGTTAATATTTGTGGGCACATATACTGTACTATTCAAACGGAGATCTTTAAACTGAACCAACTTAAAATAGGCAAATAAGTTGCCTAATTTAGTCTGTTATCATTGCATACTGTTGAAAAGTACAATATAGTTTATTAAAAAATATATATACTACTATGAAGTACACTTTTAGTTTAATGAAATTTAATATACTTCTGAAATACTTATATAAAGTACAATGTACTTTAAGTGAACTACTTTTTAGAAAGTAAATTAAATTACTAAATTTTGAAACATTTTAAGTAAATTTGTAATACGCTAAAAATTGTAGTACAGTATATTAAAATATATTTTTTACTCCCAATGAAGTAAATACTAGAAGTGTGCTACTTACAAATGACAGGAACAATTCTTAGTACATTTCTAATATACCTGGTGTATAATAGTGATGCAGTTTTAATGATCATTAAATGTATTATAATTTTACTGTAAGCATATTTAAAATATGGGGTTACATACATGAAGTAGTTTATGTATGTTTAAATGATACTTAAGTATGTTTGAAATAGGTCCATTTTAGTACAGTTAAGTACACTTAGCACAATTTAAGTAAGACTTTTGCACTATTTTTTCATACAATAAAGTAGAATAAGTACAAAAAAACGTTGTTCTATTTAAGCACTCTTTAAATATACTGATTAATAATAATGTGGCTACAAGAACACTTTAGTGCACTATAGCATAATAATGCTTAGTATACTTTAATCTACTTCATTATTTTTACTAGGGGACTTAACTTATTAGGGTTTACAGTGTAAGTGATGATTTGTTCAATGAAAGATGCAATAATTAACAGCCCATCTGTTTACAGCCTGTATGTCACAGATCGCTCAGGCTGCAGTTCGTGTCCTGCGGGCCAGTTCTGTGGCTCTGTGGGCCTCAGCAGGCCATCTGGACACTGTTATGAGGGATTCTACTGCCCGAGCGGAGCTACCTCCTCCACTGGTATGAGCCTCTGTATTTACACAATACTTTAAAAGCCATGTTAGGAATATGAATGAAATGCATGTGAATGAAAAACATTTATCATCAAAAAATAAAAAATAGTTGCACTCGGAAGGAATTATATAACAGGAATGAAACTTGGCGAGTTCTCAAGACAGACTGTTATAAAGTGACTCAGGATGGCAGTGTGTCCATGTGTCTTAAGCGCCAGGAGAAATGAATCATCGTCATGCGTTACACGAAAACTATGATGAAAAATTCTTTGCTGACGACCTTTTTCACCGATTTTTAATGACGAAAATTAAATGAGAACTAAATATAAAGTATTAATTAAAAACGAAAACTATGACAAAATTTATTACACTTTTCATCAAATACTAAAAACTAAATAAAAATGTCAAAGACTGACAAATGGGGAAATTATTTGTAATAAATTATATTATTGAAGCAGTAATAGGAACGCAGCTGCTCCACACAACGTCCTTAAGACCGGTTCCCCTGAACTCTTCACTCTGAAGAGCTGATTTATCCAGCAGCTCCTCCTCTCCCACTTACTGAATAAACAAGATTTATGGAATGAATTTAGCTGCGCTATCATGGAAAACAAAACTCAATGGTCCAGAGACTAAGGCACTGCCACTATGACCAAGAGATCGCTGGTTCGAATCCCATTCATGCAGCTTGCCATCAGCTGCCGGAACCCTGAGAGAGCACAATTGGCCTTGCTCTCTCTGGGTGGGTACAGATAGTAGATGGTGCTCTTTCCCCTCATCACTCCTAGAGTGATGTGGATCAGCACAAGGCTGCGTCTGTGAGCTGATGTATCAGAACCCGAGTCGCTGCGCTTTCGTTCAAAAAGAGGCGGAGTCTGACTTTACATGTATCGTGTGCTAGTCTTCTTAACCCTCCTGGTGTTGGGGCATCACTATGATAGGGGGAGTCCTAATGAGTGGGTTGGGTAATTGATCCTGTATATTGGGGGGAAATGGAATAAAAAGACAAAGACTACAAAAAATCAAAATCACCTGTCAAAATGAATGCTGCCTTTGATCTTCATTACATGCATTACATGCACAAGCTTTATTTCAACAGGACAATGCTCAGCCACATATAGCTAGCATTCTAATGTCTTACAGTATCTTCCTTCAAATTAACATTGCATCTCAACACTTCCTCCTGGGTGCACATGTTTTTTTTGGCATTTATAAATGTATAACATAGTATTTTGTTAATGTAGTATGTATAATGAGATGTGTTTTGTATCTAAGCATTAAATTAACATGTCTTTACAGGCTCAGGCACAGAGGGTGGACTCTGTCCTCAAGCACATCACTGCCCAGCAGGCAGCGCACTGCCACTTCCCTGCCCAGCAGGCACCTACGCCAACCTTACTGGCCAGGTTATGTGTAGCATTTGTCATGCTGGATACTACTGCCCAGAAATCACCAGCAACTATACTCACTATCCATGCCCGCCTGGCTTCTACTGTCCTGATGGTAGTTTTTTAATTTATCATGGTTTTATAGACATAAAAGTGAAATTGTTGATTTTATATTTGTATCAGATTCATATATTGAGAATATGTTTTCACAGGCACAAAGCATGCTACGCAGTTCCCATGCCCAAGAGGCTACTATAACCCTGAGCCCATGACCCAGAGCCTGGACAGCTGCCTACCCTGCCCTCCAGGCCACTACTGTGAGAAGGAAAGACTGACAGCTGTGTCAGGGAAATGCAAAGCTGGTCAGTTGCTCAGCTGAACTGTAAAGTATCATAGAGGTCAAGGGATGCTTGAAATGGATTAAAGCCAGTCGGACACTGTGCAATTTTAGCCTGATTTTAAGCCTGTGGATGTGACCGAATTTTGTAATCGTGCCGAATTTTGGCTTCACTGTGCGTTGTGTCGTTTATCGTGCAGTGCGAGAGGGGAAGCAATGTTCGATTAATTGCCAAAACGAGCTGCGAATGAGCAGTCGGATGCAAGGAGGGATGTCTCACAGTGTGAGCTGGAGTCTTGCGAGCCGATTTCTTATCGTAACAACCTGTTTTCCCAAAATTCACTGCAAATATACCCATAAAAATCGTTTCTGGTGGAGTGATGGCCTTTCTCATATGGGTGTCTTGCTTCCTGATATATAAAGACACTTTTTCGAGGACATATAATAGCTAAAATCCTCAAATGATGTGATGATGTGCGCAGCAGGTCACAAAAACCCTTCATATCATCCATCTACATATAATATAAAAGAGAAAAAAAACTGTACTGTAGATTTCATAGACCGTTACATACTGATACTGAATAATAACGTAATTAACCAGTAGAAAAAAATCATTGACTACACTTCACAGGCGGACAATAAAATATTTCAGTGATTAAAGTGTGTTTTATACCTTTGCTTTACTGTTTAAACTAGACTAAACCCAACAATATTTATTATAAACTTGATTTTAGATTTTTTACCAGCGTCTTATTTCGATTTCCGTTGCACCTTAAAAGCTTACTGCAGTTAAAAGCGGCTTTTAAGAGTGAAAAGTCGCATTTAAAGCACAATGCTGTGCAAACGCTCTGTGCACAGGGCTGCTGTGATTACAATCAGTTAGCTATTTATAACCTGCTGCTTAGTAATGCTCTACTGTTATTAATCTGTCATTTTGCTTTGGACAAAATTAATCGCAGTGATGTTTGTACACGACCAATGATTCAAACGTGCAGTGTGAGCTCTCCACAATGCATCCCGTTAAAAAATCACACTAAAAATTGTCCGCCTGACTTAATATAAGGTATTTAACTTCTATGAAAGATGTAGAGTGGTCTTAATGAATGTACCATCAGCAATGTTTTTATACATTTGGAAAACAATTCAGTTTCTTACAGTAATAATACACAAAATATACTATTTTCATATATGTGTATATTCATGAGTTTGTTTTTCTTCCACAGGCTGGTTTTGTGTCTCAGCTGCCTGGAACCCTCAGCCGTTTGACCTGGATAATTATACCAATGCTAACTGTCTGTGTCCTGCCACTTCTACCGGGGGGAGATGCCAGGCAGGGTACTACTGTCCATCAGGCAGCTCAGAGCCCATACCCTGCCCTCCTGGAGCCTTCTGCAATTCCACTGGTGGGTTACTTCAATTCAGTTTACAGAAATACAGACGTATAGGCAGATAAATGACAAACAGTGCATTTATGCACTTTTTATTAACTGTTTAATTGATATCTTAACCCAAAAGAGTCCAGACCCAGTACTGTTGTAGTATTTGAGTCTTACCCCCTGGCCCTACCACTCACCCCTACCACTACCCCTTCTTTTCGAGTTACCAAGAGAAGGATTGAAATTCTCCACATAAGAATTGGGAAACCATTCAAGCACCCGATACGTCATCAGGAGCGCTAAAGTTCAGTAACCGAGCTGCTGCTGCTGCTGTTGCTGGTTAACTAGTTAACTTTAGGTCTGTATTTTATTGTATGTCTTCAGAAAGGGGAAAAAAGTTGCAGAAATGTTTTATTTTTGTGCATTCCTTAATTCATTCCTCTGTGATGCAGAGCAGAAATTAGCTTTGATTAGCTTTTATTTTATAGAATTTTTCCGTACCGCCTTAAATGCTGCAGCTTCTGCCATCTGTTGCACTAATTAAGGTGGAACGGGAAAGTTAGCTAGTTAGCTAACTACTGAGACAAACTACTAGCGATCATTTTTATGCTTGTTATGAAGAATTTGGTCAAAAAACAATGAAACTACACATTAAACTATGGCAATATAGTGCTAATCGTCACTTTTAACTTAACTTAACTTAAATACTGAAATTTGTGTGTTTCTTTGGTCGCTTGTTCAGCACCATCTTACCAGTGATTATCACGCCCCTTGATTTATAGAGTGCATCTGAAAAAATCTCTGTATGAAGGACTAACAAGCCCTATAAGACTCTGAACTGTGATATACATACTCAATTTCCCATCCTGCACCCACACCAGACTTCCCTGACTCTGCTGATCACATGACGCTAGACGTTCCCACTCTCCAAGTTACTAATTAGCTCCACCTGCCCTCCCTATTATATATACCCCTCGGTTTGCTCAGTTCAGAGTAGTGCTGGACGATATGGCCAAAATTTATATCACGATATATTCCTTAAATTTCGGTCGATACGATATAATTTCGATATCGATAAATACTTTGAAGGCCTCAGAAAAAGAATCCCTGCAATCTCTGCAGCTTGCACTGCAAATTTAAATTATTATTTAACTGTGTATTTGCACTTTTTGTATCAATCTATCTAATGGAAATCTGTACCTACTACTGTATGAAAATGTTTTTTAAGTCTTTGAAACCTCCTTTCACAAAAACTTTAATACTTTAGAAATAAAAGTAGTCAAAATAAATCAATGCTCAATTTTATTTGCATATAGCAAAATAATAACATGACATCCCTGCCAAACATAAGCCTATATAACTATTACAAATAAAAATAACTTTAAATGACAACAGAGGCAGAGCTTCTTATTCATTGTAAACAAATTTAACAGATTAAAACAAAAGTGTTTTAACTAGGATATATAATACAAGAAGCCTTTATATACATAAAAGCAACAAGATTTTCCCTTCAAATAAACAAACCTATAGGATTTTTCAACTATAAATAACTTAGTGACAACATAATCTATTAAAGTGCTTCAGCCAGAATACAAGAGGTATTCAACATGATATCAACGGCAAATAAACAAACCTAAAGGATTCATAAACTTTAAATAACTTAGTTTCAACATAATCTATTAAAGTGCTTCAGTCAGTATAAGGAAAATATTGTATGTAGTGAAGATGCTTGAGGTGGTGGAACAGATTAGATGTATTAACGTTACGCTGCTTGTCGGCTCCACTCACCGGCACAATTTGCAGCAAAGCGGCTGGGCGAGCGGACCCGCGGCTGGGCGAGCGGACCCGCGGCTGGGCGAGCGGAGCCGCGGATGAGCGAGCGGAGGCGCGGATGAGCGAGCGGACCCGCGGCTGGGCCAGCGGAGCCGCGGATGAGCGAGCGGACGAGCGAGCGGAGCCGCGGCTGACCGAACCGAGTCTACCCTAGCCTTGGATCCGCTCGTCCCGGCTCCGTTTCGAGACATTTTAGATGCGTAGCGGAGCGGACCTGAACCTAACCTAGCCTAGCCTAGCCTAGCCTAGCCATTTTAACCTAGCCTAGCCTAGCCTATCTGGCTACGTGCCTGTGTGATTGCGTCATCACGCACTGAGGTAGCACAGCTATGGGGGCTGAATGTGTTTGGCTCTGCGGCGAGCTGACGCCAGTAAAAAACGCCTGTCCGTGACAGATTCTGTACATAATACATATCGATATACCACAAAAGTGATATCACCGTTATTGAAACATTTCTTATCGCGATAAATACCGATATCGAATTATTGTCCAGGCCTAGTTCAGAGCTGAGTATTTAATCTGAGAACTTTTCCTAGCTCCTCCACAGTGCATTTCTTTGTATTGTCTACTTTGTTACTGACCTGTTTTTGTATTTTTGGACCTTTCTTTTGCCCTTTTGCACTTTGTTGGATTTATCGTGTATGACCCTGCTTTTCCTGACTACTAAATATAATTTGTAAAATGATACCAGTAAAAGTGCAAACAGACTAACCTACATCCATAATCCATCCCTAATTTTCTCCGACAGGCCTGGCCTTGCCAAGTGGTCCCTGTGCCTCTGGTTATTATTGCACTGGAGAAGCTACAGAATCTAAACCGACAGATGGCATCACTGGCAGCATCTGCCCTCAAGGCTCTTACTGTGGTAACTACTGCTCTTTGCTCTGTCTGAAGATGTCCAGCAGTATCCAGACATTAGTCCAGACATTATTTAGATATTAAAATCATTTTTTGTGCATATGTGTTTACCAGTTGAGGGCTCCAGAGAGCCAGAGCCGTGCCCAGTGGGCACATTCTCCCTGGCATCAGGCTTAAAGAGCCAGGCTCAGTGTCAGCCGTGCAGAGCCGGGCACTACTGCAGCTCTCGAGGCCTAAGAGCTCCCACTGCTCGCTGCAGTCCGGGTACGTACAGCACACAAAACTCTTCTTCACATCGCATTTAATTACAGAGTGATTATTATTATCAACATTTACATTCCTCTCAGAAGGGATTACTTCCTTGGGAGGAATTTATTGGATTTGAATAATTCCACAATGCGAGTGCCAACGGAGCTAATTACTCAAGAGGATTAGTGTCTAAGCACTTTTTAAACAGAGATAATAACATATATGAATCCTTGATTAACATAAATTACTACTGTATTTCCCCAGCATACTTGTACAAGTCAGTTACTGGCAGTGATAACAAATGCTTGTTGTAATGTTATATTATTTTTCACTGATACTGTAGCTTACTGAAACAAACAGAAAATTCTGTCAATAAAGAATATTCTTAAATTTCAGTTCATTTATTTCTTAATGCATATAACAAAGCTCGTACAGGCCTGTTATTTCCAATCGAAAAATATATACAAAATCAGAAAAATGCTTTTCTTTCAGGACACAGAGAAGATTATTCGTGCTTTTTTCTATCGTCACGCCTTGATTGTTGTAATGCACTATTTACATGTCTTAAGCACTATCTGGATGATTAGTATCTCAGTGGGTTCTGGGCTAATTTTCTCTTTTATGGGGTTTTTTATCCTCTGCGATTTTATTCCTGTCCAGAACGACCATGTATGTTTTTTTCTCAGACGTCCACTAAGACAATTACAGGCTGAATCATCTACTGTTTTATGCTGAACTCATCAAAATTGACATCAAAATGAAATGAAAAAAGAGAGGAATCAAGCTATACAAATAATAATAATTAACACTTTATCACACTATTTTCTTTAGTTGTTTGTGATAAATTGCATTTTATTCATCGTTTGTTAATTTATATTATTTTTATTGCTTTAAAAGAGAACAAAATAACCTTGATCAGAAGATTTAGAGGCTAAAGAACGCCTGTTAGCTGTACTTTCTGGGTGTCTTGAGTGCTGAACACATATTTTGGGGTTATATGAGTTATATGAGGGTTTGAGTGCTGTCCTACTCCTGCTCTGCTCTGGTTACATGTTCTTTTTTTGGATTTTGGATCATCACCTCAGAAGCTCTTTCACAAGGAGAGAAGTGTGTCTGTTTCTATTTGCATAATTACATATTTTGCACTAAATAAACTGCTTAAATTAAACAAATCTGGCAATTTTCACAACCTGAAATTAAGCATAAAATAATGTTTGTTAATTATTTTTGAGGAGTTTACCACAAGCAGGAACAGCTCACTTCTTTAAGGGTTTAAATAAGATTTATCTCAGTTTATTACACATATATGAAACATATACAGCGAGTTAAAGCCTCTTTCTGTTTTTATTTACAGTGATATGGAGCAGTCGTACTGTTGCAGATGCATAACTCTGTCCTTGTCCTCTGTATGATAGGTTACTGGTGCCCCCCCGGTCAGACTGATGACCTAGCTCTTCCTTGTCCGGTCGGTCATCACTGTCCCCCAGGAAGTCCTGCCCCAGTTCTCTGCCCCTCTGGGACGTACCAGGACAAACAGAAGCAGGCCAACTGCACAATCTGTGAAGAGGGCAAGATATAATTATAAACATCTTCTCAGGAAGCAGTAAATTAAGCACAAGTGCTGAGGATGGATAAGTGATAGATTGGTACCTTATTGGATGAAAGAAATCCATATATACATTTTCAATATTATGGAATGGTCCTACAGTTCATATCAATAAAATACTTCAATGTTTAATACAAAACGTGTTATTATTAATAATACAAATTTTATTTAACATTAAAGCACTCATTGGCAAAAAATGTTGCACATAATTGTAATGAAACGTAACTATAGTCATGTCTTAGGCAGGTTTTGTACTTGTGCATAATATCATTAAGAAAGTTAGCTCTGGAAACAAATAAGAAACCACTTTAGTTTATGAATCAGTTTCTCTGATTTTATTCTATAAACTACAGACAACATATCTTTCAAATTCCAGAAAATGAGAAATGGCTGAAATAACAATATTTGGTGGAATAATCCTGGTTTTAATCACAGTTTTCATGCATCTTGGCATCATGTTCTCCTCCACCAGTCTTACACACTGCTTTTGGATAACTTTATGCTGCTTTACTCCTGGTGCAAAAATTCAAGCAGTTCAGTTTGGTGGTTTGTTATTGTGGTCTCTTATTTTTTTTCCAGAGCTGTATATTATATATATGTATTAAACACAGAGTGATCTATTTTAAGTGTTAATTTCTTTTAATGTTGATGATTATGGCTTACAGCTAGTAAAAAAAAAAACGTGAAAATCATTATCTCAAAATTTTGAATATTATATAAGACCAATTGTTACTTTTGGTACGCAGTGTGGGCAGTGCGCCAAGTCCTGCTGGAAAATGAAATCTGCATCTCTATAAAAGTTGTTTTCAGTAGAGGGAAGCTGTAAAAAAACTAAACTGCACTGACTTTAGACTTGATAATAAAACACAGTGGATCAACACCAGCAGATGACATGTCTCTCCAAACCATCACTGATTGGTGGAAACTTCACACTAGACCTCGAGCAGTTTGGACTGTGTGTCTCTCCACTCTTCCTCAAGACTCTGATCCCTTGATTTACTTTAAATGAAATGTAAAATTTACTGATGATCAGTGATGGTTTGGAGAGACATGTCTGTCATCTGCTGGTGTTGATCCACTGTGTTTTATTATCAAGTCTAAAGTTTTGTTTTTCCACAAAATCTTACAGCAACTTGTATGGAGATGCGGATTTCATTTTCCAGCAGGACTTGGCACACCGTCCACACTGCGTACCAAAAGTACCAGTTGGTATTGGAGTATAATATTTTAATTTTCTAGCCACTAATCTTTGGGTTTTCATTGGCATAAGCCATAATCTATCAACTTTAATTTTGTAATTACTTACAAATAACTTTATATTCAGTCATATACACTTTAATTCACAGTTTCCAGTTTCATTGGTGCTGTATTTTTATGTCATTGAGTATAGTTTGAAAGTAAAGCTGTGTTACATTATTTGACAATACTTCTTTCTGTATTAATACAGAATTTAGTTGGTGTTTATACAGTATGTGTATGTATGTATATAGGTGTATATGTTGAGAATGTTATAGGGGTTTCAGATGTGGAAAATCTTCTTTATTTTTTAATACTCTTTCCTTTCATCAGGTTTTTACTGTGATGAGAGGTTTGGAGTCTCTAATGCATCTGTCCTGCAGTCCTGTCCAAAGGGTCATTACTGCCCTAAAGGAACAAGTTATGCCACTCAGTTCCCATGCCCCGCTGGTACCTACAACCCATTAGAAGGCATGGATAGCCTAACTGGCTGTCTTCAATGCCCATCAGGACACTTCTGCCCAACAGTAGGCCTTATAGAGCCTGCAGGTAAAGCCTCAGTGATTTACAGATTATGTGCAGCAGTCCCTGCCTTAAAATCTTCAGTATTTAAACATAAGCAAGGGAATGAATTATTAACTCATCTGCTTTATTATTACCCATTTATAGATACTTATTAATGATTCATTAATTGATTTTGATTGTAGGATTGTGCTTCCCTGGATACTGGTGTCGAGAAGGCTCCCACTCAGCCAGTCCATCTACTGGATCCTCCGGTTCAATTTGTCCAATTGGACACTACTGCCCCAAAGGTATTACTGCATGCGCTTTGCATCAGAATTACGTCTCAAACCATGAGAAGAAAGATGTATAGGATCTATAGGATGATAAAAGTTTCTTCATCAAAAAAATTGACAAAGATAGACAGTGTTGGGTCGCAGTGCTTATTTGGAAGGAAGCTCTTGGGATGTTAGCAGTATGTGGATGAGCATTGTACTGTTGGAGTATGTCTTCAGAAAAAGGAAGGCCACCAGTGATGGGAATAACGGCGTTGAAATAAACGACATTACTAACGCCGTTACTTTTTTCAGTAAGGAGTAATCTAACTAATTACTCTGACTGTAACTATAACACCGTTACCATTTCCCCATTACACCCCGTTACTGCACCTTACTTGCTGCATACCTGTCATGTCTCCCGTTTTGGTCCAGAAACTACCGTATTTTACCCCTCCTTTTCGCCGTCCTCCCGTATTAGTATTTATCACCGTATTAATGAGAGATTATTAAATCTTTTAACGCCAATCATGGTGCCAGTTCAAGGAGAAAGTCCCGCCTTTCAGGAGAAACAGCCAATCAGCTTGCTGGTTTTGCGGAGCGCAGAGGAGGGTTGGTGTGGGGAATTTTAAATCCATTGAATAAATGTCCACAACATTTCAATGTCAACAAAGGTAGGCCTATTAGATTCTGATTATATAGTTGTAGTTTGTAGTTTGTGGTTCACAGGTGGTTATTTTAGATTTCCTGTCAAATGTAAGGGAAACTGAACCTCAGTTGGGCTGGTGGAATGGCTCAAAGCGGGCGGTGGAAAATTTCCCTTATTTTTTAATTCAAAACTTGACAGGTATGCAAAAGTAACACAATAGTTACTTTTACTGGTAACTACTTACTTTTATAGTGGAGTAACTCAGTTAGTAACTCAGTTACTTTCTTTGAGAAGTAACTAGTAACTATAACTAATTACTTTTTCAAAGTAACGTGCCCAACACTGAAGGCCACTGGTTGCAGGTCCTTGTTAACATAATGGTGGGCTGTCAGAGTGGCTGTAATGAAGAAAAAAAAGATCTGGTATGCTATGAAATTGATCCTCATGCCACGACACCAGGCCTTCTGTACATGTGATGAATAACAACAAACTGTTGATCTTGGCACTGATCACAGTGCCTCCAATAGCGTAGTTCATCACTGGAGATGTCCCGCTGCTGCTCTGAATCACTCAATGCCAATCTGACATTGACTATCTACCAAGTTGACTCCATCAGGGTGCAACTATTGTTTTGAAGATGAGTATATATTCTCAGAGGTGGAAAGTAATGAGTTACATTTACTCAAGTTACTGTAATTGAGTAGATTTTATGAATAATTTGTCCTTTTTAAAGTAGTTTTTTAAAGAGGTACAGTACATTTTGACACAAGTAATCTACTTTGCTACATTGGAAAACTCCCCGTTACTGAGTAACAAATGAAATGCTGGGGGAAAAAAAACAATTGTCTGAATAAAAAAAAAAAACTGCCACGGATGCGCCGGCGCACGGATGCTCGCACGTGGATTAACGAGGCAGTAACGTCCTCATGCAATGCAAAATGTGTCCCGCCCCCGGACAGAGCTGTCAGCTTTCAAAACTTTTACATCAAACCTGCGAAAGCATGTGATATAAGTACTTTTATCATTAAACAATCTGCTTAAATTTAAAAAAAAGCATGTAAATAGCAGTTAAAGCAGAGCAATGGCAAGTTAAAAATAATAATGAACTGTAAAACTATAAAAATACAGTTTATAGTCACATATATGACCATAACTTTTTTAATAGTAAAGAAAAAAAAATGGATCATAGAAACCTATACCACTTGTTTTATGGGGTGGTCTGAACAAATACTGCCTGAAAGGTCCAAATTATTATGTGGAATAATAATTAATTAAAAACTATTTAATTTATGATTTGTTTTTACTTTTTTACATCAAATAATTAAAAGTAACTATGTAACTTTTACTCAAAGTACATTTAAATTGAGTACTTTTTTACTTTTACTAGAGTATATTTTTAGATGGGTACTTTAACTTGAGTAGAATTTTAGCCAAGTAAAGGTACTT
Source organism: Astyanax mexicanus (assembly GCF_023375975.1). NCBI lineage: Eukaryota > Metazoa > Chordata > Actinopteri > Characiformes > Acestrorhamphidae > Astyanax > Astyanax mexicanus. The sequence goes on from NC_064425.1 coordinate 2,633,923, forward strand.
TTACTTAATTACAATATTTCAGTACTTTTTCCACCTCTGTATATTCTACACTGTCTGGCCAAAAAAAAAAAGCCACCAAAAAAAGGTCACACACTCTAATATTTGGTTGGAGCGCCTTTATCTTTGATTGCATTCACTGTGGCATTTTTTCAATAATCTTATGCAATGTCACAAGATTTATTATTTATTATTTATTTATTATTTTTTATTATTTATTATTTATTATTATTATTATTTATTTTTCACCAAGATCTTGCAGCAGCATTGATGATGGTAGAGTCTGACCGCTGCACAAAGCAGCTCTTCTCCATCCAGCACATCCCAAAGATCCTCAATGAGGTTAAGATCTGGACTCTGTGGTGAACTCTCTCTCAATCCATGTGTGAAAATGATAATCTCATGCTCCCTGAACCCTGAACTCTTTCACAATTCCAGCCCCATCAATCCTGATATTCTAGTCATCTTGGAATATGGCCTTGTTCATCAGGGACAAAAAAATTATTCAATTAATGGAATAACCTGGTCTATATTCAGTATATGCAGGTAGAGTCAGCTGACCTCATTCTTTTAGTACATACTGTTGCTGAACCTAAACCTGCGGAGACCAACTGCAGCATCAACCCCACATCACATAAATATACTGTAAATACAGTACATGATAACATGATTCTGTTCTCTGTTGTAGGCACTATCAACCCTGTGCCCTGCCCAGTGGGCACCTGGTCTAACAGCACAGGCCAGGGGAGTGAAGAAGAGTGCCAGCATTGCCCTGGAGGATTCTACTGCTCCACCACAGGCCTCACTGTGCCCACTGGACTCTGCTCTGAAGGGTTTGTGTCAAAATCTACTCAAACTCTATACTCTATATAGTATAAGAGGTATCAGTTCAATATATTATTTGTATTATTTTTTTTTCCCTAAAAGATTCTACTGTACTGAGAAAGCCACCACTGCCTTTCCTACTGACGGGACCTCAGGCAACGTCTGCCCTGAGGGACATTACTGTCCCAGTGGAACACCTCACCCAGTGCCGTGCGATCCAGGGACTTTCATGACGTCCACACAGGCCAATCAGTGCTGGACATGCACTGCTGGATGGTACTGTGTGGATGGAGGACGGTTACAGTGCCCTCAAGGTATGGGCCCTTTATTCAGTTCTCATATTCAATTCTGTATTACTATACATACAAAGGGGTTAGAGAGTGAAACTGAAACACCTGTCATCATTTTAGTGTGGGATTTTAGGTTTCATGGCTAAATTGGAGCAGCCTGGTGTTCAATCTTAATTAATTGCACATTGCACCAGTAAGAGCAGAGTGTGAAGGTTCAATTAGCAGGGTAAGAGCACAGTTCTGCTCTAAATATTGCAATGCACACAACATTATGGGAGACATACCAGAGTTCAAAAGAGGACAAATTGTTGGTGCATGTCTTGCTGGAGCATCTGTGACCAAGACAGCAAGTCTTTGTGATGCATCAAGAGCCACGGTATCCAGGGTAATGTCAGCATACCACCAAGAAGAACCAACCACATCCAACAGGATTAACTGTGGACGCTGTAAGAGAAAGCTGTCTGAAAGGGATGTTCGGGTGCTAACCCGGATTGTATCCAAAAAACATAAAACCACGGCTGATCAAATCACGCAGAATTCAATGTGCACCTCAACTCTCCTGTTTCCACCAGAACTGTCCGTCACCACAATCAATTATTGTGCTCTAAAACCAGGTGTTTCAGTTTCATTGTCCATCCCCTGTAGTTAATTATTAACCTTTTTAGATTTCTAGATTCAAGATCATATTTAAATATAGCGTAGTTTATTATGTTCCACCCAAGTGTATGTGCAAACTATGTAATATACTCTTTTTAAAAAAATCACTTTTTAAAGAGACATTAAAATGTAGTTTTTCACCATTTTTTTAGTTTTACTCTTATTTCTTATTTTTACAAGGCCAATTACCCAACCCACTCATTAGGCCCCCCAACACCAGGAGGGTGAAGACTATCACATGCCTCCTCCGACACATGTGAAGTCAGACTCGGCCTCTTTTTAAACATTGCCAAGTAGCATCACAGTGCTAACACTCGGAGGAAAGTGCAGCGACTTGGTTCTTGTATATCAGCTCACAGACGCAGCCTTGTTCTGATCCACATCACCCTGGGAGTGATGAGGGGAAAGAGAGAGCGCCATCTACTGTACTGTACCCACCCAGAGGGAGCAAAGCCAATTGTGCTCTCTCAGGGCTCCGGCAGCTGATAGCAAGCTGCATGACCAGGATTCGAAGCAGCGATCTCCCGCTCATAGTGGTAGCTCTGTGCTTTATTTAGTTTATGTGTTTTGTTATTGACGTGTAATTGGACTATTATGTCCAATGACATTGGCCATGTCCCATTGAAACTAAAGAACTCTGTGCTAACTTGCAGTGGATGTGATTTCTTGCGGAGGACATGCTTTAAATCACTACATAACCTTGGAAATAAAACATCCTGTCCATTTGGCACCCACTAAAAGTCCTTGCTCAAACTATAAGTCCAGTGTCCAACCTCACTCACATGATAACACATCATAACTTATAAAGATGTACATGTTATCTAATGACCTTTGGTGTGTCAGTACCATATATTTTTTTCTGACATTTTTTAATTCCCATTTTCTAGACAATGTGTACTTCTACATAAATAACAATAATGTAATTTAATGTATTTATTTCAGTAAAGTTTTTTTGAAGTATTAAGTATGATTAAATGTATTAATGCAGTTTTGATACTAAAGCTGAATTGAAGTGTAGACCCCCATACAGGGACATAAAAAGCCAACAGTGCCACACTCTGGTGAACAAAAACATCACACACATTCATACTCTGGAAAAAAATAAGAGACCTCTTAAAAATGATGAGTTTCTTTGATTTTACCAAATTGAAAAATCTCTCTGGAACCTCTGGAATATAATAATCAAGAGGAAGATGGATGATCACAAGCCATCAAACCACCAAACTGAACTGCTTGAATTTTTGCACCAGGAGTAAAGCAGCATAAAGTTATCCAAAAGCAGTGTGTAAGACTGGTGGAGGAGAACATGATGGATTATTCCACCAAATATTGATTTCTGAACTGATTTCTAAAACTTTATGAATATGAACTTGTTTTCTTTGCATTATTTGAGGTCTGAAAGCTCTGCATCTTTTTATTTATTTTTTGTTATTTCAACCATTTCTAATATTCTGCAAATAAATGCTCTAAATGACATTTTTTTTATTTGGAATTTGGGAGAAATGTTGTCTGTATTTTATAGAATAAAACAACAATGTTCATTTTACTCACATAAACCTATAAATAGTAAAATCAGAGAAACTGATTTAGAAACTGAAGTGATCTCTTAATTTTTTTCCAGAGCTGTCTCTCCTTTGCTCTTGTTCCTGTCTGAACTCTAAGGCCTATTGATTTCTCTGTAGGTTTTTACTGTCTGGAGGGGACGGGGTATGACTGGAGACCTTGTCCACTGGGGACCTACAGTCCAGACTCTGCTCTGAGTATGATCTCTCAGTGCAGGGAGTGTGATGGAGGACATTACTGCTCTCAGCAGAATGCCACCTCTGTCTCTGGTGAATGTGCTGCTGGGTTTTACTGCACACGAGGAAACATCTCACCTCAGCCACAGTCATCATTTACAGGTACAGTGTACAATATGATCGATACCCCATAGTAAAATTTGTGATTTGATGCGACATATACCGCCAAATTGGTGTCATTTCTGTGCCCAGGAAATTACAAGTATAAATGTGCACACAAAATACATTTAAAATACATTTTATTATTAAGCACAGTATCTTGTACATAATTGACCTAATTGCAAAAGTAAGATATGTAATTAAAAATATTAATAAAAACTACTTAGAACACTTTTAAAAATAGCATTTGTTACCCATTCTCCCCACTCTCTAACTATAAACATTGTTGTGTGACTCCAAATAACATCTATGCTTTAAAAATATTTTTTCATAATAAATCCATAATATTTAAGTTAAAATACACATTTTAGTTAGTTGTGTCCCTGGGTTTCACTCAGTCCTGTTACTATAACACATTACCCTGATCATCTGAAACATCTGGAACAGTCTACAACAGGAAGTCACACCTACAACAGGAAGTGACATCATCAGCTGGTTCTGGTTCTGAAGATCATGGGAAGACCAAAATTCAAAAAGTTCCCTCATTAGTTTTTTTTTTTTCTGTATGTTTGATCTTATTGTAAGGATGACTGAGCAGCTCAATCTCAACACTCAGTCCTGTTACCTAAATGAATTCTTACATCTTATTGGTTTATTTTTAAAATATAAATTTTGAGAAAATCACTAGAATGTGCTCTAAGAGTGTCTTCATGCAATTAACATAGCTGCCATTTAGCTATTTTTTATGTTTTTGCTAACTCAATGCTAAAAACTCATTCCTGTTACTTTCAGTCCTGTTACTCAAAACATAAAAAGTAACAGGACTGAGTGCCAGTAACAGGAATGAGTATTGTCCCCTGGTTTATTGATTTGTTCATGTAAATATTAGTTAATGTAAACCACTTTTTTCATTTCTGTTTAATAAATTACATGATAATTAATTGAATCAATTCAGTGCATGCATATATAGTGTTTTTTGTTTTATTTCAGAGTTTTTTATTCTCCTTCATATTTTAATTGGTCTTAAAAAAGTTTATCTGCTTTTGCCAATTAAATAAGCAACGATTTATGACATTTGCCATTTGTTAATGTGCTGCAATTCTTTGAGCAAATTGGCAATTACTGTACTTATGCTCACTATGGGAAACTGGAGAAATTAAGGCATGCACTTTGCTAAAGTCTAAATGATTGGCATAAATAATTAAACATTTTGAAAATAAATAAATAAATAAACCCACACAATAATAGCTGATACTTAAAATAGCTTTTGGGCAATTCCACCGAATGTGTGCAATTCGTTTGTTGTAACTCTTCCAAATGAAACTTATATTCTTTATTTTTTTTTAACTCTGAATCTGATAACACATATATTTAAATATTTAAAACAGTCAAACTCAGACAGCTTTACTTCATTTTTTACAAGGTTCCTAATCCAAAGATATTTAAAAATTTTCTCTCTCCTTTTACCAAAACTCATGTGACTTTATTTAAAAGAAATGCATGACTGCATGTTTAAATAATTAATATTTATGACAAAAAAATGCACTCCTGTTACTGGCATTCACTTATGTGAATAACTTAATGTTATTTTTATGTTTTGAGTAACAGGAATGAAAGTAACAGGAATGACACTATGCTTAATAATAAAATGTATTTTAAAGTTATGAGGATAGAAATGACACAGATTAAGCAGAATGTGTATTTTCTTCTGTTTAAAAGTTTCTCCTGTCTAAAGTTTGGTATTTTTTTTCATATTTGCCACTTACATCATTCATCCTTGAGGATATTGATATTTACAGATATTAAAAGCAGAATTTTTTATTTAGGGTATTGTGTAAAAACAAAGCACATAGATGTACGTGGTCATTTCTGGCTCAGTACTGTCTAATTAAATGTAAAATTTATAAGAAGTAAGGTGTAAGGTGTAGTTGTTTTCCCAGGTGAGGGAGGACCCTGTCCTGCAGGTCAATATTGTCCACGAGGCTCTACTGACCCCCAGCCGTGTCCAGAGGGGACTTTTAGTAACAGGAGCAAATTAACTTCAAAGGTATGCATACACTGTATTATCAATGTGTTTTAATTATGTGTATTAATTATGTGTATTAATTATATTAATTATATATATATATATATATATATATATATATATATATATATATATATATATATATATATATATATAACCTAAAATTATAAGTCTATATTGTGTCTTAGTAGCTCCTTATAGATGAGCGGTGAGATTAATGTTTTAAAATATCTACTAAAAGTAGGAAATTAAAATAAAAGTGAGTTACTAAAAGGAAAAAATACCAATTTACAAATTGAGTTATCAGATCATTTTTGGAGCGGCATCTTTCTGTGTTTGAATTTTTTTAATGAACTTACAAAGTTATTTGTAAGCACCCGAGAGAGGGTGCTTTTCATGGCGGGGGTGACGAATTTGGCACAACACTGGCAAGCCCACTGAGCAGTGAGTAATGACGTCAGCGTGGATTGTTTAGGGACTGGACTGGCTACAAACACAAAAGAACAACCCAAGAACAACCGATACACATATTTACACGTAAATACTTGTCAATACTTGGGATTGGGCCAAAATGAAACAGTAAATTTTAACAGATGTTTTTCTCCTGCAGGACGAGTGTGTTCTCTGCACTCCCGGTCATTACTGTGACGTATCTGGGCTGACGGCTCCAACAGGACAGTGCTGGGAGGGTTTTTACTGCAGACACGGAGCTTCAGTCCCCAACGCTTTAATCAGAGACAGCAGAGGAGGACCCTGTCCTACAGGTAGCTCAGCCCTGCCTCATTCAGTACAAACAGGGTTCCTGCGGGTCCTTAAAAAGTCTTAAAATGAAAATCTGGGGAATTAAGGTCTTAAATTGTCTTGAATTTGCAGTGAATTTGCTGTAGATATTACATTTTCAGACGGTGCATTTGCATGCCGGAGGGAAAGAAATATAACCGGGGAGAGAACTAAGGTTAGCAGAGAGCTAGCTAACTAAGCGGTGAGCTAGCTAATGTTACCATAAGAGAACTAAGGCTAGTGGAGCTAACATTAACGGCGAGCTAGATAACGTTACCAGGAGAGAACTAAGGTTAGCAGAGTTCTAGCTACATTAGCGTCAAGCTAGCTAACATACTAACGTTAGCGACAAGCTAGCTTCATTACCGGGGAGAGAACTAAGGTTAGCGAAGAGCAGGCTAACATTAATAGGTAGAGAACTAAGGTTAGCAGAGTGCTAGCTACATTAGTGTCGAGCTAGCTAACATATTAACATTAGCGGTGAGTTAGTTTTATTACCGGGAAGAGAATTAAGGTTGGCAGAGTTCTAGCTACATTAGCATCAAGCTAGCTAACATATTAACGTTAGAGGTGAGTTAGCTTCATTACCAGGGAGAGAACTAAGGTTAGCGAATAGCTGGCTAACATTAACAGGTAGAGAACTAAGGTTAGCAGAGTGCTAGCTACATTAGCGTCGAGCTTGCTAACATATTAACATTAGCGGTGAGTTAGTTTTATTACCGGGAAGAGAATTAAGGTTGGCAGAGTTCTAGCTACATTAGCATCAAGCTAGCTAACATATTAACATTATTGTTGAGTTAGTTTCATTACCGGGAAGAGAATTAAGGTTGGCAGAGTTCTAGCTACATTAGCATCAAGCTAGCTAACATACTAATGTTAGCGATGAGTTAGCTTCATTACCGGGGAGAGAACTAAGGTTAGCAAAGAGCTGGTTAACATTAACAGGGAGAGAACTAAGGTTAGCAGAGTGCTAGCTACATTAGCATCGAGCTAGCTAACATACTAATGTTAGCGATGAGATAGCTTCATTACCGGGGAGAGAACTAAGGTTAGCGGAGAGCTGGCTAACAATAACATGGAGAGAACTAATATTAGCAGAGTGCTAGCTACATAAGCATCGAACTAGCTAACATACTAATATTAGCGGTGAGTTAGCTTCATTACCGGGGAAAGAAATAGGGTTAGCAGCGTGCTAGCTACATTAGGGTCGAGCTAGCTAACATACTAACGTTAGCGCCGAGTTAGCTTCAAAATAAAAAAAAATTATAACAAATGGGAAATGTTATGTTATTATTTTACCCCAAAGAAATTAGGACTAAATTTTTTTATCTTAAATTTTATTTATTAAGGTCTTAAAAAGGGCTTAAAGAGCATTACATTTTACTTTTAAAATGATGAAAAGAGCCCTGGTAAATTCAGCCCATCTGCCTCTTCTCTGCCTCTTCTCTGCCTCTCTTCTGCCTCTCTTCACTCTGACCTCCTTTATTCTCTCGCTCTGTCTTTTTGCACTCAGGTTATTTTTGTCCTAGAGGCTCCAGCGCTCCTCAAGACTGTCCACAAGGATCCATCACCAGCAGCGAGGGCCAGGCCAGCTGCAGCCTCTGTCCCCAGGGGTAAAACTTACACTCACAGACTCACTATCAATGAGACGCCTTATCGTACACCCGAAAAATCATCCTGCATGCGTCACACACACTTCAGATTAAACTCAGAACACAGTCACACTGCAGTCCACCTTATCTCTTAGAACCCCGGCCTATTTTGGTGTGTTTTCTCATTTCTCATTTCTGTCCGTTCCCTTTTCACTTGTTATAACACAGTTATGTTCAGAGACATGCTATAGCCACATGTTATTATTTTTCTTTATAGCAGACATATAAGACATTGAGCTGCTAAAAATGTCATCATCTGAGATGTAAATGCTTCCAGAATTTGTAAATCTTCATTGAATTGATCATGTTTTGATCAAAATTTTACCCAGTGCGTGTTTGTTCTTGTTTTTTTTTTTTTTACTTATTTTTAAATGCACAGAACTCAAATCAATTCACACAGGAGTTTTCTTTTCAGTGAAAGTAAAATTAGAGTTTATATAAATTGAAAGGATTAGGATTTTGATTGTAGTTTATTACATGGATTATTACTGTAACAAAATACACGAGCAGCACCAGGCGGATTTAGTTCTAAGTTTAAGGGCTAGCAGTTTCTAAGCTGTTTCTCTAGATTTCATACCTCACTTGCAGTAAATATTATTGGTTGAAAAAAGTGTTTTTTTATTACTCTTTTTATTTTTTATTATTATTCTTATGGTGTCATGAGAGCCCAGATTGAAAGTAAACAAGGGGATATGCTGTTTTGAGGCAATAAATGGTGTTAATAATATAAAAATAAAGAATAAAGCATGGAAATATGAAGGTAAGCCTATTCTTTAGGTGTGTTTCACAATAGACTTCTCAAAAATACTTGAGTTCAGTGCAAGGTCAATAGGGATCCCTGTTTGTCACAATGTATGAATGATTACACTGCAAAAATCCATTGGCAAAAACTAGACAAAATATATGCAAATTAAGACAAATATATGTTATATAATACATTTTCTTAGTAAGATTTCTTACAAAAAGCAAAGGCAAAGTCTCAAAATGAGTGAAGTAACACCTAAATCAAGCAAAAAAGTCACTGTTTTTGGACACAAGAATCAGAATAACTTGATTGCTGCTTGATTGTGCTTATTTTAAGTTCAAATGACTTAAAATAAGGTTCAAATTCTAAGTAAGAATGATTAAGATAATTATCCCTAAAATAAGCAAAATAATCTAACACTTACACAATACTTAGTAAGACAAAAAGTATTATCAGAGAAGAAAATAAGATTTATTACCTTAAATTTTCACTTGCTAAGATAAGCTGTATAAAAAGGTGCAATATTTGACATGAACCCACTGTTTTCTCTCTTCTTTTTCTTCAGTTATTACTGTCCTTCAAACGGCTCTTTAGCTGAAGGAATCGACTGCCCTCCAGGTCATTACTGCCCAACAGGAACATCCTCAAAAAATCAGTATCCCTGTCCACCAGGCACAATCAATCCATATACAAGGATGGGCAGTGTAGAGGGCTGTGCACCCTGCTCCCCAGGTACACTGCTTCATACCACACAGCATTACACTGATACAGATATCTGTAAACACACACAGAGAGAGAGAGAGAGAGAGAGAGAGAGAGAGACAGAGAAAAAGAGTCAGGTCAGTATAGGTCAGTAAAAAAACGAGGCTTTTACAACGGTGGGAGATACATAATTCTAATATGAATCAACGCCCAACCTATAGTGACTTAGAACAACATTTGCGGAATTACAGTTAATCACAAAAAACTAAGTACAACCTTTTCTGTACTTCTTTTTTTAATTAGTTAAATCCAACTTAAGCTCACTTTAAAACCTAAACATATTTCTCCACATTACATTTACTGTTGTTAGAAAACATTATGCATACAATGTCAGAATTATATACATATAATCCAAAAACTGATCTCACATAATATCTAAAATAATGTAACAACATATTTGATTAAAAATGTAAACCTGAATTAAAATGACAATCACATGTATTTAATTTACTTAAAACTATGGAAATTCCAGAAAGATGCCGACTGTTGTCACTGGTAGAAAACAGTGAATAGCGCCGCTATCAAACACTGTTAGCTATGGCAGACTGATTGTGGGGAAAGAGAGAGGGGGTGCTTTTCCTGGTGGGGGTGCTGAATTCGGCACAACATCAGCTTTCTACATCTTATAGTTGTGTTAATCTTCAGGAATGAATGGAGCACTACAGAAAACAGAGTGGGCTGACAGCCCTTTCCAGTCTGCTCTTTTTTTTTAATTTACAAATTTTGTCCACTTTTTGGATATTTTGGGTCTTTGGGCCATTTGTGCACGGGTGTCCCACTGTACATCAAATTACTGCAGCCAAAGATACACCTTTTTGTCATTATGCATCATCCTTTTTGTCATGTTTTCCACCATCTACGTTATGTATGACATGTGACAGACTCAGAAGACAGCGGGTGTTGCCAAATCAAAGTCTATTAAGCTGTACTTCTTAAATTTGTGGGAAAAAATGTTTTTTAACCATTGATAATCACAAGTTAGGCACTCAGCTTAGGCTGTATTTATTACAGTTTCATATTAGCTGGTACTTAGCCTTTAAGCTAGTAAAACACCAAAATCTAGTAAAAAGCCTGTCCCAATACTCTCAAGACTCTCTCTCTCTCTCTCACACCGAAAAAGGTTGCTAGGAACCTGGGTGTTATGGTGGATGACCAGCTCTCCTTCACGCACCATGTGGCCTCAGTTGCTCGGTCCTGCCGCTTCGCGCTTTATAACATCCGAAAAATTAGACCGTTTCTGACGCAACAGGCCACCCAACTCCTGGTACAAGCGGTCGTCATCTCACGCCTCGACTACTGCAATGCCCTGCTAACTGGCCTCCCGGCCTGTGTAGTAAAACCACTCCAGATGATCCAGAACGCAGCAGCACGTCTGGTCTTCAACCAGCCAAAACGGGCACATGTCACCCCGCTGCTTATTGAGCTCCATTGGCTACCAGTTGATGCTCGCATCAAATTCAAAGCTCTTACAATCGCCTACAAGGTGATGACAGTACAGGCTCCTTCCTACCTGCACTCGCTCCTGAAGGCTTACGCTACCTCCCGGCCGCTGCGCTCCTCCAGTGAACGTCGCCTCGCTTTGCCAAACACTCACACAAAGCAATCCAGACTGTTCTCATACAGAGTTCCCCAATGGTGGAACAAACTACCTTCTACTACCAGATCAGGAGAATCTCTCGCTATCTTTAGGAGACTCCTGAAGACAGAGCTCTTCAAAGAGCACTTACTCTCCTAACACCTCTAACTAACTACCTTCTACTACCAGATCAGGAGCATCCCTCACTATCTTTAATAAACTCCTGAAGACAGAGCTCTTCAAAGAGCACTTACTCTTACTTACTTAATTCCTATTACCTTTGTACTTCATTATTATAAGTCGCTTTGGAGAAAAGCGTCTGCCAAATGTAATGTAATGTAATGTAATGTAATACTTTTGTCACATCCAGGTTATTTCTGCGAGGCTCCTGGACAGAGTTCTGCTTCTGGACCGTGTGAAGCAGGACACTTCTGTCTCTCTGGAGCTGCGTCCCCAACACCTGATGATGGACAGACTGGTGATCGATGTCCTCCTGGTCATTATTGTCCGATTGGCTCCTCGTCTCCGCTGCCGTGTCCAATCGGCCGCTACAACAGCATCAGCATGAGCACAGAGCTCTCCGCCTGTCTGCCCTGCCCTGCTGGTGAATAACACATACACACACACACACACACACACACACACACACATCAATACACTCCTGTATATAGGACAAACCAGCAGCAGCAGGTTTCCAGTAATTAATGTGATCATGTGACTCTATGGGCTGTAATATTGTTTTTATGAGGAATGCAGTACTTTTAGCCTCATTAGCAGCCAGATAAGTGAGTCTTCTTGAGATAACTGAGCCACATGATGTGGTTTGATATAGGTATGTGATGATTTAGGTGTGATTTAGCTTTAACCACATTAAAAAGCTAAAGAACAGAAGTCTGAAGTAAATGTCATGTCAGTAGGACCCTATAAACAATTTTGAGGCCTAAAAACATGATTATAACTATTTATCAGAAAGCATAATCAGTAGTGGTAACACTTTCTATGAATGTCATCTCTATTAGGCTCTATAAACATATTCATATCATATAATATTATAAAATGCATTCATAAGGTATAATAAACATGGCTATAAATATTTTTAAAAAATTATCAATGATTACGACTTGTGGTCATAATACATTATAAGCTGTAATATGTGTAATATGTATGTTTAAAAATGTATATATCTATTATTAATAACCTAGTCCCACAGCGAAAATCTGTCACTTTACTTGGAGCGCACAAAGACCTGTTATAATACATTATAACAGTAACTATAATTAATATTATACTCAAGACAAGAATAGTTTAATATATATTATTCAGGGTATGTTCATTAGTTGGAAGGTATTTTTAGTTATAATACATAATTTTACCAGCTGGGACTGAGTTTCTTGGTATTGATGTACAACATGTTATAAATTAATGTATTATGAACACAATTCATTATGCATAATAAACATGGCTATGATGGGTTATACATTTTTTAAATACAGCTCTGGAAGAAATTAAGAGACCAGTTTCTGAATCAGTTTCTTTGATTTTGCTTTTTATAGGTTCATGTTTGAGACAGACAACATTTCTCCCAAATTCCAAAACAAATATTGTCATTTAGAGCATTTATTTGCAGAAAATGAGAAATGACTGAAATAACAAAAAAGATGCAGAGCTTTCAGACCTCAAATAATGCAAAGAAAACAAGTTCATATTCATAAAGTTTTAAGAGTTCAGAAATAATCAATATTTGGTGGAATAACCCTGGTGGATTTTAATCACAGTTTTTTCATGCATCTTGGCATCATGTTCTCCTCCACCAGTCTTACACACTGCTTTTGAATAACTTTATGCTGCTTTACTCCTGGTGCAAAAATTTAAGCAGTTCAGTTTGGTGGTTTGATGGTTTGTGATCATCCATCTTCCTCTTGATTATATTCCAGAGGTTTTGGTAAAATTTGGTAAAATCAAAGAAACTCATCATTTTTAAGTGGTTTCTTATATATTATAATAGCTTATAGTCATTCATAATGTATTGCATCATATCTTTAATATAAAAGATGCACTTATTCTTGTGAACACTGGGTATATTAAATTATTAAATAATTTCTCTCCTGTAGGATTTGCTTGTTCCAGCAGGGGTCTCTCTGCTCCTTCTCATGTATGTCTTGCTGGCTACTACTGCCCCCCAGGGCAGAACTCCAGTCAGCCTGCTGAATATACCTGTTCACCCGGCCATATGTGCCCCCCAGGAAGCCCTGTTCAGACCCCCTGTGCTCCGGGGACCTTTCAGAGTCTACATGGACAGGTGAACTTACCGGTAACTTTCTTTCTTGTAAATCAAACTAAATTTGTATCAAAAAAATGTTTCATTAATTACTCTGAATTGACACATTATTACAAATAAAGATGTTTTTTTACAGGAGTGTGAGTAATAATCTGAGTAAATAATATATATTTGTTCTGCAGGCAGAGTGTTTGCTCTGTCCGTCAGGGTTTTTCTGTGCAGGTTCAGCTGATCCTGAAACAGGGATTATGGGCGGAACGAGTACTCCTGCCCCGTGTCCTGTGGGGCATTACTGCCCAGCAGGTAAAAACATATAAAATATACAGAAGTTGGACAATGAAACTGAAACACCTGTCATCATTTTATCGCGGGATTTTAGGTTTCATGGCTAAATTGGAGCAGCCTGGTGTTCAATCTTCATTAATTGCACATTGCACCAGTAAGAGCAGAGTGTGAAGGTTCAATTAGCAGGGTAAGAGCACAGTTCTGCTCTAAATATTGCAATGCACACAACATTATAGGAGACATACCAGAGTTCAAAAGAGGACAAATTGTTGGTGCACGTCTTGCTGGAGCATCTGTGACCAAGACAGCAAGTCTTTGTGATGCATCAAGAGCCACGGTATCCAGGGTAATGTCAGCATACCACCAAGAAGAACCAACCACATCCAACAGGATTAACTGTGGACGCTGTAAGAGGAAGCTGTCTGAAAGGGATGTTCGGGTGCTAACACGGATTGTATCCAAAAAACATAAAACCACGGCTGATCAAATCACGCAGAATTCAATGTGCACCTCAACTCTCCTGTTTCCACCAGAACTGTCCGTCACCACAATCAATTACTGTGCTCTAAAACCAGGTGTTTCAGTTTCATTCTCTAACTTCTGTATATAGACACACAGCATTTTAATGTTCTAAGATACATTTTAGCCTTTAACATAGTTATTTGTGTTTATTTATTTAGTCATATGTGTCTTTTTAACAGCATTTTATCAATGCCTAAGTACATCCATTTGTTATTTGAGTTTCAGAATATGTATAATGATATTGATTACAACACTTTTTTATGTTTTTTTGAGTGTAATAGTGAATAAATACTCTATTCATGGCGGTGTTGAATTACTTTTTTTTGTAGTTTGACCAAGCATGCTGGTTTCTTTCGGCTTTAACTTGCTCGTCCTTTTCTTATGTCATGCTCCTAGTTTGTTTGTTATTCACTAAGATTGATAGTTTTTGGGAAACCCACCCCTGAATATTTATTGACTCAGTGCTGAGCAGAGGTGGAAAAAGTACTGAAAAATTGTAATTAAGTAAAAGTTCCTTTACTTTGCTAAAATTCTACTCAAGTAAAAGTAAAAGTACCCATCTAAAAATCTACTTGAGTAAAAGTAAAAAAGTACTCAATTTAAAATTTACTTTGAATAAAAAGTACATAGTTACTTTTGTTTATTTGATGTAAAAAAAATACAAAATTAATAATTAATTAATTATTAAATTAAATAATTTGGACCTTTCAGGCAGTATTTGTTCAGACCATCCCATAAAACATTTTCAAGAATAAGTGGCATAGGTTTCTATGATCCAATTTTTTTTCTTCACTGTTAAAAAGTTACAAATTTGATCATATAGGTGACTATAAACCATATTTTTATAGTTTTACAATCCATTATTATTTTTTAACTTGCCATTGCTGTGCTTTAACTGCTATTTACATGTTTTTTTCAAATTCAATCAGATTGTTTTTAATGTTCCCAATAAAAACTTATGGAATTATAATAAAAAACATGAAATCATACAAAAAGATTGTTGGTCGGTGCAGGTGCAGTGCCGTAAAGTAGCACATATCGATGGGTAGCATAACTCGACAGAACACCGGTTCCTCTAAGCCGCGCACACAGACCCCAGGCTACACAGTTGATTCACACAGCGTCTCTCCCGCTAACCATAATAAACACTGCTGGGAAAAGTTCAGCTGCGCTGCCATGGAGAACAAAACTCTATTTTTTTTTTTTATTCAGACAATTTGTTTTTTTTCCTCAGCATTTAATTTTTTACTCAGTAATGGGGAGTTTTCCAAAGTAGTTAAGTATATTACTTGTGTCAAAATGAACTTGAGTAAAAGAAAAAAAAAAAAACTAATTTAAAAACTACTTTAAAAATGACAAATTACTCATAAAATCTTCTCAATTACAGTAATGTGAGTAAATATAATTAGTTACTTTCCACCTCTGGTGCTGAGTTATAGTTTTGCAATGCTGCTAATGAAGATTAAATAAAAAGATGCTGTTTTTAACAGGTACAAGTTCTGGGCTGGAGTTTCCCTGTTCTATTGGGACTTACAGTGGTGATTTAGCACTGTCCAGTAAAGAGCAGTGTGTCCCCTGTCCTGCTGGACGGTACTGCGCTTCCTCTGGCCTTTCTTCTCCCACTGCCGACTGCTCTCCTGGGTGAGCGAACCACCTCCCTAATCACATACTATTACCCCCCCTCTCCACTGAGCTCCCATAATTCCCTCTGTTCCTCCTAATGACTGACCTTTTCTCCCGGCCTCCGGCAGCTACCTGTGCATCCAGGGAGCCACTGTTTCACAGCCTCCTGGAGACGCTACAGGAAGAAGATGCTCAGCAGGCTTCTACTGCCCTGCAGGAACCAATCATATGCGGCCCTGCCCACCAGGAACATTCAGCTCATTAGAAGGTCTTATCCTTTATCTATAATCTAAAGCTAGGGGGGGGGGGGGGGGGGGTTATCACCACTAATATCACACATCATGATATTTACTAAATCGATCCCTGTACCAGTCTACCAGACTATATTAAATAAAAATAAATTAGAAATAATAAGTTAAATTAATAATAAGTGTTTATTATATCTTATCATGTTTATACTGTAAAGGGAATTTGTATAATGTTCTATTGATATAATATTGAATTAATATTTGATTTTGATGTGTTATTTTATGGCAATCCAAGTCATCCAGCAGATACAACCAACAGATACAATCAACAGATACAATCAAGTCCAGTAGACTCTGAAAGAAATGCACACAATTAAAATGGGAGATACAAACAAGACGTCAATGAAAAGGTTTATAAGCCAATGAAACAATAGCTTAGCCCCGCCCACTGCACTGGGAAAAAAACAGCACTAGAGCCAAAGAAGCAAATTAAAAGAGCTAATTTTTGCTAATTGTATTTTTAATCACGCATTTTTAGGGATGGTTTGTGAACAAAAAGTTCCATTTCAAATCTAAAATAAAAATGTTAGGCATAGACCTCGAATCCAACGT
Organism: Astyanax mexicanus; assembly: GCF_023375975.1. Taxonomy (NCBI): domain Eukaryota; kingdom Metazoa; phylum Chordata; class Actinopteri; order Characiformes; family Acestrorhamphidae; genus Astyanax; species Astyanax mexicanus. The sequence continues at coordinate 2,650,699 of NC_064425.1, forward strand.
ATAAAAACAGTTACTTATTTTAGTAAATTGTATTTAATGTTTATATAGATTTTATAGTAGTGCATAACAGGCAGAAAACATCATTATTGTAATTTATGTTTTTCTATCCATAGCACACAATTCAGTTCTGAAAGGGTTAATAATATTGCAATACCAGTTGAATTTTAAAGACGTCACAGCATCAATGCAAAATCTATCTCCAATAGAAATGCTCTAAAATGCTTTTTTTAAGATTTATTTTCCTTGACTCACCTTGATTATGATTGAAACCACTGTCTGATACTGTAATATTTGTTCTAACAGGAGCAGCATCTTCAGAGGAGTGTCAGCCCTGCACTCCTGGTCAGTTCTGTGCAGAATATGGGTTGAGTTCCCCGTCTGGACCCTGCAGTCCTGGATATTACTGCACCCTCAAAGCCAGCTCCCAGACTCCTCACCAGAACAGAAGCACCGGTAATAAACAGGGCTTTAAATTCACTGAAATTAAGCATTTAAGGTATATCATGGTAACATTCGTCTCTGTTTTAGAGTTGAAAGAGCGTGCACATTACCCGGAAGATGAGCTGGATCTGGTTCAGATCACTGGTGATATCTGTGCACGAGGACACTACTGTCCAAGTGGGAGTTCTCAGCCATTGCCGTGCCCACCAGGTAAGGTTTTGGCCCCCAAAATACAGTAAATAAAATACACATTTGAAGTTTTGAAAGCCAGAAGTCATAATTAGCAACTTAGGCAAGTAAAAGCTCTAAAGCAGGATGCTCAGGATTTGTCACTCTCTCACTATGTGTGTGTGTCTTCCTCTCTCTAGTCTTTTTTTCTCTCCTGCACACTCTCTCTCTGTCTCTCTCTCTTTCTTTCTCTCTCTCTCATTCCCTCACACATTAGCGATGCATCGACAATAAAATTCTGTGTCAACTATTTTTTTAACAGCCGATGTCGATTACGCCAACTAATCGTTACAGCTCTAAAGTGGATGCATGTGTATTTTAACACTAGCTGTACTGCTGTAATCCCTCTGTAACAGTGCAACAGTACAATATTAATGCATATGGAGTTAATGTGCAATTATACAGGAATTAGAAAAAAAGTAAAAAAAGAGAAAATGTATGGGTATTATAGTTTCTGCATAGAATAATAAAAAAACGCATGCAACATGTGGCACTTAAACCCCAACAAAACGTTCTGCATTCCACAAAAAAATTAAGAAGTGTCCATTTAAAATTCATAATCATAAAGTTTTAAGAGTTCAGAAATCTATATTTGGTGGAATAACCCTGGTTTTTAACAGGGTTTTAATGCATCTTGGCATCATGTTCTCCTCCACCAGTCTTACACACTGCTTTTAAAACATAGAACTATAATTCTACATCTTGCTAATTAAAAAATCCTTCCAAATTCATAAAACTTTATGAATATGAACTTGTTTTCTTTGCATTATTTGAGGTCTGAAAGCTCTGCATCTTTTTTGTTATTTCAGCCATTTCTCATTTTCTGCAAATGAGTGCTCTAAATGACAATATTTTTATTGTATACAAGAAAAAGACGCTAGGCTAAAAATCACTCTCCTAAATGCTTGTTTTTCTGCTCCTAGGGACGTTTCTGGGCCGGCGTGGTGCCGTCTCTGAGTCTGACTGTGACCCGTGTCTTCCTGGCTTTTACTGCCCTGCCTGGGGGCAGAACTCTGTCGAGATTGGCTGCCCTGAGGGCTGGTTCTGCCCTGCAGGCTCTGTCATTGGACGTGAACCTGGTAGGCTCTTCAGAAACACCCCTCTGTTTTAAATTAAGTAAATCTAGCTATTTATAGACGCTCCCTTTATTACCTGTGTTGTGTGTCTGGTCAGGTCATCAGTGCCCACCTGGTCATGCCTGCCCATATGGAAGTGTTGAGCCAGCCATCTGTCCCTCTGGTGCCTACCAGTCTCAACCAGCTCAGCCATACTGCCAACCATGCCCACCAGGTGAATGGAGAGGTTAAAGAGTTGTGTTAAAAGCAATGGTTCACATTCACAAATATACTGTAAGTGATCTGTATCTGTGTGTAATGTGAACGAATCTGAATCTGTTCCTGAAACGTCTCACATGTTGCACATTGATACCTGTATAAACGTCTCCTTTACCAACAACAAAAACCCTCATATTAGAGAGACGAGAGACTCGTAGCTTTATTAAGGGAAATGGATGAGTTAGCAGCTCATATGTGGAGCATCTTTTGCTGGAGTGGAGAGTAAACAGCTGCTCTGAAGTTCATGCTCAGGTCCAGGAGGTGAAAAAAGGTCAGGTGGTTTGCTTTTGCTGTTTTTTTTCGCAGCTATAGCTGCACAGCTGCACCAAGAGATGCAGTGTGGGTACGAGAGAGAAGCAAATAACGCTAATGCTAATGCGTAAAAGCATAAAAAAGACGCATAAATTCTGATTTGACCGTTCACGTTCATGTCTCATGTCCGTGGATCTAATACGTATTGAAAGGGACTTAAATCTGATTTGAAAAAAAAATAATTTGCCACGTTCACACAGCCATGAAAAAAAATCTGATTTGAGACACTTCAGCCTGGTAATGTGAACACAGCCTTTCATATGTGGTCCTAAATCGGACATGTATCTGATCCATGCACATGCGACATGAATATGAACAGTCAAATCATGCAGAATTCATGCGTCTTTTTGCTTTTACGCATTAGCATTAGCGCTATGTGCTTCTCTCTCATACCCACACTGCATCTCTTGGTGCAGCTGTGCAGCTATAGCTGCAAAAAACAGCAAAAGCAAACCACCTGACCTTTTTTCACCTCCTGGACCTGAGCATGAACTTCAGAGCAGCTGTTTACTCTCCACTCCAGCAAAAGATGCTCCACATATGAGCTGCTAACTCATCCATTTCCCTTTATAAAGCTACAAGTCTCTCGTCTCTCTAATATGAGGGTTTTTGTTGTTGGTGAAGAAGGAGACGTTTATACAGGTATCAATGTGCAGCATGTGAGACGATTCAGGAACAGATTCGTTCACATTACACACAGATACAGGTCGCTTCGTCAAGATAGCCAAATCTGATCTGAGCAAAAAATTGGATTTGAGCAATATGGCTTGTATTGTGAACTCAGATTTGAGCCACATTGAGCAAAAAATCAGATTTGAGTCACTTCAGCCTGGTAATGTGAATGTAGTCTATGTCTACAGCCTTATTAATGGTGTGTTGAGACACATTTTCAGGGGCATTTTCTCACATTTATGCACATTGCTCTAAGAATTTTAATGTTTTTTGTTTCTCTGCCAGGGTTTTACTGCCTGGAAGGGGCATCTGCTCCCGTGCCCTGCCCAGCAGGCACCATGAGTCCGGTCGAGGGGCTTCAGTCTCCTCTGGACTGCTCTCTGTGTCCTCCAGGATTTTACTGCAACACTACTGCACTCACCAGCCCCTCAGGAGCCTGTAATGCTGGTCAGTGTCTGATGCTGTTGGTGCTGTTGATTGTTTTTCTCCATTGCTGGAATCCTGTATTCACACTGTGTCTCCTGATCTACTTCCCTAAAGGTCATTTCTGTTCGTCTGGAGCCACAGAGTCAGCACCAGTCTCTCAGAGGTATGGGGACGTCTGCCCAGCAGGCTGGTATTGCCCTCAGCAGAGCAGCGCTCCTGTGCCATGCCCTGTTGGACACTATTTTTCAGATAAAGGAGCTTCTTCTCTTACCTTTTGCTCCCCCTGCCCTCCAGGCAGATACTGCCACACACCTGGATCCTCTCAGCCCTCAGGTACCCGATACAGATCAGTAAAGTATAAATTACTATACTATAAACTGTTTTTTTCTGTTGTTGAGTTAAAAATATCATATGGCAATACAAAATATGTGTCATTCCACCTAATACTGGGTTCCCGCGGGTCCTTAAAAAGTCTTAAAATGTCTTAAATTAAAATCTGGGTAATTAAGGTCATAAATTGTCGTAAACATCTAATCTGGGTAGAAAAATAAAGTTTACAAAGAACTAGCTAACATTGGAGGTGAGTTAGCTAATATACTAACTTTAGTGGTGAGCTAGCTAACATACCAACTTTAGCTAGCTAAAGCGAGCTAGCTAACGTTACCAGGGATAGAACTAAGGTTAGCAGAGAGTTAGTGAACATTAGCGGCGAGTTAGCTAACATATTAACTTTAGCAGTGAGCTAGCTAACATACCAACTTTAGCTAACTAAAGCAAGCTAGCTAACGTTACCATGGATAGAAATAAGGTTAGCAGAGAGCTAGCGAGTTAGCAGCAAGTTAGCTAACATATTAACTTTAGCGGCGAGCTAGCTAATATACTAACTTTAGTGGCAAGCTAGCTAACATACTAACTTAAGCTAGCTAAGGGCAAGCTAGCTAACATTTCCATGGATGGAAATAAGGTTAGCAGAGAGCTAGCGAACATTACCAGTGAGTTAGCTAACATATTCACTTTAGCGCCAAGCTAGCTCACATACCAACTTTAGCTAGCTAAAGAGAACTAGCTAATGTTACCAGGGATAGAAGTAAGGTTAGTGTAAAGCTAGCTAACATTAGCGGCAAGTTAGCTAACATATTAACTTTAGCGGCAAGCTAGCTAATTTACTAACTTTAGTGGCAAGCTAGCTAACATACTAACTTTAGCTAGCTAAGGGCGAGCTAGCTAATGTTACCAGGGATAGAAGTAAGGTTAGTATAAAGCTAGCTAACAATAGCGGTGACTTAGCAAACATACCAAAGTTAGCAGCAAGCATGCTAACATACTAATTTTAGCTAGCTTAAAAGAGCTAGCTAACGTTACTGGTGATAAAACTAGTGTTAGCAGAGAGCTAGCTAACATTAGCAGTGAGTTAGCTAACATACTAACGTCAGCGGAAAGTTAGATAACATTACCAGGGAGAGAACTAAAGAAAACATGACTACATTTTTGGGTCTTAAATTATATTTATTGAGGTCTTAAATAGGTTCTAAAAAACATTAAAACTGACTTTTAAAATGGTGCAAGAACCCTGCCATTACTGCCTTCAGGAAATTACATGTATTATTGTGCACACAAAATAACTTTAAAATACATTTTATTATTTAGCATAGTGTCTTATAGATTGAACTAATTGCAAAAGTAAAATATTTAAAAACATTAATAAAAACTACTTAGAACACTGAAAAAATATCATTTGTTACCCATTCTCCCCCCTCTCTAACTATAAATTTTACCATGAAATATAATTATTAAAATCCTTCAAAGATGTATTTTTTTTTGTATTATTCTGTGACTCCAAATCCCATCTATGCTTTAAAAATATTTATTTCCATGATAAATCCATAATATGTAAGTTAAAATACACATTTTAGTTGTGTCCCTGGGTTTCACTCAGTCCTGTTACCATAACACATTACCCTGATCATCTGAAACATCTGGAACAATCTACAACAGGAAGTCACATCTACAACAGGAAGTGACATCAGCTGGTTCTTCTAAAGATTATGAGAAGACCAAACTTCCCAAAAAGTTCCTTCATTAGTTTTTCTGTATATTTGATCTTATTGTAACGATGACTGAGGAGGAGCTCAATCTCAACACTCAGTCCTGTTACCTAAATTAATTCTTACATCTTATTGGATTATTTTAAAAATACAAATTTTGGTTCTTAGTGTTCTGAATGTCCTCATGCTATTAGCATAGCCGCTATAGCATTTAGCTATTTTTCATGTTTTTGCTGATTCTATGCTAAAAACTCAGTCCTGTTACTTTCATTCCTGTTACTCAAAACATAAAAAGTAACAGGACTGAGTGCCAGTAACAGGAGTTACACAAGTTTTTTTTTTACTTAAATATCCATTATTTGAACATGCAGTCTATAACCATTTCTTTAAAATAAAGACTTTCTTGAGAGAAAATCAACGGAACGAGTGTTAAAAACATGCTTTTTAAATGTCACATGAGTTGTGTAAGCATCTTCAGATTAGAAACCTTGTGAAACATTAAATAAAACTGCCTGAGTTTAACCAGTACATACAAACAAATAGCACTCATTCAATGCAATGGCCCATAAATACATTTTAGAGTGTATTTAAACGTGTATAAGACATAATATTGTATTTTATTGTTTGCAGGGTTTTGCTCTCCTGGTCACTACTGCACAGGAAGTGCTGAAACTGCAGCTCCTCAGGCCAAACCCATCCAGCTCAGATGCTTCTGTAACTTTATTCCAGAGTCCAGCCAGGCTGAGTATTCACTCTGTGCTCAGAGAGACAGCACACGCTGCTTAACTGGTAATTTTTACCTAATATGTGTGCATGCAAAACCTTGTATTGTGTTTTTTGTAAAGTACAGTACTGTGCACAATTTTTAGACACCAAAGCAAAAGCCACAGGTGCCTAAAACAATTGTACAATACTGTATATACATTAAAATTAATAAACAAATCATTAATACAGATTTTAATACAGGTGAAGGTGAAGAGGGGTGTACTGACTCAGACCTCAGTCCTGCTTCAGATTCAGAAAACTCTGAATCTAATTCTGAATTAACTTTGGACGGCAAACAAGTGGAATGCTCTGATTTCAGAGGAGACGTGTGTCCTGTAGGTAAGCAGAAATTATGCTGTTAAATATATTATACAGTACAGGCCAAAAGTGTGGACCTTCTCTTTTTCAATGCGTTTTCTTTATTTTCATGACTATTTACATTGTAGATTCTCACTGAAGCATCAAAACTATGAATGAACATGTGGAGTTTTATGTACTTAACAAAAAATGGTGAAATAAGGAGTTCCCAGAGGTGTTTATTAGCACTTGTTGCTCCTTTGCCTTCTTCACTCTGTGCTTCAGCTCACCCCAAACCATCTGGATTGGGTTCAGGTCCGGTGACTGTGGAAGACAGCTCATTTTTTGTTAAAGGGCCACTAAACCCCCTGACTCCACCCCTTGGCTTAGTTTTGAAAAATGCTAAAAAATGGGAGTGGTACTTTGGGAGGGGCACAGCAGTGATGTTTGCAGTTAGGGGCAGGGCAGGAAGGAAGAGGCAAGTGGACTAGGCTGCTGTTTTTTACAGTTAATGTGTCAAAGTTTAGAACATGGGTATACTTTCACCTGAAAAGAATGGCATTATTATACTTTTATACTTACATCCTACTCCAGCTAGCACTGGCATAATGCCAAATGAAGCTCAACAGAGGATGGATGATGCAACAGATCAACAACCCAAAACATAGAAGTAAATCAACAACCGAACGACTTTAAAAGAAGAAAATAAATAAATACTCCTTCTGGAGAGTCCTGACCTGAGTCCTGATATCCCATAATATTATAGCTGAACTGAAACAGTTTAGTGAAGAGGAATGATCCAGAATTCCTCCTGACCGTTCTGCAGGTCTGATCTGCAGCTACAGGAAACCATTGGTTGAGGTTTTTGCTGGTAAAAGAGGATCAACCAGTTATTAAATCCAAAGATTCACATACTTTCCAACCCCCCTCACTGTGAATGTTAATATTTTGTGTTTAATAAAACCATGCAAACATATAATTGTTTGTTTGGAATTAGTGTAATCAGACTGTTTGTCTATTGTTGTGACATAGATGAAGATCAGAACACATTTAATGACCAATTTGTGCAGAAAACCAAGTAATCCCAAAGGTTTCACATACTTTTTCTTTGCAACTGTATGTTTTTTTATTTGAAAGGGTCAAATATTAAATTCTGTGTATTTGATGTACAGGACAGATTATTCTCTCTCACTATCGCGTTACTTGTGGACTGTAAATAAGTGTAGACATTGGCACTGAGTCATTTTGCATTTTATAATATCATTAATCTTCTGTTCAGGGTTCTACTGCCCTGTAGGATCCTCCCTGCCTCAGCCTTGTGATCCAGGATCCCACTGTAATCAGACTGGGCTTCAGGCTCCTGCAGGACTCTGTGCTTCAGGCTTCTTCTGCTCTAAAGGCACTAAAGATCCTTATGCTGCACCCTGTCCTCCAGGACACTACTGTCCCAGAGGCACGCCTGTACCTCTCCCCTGCCTGCCAGGCACACTGAGACGTAAGTCAACAGCCTTCACAAAAAAAAACTGCACATGAAACTCTTCATCAACCTCCATTCTCTGCAGCAGCTAGTAAAAGAAAAAGAATATTCAGAAAAACATCAACCCGTGAATTAGTATTCATGGCCCCGCCCACCTTGGCTCGGGACCGCCCACAGGCAGAGCTGAAGCCGGGCGGCGACGCCGTCTCGTCAGATAGGAGATAACTAACAGCGCTAGGAACAGCATGCAGTTCATTCCTGTGTTATTTGTGCGAATAACACATCAGTGTTTATAAACTTTACTCAGTAATTCAGAGCTAAGAAACAAATGGTTAGAATTTGTCTATGGAGGAACAACACCACCAGCCAAGTATAATACAGGTTTAAATAGGATCTCCGGTGGATTTGGTGTTTTACAGAGACTCTGAGACTAGGTCAGTGGCTGAACTGCACTTAGCAGTGCATTATTACACATGTTGTAAAGTAACATATGACATTGCAAAGACTGTTATTAGTGTAAAAATGTCTTTATCTTAACATTGCTGTCCATCATCATAAATTAAAGTCTGTAAATCCTTTTTTTTCCATTATTATGTTTTCCTTGGCCATTTATAAACCTTAATAGCTCTGTCTCACTCTACTCTCTATAATTCTGTGGTTTGGACTGATCGATATACCCTGTCTGGAACTGAACCACTTAGCCTCTGTTGGAGGATCCAGTCTGGAGGACTGTTTGGCGTGTCCCTCTGGATATTTCTGTGAGCTGAGAGGTCTGATACAGCCCAGCGGTCGGTGCTCTGAGGGGTATTACTGCCCAGGGGGGCAAAACTCCTCTCGGCCTGCAGAGCATAGATGTAGAGCTGGTCACTACTGTGAAGAGGTGAGATACTAATATATAATAACAAGCACTGGCAGTATATATAACTGTATATTTCTTGTATTAACATAAAAAAAATACGCTTAGGGGAGCATCAGTGATAGAGCATGTCCTGTGGGTAGTTACCAGCCCCTGGAAGGCCTGCAGAGATGTGAGGTTTGCCCTGCTGGATTCTTCTGCCCTGCAGAAGGTAAGCAGTGTCATTTAAACCCAGCATTATTATTATTATTAAAATTATTAAAATTATTTGATTTTGCTATTTATAGGTTTATGTTTGAGTAAAATGAACATTGTTGTTTTATTCTATAAACTACAGACAACATTTCTCCCAAATTCCAAATAAAAATATTCTCAATTAGAGCATTTTTTACAGAAAATGAGAAATGTCTGAAATAACAAAACATATGCAGAGATTTCAGACCTCAAATAATGCAAAGAAAACAAGTTCATATTCATAAAGTTTTAAGAGTTTAGAAATCAATATTTGGTGGAATAACCCTGGTGGTTTTTAATCACAGTTTTTTTCATGCATCTTGGCATCATGTTCTCCTCCACCAGTCTTACACACTGCTTTTGGATAACTTTATGCTGCTTTACTCCTGGTGCAAAAATTCAAGCAGTTCAGTTTGGTGGTTTAATGGATGGTGATCATCCATCTTCCTCTTGATTATATTCCAGAGGTTTTTAATTTGGTAAAATCAAAGAAACTCATTATATTTAAGTGATCTCTTATTTTTTCATGAAAACTGTGATTAAAAACCAGGGTTATTCCACCAAATATTGATTTCTGAACTCTTAAAACTTTATGAATATGAACTTGTTTTCTTTGCATTATTTGAGGTCTGAAGGCTCTGCAGCTTTTTTGTTATTTCAGCCATTTCTCATTTTCTGTAAATAAATGCTCTAAATGAGAATATTTTTATTTGGAATTTGGGAGAAATGTTGTCTGTAGTTTATAGAATAAAACAACAATGTTCATTTTACTCAAATATAAACCTATAAATAGCAAAATCAGAGAAACTGATTCAGAAACTGAAGTGCTCTCTTCATTTTTTTTTCAATATACTGTATATATTTAATGTGCATCAAAGAATAATACTAAAAAATCTTTTTTTTTTAGGTATGATAAACCCAGTTCCATGCAGACCTGGATTCTACTGTCCTGCAGGAGCAGCCAATCAGCAGCCCTGTCCTGCAGGAACCTACTCAAACCAATCCGGTTTAACTGAGTCGTCAGAGTGCACTCAGTGCAGCCCAGGCTCATATTGTTCTGGAACAGGTAGAGAATAGAGTCTGAATAGTAAAAGTTCTTTAAGAAAAACAGTTTCGTTTCTCAGTATAAACCTGTGTGAACCTACTCTTTGAGGATTTTACTTTATGAGATTTAGAATAGAATAAAATAAAATAAAATGGCATAGTTTTATTGTCGCTGAAGCATTTTTTTTTCTAGGACAGCTGCTTACATAAAAAATATATATTTTCCTAAAATTAGGCTTAATTAAATAAACAAAAAAAAAAACAGCAATACATATGTTAAAGTACAATATTTATTAAACAGAATGACAAAATAATCACAATTTCAGTACAGATATACTCAGTGAGTTATCTGAACAATCTGGCAAAAAACTTTGGTACACTTTAAAATAAGACTACCTTTATAAAGGGTTTATAAATGGTTTACAATTAGTTTATTAATTAGGTTGTAAATGCCTTAACAATCATTAATAATCAGTTATAACACATATATAGAAAGGGCAACAATATAGAAGGCTGTGGGTTCACTATTTGGCAAACAGCAGGTCATTGTTGCCCTTTCTACGTATGTGTTATAACTGATTATTAATGATTTTAAGGCATTTACAACCTAATTAGTAATAATAAATAGTAATAATACACTTACTGTAAACCATTTATAAAGGCAGTCTTATTTTAAAGTGGTACCAAAATACAGAATACAGTACAGAAATTGTAAAAATTATAGCAAAGAGCTTGAAGACCTGCTGCCAGTATTTTACTGTAATTTTACAAGGACATTTTTTTACAGTGTTAAAACAGTGAAATGCAGGTTAGTATCCTCTCTAAGGCAGCGGTTAAAAACTAACTTAAATATAATAAAAATAATAATAAAATGTAAGTTAGGAATATATATTAATACTGAATAAAATATAAAATGTGCAATAAATAATGTTATTTAAAGTGGTAAGTGCAAAGCGGGAGGGGTGTTCCCTGAGATTGTCCATTAAAATGGATAATTGTCTGTTACTGTATGTCTGGGTAGGGAACACCTCGCCGTCTGGTCCGTGCTCAGCCGGATTCCTGTGTTTTGGAGGAGCTTCTCTTCCGTCTCCTACAGGTAACGTGACGGGAACTCAGTGTCCTCCTGGATTCTACTGTCTCACTGGGAGCTTTACTGCGACTCCATGCCCTAAAGGCACTTTCAGGTACTAACAGGTGGATCACATAACACCTCACAATATTAATGCACACCCTGGTGATTTTTTTTTTTACGTAATTGTACTTTAAACATATTGAGAATTTATGTATTTAAAATATATTGAAAGTACATTAATATTAATGATGCTTTCATCAAATGTTTGAAAGTGAACTTTTAAAAGAGTACAATATAGTGTTTTTTTTTTCAAAAATAGACTACTATAAAGTACACTTTTAGTTTAATGTACTTTAATATACTTCTACAATACTTATTTCCAAATATACTTTTGTACATTTTTAGCAAAGTGTGTTAAATTACTACAACTAATTTAACAATTCTTAAGTAAATTTGTAAAATGCTACAAATTGCAGTACAGTATATTAAAATATATTTTTAAACCCAATGAAGTATATTACAAGAAGTGTGCTTCTTACAAAAGCCAGGAACAAGAAGCATATATATTTGTACTCTAATGTAAATATATCACATATATTTAACATCAATTCTTAGTACATTTCTAATATATTATACCTGGTGTATAATAAATAGTGATTTAAAATATGGGGTTTCATACATGAAGTAGTTTAAATGTTACTTAAATATATTTAAAATAGTTCTATTTTAGTACAGTTTGTCACGGATGACCCAGGCAGGGAGACGAGGAGGCGGACACAAGTGCAGGTAGGGATGAAACGAATAATTTAATAAATATATATATATATATATAAATATACAAACAGGGAGTAAATAAACAAAGAAACAAACAAAGCTAAGAACATAAACAAGGAATAAACAAGAAACTGGAAACTACCAAAATAACCAAGAAATAACCAAAACTAAACAGGGCAGGGATATATATATACAAGGAATATACTAGAAACAAAACACTAAGCAGAGGACTGGGAAACGAGGAAAATAAACAAGAAACTAGAAAACATACACAAGAGATAAACTGAGGTAAACACGGGCAATGACTAGGACTAAGAAACACGGAAGAACACGGAGAGACAAAACAACAGGGGAAGGTGCAAAGACTGACGGAGGACAAGGTGGCAGAGGAGGGCTATTTAACACACAAGGGAAGTGGAAACACCTGGGGCTAGGGGGCGGAGCTACAAATTGACACAGGTGGAAAAGTACTGGAACAGAACACAGGGGCACAGGTCACATGGAAAAGACACACAGAGACACGAGACAGGGCTAAGACCTGACACAGTTAAATACACTTAGCACAATTTAAGTATACTTTTGAACTATTTTCATACAATTAAAGTATAATAAGTACAAAAAAGGTTGTTCCATTTTATCACTCTTTAAATATACTGATTAATAATAATGTGGCTACAAGAAAACACTTTAGTGCACTATAACATAATGATGCTTATATAGTTATATATATATAGTTCTTAAATAGTATACTTTAATCTTCTTTTTTTCACTAGGGTATGTAGTCAGATATATAACAGATAATCTCATATGAGTTGTGTTATGTTTGCTGCAGTGTTCAGCAGGGACTGACAGAAGCAGCTCAGTGCCGGAAGTGTTCTCCCGGGTTCTATTGTTCAGAACCAGGACTGTCTTCTGTTAGTGGTCCCTGTTTACCAGGTGAGAACTTACTATTAATATATACAGCTCTGGAAAAAAATAAGATACCACTTAAAATAAAAAAAGTTTATTTGATTTTACGAAATTGAAAACCTCTGGAATATAATTAAGAGGAAGATGGATGATCACAAACCATCAAACCACCAAACTGAACTGCTTGAATTTTTGCACCAGGAGTAAAGCAGCATAAAGTTATCCAAAAGCAGTGTGTAAGACTGGTGGAGGAGAACATGATGCCAAGATGCATGAAAAAACTGTGATTAAAAACCAGGATTATTCCACCAAATATTGATTTCTGAACTCTTAAATCTTTATGAATATGAATTTGTTTGTTCTGAGACACTGAATTTTTTATTATTTTTTATTGGCTATAAGTCATAATCATCAACAGTAAAATAAGTAAATGCTTAAAATAGATCACTCAGTTTGTAAAATATCTATTTAATATATGAGTTTCACCTTTTTTAACTGAATTACTGAAATAAAGTAACTTTTCAACGCTATTCTATTTTATTTTTTTTAATGCACTAGTATATATAGAAAGCAAATTGAAATAATATTGTATAGTCCAGCACTATGCCTAGTCGCTGTGCTTTGTTATAACACAGTCTGTAATTATATCCTTGTTTGTTTCTGCAAGGCTTTTTCTGCACTGAGGGATCCTCCACTGCAGCTCCTGTCTCTGCTCTATTTGGCGACGTGTGTCCTCCTGGGCACTACTGTGAAACTGGCAGCGCTGTGCCCACCTCTTGCCCAGTGGGCACACACCGGTCTGAGAGTGGTGGAAAGAGCGTGGAGGCCTGCATGTCTTGCCCTGAAGGTAATACATGATAATAACTCTAAATGCTGGACTGGAGCCGGGAGTCTGCTCTGTGTAAAAGTCATCTGCATTCTGCCCTGTACCTCAGGAGGTCAAAAACACCACTGATTTTACCATTGTTCTGCAGCTCCAGATCCGTATAAAAAATTAACTTAAAAAAAGTTTCGCAACTTTCTGCACTTGCATTTTTAAATAAATTTAATTTCAGATAAATTTAAGTAACTTCAACCTTTGCTGAATCAATCCTTTCTTTTAGTAAACTTTACTTCATTTATTTTTACTGAATCAATCCTTTCTTTTAGTAAACTTTACTTCATTTATTTTTACTGAATCAATCCTTTCTTTTATTAAACTTTACTTCATTTATTTTTGCTGAATCAATCCTTTCTTTTAGTAACTTTACTTCATTTATTTTTACTGAATCAATCCTTTCTTTTACTAAACTTTACTTCATTTATTTTTACTGAATCAATCCTTTCTTTTAGTAAACTTTACTTCATTTATTTTTACTGAATCAATCCTTTCTTTTAGTAAACTTTACTTCATTTATTTTTACTGAATCAATCCTTTCTTTTAGTAAACTTTACTTCATTTATTTTTACTGAATCAATCCTTTCTTTTAGTAAACTTTACTTCATTTATTTTTACTGAATCAATCCTTTCTTTTAGTAAACTTTACTTCATTTATTTTACTGAATCAATCCTTTCTTTTAGTAAACTTTACTTCATTTATTTTTACTGAATCAATCCTTTCTTTTAGTAAACTTTACTTCATTTATTTTTACTGAATCAATCCTTTCTTTTATTAAACTTTACTTCATTTATTTTTGCTGAATCAATACTTTCTTTTAGTAAACTTTACTTCATTTATTTTTACTGAATCAATCCTTTCTTTTAGTAAACTTTACTTCATTTATTTTTACTGAATCAATCCTTTCTTTTAGTAAACTTTACTTCATTTATTTTTACTGAATCAATCCTTTCTTTTATTAAACTTTACTTCATTTATTTTTGCTGAATCAATACTTTCTTTTAGTAAACTTTACTTCATTTATTTTTACTGAATCAATCCTTTCTTTTAGTAAACTTTACTTCATTTATTTTTACTGAATCAATCCTTTCTTTTAGTAAACTTTACTTCATTTATTTTTACTGAATCAATCCTTTCTTTTAGTAAACTTTACTTCATTTATTTTTACTGAATCAATCCTTTCTTTTAGTAAACTTTACTTCATTTATTTTTACTGAATCAATTCTTTCTTTTAGTAAACTTTACTTCATTTATTTTTACTGAATCAATCCTTTCTTTTAGTAAACTTTACTTCATTTATTTTTACTGAATCAATCCTTTCTTTTAGTAAACTTTACTTCATTTATTTTTACTGAATCAATCCTTTCTTTTAGTAAACTTTACTTCATTTATTTTTACTGAATCAATCCTTTCTTTTAGTAAACTTTACTTCATTTATTTTACTGAATCAATCCTTTCTTTTAGTAAACTTTACTTCATTTATTTTTACTGAATCAATCCTTTATTTTAGTAAACTTTATTTCATTTATTTTTACTGAATCAATCCTTTCTTTTAGTAAACTTTACTTCATTTATTTTTACTGAATCAATCCTTTATTTTAGTAAACTTTACTTCATTTCTGCATACAATATTACCTAATTAAAATTATTTAATTTATAAAATATTATTCTATATAATTTTAGTTAAAACACACATTCAAATATTTACATAATCTCTAAGATTTATTTTATAAACAGACCAAGTCTCACTGTCTCAACACATTGATGGCATGCATTATACTAAAAAGAATGTATTACATGCCATCCATGTGTTGAGAAAGTGTAATATGTGGGTTTTAACTAAAAATATTAAAATTTCAGGAATTATAATATACTATGTATCATAATTTGTGTGAGTAATATTGTATAAATTAAGTAATTGTAATTAGGTAATTGTTGAAGAATTTGATTGAGCAAAAATAAATAAAGTAGCTTTAATTAAGTTTACTAAAAGAAAGGATTGACTGAAGTTCAGTTCACTTATTTACTCTGTGTAACATTTAAGTCTTGATTTTTTAAGTTGAAGTTACTTAAATTTATCTGAAATTAAATTTACCTAAAAAAAAAAGCAAATTCATAAAGTTGCCAAACTTTTTCTAAAAGTAAATTTTACTCATCATTATTTTCAGTGTAAAGCTCAGCCTCTGCTTTTATAAGTCTCTGTATTTCTTCCACAGGGCTGTTCCAGGATCAGTCAGGCCAAAGGGATTGTAAAGCCTGTCTCCCTGGATTCCACTGCCTGTCCTCTGCTCAGCAGACTAACAGGGGCGGTGCTCCACTCATCTGTCCGAAGGGTTATTACTGTCCTAATGAAACACTGGGCAGACCCGTCCCCTGCCCCAAAGGCACCTACAGTGATAATCAGGGCCTTACATCAGCAGGTGATACATTATTTAACTTACAAAAAAATGTTTAATGCATTTAAATGTTGAATGGACTGTTAATCAGGAAGTACAATAAATAAGTATAACAGTATACAGTAAACAGTATAGTAACTAGTAAATAGTAGTAAGGAACAGGGGTGTCACCATGTTTTACATTGGCTGGCGAGGCCTGTAAAGCTAAGCTAAGTTAAGTAAACAAATCTGTAATTCTTAAAAAAAGAACAATTCAGGGATGTTAATCTACACAGATTTCTCTCGTGAAAACTGTTTATTTGGGTGAGTAAAGCTCTTTCATTTATTTACAGTAAGCTCAGATTTACAGATTTTTTACGAAAGCTGAGGCATTAATATTAGCAGCTATCCAGGGCAGTTCGATATACTCACCTCTGAACAGCAAAAGAGCTAGTACTTAGCTTGGTTAGCGGGTAATGCTAATGCTGCTCCAGCAGTGCTATCTGGGGTTAGGCGCAGGGTACAGGCCGATAACACTCACCTCTGGATGGCCATAGAGCTAGCGCATCGTATTGCATAGTTAGTGGCTAATGCTAACATTGCTCCTCAAGTCTCAGTGCTGGAGAACTTAACTGAAACTCAAAACATGGTGACACCCCTGTTCCTTACTAGTGTCGCTTAAAATGCGCCTAATAATGCAGTGTGCCTTATAGTGTGAAAAATACAGTATATGTTATGTGGTTATGAGAGTTAGAAATGGATCTGTGAACACATACATGCCTTTCTACTGCATTTAAAACTAATCATATATTAATTCCACTGTATTTATTGTTGGGTTTAGATGAGTGCCTAGTCTGTCCCCTGGGTTATTTCTGTGGTTCTGACGGACTGGTCCAGCCCTCTGGACCCTGTGCTTCTGGATTCCTGTGCTTTATTCGTGCAACAGTCCCAAACCCCACCGACAACCAAACAGGATCTCTGTGTCCAGCAGGGGCTTTCTGTCAGCTGGGAATCAGAAATGGTACAATCCAAACTGTTTGTTCCCTGGTGGTAAAAAATATATACTTAATTGTAATTAAAACATATTAAAGTAAATTAATATTATGCTTTTATCAAATGTTTGAAAGTAAACTTTAATCATAATTATTAAAAAGTACACTATAATGTATTTTAAAAAATATACTACTATGAAGTACACTTTTAGTTTAATGTAGTTCAATATACTTCTAAAATACTTATTTCCAAATATACTTTTGTACATTTTTAGCAAAGTGTGTTAAAAAACAACTGTTACAGTAGTTCACTTAAAGTACAGTGTATCATGTAACTTTTTAGAAAGTATTCAATTACTACTTAAAAAAAAGTACATTTGTAACACGGTAAATATTAGTGTTAGTAGCACAGTAAATTAAAATATATTTTTTTACTCAATAAAGTATATTACTAGAAGTATGCTACTTCTAAAACAGGAAAAAAGACAGGAACAGGAAGCATGTATATTTGTACTCTAATGAAAATAGATTATATATATATTTAACATCAATTCTTAGTACATTTCTAATCTAATATACCCGGTGTATAATAGTGATACATTTGTAATACTCATTAAATGTATTATTATAATTTTACTGTAAGTGTATTTAAAATATGAGGCTACATACATCAAGTAGTTTATGTATGTTTAAATGTTACTTAAGTATATTTAAAATAGTTCCATTTTACTACAGTTATTTAAGTAAGACTTTTGTGTACAATAATAATACAAAACAAAAAGTTGTTCCATTTTATCACTCTTTAAATATACTGATTAATAATAATGTGGCTACAAGAACACTTTAGTTTTAGTGCACTATAACATAATAATGCTTAGTATACTTTAATCCATTCTTTTCACGAGGGTTCTTCAGAATAATACAGTATATTACATTTATACAGTAATGTTATTGTAAAACACTTTTAAAAAATATATATAAAATATTATATAACATAAACATAAAGTAAAATTATTTAATGTATGTGTTTTATAGGAGACTGTTCTCCAGGATATTTCTGTGACTGGGGTTCCAGCAGTCCAGAGCAGAGACTCTGTCCCTCAGGGTTCTTCTGCCCGGCAGGAATAGATAAACCCGTAGCCTGTGGGCCGGGAACGTTCAGCTCAGTGATGGGAAACAGTGAAAGAGACAACTGTGATCCATGCCCTTCAGGCTTCTACTGTCAGGGTGGGTCAGTTATATATTTATATATATTTATTAAGGGTGTCACGATTCTCTAAATCCTCGATTCGATTTTATTTCCGATTTTAGGGTCAAGATTCGATTCTCGATTTCCTTTTTTCTTTTTTTTTTACAGCAGAGAGGCCTATGCCAGTTTTAGATTAGTTTACAATTTCTTTACAATATCTTACTTTAAAAGGTGGGCTTGATATAAATGATGCAAAGTGATGCAAGTGATCTGTAATACACCACATTAGGCACTAATGGTCAAATTTAAATAATTTAATTAAGATATATATGTAATACCATCTAGTGGATTTTTTTTTGGTAGCAGCAGTGTGCACTATTAAAACAGCAATGTGCAACATAACAAAATAAATAATAAACAAATACAGGAAGAGTCATGTACAAAATAATAGAACAATTAGAGCCTTAACAAACTGAACTCTATCCTACTATAACAGTTAAACATGAAAAATAAGACTTTAAGACTTTTTTGGTCCCTGAGAATGACTAGTTTTTTTCTTTAATAAAGATATATTATTAACTTTATCTGAGAGAAAGATGCTCCTTAAGCTACCAAAACTATTAACATATTTGAGGCTAGACAAAACAGCTGTTATTTTTATATTTTAAAGTTTTTCTTTAAGAAGATGAGAATGTCAACATTCTCTGGAGAAGGAGCTGCTCTTTGAGCTACAGTGTGCTGCGCAATTTGCGGGAGGGATCTTCAATCCTCTTTTTGACTTCGATGCTCGAGACCATGACATAATTTCGCTCGATTTCGATGAAATATCGAAATCGTGACACCCCTAATATATATATATATATGCCTATTTGCAGTAAGGAAGATCTTTTTTTTTGTATTTTTGTTTTGTTGTATTAAACCTGTGCTTTATATTTAGGTGATGGCGTGGTGGAACCTGTTATTTGCCCAAAAGGTTTTTACTGCCCTCAGGGCACAGTACTAGATACAGACTTCCCCTGCCCTCAAGGAACAGTGGGGCTTCACCCTGGAGCCACTAGTGAAGAGAACTGCTCACCATGCCCGTCAGGTTGCTCTGATAACACAAATATATTATACAGCTCTGAAAAAAATTAAGAGACCACTTTTATAGGTTTATGTTTGAGTAAAATGAACATTGTTGTTTTATTCTATAAACTACACACAACCTTTCTTCCAAATTCCAAATAAAAATATTCTCATTTAAAGCATTTATTTGCAGAAAAACTAAAAAACTAACAAAAAAGATGCAGAGCTTTCAGACCTCATAATAATGCAAAGAAAACAAGTTCATATTCATAAAGTTTTAGAAGTTCAGAAATCAATATTTGGTGGAATAACCCTGATTTTTAATCATAGTTTTTTTCATGCATCTTGGCATCATGTTCTCCTCCACCAGTCTTACACACTGCTTTTGGATAACTTTATGCTGCTTTACTCCTGGTGTAAAAAATCTAGCAGTTCAGTTTGGTGGTTTGATGGCTTGTGATCATCCATCTTCCTCTTGATTATATTACAGAGGTTTTCAATTTGATAAAATCAAAGAAACTCATTATTTTTAAGTGCTCTCTTATTTTTTCCAGAGCAGTGACGGGTCAAAGGACTAAGATATAAAAAATGTTTCCAAATGCGTAACTAGTTCTCTTTATATGTAGGCATGTTCTGTGCACTTCCTGGTCTTTCTGAGCCTACTGGGCACTGCCAGGATGGGTACCATTGCCCATCAGGAGCCATCAGCCCCAATGCCACAGGGCATCAGGTAGACCTGACATGCGTTATGTATGTAATATGTATTTTAGCAAGCATGTGTAGATCAATGTGACAAAATAAAACATTATTTGTTGTTAAAACCTCTAATGAAATTGAACTAATTCCATGTTTTTAGCCAATAAAAGTGCTCTTAGCATTTTCTATACATATTCCAGGGATTTTTATGTGCCCAGTTTAGCCCAGATGGACAAACCAGAATTGGTTTAGACTCACTTTGTATTTCCATGAATTGCAGATGGAATCAGCTGGTAATAACATGTGCCCTCCTGGTCATTACTGCCCCGTTGGCACTGGCTACCCTCTCCCTTGCCCCCCTGGCACACTGTCCAGCTCCCCAGGGCTGAGTGCGGTGGAGCAGTGCCAGCCCTGCCCGCCGGGGCACTTCTGTGAGCAGCCTGCGATGTCCAGCCCCTCTGATGCACTTCTGTGTGATGCTGGGTAATAATAACATCTATTCCAGGAGCTGTGGGTGAACGTCTGACCAAAATACTCCCACATCTATCCATCCGTCCATTCCAGTCTGAGTTAGTGATGCACTCTTCTGCTACTAATGGATTTTAGTGCACACGCTTTTGTCCTCCATCTAATTTGCTTCCATACAAAACCTTGTTTTAAAAAAGATTAATAACATAAAACATGCTGGCATGACACCAGCATCAATCCCTAATAAAAAGAAATGGTGAGTAGTGGGTACTAATGCAGACATTTTATCTTTTTACTCTAAAATATCCAAAAACGCTACTCATTTATGAAGTGTTTCAGTTTGAGTTTCAGCACTGTTCCAGCACTTTGGACACAATCACATCCTACCGCTTCTAAAAACTGCAGAATCATCACTTTTTGATGAGGGTCCGTGATTAATGGTGTAAAACATTAATAATCTCTCCTCTAAAGTTTCTTTTTTTACTAATTTAGTGCATTATTTCTCAATTTTCAGTCAAAAACCTGCGCTTTAATGTATAACTCCAGTGTCCGTCAGTGTGTGAGTTTCACTGGTGTGTATACATGAGGCCAGCACATGATATGAACGCATGAGCTTTAAATCATTGATTCACTTAATGAGTCGACTCAACCCAAAGCCTCTAAACACCATATATATATGGTATATATATACATATATATATATATATATATATATATATCCTCTTGAGACCCTGTGTCCTTGTATGTGGAAATTACATTTCTGCTTTTCTGCACCATGATACTCAATTGGCCTCATATGGAGGCACTGCCTATGTCATCTAGTGGCCACATGACAACATTACACTCAATTGATTGAAAAGAAGCAGACAGGAATCCCAGTCAAAGGTTTCTACAGCCAGTCCAGATTGATACATAGGACAGGTAAAAAAATATTTTAATTTTATGTTGGAAATTAGTTTATTTACCTACTGTAGAAAGTTTTATTTCTTTGACTAACTGGTTCCTTCTAATCCCAAATGTAAAAATAAAATACTGTCCCCATTTGAGGACATTGTTTATTACAAATATAACATAATCTACGAAGACCAAGTTTAGTTATCATATTTTTTACGTACTGCTAATAGTAAATAGTTAAAAAGCTAGAAGAAACTGCAAACCAGTAAAATGCAGCCCAAGCAACAGTCCGGGACTCCTTTGTCATCTGTAGTTTGACTTCTTCTGGTCTTTTCAGGTACGTGTGCCTTGGAGGCAGTCGCAGTGCTCGCCCAATAGATGGACTGGAGGGATATCTTTGTCCTAGTGGGCACAGTTGCCCCATTGGTTCCCCAGTGGAGGTGCCATGTGAGCCTGGAACCTATAGCAGCGCTCCTGGAGCCTCCCACTGTCTGTTCTGCCCAGCTGGTACCATGTGCCCGTCGGCAGCCACTCAGGAGCCGGCACCCTGCCCTAAAGGTGCGTTTTTCATTGGTTTGGTTCTGTATTGGATTTTCTTTATGTACCACTCTTATCTAGATTTAGTTAGTTAGTTAAGCTATTTGGTTATCAGCAAATAAGCAACATAATAACCAAGAGCATTACAAAATATATAAATTATTATGTTTTTTTTTTGTTCTGCCACTTTTCCTTTTCCTATTTTCATTTTTATTACAGATTTGCAGTTTTTAGATCATATCATCATGGCTAAGCTTGTTGCAGACATGCACAGATACAGTAAATACAGGTTTATTGAAAAAAGGGACAATACAAGGGTAGTCAGAAAGAGCAGGGTCAATACCAATGAACAGCAGCAAGAGAGAGAAAACATACCATACACAAAATTAACACTTTAGGGGGGCATACACAGGCATAGCAATATCAGAGACCAATCAAAAACCTTCTAAAAAAAGCTGAATATTTAAATATAATAGTAGTATTCCTGATGCAGATGATTAAAGTATACTTTTTTTTTCTTATACTTGCATTTTTACCTACTTGTATTTCAGTATACGTTGAAAAGGTATGCTTTATTTAAATGTGCTGCTTTTGTACTGGTGATGTACATAATAGAAATTATGATAATACTACACTATAACACGTGTCATAGGAGATCTTATGTCTACAATAAAATTGCATTTCAGTGAAATTTGTTAGCAAATAATACATGTTTGGTTGCTCATACAAATTAAAACTGAACCTTTTATGTGTTAAAACTCTACTTTAAAACTTTATTTTAACTTTAACAGCTTATTCTTGCAATGAGATATCTTGATTTTGTTTTTTTGAATGTGATGTTAAATATGCTTTAATCACACTTTTAATATATCACACAAGCATACTTAAATTGTATTAAAGAGTAGTCTAAAATACAAGCTAGGTCAGAAACAGAAAACAAGCAATAAACTGGACAATGCAAAAAGAATAATCGGTAAACCAGAAACAGTACAAAACACACAAAAAAAAACATTAAACAGTGAGAAATGTGTTGTAGAAGAGCTGGGAAATCTAGGTTCAGTGCTCAGAAACATAGAGAGCAAACTGACGGGTATTTATACTGATAGACCAGGTGAAAACAATCAATAGCTAGGCGAACCAGAGCGCTGTGCTGTCATGGGATCCAATGAGTCATTGTAGTCCTGAGTGAGAGAAAGCTGGGAAATGAAGTCTATAAAGTGAAACAGTTTACTCACTATTTGTGGTCTCGTTTATTCCCTATCAGGTTATTTCTGCCCTGCTGGCACTGCTACAGCTGTGCCATGCCCTGTGGGCACTCTCGGCCAGGTTAACAGGGCTCAGTCTGAGTCTGCCTGCACTCCCTGCCCCACTGGTCTGTTCTGCAGCCTTCCTGGTGCCTCTCAGCCACAAGGTATGATGACATACATATAATAAACATAAATCATAAACATATTTTTTTGTCATATAGCCATATACTGTAGCTTTCCTGAGGATTGCTGTGGATTACTGTAGATTACTGGATTACAGTGCAAAAGCTGCCCCAGTGCTGATAATTCCATATGTTCAGAACTGTCAGTAGTTGTTTTTTTTAATGTATATGAATTTTGGAATCAAATATCATACAATACCATAATGTCTCCTTGTATTCTTATATGTTTTACTACGTTTTCCAGACACTAAGCCATTCTGTAGCATAGAATAAAGAGGAATATATATATATATATATATATATATATATATATATATATATATATATATATATATATATATATATATATATATATTGAAAATTCACTTAATTAAATGCTCACTGAAGTGAAAGTTCTTGTGGTTTTTCATTCTCTGTTGTGGAAAACTAAAACAACAGGATGTTCTCAGCTTGTTAGTGCTGGTAATGGGTCAAACTGATCTTTTTAAAACAGTGGGAGAATGGAGATTACATTATTGATGGATTGAAGAAGTCCACAAACCTTTCAACCAAACATGTTGTTATAGAGAGAAGTGTAGAATATTCCAGGTCTTTTCTTTGGACAGGAATAAATGATACATAAGGATATTTTTGATTTTTTACATTACATTACATTACATTACATTTGGCAGACGCTTTTGTCCAAAGCGACTTACAATAGTCAAGTACAATGTAAAATAAGTTTAAAGGTAAAACATCTTTGGATAGGGATAAAAGGAGGACAAAGGGGAATAATAGGATAGAGGAGTGAAGGAGGGGAAGAAGGAAATGAGGTTAGAAGTAGTTAGTGTGTTAGAGGTGTTAGGAGAGTAAGTGCTCTTTGAAGAGCTCTGTCTTCAGGAGTTTATTAAAGATAGTGAGAGATTCTCCTGATCTGGTAGTAGAAGGTAGTTTGTTCCACCATTGGGGAACTCTGTATGAGAACAGTCTGGATTGCTTTGTGTGAATGTTTGTTTGGCAAAGCGAGGCGACGTTCATTGGAGGAGCGCAGCGGCCGGGAGGTAGCGTAAGCCTTCAGGAGTGAGTGCAGGTAGGAAGGAGCCTGTTCTGTCATCACCTTGTAGGCGATTGTAAGAGCTTTGAATTTGATCAACTGGTAGCCAATGGAGCTCAATGAGCAGCGGGGTGACATGTGCCCGTTTTGGCTGGTTGAAGACCAGACGTGTTGCTGCGTTCTGGATCATCTGGAGTGGTTTTACTACGCAGGCCGGGAGGCCAGTTAGCAGGACATTGCAGTAGTCGAGGCGTGAGATGACGACCACTTGCACCAGGAGTTGGGTGGCCTGTTGCGTCAAGAACGGTCTAATTTTTCGGATGTTATAGAGCGCAAAGCGGCAGGACCGAGCAACTGAGGCCACATGGTGCGTGAAGGAGAGTTGGTCATCAACCAGAACACCCAGGTTCCTAGCAACCTTTGTCGGTGAGAGAGAGAGAGAGTCGGTACTTATAGAGAAGTTGTGTTGAAAAGATGGTTTTGCTGGTATAACCAGAAGTTCAGTCTTTGAGAGATTTAATTGAAGGTGATGCTCCTTCATCCATGAGGATATGTCAGAGAGACACTGCGATATCCGTGCAGAGATTGAGTGATCTTCAGGTGAGAACGACAGGTATAGCTGGGTGTCATCCGCAAAGCAATGGTAGGAAAATCCGTGTGAGCGGATAACCTGACCAAGAGAGGTGGTGTATATGGAGAAGAGAAGGGGTCCCAGTACCGAACCTTGGGGAACCCCAGTGGATAAGGAGCGGGCTGAGGACAGCTGTCCTTGCCACGACACCTTGAACGAGCGCCCAGTGAGGTACGACATGACAGTGAACCATGACAGCACATTGTCTGCGATCCCCATGTTTGAGAGTATAGTTAGGAGGAAGTCATGGTTGACTGTGTCAAATGCGGCCGAGAGGTCCAGCAGAATGAGCACTGAGGACTGACCTGCAGCTCTGGCAGTTTTCAACGCTTCAGTCACAGACAACAGAGCCGTCTCGGTAGAGTGTCCTTTTTTGAACCCAGATTGGTTCTGGTCCAGAAGGTCATTCTGGGAGAGGAAGCCAGAGACCTGATTTAGAACTGCTCTTTCTAGTGTTTTAGAGAGAAAGGATAGCAGTGAGACCGGTCTGTAGTTGTCAACCTGGGCGGGGTTGAGAGAAGGCTTTTTAAGCAGTGGTGTCACATGTGCTTGTTTGAAAGCAGTGGGGAATACACCAGAAGTTAAAGAGGCATTGATCGTGTGAGTGATAGCCGGAATGATTGCAGGTGCGATAGTTTGCAATAGGTTTGAAGGAATTGGGTCAAGCGGACACGTAGTAGGACGGCTACGTGTTAGGAGAGCCAGTGTCTCGTTCTCAGTGAGAGGAGTGAACGAGGAGAAAGCAACGCCTTTGGTGGATGGACACCGGGCTGCAGAGCATGTAGTAGGACGGCTACATTGTGCATCAGTAAACTGGTTGCTGATGGCCGCCACTTTGCCAGTAAAGAATGAGGCAAGTGTTTCAGCTGTAAGGCATGTAGCCGGAGGAGGAGGCGGAGGGTTGAGTAGTGATTTAAATGTAGCAAATAGTTTCCGGGAGTCTGTGAGAGAGCAGAATTTATTGTGATAAAATTCAGCTTTAGCAATAGTGAGGTTGGCTGAAAAAGAAGCCAGGAGCAGTTGGTAATTTTTTAGGTCTGCTTGTTTTTGGTTTTTTTGCCATTTTCTTTCGGCAGCTCGGAGTTTGGAGCGTAGTTCCCTGAGCGTGTCATTTTTAAGCCATGGCTGCGGTTTGTTTGAGCTAATGGCTCGAGATGTAAGAGGACAGAGGTTGTCCAAACAGGAGCTTAGTGTGGAGCAGAGAGTATCAGTGGCATCATTTACATTGAGTGATGAAAATGAGCCTGGTGGAGGCATATTGTCAGTCACCAGCGAGGAGTACTGGTCTGCTGAGAGATCTCGAAGATTTCGGCGGAACGAGACCATAGTAGGAGTAGCTGTGGGTTTATTTGAAATATGAACATTGAGTTTCATGAAGTAGTGATCTGAGACGTGCAAAGGAGTGACAGTTAGAGAGTCGGTGTCACAGTTACGAGTGAAGATCAGGTCTAGATGTTTGCCAGCTTTATGTGTTGGGGGGCTGGGGACCTGCTCCAGATCAAAAGACTGCATGAGGGATAGGAAGTCTGTGAAGCTGGTACTGTCATGGTGGATGTTCATATCCCCTAGAATGAGCATGGGACAATTTTGATCAGGGATAGAAGACAGTAGCATGTCAAGTTCATGCGTGAATTCGCCCATGAACTTGGTATTAGTATTAGTATTAGTATTTTGACTCTGTCAGGAAGGGGACCTAGGCAGGGAGACGAGGAGACGGACACAAGTGCAGGTAGGGTGAAATCAATAAATAATAATTTAATAAATACATAACAAGTAACAAAGAAACAAGAAACAAGTAAACACTTAAACACGGAACAGGGAGATATATACAAGGAACAAGGGAGTGAACCAAATAAATGAAACTAGATAAACAAATAACCAATAACCAAAACAAACCAGTAAGACTAGAGAACATAAACTAAGCAAAACAAGAAGTACTAATGATAAACAAACAGGGAGTAAATAAACAAAGAAACAAACGAGGTAAGAACACAGAGAAACTAGAAACTACCAAGAATAACCAAGAAGATAAACAAAACTAAACAGGGCAGGGATATATATTTTCAAGGGAAACAAACAAGAAGCTAATACTAGACAGGGAAAAACTAGGCTAGACAATAATAAATAAACTAAGCAGAAAGGAACTAAACACTAAGCAGGGAACTGGGGAAACGAGGAAGAAACAAGAAACTAGAAAACTAAACAAGAAATAAACACGGAGCAAGAACTAGGGCTAAGAAACGCAGAGAAACACAGAGAGACAAAACAACAGGGGAAGGTGCAAAGACCGACGGAGACAAAGTGGCAGAGGAGGGCTATTTAAAGAAACAGGAAACACACTATAATTGGAAACACCTGGGGAAGGGGCGGAGCTACAAATGAGAAACAGGTGGTGGAAAACTACTGACAGGAGACACAGGGGCACAGGTCACGTGGGAATAACACACAGAGACATGAGACAAGACCAGGATGTGACAGACTCTCCTCTTTTGCCTCTTTAAACCGTGTGTACAATTAGTAGGTGTATTCAGGTTATTAATGTAGTAGGTTCTACTAGGGTCTTTTTTAACCACTACCATTGTTTTTTGACTATTTTTCATAAATGAAATTTTTTTTTTGTTGCTTAATGTTTCTGCTCCTTTAAATATTGGTAAAAAACGTCTTGTTTTATTTTAAATTGTTCTTTAGTCTAAGTCTTGTTTAATTGGTAGAAATGAAACTTTATATTCACATGGCTCAATGTATGGTTTGCTTTTTTCTTTGTAATTTTTACTTGTTCTGTTTGCTGTGGAAAAGCCAACTTACTGTTCTTCGTAATCTTCTTCTTCTTCTTCTTATTATTATTCTATTCATATTTTTTTAAACGCTGCTCCTCCCACAGCTTTCGATGTGGAAACAGAGAATTTTGGAGGACCGTAAGAGATATACTTAATTACGTTGCTTGTGCTTTTTGGAACAATACATTGTATGTGTTTCGCACAATTGACATTTTTAGTCGTTTTTAGGGCCACTTTTGAGTGGGAGAGGGGGATTTCTCCAGAGAGCGGGGCCCACACACTTTCCCCCAAAGTCTTATTATGTTATTATGTTAAAATATAATATCTATAATTCTAGGTTCATGCCAGCAGGGATATTTCTGCCAGAGTGGCTCTGCGTATCCTGCTCCTCTAAACACATCAGGATCCCTGATAAATGGCCCCTGCCCCCAAGGCCACTACTGCCCATCAGGCACCCTCAACCCAATGCCCTGCCCTGCAGGCAGCATGCGCAATCTCTCCGGTGCGTAAATACACTTCAGCATTTAACAAATCATCTAAAGAAACAAATACATTGGTTTTTGCCACATTTTGTTACTTTACAACCACAAACTTAAGTGATAAACATACACAAAGTATTGCATACCTGTGAAGTAAAATGAAAATGATACCTGGTTTTCAAACTTTTCATCAAATACAAATTTGAAAAGTGTGACGTGCAAAAGTATTCAGCCCTCTTTACTCTAAAACCTCTAAATAAAATCCAGTGCAATCAATTTATATATAAGTTAATAGAGTCCAGTTGTGTGTAATTTAGTCTCAGTATAAATACAGCTGTTCTCAGTGGTCTCAGTGGTTTGTTAGCGATCACTAGTGAACAAACAGCACCATGAAGACCAAGAAGGAACTCACCAGACAGGTCAGAGATAATCTGTGGAGAAGATGTTTAAAGCAGGGTTAGGTTATAAAAACATATCCCAAGCTTTGAGCATCCAAAGGAGCACTGTTTCAATCCATCAAATAAAAATAGAAGATGTACCTTACACCTGGAAAATTACCAAGTCATGGCCATGATCCACCCAAACTGACAGATCAAACAAGGAGAGCACTGATCAGAGAAGCAGTCAAGGGGCCCATGGTCACTCTGGAGGAGCTGCAGAAATCCACAACTACTACTTTGTGTTTGTCTATCACTCAAAATATCAATAAAATACATTTTTCAAGTTTGTGGTTGTAATGTGACAAAATGTGGAAGCCACTTTATACTGATACTTACACTTAATGTTTAATTTTATCTTATATTAATAAACTTTACAGGTGGTTATTCTATGGAGAGCTGCATGCCGTGTCCAGCAGGGCATTACTGTGCCGGTGAGGGTTTAGATTCTCCCAGTGGTCCGTGTGCTGCCGGTTTCTACTGTCCTGCAGACTTCTCCTCCACCACTCCTCATGCCTTCCTCTGCTCGAAGGTCAGTTTTCTGATTTCTTTCCCCACATTTCTTAGATCAGAAGCTAACGTAGCTAATGTAGATAAGGTAGACTGACATGTTGTCTTGTCTCAGGGTCATTACTGTCCTGTGGGCTCTCCCTGGGCCTTGCCCTGCCCTACAGGACAGTACCAGCCCAACCCAGGCTCAGACAGCTGCATCCCGTGTCGGCCAGGCTTCTACTGTGAGGAGGCCGTAGTGGGAGACCCTTTACCCTGCCCTCCTCACTCCTACTGCCCAGCAGGTATTAATTATACAGCATTTTGCTATATAGAGGGTTGCCAGTCATTTCTAATGTCTGCAGTAATGTGAAATAATATTCTTTGATTTCATTCATGTATTGAAACAGCTACTATGGTTCCTCAGCCATGTCCCAATGGCACATACACTCCTCTTGATGTTGGAGGTTTACAGGATGAGAAAGAGTGTTTGTCCTGCCCACCAGGAAGATTCTGCAGGTAAACTTATTAACAACAAATTAATCTAGAATAGAATTCAGCTGGAAAATGTGTTTCCACTGAATGAATGGATGCCATTTGCTTGTTGTAACTCCTCCAAATTGAATATTTACAATGTAGGAAATCATTTTTAAATACATTAAAAAACATTGATGTTTTTATATGTTTTGTATATTGTACAACCCTATTAGTATAATGACAAAATGAAAGTTTTTATTTATTGTGCTTGAACCCAGTTATTGCCACATCATTTGACTTACTGGTGTAAATGTAATTCACTGAACTATCTGTTTTATTTCAGGGGTGGTCAGATTAAAGGGGTGTGTGCTGCTGGGTATCTGTGCATCTCAGGCAGCTCAGACTTCACACCACAGGGCCGAGCACCGGCCGACAGGAGCCGGTGTGAGTGGGGCATGCAGTGTGCTGGACCCTGTCCTGCCGGTAGGTCATTGTTAAACTAAGCACTGGAAATGAACGTCTATTTTCTGGTCTTTTTTCATACATAAGGTTCACCGGATTATAAGGCGCGTTAAGCGACACCAGTATGACACAGGATGATTACATGGAAGTGAGCAAGGGTGTCGCCATGTTTCCCTTTTAATGGGGAGGCTGGGGAAATGCCTAAGTAAACAAAACTGTAATTCTTAAAAAACACATTTTTTAAAAAGTGAAACGAGTGCTGGATGTTAATCCACACAGATTTCTCTCCTGAGTAAAGTGCTTACATTTATTTACAGTAAGCTTAGATTTGCAGTATTTTGTCCAAGGGTGAGCGCTATCAGCGGTTAGCAGCATATCCAGCCATGGTTAGCAGAGGTAGCTAGCCCTGGTTAGCAGCGCTACTCAGCTGCAGTTAGCAGTGCTACTCAGCTGCAGTTAGCAGTGCCACCCAGCTGCAGTTAGCAGCATAGCCAGCTCCGGCGAGCAGCGCTAGCCATTCCTGGTTAGCAAAATAGCCAGCTACAGTTAGCAGGGCTACCCAGCCATGGTTAGTAGTATAGCCAGCCACAGTTAGCAGGCCTATCCATCCCCGGTTAGCAGCACTAGCCAGCCCTGATTAGCAACATAGCAAACCACGGTTAGCAAGGCTACCCAACTGCAGTTAGCAGCATAGCCAGCCCTGGTAAGCAGCGGCAGCTAGTCCTGGTTAGCAGCATAGCCAGCCACAGTTAGCAGGGCTACCCAGTAATGATTAGCAACATAGCCAGCCACGGTTAGCAGGGCTATCCATCCGCGGTTAGCAGCACTAGCCATCCCTGGTTAGCAACATAGCCAGCCACGGTTAGCAGGGCTACCCAGCCCTGGTTAGCAATATAGCCAGCCTCGGTTAGGAGCAAAGCCAGCTCTGGTTTTGCACATAGCCACAGTTAGCAGGGCTACTCAGCCATGGTTAGCAACATAACAAGACATGGTTAGCAGTGATTCCAAGCTATCCTATCGCTAAAATATGGCCATATTTGTTGTGTTGTCAGGCTTCTATTGCCCTGAAGCTGCAGATCAACCTCATCCCTGTCCTGCTAATACAGTAAAGGAAACTCCTGGTGGAAGCAGCATTCAGGATTGTCTCCCATGTCCTCCTAAACACTGGTGCAAAGAGAGTAAGTCCTCATATCAGAATGGAAACTATTCATATATGAGTATTCTTTATATGATGTATTGATGAATATGTTTTATTTATGCAGGTGATCCCGTGCTGTACTTGTGTCCGGAGGGTCATTACTGTGATGGAATAGATGATTATGAGTCTGAGGGAAGGCCTGGGCCGAGACCGTGCCCTTCCTTCACATACAGGCCGACTCCTGGAGCCGGGAGCAAAGGAGACTGTCTTCGGTGTCCTCCTGGAACTTTCTGCAATGCCACAGGTCAGATTACAGATAATTATTATAAATATTCTAAGCTTATTATAAGTGCATACTAAGGAATATTATTCTGTAACTGCAGAATAATACTACTTCTGTGCAAACTGGCCTATTGATAAATTAAAATTTTCAGCATGCTCACCTGACCAGTTAAGTGGTTAATCTAGTCCATTTGCTTTTGTCACCCACTGCTATATTTTAATTTAGGAATTGCAGTAGTGGCAGAATTTATGAATTTATGCCACCTCTAGTGGCACATTAAACAGGTTTAAAACAGCAATCGAGTCATTCCAAACCAAATTCAATTGCCATATTTTTTCATAATAAGGCACCCTTAAAATCCTTTAATTTTCCCAAAAATCATCAGAGCTCCTTATAATCCGATGCTCCTTATGTATGAATTTTACCAATAGCCAACCGCGATTTCCCTGTTCAGAGGTAAGCATTATTGTCCTGTAACCTGTTCCTAACCCCGGCTAGCGCTGCTGTAGCAGCATTAGCATTACCTACTAACCGTGCTTACTCACCCAAATAAACAGTTTTCAGGAGAGAAATCTGTGTAGATTAACATCGGGCACTCTATTTACTTTAAAAGAAGGTCTTTTTCATTACAGTTTTGTTTACTTAGCTTAGCTTTACTTAGTTATCTACCCCCCCAACCACCACCCAGCGACGAGACATGCTGAATTAGAAGTTCCTTATATGGTCTCTTAAAATATCGTATTTATGAAATGTAGATTAAAAGAAATCTGATCATGCATTGCTTTGTTTCAGGTCTCACTGATTTCTCCAGTTTTCCGTGCCCACCTGGGTACTGGTGCAGTGGTACAGGCTTGCCAGTCTTCTGCCCTGGAGGCACCTTGAGGGCACAACCTGGGGCAACTTCAGCCATTCAGTGTGAGCCGTGTGCTGCAGGTAGTTACTGCCCTGACCCTCGCCGCACAGGCCAGCCGAACACAGCCGGGATTCCCTGCAGAGCCTCTTACCAGTGTCCCACAGGTAAATACAGCCTTTATTAGGGTTTTGTGTATGGCATCACATCAGTGTCAAAAGTCTGGGGCGAAAAAATAACAGGTGAAAAAAAATAATCATTTTAAAATTTTGCGTGTGAAAATCAACTTCTTGTGAGCACAAACAAGGGAATTGTGTGCACACTGAGTAGAATATCGCTCTCAAGCATTATTTTTCTTCTCTCGGGTGTTAATTTTCGCCTTGAATGATCGGCTCTCGTTTGGAACTATTGGCTCTCGCCTGGAACGATCAGCTCTCGTCTGGAGCGAACGGCTCTCGCCTGGAGCGATCGGCTCTCGCCTGGAACGATCGGCTCTCGTCTGGAGTGATTGGCTCTCGTCTGGAGTGATCGACTCTTGCCTGGGACAACCGGCTCTCGCATGGAGCGATCAGTTCTCGTCTGGAACGATCAGCTCTCGTCTGGAGCGAACGGCTCTCGCCTGGAGCAATCGGCTCTCGCCTGGAGCGGTCGGCTCTCGCCTGGAACGTTCGGCTCTCGCCTGGAACGATCGGCTCTTGTCTGGAGCAACTGGCTCTTGCCTGGAACGATCGGCTCTCGTCTGGACCGATCGGCTCTCGCCTGGAGCGATCGATCGGCTTTTGCTTGGAATGATCGGCTCTCGTCTGGAACGATCGGCTCTCGTCTGGAGCGATCAGCTCTTGCCTGTAACGATCGGCTCTCGTCTGGGGCGATTAGCTCTCACCCGGAACGATCTGCTCTCGCCTGGAACAATGGGCTCTCTTGCCTGGAACGATTGGCTCTCGTCTGGAACGATCGTCCCTCGTCTGAAACGATTGGCTCTCGTCTGGAACGATCGTCCCTCGTCTGGAACGATCGGCTCTCGCCTGGAACGATCGGCTCTCGGCAGGAACTATTAACTTTCGCCTGAAACGATCGGCTATTGCCTGGAACAAATTACACATGCAAAATGTTAAAACACGCTGGTTAATTTTTTTCACCTGTTATTTTTGCGTCTCCGACTTTTGACAATGATGTGACACCATTTATGTTTACTAGATGTTAGACAGTGACAGAGTAAATTGTCACCAACAGGTTCAGTGGAGGAGACGCCATGCACAGCAGGCTCATACTGCGGACCTCAAACAGGAGAACCCACTGCATGTCCTGCTGGATACCACTGTCCTGAAGCCTCACACACCTACAACACACCTGAACAAGTGTACGTCAGCATGTTTTACAGTGGTACTAATGTGCAGATGTCTAAAGGAGTCTAAAGTTAGGAAGATAAGATATTTTACACTCGTCGTTCAAAAAAAATGGTTGCAAAAAATAGTTGCACCCAGAAGAAAGTGTTGAATTGCTTCCCATTACATGCATTGTTCAACTCTGAATCTATTAACACATATATTAAACTGTTCAAAACATGTATTAGCCAAACTCAGGCAGCTTTACTTAATTTTTTACAAGGTTTCTAATCACTAAACACTCACTCCTGTTACCTTTTATGCTTTGAGTAACAGGAGTTAAAGTAAGAGGAATGAGTTTTTAGCATAGAATTAGCAAAAACATAAAAAATAGCTAAATGGCGGCTATGCTAATAGCATGAGGACACTTTTAGAGCACATTCTAGTGATTTTCTCAAAATTTGTATTTGAAAAATAAAACAATAAGATGTAGGAATTAATATAATTTAGGTAACAGGACTGAGTGTTGAGATTGAGCTCCTCAGTCATCGTTACAATAAGATCAAATATACAGAAAAAAACTAATGAGTGAACTTAGTGTTGGTCTTCCCATGATCTTCAGGAAGAACCAGCTGATGTCACTTCCTGTTGTAGAATGTTCCAGATGTTTCAGATGATCAGGGTCATGTGTTACGGTAACAGGTAACAGGACTGAGTAAAACCCAGGGACACAACTAACTAAAATGTATATTTTTAACTTAAATAAACGTATAAAAAAATATGTTCAAAGCATAGATGGGATTTGGAGTCACACAACAATGCAAAAAGAAAAATTACATCTCTAAAGGATTTTAATAATTGTATTTAATCATGGTAAAGTTTGTAGTTGGAGAGTGGGGACAGGTAACAAATGCTGTTCTTTCAGTTTTTTAATTAGTTTTTATTAATGTTTTAAATTATTTATGTTACGTATGCAATTAAGTCAATGCACAAGACACTATGCTTAATAATAAAATGTATTTTAAAGTTATTTTGGATGCACATAGAGTGGCAGAAAGGCACTATTTTGTAAGTAAGTAAGTAAATATTATATTTTTCAACAGCTGCATGTTCCCATTTTACTGCCCAGCCAACAGTTCTACCATGTTCTCCTGTGCTGGTGGTTTCATGCCTCGAAACATCAGCGGTCTGAGGGTTTCTCAGGACAGCAGTTGTGTTCAGTGTGAGGCGGGAACCTATCGACCGAGTCACTCACCTCACCTCCGCTGCCTTACCTGCCCTCCAGGCTACCTGTGCCATCCAGG
Organism: Astyanax mexicanus; assembly: GCF_023375975.1. Taxonomy (NCBI): domain Eukaryota; kingdom Metazoa; phylum Chordata; class Actinopteri; order Characiformes; family Acestrorhamphidae; genus Astyanax; species Astyanax mexicanus. The sequence goes on from NC_064425.1 coordinate 2,685,793, forward strand.
TCTGTCATTCATTTGCATACATTTGTAAGGTTTTATTGAACACAACATATAATATTCACAGTGAGAGTGGAAAAAGTATGTGAATCTTTGGATTTAATAACTAGTTGACCCTCCTTTGGCAGCAAAAACCTCAATCAAACGTTTTCTTGTAGTTGCAGATCAGACCTGCAGAACGATCAGGTTGAGTTTTGGACTTTAGCTGAGACTCTAGCTTGGATTCTTCCTCACCTCATTGATCATTCTGCATGTGCTGTGCTCTTACAGTCATCTTTACAGGACTTTACCACGCCTAGGGAGACTAGCAGCAACAGTGCTGAATTTTCTCCATTTGTAGAGCGTCTGTCTTACCGTGGACACATGAACATCAAGGCTTTTAGAGATACTTTTGTAACTCTTTCCAGCTTCATGCAAGTCAACAATTCTTGAACGTAGGTCTTCTGAGAGCTTGATCTTTTGTGCGAGGCATGATTCACATCAAGCAATGCTTCTTAAGAACAGCAAACTCAAAACTGGTGTGTGTGTTTTTTTATAGGGCAGAAACACGTCCAATCTCATCACATCCTGCCTCTAATTAGCTCTTTAAAAAAGTCATTAGCCTAGAGGTTCACACAGGGTTCCTGCGGGTCCTTAAAAAGTTTTAAAATGTCTTAAATTAAAATCCAGCTAATTAAGGTCTTAAATTGTCTTAAATTGAATGAAAATTTGCTGTAGGTATTACATTTTTAGACTTTGCGTTTAATGCCAGTGGGAAAGTGAGTTAGCTAACCTTACCAGAAAGAGAACTAAGGTTAACAGAGAGCTAGCTAACGTTAGCGGTAAGCTAGCTAATACACTAACGTTAGCAGGTTATCTAGCTATTTTACTGGGGAGAGAAATAAGGTTAGTGGAGAGCTAGCTAACATAGTAACATTAGCAGCGAGTTATGTATCTGCATTACTGAGGAGAGAACTAAGGCTAGCTGAGAGCTAACTAACGATAGCGGGGAGCTAGCTTACATACTAACATTAGCTGCGGGTTATCTAGCTACATTACTGGGGAGAGAACTTAAGTTAGCAGAGAGCTAGTCGACATAGTAGCGTTAGCAGCGAGTTAGCTACGTTACTGGGGAGAGAACTAAAGCTAGCAGAAAGCTAGCTAACATTAGCGGTGAGCTACATAACATAGTAACGTTAGCAGTGAGTTATCTATGTTAAGTTTTGATTTATAACACAAATAACAAATAATTTTCTACTAAAGAAATATGACTACATTTTTGGGTTTTAAATTATATTTATTGCGTTCAAAAAAAGGTCTTAAAAAACATTTAAATGGTGCAAGAACCCTGTTATACTTTTTCCAACCTCACTGTGAATATTGTGTTGTTGTTGTGTTTAATAAAAAACATGCAAACCTATACTTTTTTGTGTGGTATTAGTTTAAGCAGACTGTGTTTGTCTATTGTTGCGACTTAGATGAAGATCAGAACACATTTAATGACCAATTTATGCAGAAATTCAAGTATAATCCCAAAGAGTTTTACTTTGCATACTTTCTCTTGCATCTGTAGAAAGGGGAGTTTTTTTAAGGTCATAAATCTTTAACAATATTATATAATATGATTTTTGTTATTTGCAATGTATTAAAAATGACTAAAAAGCATGTAATAAGACCTGTAATCATAATAAATATGATATCTGTTCCTCAGGTGCGGAAAACTACAGCAGTCAGCCCTGTCCAATAGGGTATGTTTGTCCACAGGGTTCGTCCCTCCCTGTCCCCTGTCCTCCTGGAACCTATGGAAACCACACAAATGCAGAGCTAATTGAGGAATGCCAACAATGTCCTCCAGATACCTTCAACCACCTGGAATCTCAGAGAGCCTGTTTTCCCTGTGGCAGCTCCTCTCATTCTGAGAGAGGTTAGTCATAACAGTTTATGACTTCTTGAAATGAGTACAATAAGGCTCCAGATCTGCTTCATCTACAGCAGTGATTCTGAAAAAAAAAATCACTTTGTCCACCTGAAAATGTATTTAAGCATACCAGCCCAGTAGGGAGTGCAAACACCCCAGAAAGTTTAACCCTTAGAACCCTACAGATGGATTTTCCATCCAAAATCACACCTTGTGTTCTCAGCTTAATTACTCAGGAATCCCTTCACACATAAACATAATCCATATATGGTTAGAAAGGGCGGAGCTTACTCTTTCTAAAAATAGTGATCACATCCCAGTGCAGTAAAGCTAAATCTACAATAAACCCATTGAGAGAAAAACACCTAAAAAAGTGAAAAATCTCCTTCCCCAACCAATATTATTTACCTTTAGTGCTTCAAACATATTTATATGATGTTTCAAACCAAATAATATCAGTAAATAAAGACTCAAAAGGGTCCACAGAAAAAAAGTGTGAAACTACCTGCTTTACTCAAACTAAAGCTAGGTATGGTGTGCGCACTACTTTATATAGTTTTTATTTTACTTGCACATTTTTACTAAGTAGTATATAGTTTTCTTTGTGTGTCCTGATTAAAATACTGAAAGGTATAGGCTGCTCTGAGTGTCAGATTTTTAGTATCTACATGTATCCTAGAGGTGTGATTATTGATTATCAAGAAAAATAACTATCATATGTCAAAGTAATAATTAATAAGCCATGTAATGAACTCAAATCATCAATATTCTTCTGTTTTCATCTCATAAACACTCTAATCTAACCATTTTTGAAAAGATTAGATTTTAGGTGCGAATATATTTAAAGTCTATTCATTCAAAAATAAGTGAAAAAATATAGCCGCAAGCGGCAATCATCGGGTTCAAGCACCAACTTGCACAATGGTGCCTACTGGAGCATTGAATGGTGATGTGTAAGAAGGTCTAATATGATTGGAGATGCCCTGTCACATTTAGAAATTATCAAGTTTTTCACCTGTTATTAATGTTGAGCAGAGGCCTTTCAACCTGATCAGTGCTTAAATTCACATGTAAATCTAGTGAACTTTGTAGGATATTCATTAAGTGAGTTAGAACTAGTCAAAAGGTGTCTACATGTTATTGGTATTGATCAGGTGGCTTCAACCAGAATGTTCACAAAGTGGTATTCAGATTGACCTTTGAACCTTTGCAGAACAAGCTGAAATGTTTGACCAAACAAGTTTAAATTAACACAAAGGAGTGAATGTTCTGATATGACGTGTAATTACGAAGTTATTATAAATCTAGTTCTGAATTAAATGGCGCTTCATCAAGCACCAACTAGCACAATGGTGCCTACTAGAGCATAGGATGGTGATGTGTAAGAAGGTCTAACACAATTGGAGACATTCTGTCACATTTAAAATGATCAAAAGTCTTTCACCTGTTATTAATGTTGAGAAGAGGCACAAAGGAGTGAATGTTCTGATATGACATGTAATGTCAAGTTATTCTTAATCTAGTTCTGTATTAAATGGCGCTTCATCAGAGTGATATTGTACAGAGGTCTTTAACATTGTGAGATTACAGCAAATACTGCAGAGTTACAGCAATTTAGGTTAGAAATTCCAAGGACGCACAGATTGCTTGATGCCTGGAGAGTATTGTATGTGAAATTTTCACAAATGTTTTTAATGAACATTTACCTAGAGACTCTACAGTGTGCAGCAAGACTGAAATGGAGGTGATAGGCCAAATATCCAGAGAGTAGTTTCAATATAGCTATTTTCAAACAATTAGCAATTATGAATGAACAAAGCACTTTTTAAACATAGTTGTATTGAGAAATTTGTCAGAGCCACTGTACTAAATATGGCAAAAACAATTAGATGTCAAAATAGTACAGCATGATTGACAAATACTCGTTTTTTTGGAACAGCGCCCCCCAGTGGGCGGATTGTTTCAGCACTTTGCAGGTCACTACAGTGTCTCCACCTGAACATAACTGCCAAATATCATCCAGATTGGGCAACATTCAGCCTGCCAAAATGTCTGCTGAATGCTGATTGGCTGATGGTGTTCAGCCATGTTGATTGATTAAGTTGCCCTTTGAACATCCTTTAGAGGCTGTATGATAGATTCTGCATGCAAAGTTTCAACTTGCTAGGTTGCACGGTTGCTGAGAAACAGTGCTCCAAATTTACCTCTTGAAGTGAATGGGGCATATATCCGGAAGGACTAATTTGCATATGGCGGCCATATTGTTTACATATTTCAACTTTTTCTTAATGAATATTGAAGCGCATGCTCTCACGAGTGTTTTGATACCAAACATGCCAGGATTGGTCAAAATTCCTAGGACTAGTTTGCAAAAGTAGGTTTTGCATATTATGCAAATTAGCACAAAATCTATATAGACGGAAGTGCATGGTCCAAATTGGAAAGTTGTTGGTATTGACCCAAGGAATCCATCAAAAAAAGAATTTTGAATGTAGGTCTTATGGTTTTTGAGTTATTGAGAAAATTGTGAAAAATGAATTTCCTTGTTTATAGCGCCACCACTTGACCAATCGGTGCCATTTTTGTTGTCCACCGAGATGCACTGATCCTACATCTACGTACCAAGTTTCATTTCTCTATGACTTACGGTTTAGGCTGCACAACTGTTTTTACAGGAGAAAAAGAATAATAATAATAATAAATATAGCCGCAAGCGGTGATTTACGGGGTTCGAGCGTTACAGTCAAAGAGGCCCCTGGAGGCCAGTTAGGCTTAAAACATGTTGCTGGTTGACCGGCATCACCAAACTGGATGACCAGCATGGCAAAGGTGTTTGGCCAGTATGACCAAGCTGGATGACCAGCATTGCTATAATGACAAAGCTGAATGACCAGCAGGACCATAATGACCAATGTGAATGACCAGAATTACCTAGCTGGTTGGGCAGCATAACCAAGCTAGGTGAACAGCGTGACCATAAAGACCATAATGACAATGCTAGATGAGTGGTGTGAGTAAACTAGTTGAAATGCATTGATAAATTGTGCTGTAGTGTTCATCAGGTTTTATGTGGTCTCTTGCTGCACTCTAGTGGGCATTCGGAGAGCCTAGCAGTGAGGCATAAAAGGGCACATATCAATAACCAATAATATCAATAATAGTGTATAAGTTTTGACCTGATTAACATTTAGCCTGTCAAAAGCTTACTGGAATGCGATTGGCTTATAGTGACCACAAAAATTGTCCATATCAAATTTTCATTTGGTGTACCATTAGTGCATGGGCCATAGATGATAATTGGCTAGGATGACCTTGATAGCTTGTATGGTTCTAGAGAAACAGCTATCGAGCATTGGCTCCGCCCCCTGGGGGTGTATGTCTACTTAAACTGACAGGGTATCTGAGAGTCATGTAATGATCAAAGGACTGAAGTGGTATTAGTTTCAGGTTAAGCATTCAAAAGTTATAAGTGTTAAAGACATTTTACTGCACCATGGAAAAACTAATTTGCATATGGTGGCCATATTGTTTATAAATGTAAAGATTTTGTTTAATAATTATTGAGGAGTAAGCTCTGCTGAACTTTTTGACACCAAACATGTCATGATTGGACAAGGAGGCAAAGACAAGTTCTCAAAAGTAGGTTTTGCATATTATGCAAATAAAAAAAAAACAAATTGGGTGGAGCATAAACAAGAATGACCCAGGTGGCTGACCAGCATGACCAAGAAGGATAGAGATGTTCAATTAAGCAAGACAAGCAAGATTAAATAAGTTCAGCAGAGCTTTTATTTAGAATAATTCACCTGTAAATGTTTCACCAAATGACCACCAGAGCGCAGCAAGAGACCACATATAACCTGCTGGAAATCTATCACTCTATAAGTAAGACAGAACATTCCCTATCAGTGTGTTTCTATTTATTAAAAAGAGAAGAAAAGTCCGATTGGGCTCCAAATTGGTACTCATAATCAAGTGGTCTGTATATATATGTGTGTAAATTTGTGTGTTGATAGGGTCAAAGGTTCCTGACTTCTGTCCATTTAGGCTTGAAAAAAGCGATAATACACGTTTATGGCCTACAAAATGGCTGTTGCTCTTTGGCCATATTAGAGGCAAAAAATATCTGATTTGGCTCAAAATTTGCAATCAAGATCACAATATCAGTCTATATATGTATGTCAATGTCTGTGTCAATAGGGTCAAAGGTTCCTGACTTCTGTCCATTTAGATTTGAAAAAAGCGATAATACAGGCTTGAGGCCTACAAAATCGCTGTAGTTTTCCAGCCGTTGTAGAGGCAAAACATGTCCGATTTGGCTGAAAATTTGCAATCAAGATCAGATTATCAGTCTATATATGTGTATAAATTTGTGTGTTGATAGGGTGAAAGGTTCCTGTCTTCTGTCCATTTAGGTTGGAAAATAGCGGTAAATAAAATAAATTGAAAATAGTTATTTTTTCACTGTAGAGCCTACTGAAGACTTATTTGGCTCATACTTGGCAAATGTACTTCAAATGTCATTGTTAATTAGTAGCTTCAACAGTTTTGGCATGTTTTAAACTTTGACAGAGTTTTGGCCAAATAACTCTGAAAAGGCTTTCACGTACATGTTTGATCAAGGTTTATGGGCCTCAAATAGTTAAAATGTCAAGATTTTTTTGATAATTATTTACCTACAGGGTCTCAAGATTGCATCAAGACCAAATTTGTTTTGATTGATTAAGGACTTAAAGACAAGTTCGAAAAGAGCAATTTTTACTCTTTTGGCCACTGATGAAAATCTTTGCATTTTTGGTAAACATATGTAATTACAAAGTTGTAAAGGCTACAGCAATGTATACAATTAAAAAAGAATAACAAGCTTAGGCCACTTGTACCTTTAGATATAACTGATTTTCTGCTATAGCGCCCCCTTGAGGCCAATCAACGCCATATTTTAATGGATGATAGAAGGCCCTGAGATACATGTAGGGTATAAGTATCGTCCTGATTGGTCATTGTTTAGCCTGTCAAAAGCTTGCTGTAAACTGATTGGCTAATAACGATCGCAAAAATTTGCATATCAAATTTTCCTTCTGTAAAACATTAGGACATAGGCCATAGATGATACATGCCAAAGGAGAGCTTCATAGCTTGTACGGTTCCTGAGAAACAGATTTTTAGCTTTGGCTCCGCCCCCTGGGGGCCTATGTCTACACAGATTGATGGGCTACCTCAGAATCATGTTGGCATCAAAGTTGTAAAGTGGCATTAGTGTAGGTTTAAGCATTCAAAAGTTACAGCTGTTAGAGTAAATTTGAGTGTGCCACGGTAAGATTAATTTGCATATGGCGGCCATATTGTTTAAAAAATTCTCAATTTTTTCGATAATTATTGAGGTTGGGACTCTGCTGAGTTGTCTGACACCAAATATGACAGGATTGGTCAATGACCCTAGGACAAGTTCTCAAAAGTAGGTTTTGCATATTATGCTAAATAGCAAAAAATCTAAGTGGGCGGAGCTTAGTGGTTCTATTGACCTTTTTGATTTGCCATTAACCAAGGAATCATATAATGCAAGAATTTTTGCTTTAGCTATAAGGGCGTGGGAGTTACGAGGCCAAACGCGTTGACCTTCGCCATAGCGCCCCCTTGAGGCCGATCGGGCTCATCTTTTGAATCTGAGTAGCGGTGAGAAGTACTACCATATGACCAAGTCTCAGCCCTGTAGGCCTTACGGTTTGTTCTGCCCAATCACTTCTATGGCAGAAAAAGAATAAGAACTATAAATATAGCCGCAAGCGGCGATTTACGGGGTTCGAGCGTTACAGGCAAAGAGACCCCTGGAGGCCAGTTAGGCTTAAAACATGTTGCCGGTTGACCGGCATCGCCAAACTGGATGAGGATGACCTGCATGACCGTGAAGACCAAGCTAGATTACCAGCATGACTAATCTGGATGACAAACTTGTTGACCATATTGACCAAGCTGGAAGACCATAATGACCAAACTGGATGACCAGCATGGCAAAGGTGGTTGGCCAGTATGACCAAGCTGGAAGACCACCATTACTATGAGGACAAAGCTGAATGACCAGCAGGACCATAATGACCAATGTGAATGGCCAGCATGACCAAGCTGGATGGACAGCATAACCAAGCTGGGTGACCAGCGTGACCATAATGGCAATGCTAGATGAGTGGTGTGAGTAAACTAGTTGAAAAGCATTGATAAATTGAGCTGTAGTGTTCATCAGGTTTTATGTGGTGTCTTACTGCACTCTAGTGGGCATTTGGTGAAACAAATTCAGTTCTTAAATTGAAAAAACACAAGGCATAAAAAGGGCATATAAATAACCCGTATATAGTATATAAGTTTTGACCTGATTAACATTCCGCCTGTTAAAAGCTTGCTGGAATGTGATTGGCTAATAGTGACCACAAAAGTGTCCATATCAAATTTTCATTTGGTGTACCATTAGTGCATGGGCCATAGATGATAATTGGCTAGGATGACCTTGATAGCTTGTATGGTTCTAGAGAAACAGCTATCGAGCATTGGCCCCACCCCCTGGGGGTGTATGTCTACTTAAACTGACAGGGTATCTGAGAAACATTTAATGATAAAAGGACTGAAGTGGTATTAGTGTCAGGTTAAGCATTCAAAAGTTACAAGTGTTAAAGACATTTTACTGCACCATGGTAGAACTCATTTGAATATGGCGGCCATATTGTTTATAAATGTAAAGATTTTTTAAATAATTATTGAGGAGTAAGCTCTGCTGAACTGTTTGACACCAAACATGTCATGATTGGTCAAGGATCCAAGGACAAGATCTCAAAAGTAGGTTTTGCATATTATGCAAATTAAAAAAAAAATTAAGTGGGTGGAGCATAAACAAGAATGACCCAGGCGGCTGACCAGCATGAACAAGAAGGATAAATATGTTCAATTAAGCAAGACAAGCAAGATTGAATAAGTTCAGCAGAGCTTTTATTTAGAATAATTCACCTGTAGCTGTTTCACCAAATGACCACCAGAGCACAGCAAGAGACCACATATAACCTGCTGGAAATCTATCACTCTATCAGAAAGACAGAACATTCCCTATCAGTGTGTTTCTATTTATTAAAAAGAGAAGAAAAGTCCGATTGGGCTCCAAATTGGTACTCATGATCAAGTGGTCTGTATATACATGTATGTAAATTTGTGTGTTGATAGGGTCAAAGGTTCCTGACTTCTGACCATTTAGGTTTGAAAAAAGTGATAATACAGGCTTATGGCCTACAAAATGGCTGTTGCTCTTTGGCCATATTAGAGGCAAAAAATATCTGATTTGGCTCAAAATTTGCAATCATGATCAAGTGGTCTGTATATACATGTATGTAAATTTGTGTGTTGATAGGGTCAAAGGTTCCTGACTTCTGACCATTTAGGTTTGAAAAAAGTGATAATACAGGCTTATGGCCTACAAAATGGCTGTTGCTCTTTGGCCATATTAGAGGCAAAAAATATTTGATTTGGCTCAAAATTTGCAATCAAGATCACAATTTCAGTCTATATATGTATGTCAATTTCTGTGTCAATAGGGTCAAAGGTTCCTGACTTCTGTCCATTTAGATTTGAAAAAAGCGATAATACAGGCTTGAGGCCTACAAAATCGCTGTAGTTTTCCAGCCGTTGTAGAGGCAAAACATGTCCGATTTGGCTGAAAATTTGCAATCAAGATCAGATTATCAGTCTTTATATGTGTATAAATTTGTGTGTTGATAGGGTGAAAGGTTCCTGTCTTCTGTCCATTTAGGTTGGAAAATAGCGATAAATAGAATAAATTGAAAATAGTTTTTTTTTCACTGTAGAGCCTACTGAAGACTTATTTGGCTCATACTTGGCATATGTGCTTGAAATGTCATTGTTAATTAGTAGCTTCAACAGTTTTGGCATGTTTTAAACTTTGACAGAGTTTTGGCCAAATAACTCTGAAAAGGCTTTCACGTACATGTTTGATCAAGGTTTATGGGCCTCAAATAGTTAAAATGTCAAGATTTTTTTGATAATTATTTACCTACAGGGTCTCAAGATTGCATCAAGACCAAATTTGTTTTGATTGATTGAAGACTTAAAGACAAGTTCGAAAAGAGCCATTTTTACGCTTTTGGCCATTGATGAAAATCTTTGCATTTTTGGTATACACATGCAATTACAAAGTTGTAAAGGCTATAGCAAAGTATACAATTAAAAAAGAATAACAAGCCTAGGCCACTTGTACCTTTAGATATAACTGATTTTCTGCTATTGCGCCCCCTTGAGGCCAATCAATGCCATATTTTAATGGATGATAGAAGGCCCTAATATACATGTAGGTTATACGTATCGTCCTGATTGGTCATTGTTTAGCCTGTCAAAAGCTTGCTTGAAACTGATTGGCTAATAGCAATCGCAAAAATTTGCATATCAAATTTTCCTTCTGTGAAACATTAGAACATAGGCCATAGATGATACATGCCAAAGGAGAGCTTCGTAGCTTGTACGGTTCCTGAGAAACAGATTTTTAGCTTTGGCTCCGCCCCCTGTGGGCGTATGTCTACACAGATTGAAGGGCTACCTCAGAATCATGTTGGCATCAAAGTTGTAAAGTGGCATTAGTGTAGGTTTAAGCATTCAAAAGTTACAGCTGTTAGAGTAAATTTGGGTGTGCCACGGTAAGATTAATTTGCATATGGCGGCCATATTGTTTACAAATTTCACAATTTTTTTGATAATTATTGAGGTTGGGATTCTGCTGAGTTGTATGACACCAAATATGACAGGATTGGTCAATGACCCTAGGACAAGTTCTCAAAAGTAGGTTTTGCATATTATGCTAAATAGCAAAAAATCTAAGTGGGCGGAGCTTAGTGGTTCTATTGACCTTTTTGATTTGCCATTAACCAAGGAATCATATAATGCAAGAATTTTTGCTCTAGCTATCAGGGCGTAGGAGTTACGAGGCCAAACGCGTTGACCTTCGCCATAGCGCCCCCTTGAGGCCGATCGGGCTCATCTTTTGAATCTGAGTAGCGGTGAGAAGTACTACCATATGACCAAGTCTCAGCCCTGTAGGCCTTACGGTTTCTTCTGCCCAATCACTTCTATGGCAGAAAAAGAATAAGAACTATAATAATAATAATAATAATAATAATAAATATAGCCGCAAGCGGCGATTTACGGGGTTCGAGCGTTACAGGCAAAGAGACCTCTGGAGGCCAGTTAGGCTTAAAACATGTTGCCGGTTGACCGGCATCGCCAAACTGGATGAGGATGACCAGCATGACCGTGAAGACCAAGCTAGATTACCAGCATGACTAATCTGGATGACAAACTTGTTGACCATATTGACCAAGCTGGAAGACCATAATGACCAAACTGGATGACCAGCATGGCAAAGGTGGTTGGCCAGTATGTCCAAGCTGGAAGACCACCTTTACTATGAGGACAAAGCTGAATGACCAGCAGGACCATAATGACCAATGTGAATGGCCAGCATGACCAAGCTGGATGGCCAGCATAACCAAGCTGGGTGACCAGCGTGACCAAAAAGACCATAATGGCAATGCTAGATGAGTGGTGTGAGTAAACTAGTTGAAAAGCATTGATAAATTGAGCTGTAGTGTTCATCAGGTTTTATGTGGTGTCTTACTGCACTCTAGTGCGCATTTGGTGAAACAAATTCAGTTCTTAAATTGAAAAAACACAAGGCATAAAAAGGGCATATAAATAACCCGTATATAGTATATAAGTTTTGACCTGTTTAACATTCCGCCTGTTAAAAGCTTGCTGGAATGTGATTGGCTAATAGTGACCACAAAAGTGTCCATATCAAATTTTCATTTGGTGTACCATTAGTGCATGGGCCATAGATGATAATTGGCTAGGATGACCTTGATAGCTTGTATGGTTCTAGAGAAACAGCTATCGAGCATTGGCCCCGCCCCCTGGGGGGGTGTATGTCTACTTAAACTGACAGGGTATCTGAGAATCATGTAATGATCAAAGGACTGAAGTGGTATTAGTGTCAGGTTAAGCATTCAAAAGTTATAAGTGTTAAAGACATTTTACTGCACCATGGTAGAACTCATTTGCATATGGCGGCCATATTGTTTATAAATGTAAAGATTTTTTTAATAATTATTGAGGAGTAAGCTCTGCTGAACTGTTTGACACCAAACATGTCATGATTGGTCAAGGATCCAAGGACAAGATCTCAAAAGTAAGTTTTGCATATTATGCAAATAAAAAAAAATTAAGTGGGTGGAGCATAAATAAGAATGACTCAGGTGGCTGAGTAGCATGACCAAGAAGGATAAATATGTTCAATTAAGCAAGACAAGCAAGATTAAATAAGTTCAGCAGAGCTTTAATTTAGAATAATTCACCTGTAGCTGTTTCACCAAATGACCACCAGAGCGCAGCAAGAGACCACATATAACCTGCTGGAAATCTATCACTCTATAAGTAAGACAGAACATTCCCTATCAGTGTGTTTCTATTTATTACAAAGAGAGGAAAAGTCCGATTGGGCTCAAAATTGGTTCTCATGATTAAGTGGTCTGTATATATACGTGTGTAAATTTGTGTGTTGATAGGGTCAAAGGTTCCTGACTTCTGTCCATTTAGGCTTGAAAAAAGCGATAATACAGGCTTATGGCCTACAAAATGGCTGTTGCTCTTTGGCCATATTAGAGGCAAAAAAATATCTGATTTGGCTCAAAATTTGCAATCAAGATCACAATATCAGTCTATATATGTATGTCAATTTCTGTGTCAATAGGGTCAAAGGTTCCTGACTTCTGTCCATTTAGGTTTGAAAAAAGCGATAATACAGGCTTGAGGCCTACAAAATCGCTGTAGTTTTCCAGCCGTTGTAGAGGCAAAACATGTCCGATTTGGCTGAAAATTTGCAATCAAGATCAGATTATCAGTCTATATATGTGTATAAATTTGTGTGTTGATAGGGTGAAAGGTTCCTGTCTTCTGTCCATTTAGGTTGGAAAATAGCGATAAATAGAATAAATTGAAAATAGTTATTTTTTCACTGTAGAGCCTACTGAAGACTTATTTGGCTCATACTTGGCACATGTACTTCAAATGTCATTGTTAATTAGTAGCTTCAACAGTTTTGGCACGTTTTAAACTTTGACAGAGTTTTGGCCAAATAACTCTGAAAAGGCTTTCACGTACATGTTTGATCAAGGTTTATGGGCCTCAAATAGTTAAAATGTCAAGATTTTTTTGATAATTATTTACCTACAGGGTCTCAAGATTGCATCAAGACCAAATTTGTTTTGATTGATTAAGGACTTAAAGACAAGTTCGAAAAGAGCAATTTTTACTCTTTTGGCCACTGATGAAAATCTTTGCATTTTTGGTAAACATATGTAATTACAAAGTTGTAAAGGCTACAGCAAAGTATACACCTAAAAAAGAATAACAAGCCTAGGCCACTTGTACCTTTAGATATAACTGATTTTCTGCTATAGCGCCCCCTTGAGGCCAATCAACGCCATATTTTAATGGATGATAGAAGGCCCTGAGATACATGTAGGGTATAAGTATCGTCCTGATTGGTCATTGTTTAGCCTGGCAAAAGCTTGCTGGAATCTGATTGGCTAATAACGATTGCAAAAATTTTCATATCAAATTTTCCTTCTGTAAAACATTAGGACAAAGGCCATAGATGATACATGCCAAAGGAGAGCTTCATAGTTTGTACGGTTGCTGAGAAACAGATTTTTAGCTTTGGCTCCGCCCCCTGGGGGCGTATGTCTACACAGATTGACAGGCTACCTCAGAATCATGTTGGCATCAAAGTTGTAAAGTGGCATTAGTGTAGGTTTAAGCATTCAAAAGTTACAGCTGTTAGAATAAATTTGGGTGTGCCACGGTAAGATTAATTTGCATATGGCGGCCATATTGTTTAAAAAATTCTCACTTTTTTTGATAATTATTGAGCGAGGGACTCTGCTGAGTTGTTTGACACCAAATATGACAGGATTGGTCAATGACCCTAGGACAAGTTCTCAAAAGTAGGTTTTGCATATTATGCTAAATAGCAAAAAATCTAAGTGGGCGGAGCTTAGTGGTTCTATTGACCTTTTTGATTTGCCATTAACCAAGGAATCATATAATGCAAGAATTTTTGCTCTAGCTATCAGGGCGTAGGAGTTACGAGGCCAAACGCGTTGACCTTCGCCATAGCGCCCCCTTGAGGCCGATCGGGCTCATCTTTTGAATCTGAGTAGCGGTGAGAAGTACTACCATATGACCAAGTCTCAGCCCTGTAGGCCTTACGGTTTCTTCTGCCCAATCACTTCTATGGCAGAAAAAGAATAAGAACTATAATAATAATAATAAATATAGCCGCAAGCGGCGATTTACGGGGTTCGAGCGTTACAGGCAAAGAGACCCCTGGAGGCCAGTTAGGCTTAAAACATGTTGCCGGTTGACCGGCATCGCCAAACTGGATGAGGATGACCAGCATGACCGTGAAGACCAAGCTAGATTACCAGCATGACTAATCTGGATGACAAACTTGTTGACCATATTGACCAAGCTGGAAGACCATAATGACCAAACTGGATGACCAGCATGGCAAAGGTGGTTGGCCAGTATGACCAAGCTGGAAGACCACCATTACTATGAGGACAAAGCTGAATGACCAGCAGGACCATAATGACCAATGTGAATGGCTAGCATGACCAAGCTGGATGGCCAGCATGACCAAGCTGGGTGACCAGCGTGACCATAAAGACCATAATGGCAATGCTAGATGAGTGGTGTGAGTAAACTAGTTGAAAAGCATTGATAAATTGAGCTGTAGTGTTCATCAGGTTTTATGTGGTGTCTTACTGCACTCTAGTGGGCATTTGGTGAAACAAATTCAGTTCTTAAATTGAAAAAACACAAGGCATAAAAAGGGCATATAAATAACCCGTATATAGTATATAAGTTTTGACCTGATTAACATTGCGCCTGTTAAAAGCTTGCTGGAATGTGATTGGCTAATAGTGACCACAAAAGTGTCCATATCAAATTTTCATTTGGTGTACCATTAGTGCATGGGCCATAGATGATAATTGGCTAGGATGACCTTGATAGCTTGTATGCTTCTAGAGAAACAGCTATCGAGCATTGGCCCCGCCCCCTGGGGGTGTATGTCTACTTAAACTGACAGGGTATCTGAGAATCATGTAATGATCAAAGGACTGAAGTGGTATTAGTGTCAGGTTAAGCATTCAAAAGTTATAAGTCTTAAAGACATTTTACTGCACCATGGTAGAACTCATTTGCATATGGCGGCCATATTGTTTATAAATGTAAAGATTTTTTTAATAATTATTGAGGAGTAAGCTCTGCTGAACTGTTTGACACCAAATATGTCATGATTGGTCAAGGATCCAAGGACAAGATCTCAAAAGTAGGTTTTGCATATTATGCAAATTTAAAAAAAATTAAGTGGGTGGAGCATAAACAAGAATGACCCAGGCGGCTGACCAGCATGAACAAGGAGGATAAATATGTTCAATTTAGCAAGACAAGCAAGATTGAATAAGTTCAGCAGAGCTTTAATTAAGAATAATTCACCTGTAGCTGTTTCACCAAATGACCACCAGAGCGCAGCAAGAGACCACATATAACCTGCTGGAACTCTATCACTCTATCAGAAAGACAGAACATTCCCCATCAGTGTGTTTCTATTTATTAAAAAGAGAAGAAAAGTCCGATTGGGCTCCAAATTGGTACTCATGATCAAGTGGTCTGTATATACATGTATGTAAATTTGTGTGTTGATAGGGTCAAAGGTTCCTGACTTCTGACCATTTAGGTTTGAAAAAAGTGATAATACAGGCTTATGGCCTACAAAATGGCTGTTGCTCTTTGGCCATATTAGAGGCAAAAAATATCTGATTTGGCTCAAAAATTGGAATCAGGATCACAATAGCAGTCTATATATGTATGTCAATTTCTGTGTCAATAGGGTCAAAGGTTCCTGACTTCTGTCCATTTAGATTTGAAAAAAGCGATAATACAGGCTTGAGGCCTACAAAATCGCTGTAGTTTTCCAGCCGTTGTAGAGGCAAAACATGTCCGATTTGGCTGAAAATTTGCCATCAAGATCAGAGTATCAGTCTATATATGTGTATAAATTTGTGTGTTGATAGGGTGAAAGGTTCCTGTCTTCTGTCCATTTAGGTTGGAAAATAGCGATAAATAGAATAAATTGAAAATAGTTATTTTTTCACTGTAGAGCCTACTGAAGACTTATTTGGCTCATACTTGGCACATGTACTTCAAATGTCATTGTTAATTAGTAGCTTCGACAGTTTTGGCATGTTTTAAACTTTGACAGAGTTTTGGCCAAATAACTCTGAAAAGGCTTTCACGTACATGTTTGATCAAGGTTTATGGGCCTCAAATAGTTAAAATGTCAAGATTTTTTCGATAATTATTTACCTACAGCGTCTCATGATTGCATCAAGACCAAATTTGTTTTGATTGATTGAAGACTTAAAGACAAGTTCGAAAAGAGCCATTTTTACTCTTTTGGCCATTGATGAAAATCTTTGCATTTTTGGTAAACACATGCAATTACAAAGTTGTAGAGGCTACAGCAAAGTATAAAATTAAAAAACAAAAACAAGCCTAGGCCACTTGTACGTTTAGATATAACAGATTTTCTGCTATAGCGCCCCCTAGAGGCCAATCAACGCCATATTTTAATGGATGATAGAAGGCCCTCATATACATGTAGGGTATGAGTATCGTCCTGATTGGTCATTGTTTAGCCTGTCAAAAGCTTGCTGCAAACTGATTGGCTAATAACGATCGCAAAAATTTGCATATCAAATTTTCCTTCTGTGAATCATTAGGACATAGGCCATAGATGATACATGCCAAAGGAGAGTTTGATAGCTTGTACGGTTCCTGAGAAACAGATTTTTAGCTTTGGCTCCGCCCCCTGGGGGCGTATGTCTACACAGATTGACGGGCTACCTCAGAATCATGTTGGCATCAACGGTCTAAAGTGGCATTAGTGTAGGTTTAAGCATTCAAAAGTTACAGCTGTTAGAGTAAATTTGGGTGTGCCACGGTAAGATTAATTTGCATATGGCGGCCATATTGTTTACAAATTTCACAATTTTTTTGATAATTATTGAGGTTGGGACTCTGCTGAGTTGTTTGACACCAAATATGACAGGATTGGTCAATGACTCTAGGACAAGTTCTCAAAAGTAGGTTTTGCAAATTATGCTAAATAGCAAAAAATCTAAGTGGGCGGAGCTTAGTGGTTCTATTGACCTTTTTGATTTGCCATTAACCAAGGAATCATATAGTGCAAGAATTTTTGCTCTAGCTATCAGGGCGTGGCAGTTACGAGGCCTAACGCGTTGACCTTCGCCATAGCGCCCCCTTGAGGCCGATCGGGCTCATCTTTTGAATCTGAGTAGCGGTGAGAAGTACTACCATATGACCAAGTCTCAGCCCTGTAGGCCTTACGGTTTCTTCTGCCCGATCACTTCTATGGCAGAAAAAGAATAAGAATAATAATAATAATAATAATAATAATAATAATAATCAGAACAATTACAATAGGGTTTCTAGCACTACGTGCTCGAACCCCTAATAATAATAATAATCAGAACAATTACAATAGGGTTTCTAGCACTACGTGCTCGAACCCCTAATAATAATCAGAACAATTACAATAGGGTTTCTAGCACTACGTGCTCGAACCCCTAATAATCAGAACAATTACAATAGGGTTTCTAGCACTACGTGCTCGAACCCCTAAATATAGCCGCAAGCGGCGATTTACGGGGTTCGAGCGTCACAGGCAAAGAGGCCCCTGGAGGCCAGTTAGGCTTAAAACCTGTTGCTGGTTGACCGTCATCACCAAACTGGATAACCAAGCTGGGTAACCAGCGTGACCATAAAGACCAAAATGACAATGCTAGATGAGTGGTGTGAGTAAACTAGTTGAAAAGCATTGATAAATTGAGCTGTAGTGTTCATCAGGTTTTATGTGGTGTCTTGCTGCACTCTAGTGGGCATTTGGTGAAACAACTTCAGTTCTTAAATTCAAAAAACACAAGGCATAAAAAGGGCATATAAATAACCCATATATAGTGTATAAGTTTTGACCTGATAAACATTCTGCCTGTCAAAAGCTTGCTGGAATGTGATTGGCTAATAGTGACCACAAAAGTTTCCATATCAAATTTTCATTTGGTGTACCATTAGTGCATGGGCCATAGATGATAATTGGCTAGGATGACCTTGATAGCTTGTATGGTTGTAGAGAAACAGCTATCGAGCATTGGCCCCGCCCCCTGGGGGGGTGTATGTCTACTTAAACTCACAGGGTATCTGAGAATCATGTAATGATCAAAGGTCTGAAGTGGTATTAGTGTCAGGTTAAGCATTCAAAGGTTATAAGTGTTAAAGACATTTTACTGCACCATGGTAAAACTAATTTGCATATGGCGGCCATATTGTTTATAAATGTAAAGATTTTTTTTTATAATTATTGAGGAGTAAGCTCTGCTGAACTGTTTGACACCAAACATGTCATGATTGGTCAAGGAGGCAAAGACAAGATCTCAAAAGTAGGTTTTGCATATTATGCAAATTAAAAAAAAATTAAGTGGGTGGAGCATAAATAAGAATGACCCAGGTGGCTGACTAGCATGACCAAGAAGGATAAATATGTTCAATTAAGCAAGACAAAAATGATTAAATAAGTTCAGCAGAGCTTTAATTTAGAATAATTCAAATGTAGCTGTTTCACCAAATGACCACCAGAGCGCAGCAAGAGACCACATATAACCTGCTGGAAATCTATCACTCTATCAGAAAGACAGAACATTCCCTATCAGTGTGTTTCTATTTATTAAAGGAGAAGAAAAGTCCGATTGGGCTCCAAATTGGTACTCATGATTAAGTGGTCTGCATATATATGTGTGTAAATTTGTGTGTTGATAGGGTCAAAGGTTCCTGACTTCTGTCCATTTAGGTTTGAAAAAAGCGATAATACAGGCTTATGGCCTACAAAATGGCTGTTGCTCTTTGGCCATATTAGAGGCAAAAAATATCTGTTTTGGCTCAAAATTTGCAATCAAGATCACAATATCAGTCTATATATGTATGTCAATTTCTGTGTCGATAGGGTCAAAGGTTCCTGACTTCTGTCCATTTAGGTTTGAAAAAAGCGATAATACAGGCTTGAGGCCTACAAAATCGCTGTAGTTTTCCAGCCGTTGTAGAGGGAAAACATGTCCGATTTGGCTGAAAATTTGCAATCAAGATCAGATTATCAGTCTATATATGTGTATAAATTTGTGTGTTGATAGGGTGAAAGGTTCCTGTCTTCTGTCCATTTAGGTTGGAAAATAGCGATAAATAGAATAAATTGAAAATAGTTATTTTTTCACTGTAGAGCCTACTGAAGACTTATTTGGCTCATACTTGGCAAATGTGCTTCAAATGTCATTGTTAATTAGTAGCTTCAACAGTTTTGGCATGTTTTAAACTTTGACAGAGTTTTGGCCAAATAACTCTGAAAAGGCTTTCACGTACATGTTTGATCAAGGTTTATGGGCCTCAAATAGTTAAAATGTCAAGATTTTTTTGATAATTATTTACCTACAGGGTCTCAAGATTGCATCAAGACCAAAGGTATTTTGATTGATTAAGGACTTAAAGACAAGTTCGAAAAGAGCAATTTTTACTCTTTTGGCCACTGATGAAAATCTTTCCATTTTTGGTAAATACATGTAATTACAAAGTTGTAAAGGCTACAGCAAAGTATACAACTAAAAAAGAATAACAAGCCTAGGCCACTTGTACCTTTAGATATAACTGATTTTCTGCTATAGCGCCCCCTTGAGGCCAATCAACGCCATATTTTAATGGATGATAGAAGGCCCTGAGATACATGTAGGGTATAAGTATCGTCCTGATTGGTCATTGTTTAGCATGTCAAAAGCTTGCTGGAAACTGATTGGCTAATAACGATCGCAAAAATTTGCATATCAAATTTTCCTTCTGTAAAACATTAGGACATAGGCCATAGATGATACATGCCAAAGGAGAGCTTCATAGCTTGTACGGTTCCTGAGAAACAGATTTTTAGCTTTGGCTCCGCCCCCTGGGGGCGTATGTCTACACAGATTGAAGGGCTACCTCAGAATCATGTTGGCATCAAAGGTCTAAAGTGGCATTAGTGTAGGTTTAAGCATTCAAAAGTTACAGCTGTTAGAGTAAATTTGGGTGTGCCACGGTAAGATTAATTTGCATATGGCGGCCATATTGTTTACAAATTTCACAATTTTTTTGATAATTATTGAGGTTGGGACTCTGCTGAGTTGTTTGACACCAAATATGACAGGATTGGTCAATGACCCTAGGACAAGTTCTCAAAAGTAGGTTTTGCATATTATGCTAAATAGCAAAAAATCTAAGTGGGCGGAGCTTAGTGGTTCTATTGAACTTTTTGATTTGCCATTAACCAAGGAATCATACAATGCAAGAATTTTTGCTCTAGCTATCAGGGTGTAGGAGTTACGAGGCCAAACGCGTTGACCTTCGCCATAGCGCCCCCTTGAGGCCGATCGTGCTCATGTTTTGAATCTGAGTAGCGGTGAGAAGTACTACCATATGACCAAGTCTCAGCCCTGTAGGCCTTACGGTTTCTTCTGCCCAATCACTTCTATGGCAGAAAAAGAATAAGAACTATAATAATAATAATAATAATAATAATAATCAGAACAATTACAATAGGGTTTCTAGCACTACGTGCTCGAACCCCTAATAATAATAAATATAGCCGCAAGCGGCGATTTACGGGGTTCGAGCGTTACAGGCAAAGAGACCCCTGGAGGCCAGTTAGGCTTAAAACATGTTGCCGGTTGACCGGCATCGCCAAACTGGATGAGGATGACTAGCATGACCGTGAAGACCAAGCTAGATTACCAGCATGACTAATCTGGATGACAAACTTGTTGACCATATTGACCAAGCTGGAAGACCATAATGACCAAACTGGATGACCAGCATGGCAAAGGTGGTTGGCCAGTATGACCAAGCTGGAAGACCACCATTACTATGAGGACAAAGCTGAATGACCAGCAGGACCATAATGACCAATGTGAATGGCCAGCATGACCAAGCTGGATGGCCAGCATAACCAAGCTGGGTGACCAGCGTGACCATAAAGACCATAATGGCAATGCTAGATGAGTGGTGTGAGTAAACTAGTTGAAAAGCATTGATAAATTGAGCTGTAGTGTTCATCAGGTTTTATGTGGTGTCTTACTGCACTCTAGTGGGCATTTGGTGAAACAAATTCAGTTCTTAAATTGAAAAAACACAAGGCATAAAAAGGGCATATAAATAACCCGTATATAGTATATAAGTTTTGACCTGATTAACATTCCGCCTGTTAAAAGCTTGCTGGAATGTGATTGGCTAATAGTGACCACTAAAGTGTCCATATCAAATTTTCATTTGGTGTACCATTAGTGCATGGGCCATAGATGATAATTGGCTAGGATGACCTTGATAGCTTGTATGGTTCTAGAGAAACAGCTATTGAGCATTGGCCCCGCCCCCTGGGGGTGTATGTCTACTTAAACTGACAGGGTATCTGAGAATCATGTAATGATCAAAGGACTGAAGTAGTATTAGTGTCAGGTTAAGCATTCAAAAGTTATAAGTGTTAAAGACATTTTACTGCACCATGGTAGAACTCATTTGCATATGGCGGCCATATTGTTTATAAATGTAAAGATTTTTTTAATAATTATTGAGGAGTAAGCTCTGCTGAACTGTTTGACACCAAACATGTCATGATTGGTTAAGGATCCAAGGACAAGATCTCAAAAGTAGGTTTTGCATATTATGCAAATTTATAAAAAAAATTAAGTGGGTGGAGCATAAACAAGAATGACCCAGGCGACTGACCAGCATGAACAAGAAGGATAAATATGTTCAATTAAGCAAGACAAGCAAGATTGAATAAGTTCAGCAGAGCTTTAATTTAGAATAATTCACCTGTAGCTGTTTCACCAAATGACCACCAGAGCGCAGCAAGAGACCACATATAACCTGCTGGAAATCTATCACTCTATCAGAAAGACAGAACGTTCCCTATCAGTGTGTTTCTATTTATTAAAAAGAGAAGAAAAGTCCGATTGGGCTCCAAATTGGTACTCATGATTAAGTGGTCTGCATATATATGTGTGTAAATTTGTGTGTTGATAGGGTCAAAGGTTCCTGACTTCTGTCCATTTAGGTTTGAAAAAAGCGATAATACAGGCTTATGGCCTACAAAATGGCTGTTGCTCTTTGGCCATATTAGAGGCAAAAAATATCTGTTTTGGCTCAAAATTTGCAATCAAGATCACAATATCAGTCTATATATGTATGTCAATTTCTGTGTCGATAGGGTCAAAGGTTCCTGACTTATGTCCATTTAGGTTTGAAAAAAGCGATAATACAGGCTTGAGGCCTACAAAATCGCTGTAGTTTTCCAGCCGTTGTAGAGGCAAAACATGTCCGATTTGGCTGAAAATTTGCAATCAAGATCAGATTATCAGTCTATATATGTGTATAAATTTGTGTGTTGATAGGGTGAAAGGTTCCTGTCTTCTGTCCATTTAGGTTGGAAAATAGCGATAAATAGAATAAATTGAAAATAGTTATTTTTTCACTGTAGAGCCTACTGAAGACTTATTTGGCTCATACTTGGCAAATGTGCTTCAAATGTCATTGTTAATTAGTAGCTTCAACAGTTTTGGCATGTTTTAAACTTTGACAGAGTTTTGGCCAAATAACTCTGAAAAGGCTTTCACGTACATGTTTGATCAAGGTTTATGGGCCTCAAATAGTTAAAATGTCAAGATTTTTTTGATAATTATTTACCTACAGGGTCTCAAGATTGCATCAAGACCAAATTTGTTTTGATTGATTAAGGACTTAAAGACAAGTTCGAAAAGAGCAATTTTTACTCTTTTGGCCACTGATGAAAATCTTTGCATTTTTGGTAAAAATATGTAATTACAAAGTTGTAAAGGCTACAGCAAAGTATACAACTAAAAAAGAATAACAAGCCTAGGCCACTTGTACCTTTAGATATAACTGATTTTCTGCTATAGCGCCCCCTTGAGGCCAATCAACGCCATATTTTAATGGATGATAGAAGGCCCTGAGATACATGTAGGGTATAAGTATCGTCCTGATTGGTCATTGTTTAGCCTGTCAAAAGCTTGCTGTAAACTGATTGGCTAATAACGATCGCAAAAATTTGCATATCAAATTTTCCTTCTGTAAAACATTAGGACATAGGCCATAGATGATACATGCCAAAGGAGAGCTTCATAGCTTGTACGGTTCCTGAGAAACAGATTTTTAGCTTTGGCTCCGCCCCCTGGGGGCCTATGTCTACACAGATTGATGGGCTACCTCAGAATCATGTTGGCATCAAAGTTGTAAAGTGGCATTAGTGTAGGTTTAAGCATTCAAAAGTTACAGCTGTTAGAGTAAATTTGAGTGTGCCACGGTAAGATTAATTTGCATATGGCGGCCATATTGTTTAAAAAATTCTCAATTTTTTCGATAATTATTGAGGTTGGGACTCTGCTGAGTTGTCTGACACCAAATATGACAGGATTGGTCAATGACCCTAGGACAAGTTCTCAAAAGTAGGTTTTGCATATTATGCTAAATAGCAAAAAATCTAAGTGGGCGGAGCTTAGTGGTTCTATTGACCTTTTTGATTTGCCATTAACCAAGGAATCATATAATGCAAGAAATTTTGCTCTAGCTATCAGGGCGTGGCAGTTACGAGGCCTAACGCGTTGACCTTCGCCATAGCGCCCCCTTGAGGCCGATCGGGCTCATCTTTTGAATCTGAGTAGCGGTGAGAAGTACTACCATATGACCAAGTCTCAGCCCTGTAGGCCTTACGGTTTCTTCTGCCCGATCACTTCTATGGCAGAAAAAGAATAAGAATAATAATAATAATAATAATAATAATAATAATAATCAGAACAATTACAATAGGGTTTCTAGCACTACGTGCTCGAACCCCTAATAATAATCAGAACAATTACAATAGGGTTTCTAGCACTACGTGCTCGAACCCCTAATAATAATAATAATAATAATCAGAACAATTACAATAGGGTTTCTAGCACTACGTGCTCGAACCCCTAATAATAATAATAATAATAATCAGAACAATTACAATAGGGTTTCTAGCACTACGTGCTCGAACCCCTAATAATCAGAACAATTACAATAGGGTTTCTAGCACTACGTGCTCGAACCCCTAATAATAATAATAATCAGAACAATTACAATAGGGTTTCTAGCACTACGTGCTCGAACCCCTAATAATAATAATAAGAAGAAGAAAAATCTTAGCAAAAACAATAGGGTTCTACGCACCTTCGGTGCTTGAACCCTAAAAAAACAGGCGTTTGGTAAAATTTTGAGCAAAACATGATCAGTTCCAGGAAAATATAACAATTCTGCTTCCTTTTACATTTTAAATGATGATATTTTTGAGCAGCCGTATGTCTTCTGGAGTAAAAGAGATCAGGGCATGTGTCTGTCTGATATAATTACTGTGTTATAAGACCTGAAAAAGAGGAACTGACAAAAACGAAGAATAAAAAACACACCAAAACAGGTTAAGGGTTATTGTAAAATTCCTCAAGAGCAAGTGTAACGGCCCAAACAGACCTAAATATAATAAGCTGAAGCTGGTCAGCTGAAGAGGTCACATGTAAATCATACCTTGCTTTATCATTTATTGTGTTCAATGTCTTTTGTCTTTTGTGATTAGGTGCGTCCTCCTGCGTGTGCATCGGTAAGAACCGCGTGTTCCAGCACTCTGACGGATCCTGTCTGTGTAAAACGGGTTACGTTTTCTATAATGAACTGGACTTTAAGAGTTCCAGTACTGACAGTGATCTGGACTGTCAGCCTGAGGTAGGTAGATCTGCTCACACTTAGACTTAATAAATGTCAGTCTCAGTCCACCATCCTTTTCCAGTGCAGTAATTAAAGCACACGTCTCTAAAGGTGAGTAAACGCTGTGGTGTCGGACAAGTAAGACTGGCTTCCTCCCAAGAGTGTGTTAACCCCTCCACACACTCCTGCAGTCTCAGCTGTGGTCCTCAGGGTGGGAGTCTGGACGTAGGCCTGGGCATGTAAGTTCACTGCTATTCTTCATAAGATTGTGTTTAAGGCTTAAGGCATGTGATACAACATGATGGTATAACTTCTAGTACTGTATTTTTTGCACTATAAGGTGCACCAGATTATAAGGCGCATTATGCGACACTAGTAAGGAACAGGGGTGTTGCCTTACCATGTTTTCCTTCTAATTCAGCAGGTCTCACTGCTGACCTGTAAAACTAAACTAAGTTAAAGGAGAACTACAGCATAAAATGGCCATTTGTTGTAGTAAAACTTGATAAAAAGTTCTTATCTTTGATGAATAGCACACCTCCGTTCTCCCACAGCGTTCAGAGATCCAGAAATTTTAACAGTTTGTCTAAACACCCTTCAGACTGGGTGATACGAGGCATAATTTGCACCGATAAATCGCTTTTTCCACCGTTATCCAGCTCAAAGTAGCTCTGTTTCGACAAACTGTTAAAATTTCTGGATCTCTGAACGCTGTGGGAGAAAGGAGGTGTGCTATTCATCAAAGGAAAGAACTTTTTATCATGTTTTACTACAACAAAATGGTGTAGTAAAGTGAAATGATGAGTGTGTGTTTTTGTTGCAGTTGTCATTGTGAGCGGTACGTATCAGCGGAGGAGGTGTGTAACTCCTCGTGTGTTTCCACACTGCCTGAGCTATCCACCAGATTAGCTCAGGATGGACAGCTGCTGCTTAGGATCAAAGCTAAGGATGAAAACAGGATGTGGAACAGAGTGAGCACTGTGTGTGTGTGTGTGTGTTTGGTGTGTGTGTGTGTTTGGCCCACAATTGAACTCCTCATTATGAAATCCATAACGTACATTTAAATCACACTGGACTTAACTTATAGTTACTACAGGGGTTGGACAGTGAAACTGAAACACCTGTCATCATTTTAGTGTGGGATTTTAGGTTTCATGGCTAAATTGGAGCAGCCTGGTGTTCAATCTTCATTAATTGCACATTGCACCAGTAAGAGCAGAGTGTGAAGGTTCAATTAGCAGGGTAAGAGCACAGTTCTGCTCTAAATATTACAATGCACACAACATTATGGGGGACATACCAGAGTTCAAAAGAGGACAAATTGTTGGTGCACGTCTTGCTGGAGCATCTGTGACCAAGACAGCAAGTCTTTGTGATGCATCAAGAGCCACGGTATCCAGGGTAATGTCAGCATACCAACAAGAAGGACCAACCACATCCAACAGGATTAACTGTGGACGCTGTAAGAGGAAGCTGTCTGAAAGGGATGTTCGGGTGCTAACCCGGATTGTATCCAAAAAACATAAAACCACGGCTGATCAAATCACGGCAGAATTCAATGTGCACCTCAACTCTCCTGTTTCCACCAGAACTGGCCGTCACCACAATCAATTACTGTGCTCTAAAACCAGGTGTTTCAGTTTCATTCTCCAACCCCTGTAAATTACTGTATAGGGACATTTCGGGTCACAAACACCTATGGTGGAGGTTGTTATGTGGTTTAATGTGGGTTACCAGGACAATGTCTTATACCTACATCAAAGTAAATTTAATATACAGTATCAACTGAAATTAATAATTTGTTTGTTTTAAGTTGTAATGTTATGTAACCAACATTTTTACCAGTTTTACAAATGCCACATGGTTTATACTGACTCAGACTATGATATTCATTTGTGAGGTATGATGACCAAAACTCCATGTTTGCTAAACCTCATAATATTAACATCCACAGAATGTGAGGTTGGTGATGTTGTTTTTTTAATGAACAAAATATGATATATTGTGATTTCCCAGATTTATTAAATTTAAATTTGACTAAAATGTAACATCTGTCTAACTTTGGAGCTGGATGTCAACTAAACGTCAGATTTTTTGACCAAACAAAGTTCACATTTTTTTTACATTTTTTCACTAAAATTCAACGTCTGTCCAACTTTGTCAAAAACCAACACATGGTTTACATTTAGCTCTAGACTTGTGATTTTGATTTCTAAAAAAAATCAACATCTGTTCAACACTCAATTTTTATTTTCAACAAAATTTAAACTCTGTCTTACATTGGACCAAAAGGTGAATACAGTGTTGTTTTAATAGAAATGTGACGATGATTTCCGACCAAAATTCAATACCTGAACAAAAATCTGGAGCAATAGTGTTAAAGCTTATTCTGCACTGTTAATAATAATCTTTTTAGATTTTTTTTTTTTTTTGATTTATCTTTTCTTCTCTATTTTTCAAGAATATGATGAACATCCTGGGACCTGACAGTCACATCAACAACATTGGAAAGATCCATTTAGTCCAGTTCTCTGCAGAAGGAGTATTCGGTTGGATTTTGAAGGACCCTTTGTTTATTGACACCTTTCTGTCAGGTAGAAGATCTTTAATCATTCATTTCATTATTTAAAAGCTAAAGCTTTTCAATCAAAAGTGTTGCAGGAATTTTAATCTGCAATTTTTTAACTGGCAATATTATATATTTTATCTCAGAACCAATAGAAATTCTGGAGGGAGGTCGGAGAAAGAGAAGACACAGCGGTGATCTCTGGAGCTCTGGACCTCTACCCCGCATTCCCAACCCAATAGCATGTCTCAATCCCAGTGATATGCTCATCTTTCAGCTAACCATCAACTACACTGGTAGGATTTGAGCTAATAATCTCTTTTTCATTATTTAAACAGCAGTATTTGTTGTATATAGGGTTGCCACCCGTCCCTTAAAATACGGAATTGTCCCTTATTTGGCAACTAAACTTTGCATCCTGTATTGAACCAATAAGGGACGAGATTTGTTCCGTATTTCCATAAATGTCCAATCCACATGTCTGTCACTCACACATCAGCACTAAACCCCGCCTCTCTCCGCTCCTCTCTGTGCTGGACACATATTCTTCACGATTTTAACACAAAAAACACAGAACTGTGACAAAAAATTGTAATAATCAAAGGAATTATTTCTCTGATAAAAAATATGTTTATACAAATTTCTGCGTATTTTGAAGAATAAAGAATTTTTGAAGAATACAGTGTCCAGTGATCATTACATAAAATATTATAATAAGTGGGGGTTTAACTGTTTGGATGACCTGACTTTCTTTCAGCTCATAGGAAAAACACCCACAAATACCCTTCAATTTAAGTAAAAACAGTGTCCCAATAGTTATGCACATAAAACTTATGTTCTCAATTTATTTAGTTTATATTTTAAACGTTTGTTGTTGCACACAAACATATTTCAATGAATATTTATTTAACTGCACTTTATAAGAGAAAGTGTTCATTGCTAATAAAGCATCTCAAACTTTAAGTTTGACGAATTGCTTTTTTGATTACCTCTTCAATAAAAACAGCAGCACAAAATAAAATATACCACTGCTGCGGGTGCCACGCCCAACAGGTGTCGTGCCTGTGGTGGACATGGCCCAGAGGAGCGGTGGTTGGCGTCCCTTATTTTAAATTCTTAAAGGTGGCAACCCTAGTTGTATAGTATGGAATAATCAATGTGAATCTATTTATCTTACTTCCAGACCGTCTCCTCAGCCACTTCCCTGTGTATCAGAAGGACCATTTGTTCAGTAGTAATCCTGCCTGGGACTTTGGAGCATTCAGGCATCTGGAGCGGCTTATCAAGCATTCTCAGTTTAATTCCACCAGGTACGCTTGTGATGACTAATGATTTATACACACATGGCCCCAAGAATGGAGCCAGTATTCTATATGCATACATATATTTATACATATGAAGCGCAGGGAAAAGGATGAGTTTCTTTAATTTTACCAAATTGAAAACCTCTGGAATATAATCAAGAGGAAGATGGATGATCACAAGCCATCAAACCACCAAACTGAACTGCTTGAAGTTTTGCACCAGGAGTAAAGCAGCATAAAGTTATCCAAAAGCAGTGTGTAAGACTGGTGGAGGAGAACATGATGCCAAGATACATAATTAAAAACTGTGATTAAAAACCAGGTTTATGCTTTAAACTTTATGAATATGAACTTGTTTTCTTTGCGTTATGTTCATTTTACTCAAACATAAACCTATCAATAGCAAAATCAGAGAAACTGATTCAGAAACTGAAATGATCTCTTAATTTTTTCCAGAGCTGTAAGTAAATCTAGATAAATTATGCAGTATATATTTAAGCAATAATACACCAGATAACTGCACTGCACATCAACAGTAATAAAAGCTGTAGTACTATACAGATTGTGTCATTACATGGACATGTCTTCATGGAGTTTGAATGCACAAAATACTGCATAATAATAATGCGTTGTTATCAGCTGGTATCATTAACAGTGCGTAGCTGGGACAATGCTAAAAATGGTAAACTCAGGATATAAAAGAGGGATATACTGTATTCTGTTTGGATTTGCCATTAGAAACCACTGGAAACTGCTTGTGAAACCAGTTGTGGTAAACTGTCTGCCAACAAACTACCAACAACAAAAACCCTCATATTAGAGAGAGGAGAGACTCGTAGCTTTATAAAGGGAAATAGATGAGTTAGCAGCTCATATGTGGAGCATCTTTTGCTGGAGTGGAGAGTAAACAGCTGCTCTGAAGTTCATGCTCAGGTCCAGGAGGTGAAATAAGGTCAGGTGGTTTGCTTTTGCTGTTTTTTTTTGCAGCTATAGCTGCACAGCTGCACCGAGAGATCCAGTGTGGGTACGAGAGAGAAGCACATAGCACTAATGCTAATGCTAATGCGGAAAAGCATAAAAAAGACGCATCATTTCTGCATAATTTAACCGTTCACTTTCATGTCGCATGTCCGTTGATTGGATACCTATCTGATTTAGGATGACATATGAAAGTGACTCAAATCTGATTTGAAAAAAAAAAAATCGTATTTGGCATGTTCACACAGCCATGAAAAAATTTGAGCCGCATTGAGCAAAAAAATCTGATTTGAGTCACTTCTGCCTGGTAATGTGAACGTAGCCATGGATACTCCTCATGTATTGGTGATACTGGCAAGGGCGTAGGAGCGGGTTTGATATTGGGGGGGACACATTTGCTAATATGAACCAAAGCACACCCTATAGTTTCCTAGAAAAACATTTGCGGAATTACTTTTAATCCTAAATTATCCTTTTTTTCTGTATTTATTATTAGTTACATCCAAATAAAGGTAATTTTACAACCTAAACATGTTACTCCACATTACATTTACTGTTGCTAGAAAAAATTATACGTGAAAGGTCTGAATTATATACATATGACAAAAACTGATCAGTTATCACCTAATATTTAACATAATATAACAGATTTGATTATTATTATTATTATTATTATTATTAATTATGTATTGTATGTTGTATATTTACATTTTCTCCAAACTGACTAGCATTGTGCCCCGCACTTTTAATTGTTTCTACTGAAAGCACTTCTTATGATGGTGTCCTTTTATGAAAAAGAATGTAACTTTACGTTTCATAGGGATTTTTCTCAGAAGTTAATATAAACGTTAGACGTCAGGACATGTGTTCTTACTGTTGTAGGGTAATTTACCACAGCAAAAATGTATGTGAGCCAGACGGACAAGGAAAACCAGAAGTCAGGATATCCAATTTAGAATAAAATTTACTGAAGAAAATCATTGAAGTATTACAGACACTCCAGTAGATGAATCAGACAAAAAGTAAGAAAATAGACAAAAGTAACAGGAAAAATGTTGTAGATGGTCAAAAGTAAAGTATTCCAATCTCGAGAGCTACAGGAAAAGTCTGACTTTTCTGTCTCTGCATTAACAGTTATACTTATACTAATAACAATTACATGTAAATCTACTTTACCAGGATACATGTTCTTATTGGTTCTATAAAAATCAATAATGACATAATTGTCTCTATGATTGGTTCTTCAAATGTATCAACATTACACTACTGATTAAGCATGACAATGCATTACATATGTTGCATCAAAAAGGTGTACGTCACAAAGTCCGAAACATCATGTTGTTTTCCATTCCCGTGGCCTTCGTTGTCTTCTGGCCTGTCTGCGACTTTGCGCCACGTAGAACAGCCGTGCGTAGGCTATCTAAGGAGAGGTTACTAGCACAATCACTCAGATAGCGGGTATCTCCCTCTGCAGTTGTCAACATCTTGTCCTTGCATCCTGTCACAACATGAAACAACCTTCTCTTCTAAATGTACATGATATTCTAACAACACAAAGATCCTAGTGGAATAACAGATTCTAAAAATAAAAACTGGTGTGTCTGCACAATTTATTGCTAATGATTACAGTCAAATTATTATATTTATTGAATGATCATAATTATCAAATAAAAGGATACAAGTGTAGATTAAAGGATATACACGTCCAGAATCCATGGACGGGGGCTTCCCAGATCGCTCCCATCACTGTAAACTACAAATGAACAGAAGTCAGATT
Source organism: Astyanax mexicanus (assembly GCF_023375975.1). Lineage (NCBI taxonomy): Eukaryota > Metazoa > Chordata > Actinopteri > Characiformes > Acestrorhamphidae > Astyanax > Astyanax mexicanus. Next base: position 2,717,307 of record NC_064425.1, read on the forward strand.
AGATCAGTGTTTCTTAACCCTGTTCTTACATATTCTATTGCATACTCCCACTGTTCTGCATATTGTAGAGCTTTCTCTGCTTTAAATGAACATAATAAAGTAAGTGGTATGATGGTATGATGTGTCTAATACACTGCTGGACATACATAATGATTGATTTATGATCCATAGGGGGCTAAGAGATTTTAACAGGTAAACTCAGTAAAGGACTGTTTATTAGCTAATCAGTTGGATCTGGTGGAAAACACAATTTTAAGGGCAGTGATCAGGGTTAAGAAACTGCTTTTAACTACCTACATTACCCAGTGTTGTACTAAATTCTGTCTATCCCCTACATCCAGCTTCTAGCTGACTAGTTATCTACATTAATGAAAATTAAATAGTTATTAGCTAGTCAGGTACAGGGTAAACTGAACATTATATAGTTTTGTTTTTCTTAAACTAAGCTAATTCCAAAGTTAAGCTAACTGACTGTCACGGGTTGTATTTTATTAAGCGCAGAGTTGGTATGTTTTGATTAGTGCATTTTTAACCAGCTATCAGAAACATAGCAGTTTACATGGTTTACATGGTTAGCTTACCGTTACCTTTCTGTTAGAAAAATCGCTGTATTTTCATACCTGGTTTAAAATCATCTGCTGCATCCCGATCGCACTGCTTAATCTCACAGCGGGGGAGGGGCTCCCCCCCCCACCACCACTCTCCCCCACACTCTCCTGCGCACGCCGCAAAACCAGCAAGCTGATTGGCTGTTTCTATTGAGAGGCGGAACTTAATTCCTGAACCGGCTCCATGATTGGCGTTAAGAGATTTCCCATTTACTAGGCGGTCACCTGTCTCCTCATTAATAGTACAGCTGATCTGAGCGAAACCATTTTATTTTTGGAGGGGACAAATCCACCTTTTTCCACCGGTTCCTACGCCAGTGGATACTGGTATCTGACAGTTCTTATTGTCCTCAGATTTGCGCATGTGTTCTCGGAGCCGGGGAAATACGTGTTCCTGGATAATGCTGTGAAGGACTGGAGCTTGATAGTGGTGGTTCGAGATAAGAGCACAGAGTGTGATCCTACTACATCTCCCTTCCAGCCCACCTCTCCAGCACAGCTCGTACGACACGGAGTCATCAAACAACAGCGCCTCAACCTCCTGCCAGACTGGAGCGCCATCATAGGTACGGGGTTGCTTTATCAGACTTATTACGTCCCAATGTTTAGCTTTGATGCTTGTGGGAAGGCAGACAAACCAAGTCTCCCTGAAGCTGCGGGAGTCTCCCGCATTTCGGTAGCGGCTCCCTGATGCCCGCGAGTCACAAATAATCTCCCGCAATTCAGAACGAGCGCCCCAAACGCGCACACAGGCCACAGACTTTTATTCTCTAATCGCATAAAAAGAGAGAAAACAGAGAGGGTTCTGATTGGCCTGTTCTCTGCAAAGAGTCTGTGAGACAGTGTTTTTCCCCCCTCCCGGACGGGATTTGTTCAGTGACTGAGAGAAAGCAGATCATGGCGGAGGCAATATTAATAATTATTGTAATATGATATGAAATGCTTTTGATGTTTTGCAATTTTTTGTGATATTGTAACTGTCAATTTTTGTCAAATAAAGTTTTTTTTTTTTTCAAAAAAAAAAAAAAAGGAAAGCAGAGGCAGGGCCTTCCAAAAAGAAAAAATATGAAACTCATTTCATTTCACCTCTGAATACTCTAAATCCTTTGGTGTGTGTGCGATTAACCTCCCTGAAATCAACTTTTGCAACTTGGGATGTCTGGGAAGGCATACATTTCTAGAGTTGGTGAGTTAGAGGTCTCATAGGTGGATAGGCCGATGGTTGGGACATCTCATTTACTAGACTACCTAAATTTCCTTCAGGATCAAAAAGTATCTATTGACATTTAGGAATCCTCTATCCACATCAAGTCATAAATAACATTTTGACCCATAGTAGACAGTGCAAAGAGTGATAATGGTTGTGACCAGTAACATGTTTGGTGATGTACCATATCGTATCGTACGCAAAAATATCGCCAACATTTTTGAATATCGTGAACGATATTATACCCTGAAATATGGTGCCATATCACCCACCCCTAATTATCACATCAGGGTACTACTTTTTTACTGTTTTAGCAACAACAAAAAAAATAATCACACTGTTCTCATTTCACATTATACATCTACTAGAGACAGATTATATCTGTCCAGCATCATTTATTTTACTTTAATCCTGGATATTTGGAGATATTTGGAGTGACTTCTGGTACAAATCTGATAAATGTATTGTATTTTTTAAGCTAGGACGCTATCAGCTAGCGATTTGTTCCACGTAGCTTGTTTTAACATGGTAAACATGCAGACTACAGTCTGATATACTCACCTCTGAACTCTGAAAGAGCTAGCGCTCAGCACTTAGCAGCTAATGCTGCTCCAGCAGTGCTAGCCGGGGTTAGCAGCAGGCTACAGTCCGATAATACTCACCTCTGAATGGTGAAAGATCTGTCGCTTATTGCAGTTAGCTGCTAATGCTAATACTGCTCCAGCAGTGCTAGCTGGGGTAAGCTGCAGGCTACAGTCTGATAGTACTCACCTCTGAATGGTGAAAGAGCTAGTGCTTAGCATAGTTAGCAGCTAATGCTAATACTACACTTCACTGAAACTCCTGTATAACGCTGTACTTTAGCGGAGTGACTTTACTGCTTCTTAATACCTGACTGGTAAATGATTTTTGGGAAAATTAAAGGATTTTAAGTGTGCTTATAGTGCGAAAAACACTGTAAAACATCTTTAACGTCTATATGTTCAATTGTATTTTATTTTAAAGATGTTATTTCATATAATTTCTAGTCTGTTCTTCATGAAATGTCCACATAATGTTATAAGCTCTTTCATGGCCTTCATGTTAGTATGGAGAAATGGGGTAATGTTAGGTAGTATTAGTGGTCAGCAGAGCACTATAAACACTGTAAACGGTTTGTTATGTTTTATCTACAGGGGTGTTGATTCTGCTGGTGTTGCTGATAGTGGTGTTGACCGTCTCTGCTCTGCTGCTGAGGCCTAATCGCTCCAGTCTCATCGCTAAAGGAAGGCCGAAGCCTAAATGGCGCAGCTTGGGGGAACCCAAGGTTCCTATGGAGTATGTTTACAGTGGAGACTGGTGAGTTATTAGACAAAATAAGTCATATTTTAATGACTTATGATATTTTTAATGATATTTGGAAGACTGAATGATGTGTTTTTTCTTGTTCTGTTGAACGGGCAGCAGTGGTATGCTCAGGTTCAGGGGAGTGGGTGAAGGAGCAGAAGCAGAAGAACCTGCTGTGTGCAAAGGTAACTGAGTTATATGAACTTAAAGAACACATTATTATAGATAATTGTGCTTTAAAAAGTCTAAAAATCAATACTATTCAAAGTGGGTGGGGTACATCATCTGAACAGAGTTTGGAAAGTTGGTATTAATTATATAAAACTTGTATGGTGATAGATGGAATACACAAAATGGTTCTAATAGATGTGTCATGTGTAAAATTATACATTTAAATAATTAGAAATTATTACTAGCCATTTTTTTTATTTTATTTTAAACTTTTGTCCCATTTTCTCCCCAATTTAGAAGTCCAAATGAGTTACCAAACCCACTCATTAGGACTCCCCCTATCACTAGTGATGAACCAAAAATGTGAATACTAGCACATGTGAAGTCAGACTCCGCCTCTTTTTGAACTGCTGCTGATGCTGCATTGCAGAGTAGCATTACAGCGCTAACGCTCGGAGGAAAGCGCAGCGACTTGGTTCTGATACATCAGCTCACAGACGCAGCCTTGTGCTGATCCACATCACCCTAGGAGTGATGAGAGGAAAGAGCACCATCTACTGTACTGTACCCACCCAGAGAGAGCAAGGCCAATTGTGCTCTCTCAGGGCTCTGGCAGCTGATGGCAAGCTGCATGACCGGGATTCGAACGAGCCATCTCCTAATCTTAGTGGCAGGACCTTAGTCAGTGCCCAATAATTACTAGTCACATGTTAAAGAGTGGAAATGAAATGCTTGTAATAGATACATTTTGACAAAAATTCAAGTGTTTTTTTTTTGTTAAAATACTTTTTTTTTTGCAAAATTTACTTTAAATATCTACTGCTGAATATTTACTAAATTATTTATTTTTGCTGGTAAGAACATATACATCTGCCTTGCTTTCTTTTGATATAAACAGCAATCTTTTTTTGATAGCCAGTGCATCTACTTATGTTTTTTTTCATTCTTTTTTTAAATGTTTAATTTATTATGCAGTGTTTAAGAACTAAGCAAATTTTATGTTAAAAGTATACCTTATATTTTAAGGATTCAAACTATCTGTTTTTGATGTCTAAGAGTGGAAAAAATGGCCTTTCCTCTACGTCTTCACTTTACAGCATGTGGCCTCCATTTAAATTATGAAACATTAATACATTAATGTTCTCCTGCAAGCGTGTTTAGCTGGTTAAATTTGAAAAAACATACATTTTTTGGTACATTTATGTTTGTGTATCTCAGCTTTGTAATCAGTTTAATGTAACACATTAATTTGTGTAATATAAAGTGTGATATAGATGTTTAAACTGATAAAAGTTATTTTTCTTCTTTTCAATATGCTCTTAATTAACTCAACGCTGAAGGATACAAGAATGCACTGATTGAGTTGGAGGAGTTTAATGTAAAAACGCTGTACGACAAATTAGAGGATCAGAATTTACACCTGGCATCACAGCTGGCGAAGCATCGCAAAGACACGCAGGAGTTCTACAGGAACATGTGCCAGCAGACCGACGCCCTGCGGGTGAGAGACGAGACGTCTGAGATTCAGTCCTCTGAAACTTATGATCTGAGAGAAATTGCGTGATGCTGTAATCGATAATGGAATTGCTTTTTAATGGCTTGGTGCTTCTTTAGGAGACCTTGGAGAATATGGAGCCTTCAAAGCGGATCCAGTGGAAGAAGATTATGGCCAGTGAGGCACAAGCTAAACAAGAATCCATTAGAGGTTTGAGTCTTATGATGAATTTATGAACTCCTGAAATGTGTTATCAGGGTAGAAAACATTTTTTAGAATAGAATATGTGAAATATACAAGGAAAATACATAAAATACATGGAGCTGCTCATTGAGCTCCATTGGCTACCAGTTGCTGCTCGTATTAAGTTCAAAGCTCTTACCATCGCCTACAAGCTGATGACAGAACAGCTCCTTCCTACCTGCACTCACTCCTGAAGGCTTACGCTACCTCCCGGCCGCTGCGCTCCTCCAATGAACGTCGCCTCACTTTACCAAACAAACATTCACACAAAGCAATCCAGACTGTTCTCATACAGAGTTCCCCAATGGTGGAACAAACTACCCTCCACTACCAGATCAGGAGAATCTCTCACTATCTTTAATAAACTCCTGAAGACAGAGCTCTTCAAAGAGCTCTTACTCTCCTAACACCTCTAACTAACTACCTTCTACTACCAGATCAGGAGAATCTCTCACTATCTTTAATAAACTCCTGAAGACAGAGCTCTTCAAAGAGCTCTTACTCTCCTAACACCTCTAACTAACTACCTTCCACTACCAGATCAGGAGAATCTCTCACTATCTTTAATAAACTCCTGAAGACAGAGCTCTTCAAAGAGCACTTACTCTCCTAACACCTCTAACTAACTACCTTCTACTACCAGATCAGGAGAATCCCTCACTATCTTTAATAAACTCCTGAAGACAGAGCTCTTCAAAGAGCACTTACTCTCCTAACACCTCTAACTAACTACCTTCCACTACCAGATCAGGAGAATCTCTCACTATCTTTAATAAACTCCTGAAGACAGAGCTCTTCAAAGAGCTCTTACTCTCCTAACACCTCTAACTAACTACCTTCTACTACCAGATCAGGAGAATCTCTCACTATCTTTAATAAACTCCTGAAGACTGAGCTCTTCAAAGAGCTCTTACTCTCCTAACACCTCTAACACACTAACTACTTCTAACCTCATTTCCTTCTTCCCCTCCTTCACTCCTATATCCCATTATTTCCCTTTGACCTCTTTTAGGCCCTATATAAAGATGTTTTTACCTTTAACTTTTGTACTTCTACTAGTACTACTAGATACTTATCTTTTCTTAAGTATCATAATTTTTCTCATCATAATTTTTAGCTTTTTAGTGTATAATATATAAAAGACATGTGTGCATGATGGTAATGCAGATATTGTATTATAACTGTAATAAACTGTATGGCAGTGGAGCCGTGGATGGGTCTGATGGAGGTCGTTCAGAGATCATTGGAGGCGGTGCTGATCCGGCTGAATGAAGAGACCTATCAGCAGCCAGAGAGCACCGTGACCGGCAGCCACAGAGACACCAGAGAGAGCGGAGTCCACACAGGATACACCCAGGTACACATCCTAATCACCAGTATACAACAGTTAGTTCTGACCTCACAATCTGATTGGTTGAGTTAAGTGTTATAAAATGTTCTAGAAGCCGTCGCACACTAAGTCTGTATCACTCTGCGGACACGTTGCTGAGTAATGCTTAGCACAGGCTAGAGCCCAGCCAAGACACGCTCGCCCACAGCCTGCAGCTCGGGCTCGTCTTTTGTGGAAAAAAGGGAAAGAAACGGAACAGTAACCACCAGGCTAGGCTAAGCTAATGCTAAGCTAAAGCAAGCTATGCTAACCTAAACCACAGTCCAGCTGGCTAGATAACTAAACACCATGCAGCAAAACAAGCAGAAATGCTCACAAATGCACAGCTTTTACGTGAAGACTCAAGTATTCTTTATACATTTTTTGAGGGTCTTAAATTTTCTCTACTTATTTTGTAAAAAAAAAAAAAGTTGTATAAAAGCAATAGAACACTCGAGGTTGGACAATGAAACTGAAACACCTGGTTTTAGAGCACAATAATTGATTGTGGTGACGGACAGTTCTGGTGGAAACAGGAGAGTTGAGGTGCACATTGAATTCTGCGTGATTTGATCAGCTGTGGTTTTATGTTTTTTTTGGATACAATCCGGGTTAGCACCCGAACATCCCTTTCAGACAGCTTCCTCTTACAGCGTCCACAGTTAATCCTGTTGGATGTGGTTGGTCCTTCTTGGTGGTATGCTGACATTACCCTGGATACCGTGGCTCTTGATGCATCACAAAGTCTTGGTCACAGATGCTCCAGCAAGACGTGCACCAACAATTTGTCCTCTTTTGAACTCTGGTATGTCCCCCATAATGTTATAGTGTGCATTGTAATATTTAGAGCAGAACTGTGCTCTTACCCTGCTAATTGAACCTTCACACTCTGCTCTTACTGCTGCAATGTGCAATTAATGAAGATTGAACACCAGGCTGCTCCAATTTAGACATGAAACCTAAAATCCCACACTAAAATGATGACAGGTGTTTCAGTTTCATTGTCCAACCCCTGTATTTCACAACTATGTTCAACAGACCTTTCTGAAACAGTCAATTTGTGCATACTAACATGTGCCTATAGATTTCTTCAGCTGATATGATTGAACTGAAGACAAGACCGGACACAGAGGCAGCATCTTCTGATCCAGGTAGGAAACAAAATGTAGACTATGTTTTCCCCATCACAGAATTTCATTTTCTGAGCTTGTTTATTGTATATATGGTGTGTGTTCAATATTCTTTCAGCTCCCCAGTCCAGTACAGCTCCCTGTGTGAGTGAGGAGGACCTGGCAAAGCTTTTGGCCCTGACTCCCCTCACTAAAACTCTGCAGGATATACAGCAGTCCCTTCAAGCACTGAACGATACGCCCCACGCAGAAGAAGAACCTAGAGGTATGTCTCCAAACAAGACTGATCTTCATCTAAGTCACAACAATAGACAACTAAGGTCTGCTTAAACTAATACCACACAAAAATTATATGTTTGCATGGTTTTGTTAAACAGAACATGCTAACATTCACAGTGCAGGATGGAAAAAAGTATATGAACTCCTCGGCTAATGACTTTTCTAAGAGATAATTGGAGGCAGAATATGATGAGATTGGATGTGTTGGTTAAAGCTGCCCTGCCCTATAAAAACACTAAAACACACACCATTTTAAAGTTTGCTGTTCTTAAGAAGCATTGCTTGATGTGAATCATGCCTCACACAAAAGATCAAGCTCTTAGAAGAAGCTGGAAAGGGTTACAAAAGTATCTCTAAAAGCCTTGATGTTCATGTGTCCACTGTAAGACAGACGTCTACAAATAGAGAAAGTTCAGCACTGTTGCTGCTACTCTCTCTAGGTGTGGTAAAGTCAAGTCCTGTAAAGATGACTGCAAGAGCACAGCACTGAATGATCAATGAGGTGAGGAAGAATCATCTGAAGAGTGTCAGCTGAAGACTTACACAAATCTCTGGCACATGCTACATTTTTGTTGACAAATCTACAATAAGGAAAACTTTAAACAAGAATGGAGTTGATGGGAGGACACCACAGAGGAAGCCACTATTACCAATATTACAAAAAAACATTGTGAAACATGGTGGAGGGGGCATCATGATTTGGAGCTGCTTTGCTGCCTCAGAGCCTGGATGGATTACCGTCAATAATGGAAAAATGAATTCACAAGTTTACCAAGACATTTTGCAGAAAAATTTAAGACCATCTATCCTCCAACTGAAGCAAATCAACAACCGAACGGCTTCAACAGAAGAAAATAAATAAATACTCCTTCTGGAGAGTCCTGACCTCCTGAACCCAAGTGAGATGATGTGGCATGACCTGCTTGAATTTTTGCACCAGGAGTAAGGCAGCATAAAGTTATCCAAAAGCAGTGTGCAAGCCTGGTGGAGGAGAACATGATGCCAAGATGCATGAAAAAACTGTGATTAAAAACCACCAGGGTTATTCCACCAAATATTGATTTCTGAACTCTTAAAACTTGAAAAGTTTTCTTTGCATTATTTGAGGTCTAAAAGCTCTGCATCTTTTGTGTTATTTCAGCCATTTCTCATATCAGCCATTTTCTGCAAATAAATGCTCTAAATGACTAAAATATTTTTATTTGGAATTTGGGAGAAATGTTGTCTGTAGTTTATAGAACAAAAAAACAATTTTCATTTTATTTAAACCTATAAATAGCAAAATCAGTACCAATATCTTGCTTTTTCAGGATTTTGGTTTCATCTCACCTGATAAATTCATGCTAATGGTTGTGGGGAACCTCAAGCTCTGTGATGTGTGTCTGATCTTTCCTCTCCAGCATCATCTGAGGACACGGAGGAGAGGCAGCAGGCGCACCTGATCCCCGTTGCCCTTGACAACCTGTCTCCACGGAGCTTCGCTGTCTTCCTGTTTGGTTGCCATGTAGTGAGGCTGCTGAGCCGAGCCTGCGGCTTCCCCGCCGTGATGCTGCTGCTGGCTAAAACCCTGCCGGTTACTCAAACCGACTCCCTGCTGAACTACTGTAACCGAGAGTTTTACTACGACACATCCAACCAGATACTGTACATCCTCCACAGTAACCTGCAAAACGCCGGACACTTCATCTCTGTCCTCTTACACGCTCTGGCTTATATTACTTCAGGTATATAAACGCCAATAATTAACCAATCAACTTACAGTATTTCCATTAATATTTGTTATTATAATATAATTATAGATGTAATTGCATTTTATCTGTTTTAATTTTTTTGGCCAGCATTTAAAAAAAACTCCATTTACAGATCTCCCAAACATGGGGAAATTAAACAGCTCTGAAAAAAAATTACAGTCTAAATACAACATAATTTGTTTTTAAATAATTCCCACTATTCCTCACTGTTAGTTTTTGGTATTGTTCTTCACATTGAGCTGCTCTTTTAGTTTGTACATTAAATTATCTTATCCGCTGCTTTAGTTTTCTACATGCAGGCCAATAGTTCATCTAACTGATTAAAAATACATAATAAACCGAGGCTTAATGATTGTCCATGATGCACATTAGGACACTAGTTCCTACACACACATGCTGAGAATCCCTAATACATTTGCAGCATAGAATATCACATGGAGCAGGCCTTCCTATTCTCTTATCTCCTAATAAAAAACACAAAAAAACACATTTTTGTGGCGTTTTTCCAGTAAAAATTGTGAGGTAGGAATTTTTGACTAAACCTGACTTTTCTTAGTCAAATTACCTTAGTAAATGCTCAGTAACCAGTTACTTTAGTATATTACATTGGCCTGCCTGGGTATATCGTCTTAGTCCAATGAAAATTTTTTATTTTACTACATAATTTCAACAGACAAACTGTCCCTTTACACTGTGCCAAAATTTCTTGATGAACAGACAGTGTTGGGAAGGTTACTTTTAAAATGTAATCCCTTACAGATTACTGATTACATCACTCAAAATGTAATTTGTAACGTAATCAGTTACATTACTTCAAGTGAGTAACGTAATCTGATTACTTTGGATTACTTTTTTGTTTTTTTAAGCCTGAATGAATGTAGCAAACACATATTGCATATTATTATTTTATTTTTCTTTCCAGTTAACAAATAGATAAACAAATAAAACAGCCTTTTCAATCACTCTATAAAAATACGTATGAAACCATTTCATCAAACAATTTTATGAAACACTTCTATAAATTGATGATAAAACCATTAAAAACCAAACAATGTAACAACAACTGTAAGCTATCTATTTGCAGGTTTGCCACCAGTGTTAATTTTGACAACAAATTTTGATTTAGTCTTAGTTATAGTCTTGTGACGAAAATAGCATTTAGTTTTAGTCATAATTTAGTCATATGAAATGTTTTTAGTTTTAGTCGACTTAATGTCATAAGAATATAGTCTACTAAAATTACAGTAAATTTATTCGACTAAAATGTAAAGGGTGTAAATGTAAATGCTTGTTCATCAGTTCCCTTGAATTATTAACTATACACGTATACGAAATGAAACGTTTAATAACCACTTAAGTAATATTGTTAATGTTTGAATGTGAAATATATTTATATATGATTTAATGTATATTATTATTATTATTGTAGGTGTGTGACTATATATATTTTACATTTAAAAATTTGTTTTAGAAATCAGGTCATAAAACATCTGAATAGTTAAATTATAGTTTGAACAGAGCTGTAGATGCAAAAACAACTTTTAAATTATCTAGTTTTATCTCCAGCACTAACCCAGCACACCTACTGGAGCTACAGTCTATAAATGAACACACATTCACACACTGTCCTGTAGAGATGCTCTCAGGATGTACTGAGAGACTTCATGAGTTAAAGTGAGAAACTTATGAGAAAGTGCTGTAAGGAACTTTTGGGTTCATAGATTGACTTATTTTATTGTTTTATTTTCGTTATATTATTGAGTTCCTTTCTGACCTGCTGCTGCTTTAACACTAGCTATATCTTTCCCACTGTGAGACTAAACAGATGATCTGATCTTAATGAGTTAGGGTTCTGTACCAGTTCTGTGTTTTAGTGCACTGCCGAGTTAAACACATCAGCTCATGAAATAACATCAGCATTAAAACGCGGATCTCTGCATGGAGATCTGTGGGACTCTGGGCTGCAGAAGCTGAAAGATTAGTGGTGTTTTTACCGGTAATGGAGTCGCTCCACACGGTTTACACGTTATCTTGTTTTTCGCGACGTCAAAGGAGAAATATATCGCCTCTCCCCTCTCCCCTCTCTCTCTCTCTCTCTCTCTCTCTCTCTCTCTCTCTCTCTCTCTCTCTCTCTCCCTGCTGAACACTGTCGAGTTAACTTCCAGTCGAGCTCCGTAACGACAGGTTAATTCCCGGGTTTGTAACAGCGCGCGGCGCTACTGCAGTGATTGGATCTCTTCCTAACTGGTCCCTACCTTTCACAGAACTAACTCAGTTCTGATTGGATTTCGTCCCTGCCAAACATTTTCGTCTCGTTTTTTTATTCGTCTACGAAAATGTCAGTTAATTTCGTCTCGTTGTGTGTGCGGAGCCGCTGTCTGCCCCTCCTACCGTCTCGCTGCCTGCACGCACACAGACACCGCTGCACACACAAATAGGGAGGAGTGATGGCGTTTTGTCAGTGTTGGATTGGAAGACCAAAAATAGGAAAGTACCGCAATGTAATCCATTTATTTTAGCAGAGTAACTGTAATCTGATTACCATTTATTCAAGCAGTAACTGTAACGGATTACAGTTACTCATAAATTGTAATCTGATTACGTAACGCCGTTACATGTAATCCGTTACTTCCCAACACTGTGAACAGACCAATAGAAACTCTTCAAAATAAACTGAAATAATCTCTTTTTACATTCACAAGGTTTTTTTCTCTCTCCTGTAAAGTTGCTGTTTTGGAGATACTTGTTTTGCACTGGACATAAATCAGCCTACCCCCAAAAGATACACATAATTACTGATCATTGATTATTAATGCCTTCAAAACATTTTGATTGCTGAATCTGGTTTACTAGGTTTCATTTTAGTTGAAACCTTAATGAAAACCGTCCTCCTTCTGGATGTCCACTGTTGTAGTACCATATTTTTTTGCACTATAAGGTGCACTTAAAATCCTTTAATTTTCCCAAAAATCGTATAATCTGGTGCTCCTTATGTATGAATTCTACCAGTCAGGTATTAAGGAGCAGTAAAGCCACTCCACTGAAGTACAGCGTTATACAGGAGTTTCAGTTAAGTTCTCTTAGTTATGGAGTAGTATTAGCATTAGCCGCTAACTGCTATTTCCCCGTTCAGAGGTGAGTATTATCTTCCTGTAGCATGCTACTACTATCCCTGGATCAGCATTAGCATAAGCCGCTAACCTCGCTAAGCGCTAGCTCTTTCGCCGTCCAGAGGTGAGTATATCAGACTGTAGTCTGTGTGTTTACTGTGTTAAAAGAAGCTATGTGGGACGAACCGCTAGCTAATATCACCCTGGCTTACCGGAACACTCAGAGTTCCTCAATGTAGCACTGTCAGGCAGCATTAGCTGCTAACCGCTAGCTAAATTAAAAGTTCCTTATAGTGTCTCTTAAAATGCACCTTAAGTATGAAAATAGACCAGAAAAAGATGCTCATTGATAGTGCGCCTTATAATCCAAAAATATGGTACACATACAGTTGTGGTCAAAAGTTTACATACACTTGTAAAAAAACATAATGTTATGGCTGTCTTGAGTTTTCAATAAGTTCTACAACTGTTATTTTTCTGTGATAGAGTGATCGGAACACATACATGTTTGTCACAAAAAAACAGTCATAAAATTTGGTTCTTTCATAAATTTATTATGGGTCTGCTGAAAATGTCACCAAATCTGCTGGGTCAAAAATATACATACAGCAACAAAATTTGTCAATTTTGGTGATGTAGCGAGTTGTGTCAATCAAATTAGCTTCATGTCATGGCCTCTTCACTTCTTGTAAGTGATTCTGATTGACTACAGCTGTTGACTTCTCATGAGCCCATTTAAATAGGGCTCATTTGACCCAGTGATTAGACTCAGCTACAAAAGCTACAATGGGAAAGTCAAAGGAACTCAGTGTGGATCTGAAAAAGCGAATTATTGACTTGAACAAGTCAGGGAAGTCACTTGGAGCCATTTCAAAGCAGCTACAGGTCCCAAGAGCAACTGTGCAGACAATTATACGCAAGTATAAAGTGCATGGAACAGTTGTGTCACTGCCACGATCAGGAAGAAAACGCAAGCTATCACATGCTGCCGAGAGGAGATTGGTCAGGATGGTCAAGAGTCAACCAAGAATCACCAAGAAGCAGGTCTGCAAGGATTTGGAAGCTGATGGAACACAGGTGTCAGTCTCCACAGTCAAGCGTGTTTTACATCGCCATGGACTGAGAGGCTGCCGTGCAAGAAAGAAGCCCTTGCTCCAGAAAAGGCACCTTAAGACTCGGCTGAAGTATGCTGCTGATCACATGGACAAAGATAAAACCTTCTGGAGGAAAGTTCTCTGGTCAGACGAAACAAAAATTGAGCTGTTTGGCCACAACACCCAGCAATATGTTTGGAGGAGAAAAGGTGAGGCCTTTAATCCCAGGAACACCATGCCTACTGTCAAGCATGGTGGTGGTAGTATTATGCTCTGGGGATGTTTTGCTGCCAGTGGAACTGGTTCTTTGCAGAAAGTAAATGGGATAATGAAGAAGGAGGATTACCTCCAAATTCTGCAGGAAAACTTAAAACCATCAGCCCGAAGGTTGGGTCTTGGGCGCAGTTGGGTGTTCCAACAAGACAATGACCCAAAACACACATCAAAAGTGGTAAAGGAATGGCTAAACCAGGCTAGAATTAAGGTTTTAGAATGGCCTTCCCAAAGTCCTGACTTAAACCCCATTGAGAACATGTGGACAGTGCTAAAGAAACGGGTTCATGCAAGAAAACCATCACATTTAGCTGAACTGCACCAATTCTGTCAAGAAGAGTGGTCAAACATTCGACCTGAAGCTTGCCAGGAGCTTGTGGATGGCTACCAAAAGCGCCTAGTTGCCGTGAAAATGGCCAAGGGACATGTAACCAAATACTAATGTTGCTGTATGTATATTTTTGACCCAGCAGATTTGGTGACATTTTCAGCAGACCCATAATAAATTTATGAAAGAACCTAATTTTATGACTGTTTTTTGTGACAAACATGTATGTGTTCCGATCACTCTATCACAGAAAAATAAGAGTTGTAGAACTTATTGAAAACTCAAGACAGCCATAACATTATGTTTTTTTATGTATGTAAACTTTTGACCACAACTGTATGCAGTGTTAGTGTGATTAATCTGTATTAGGAACTTTTTATTGGTTTGTCTCTATAAATCTATTGCATTACCTCCAGGCTCTGCTCCTCGAGACTTCATCAGATCCCTCCACCTGGCTGTATCTGCTCTGAGCTTGCAGTTATTCCATCTCTCCTTCACTCAGGAGCAGCAGGAAGGAAAGGTAGGCAAAGTTTCTGTACGCAGCATAAGATCACCTGAAAACCGTGCAGAAATACATTTATCAGACGTCTTATTTCAGATGGATGAAGAGAGATCACAGCTTGCCTTTGGGACGTTGGTGGAGGACTTCCTCAGTGTTAAAGTTTCTACTGAAACTCAATTCACCCCAAGTCTACTGGCTGAAAGGTAAGCTCAATATACTGTTTTACTTTTAAGTTCATAAGTTAAATTAACAACCACATTTTAATCCATTCGTCTTTGGTCATGTTCTGGCCAAATGACAAATATACTGACTAATATTATAAATATATACAGGCTGGTGGCTGTTTTCAAAAGAACATTGACACTGACATGACATTCTTAGCAGGCATTTCAACGTTGAATCAATACTGAATCAAAATTAATTAGTTATTGTTAAATTGTCACATGGGCGAAAATACCAATTAAACAATTTATTATCAAAAGAACGTGACTTATAAGGGTAGTTGGGGACAGGAAGGGTCAGTAACAGGAAGGCAGCAGTAGTAAACAACATACCAGAGTGTAGAAAGGCAAAATGGGGTCAAACGTTAAAACGACAATATAAAAAGTCTTAAAATGTATAAATGGGTTAGCAATTAAAAAAACAAACGATGAAGAGGGCAGTAGAGAAGTAGAAGAAGTCAGAGCAGGTGCGAGCAATCAGAAGCTGGGAGAGCTTGAACGCCATAGTTCAGTGTGAGCGGAAAACTCATGCATTAGAAGTTGGGTTGACGTCTTTGTACAAGTTTAAATTGAATTACATGAGAGTATGCGGCATATATTCTACATTCTAAATCTTCTTTTCTGATCAGGCTCCAAAAGTACAAGTACTTCAAGTTGGAGCAGCTCCTTCAAGAACTGAAACCACCTCCATCGAGCCGACCCACAGAAGGTAAGAAATAATATCTAGTAATAGATACACTATTATACACACACTACATTGGCTTTTCTGACTCTGCTGATCACGTGCATTATGGCGTTCACACTCTCCCAGCTTCTGATTGCTTACACCTGCTCTGTTTAGTATAAATACCTCTCTGTTAAATTAGCTCCTCACAGAGGAGCTAATTTGTGCTCTAAAACCAGGTGTTTCAGTTTCATTGTCCAACCCCTGTAGATTGAATACCGGGAAATGAGGAAAAGAAACAGGGGGGTATTTATACTAACAGGACCAGATGTGTGTAATCAGAAGCTCGGTGAATTAGAACGCTGATGCTGCGTGCGTCACGTGATCAGCAATGCTCGGGAGGCCTAGTGAAGGTGCATGCTGGGAGTTGGAGTCTTTAGTTTGTGCCTACTTGGAATGCAGACTGATTTCTGCAAACGTCAAAACAAACAATAAGGGTTATTTATAATGTGCTTTGCAATAAGATGATGCTTTTATTTCTTCTCTATTTCAGGTTCTAGCCCCACAAATCTCAAACTCCCGGTGCAGGTGAGTGTGTAGCTGAAGTGGAAGGAGCTACAGATTGATTTCAGTGTTTTGTGTGCTGATGGACGTCCCTCTCTCCCGTGTCTCTCTGAACGGTTGATGTATTTGTTTTAGATGCTTTGTGTGGAGCAGGAAATCCAGCACCTTAATGAGGTTTACCAGCAGCTCAGCTCCCAGCTGCACAGCAGAACACACACACTCACACACACACACACACACCGCCCGCTGGAGCAGAGCCAGACCCAGACCCAGCTCAACAAAGGCCTTCAGGTAATCAGCGACCATCCTCCTGATCTGAGTTCAGTCTTTAACCCAGAATCCTCTATTCACGTCTTTCTCACTGGAGCTTTAATGATGAGGTTATTTTTGGACTGTAATGTCAGCTGGGTGTCGATGATTCGTCAAGCTCTTCTCTCTCTCTCTCTCTCTCTCTCTCTCTCTCGCTCTGTTTGCGCTTCATTTTTATGCTCGTTCTTGTTCTCTCACTCTCTTTTTCTATCCTCACCTTTTTTTGTTTTTTTCCTCACTCAATTTCATGCTTTTTCTTGGTCTCTCTCAAAACGGAGATTCACTTACTTTGCTCTGTCTTTCTCACATTCATTCTCTTTCTGTCTCTCTCTCTCTCTCTCTCTCTCATTCATTCTCTCTCTTTCACACATTAATTCTCTCTCTCTCTTTCTCTCACTCTGTTTGAGCTTGATTTTTATGCACTCAATTCAATTAAATTCAAGGTGCTTTATTGGCATGACAAATAGTGATACAATTGTGTCGCCAAAGCCTGAATTATACAGTAAATAATAGTGAAATAGTGTGTCAGAGATTATCAATTTCTAGAATGTAGTAATAGAACAGAACAGATTCTACATTTTAAGACAATGCAAAAAAACATAACAATAATGTTTACACACTAAATCTTTGCTTGTCTCACAATTTTCTAAACATGCCCTTCAAACACCATAACCCCACACCAAATCTGCAAAACCATACACTAATTCTCAGTGTCTGACTCAGTTTTCAATTTCCAAACACACATTTTGCAAAAGTCTACACACAAGTTTCTACCTAACACACAAAGATCAAACAGGAAGTTACTTGATTTCATCTTTCAAACACAGCCTATCAGAATACCACACTAAATCACCAGTGCTTCACTCCCACCCCTCACACGAGTAAACACTCATTACTTTATTCAACACCAATGAATCATTGGCTAAGTATAGGCCTATAAATAGGTCAAATGTCAAGATGTCTGTTTTGAACCATAAATGACAACGAAGAGAGAGCCGGGAGAGTTGGTAGAGGCAGAGGACGTCCACGAGGAGTTCGGGTTCGAGGAGGAGGAGTTGGAAAGGGGAGGAAGAGGACGAGTTGGACAGGGAAGAGGACAAGGGCAAAGAAGGGAAGCAAGGAGAGCTGTCTCAGATGAGATTAGGGCTACATTGGTTGATCATGTGATCAATCATGGGTTGACCATGAGAGAGGCTGGACTGCGGGTCTGATTTACGCTGACAGCCACAATCCGAACATTGATTTGGAGAAAATAAATATTTTGGGTTTGTAAACTGTTTGTGTGGGTTGTGAGTATTTCACCTTCTCTCTGCACTTCTGTATGGAAATAAACACAGAATCCCATGAATGAAAGAAGAGCTTTAGGTTTTGATCAACAGTGTGTACACAATGAATCCAAAATGTCATATTATGACAAAGGTGTTGGCAGTGTGAGGTCAGTGCTTGCTTTTGAGATGTGTTGATGACATTTTGAATGTTGTGTGTCATTTTGCTGGAGATATGAGGCATTTTGCATTTTGTGTGAGCAATTGTGTGTTTTGTGTGTAGAGTTTTGAAAAATAGACACAGAGCTTGGAAAATGTGTGTAAACAGTTGTAAAAAACTGTAATAATAATAATAATAATAATAATAATACGAAGAAGAAGAAGAAGAAGAAGAAGAATCAAAAAGTGAAGGTAATGGGACAAATTACCCAATAGTGTGTGTATGTTTGTATGTACTGTATAGTATGTGTGTATAGTGTGTTTGTGTGTATAGTGTTTGTGTGTATAGTATGTGTGTACAGTGTTTGTGTGTGTATAGTGTGTATGTGTATTGTGTGTATATTGTATGTGTGTGTATAGTGTGTCTGTATATAGTTTGTGTGTATAGTGTGTGTGTGTGTTTATGTTATAATGTGTGTGTGTGTGTGTGTTAGTGTGATATGAAGTGTGATATGGTCACTCTCTGCCCCTCTCTTTTTCTATCCTCACGCTTTTTTGTTTTTCTTGGCCTTTCTCCAAACTGACGTTCATTCTCTGTCTCTCTCTATCTCTCTCTATCTCTCTGTCTCTCTCTCTGTCTCTCAGGAGCAAGTGTTGATGTTGAAGCTCCAGCAGGTCACAGTAGAGCAGAGACTGAGGGAGATGAAGGAGAGGTTGAGTAAACTCAGCTCAGATAAAGAGCGATCTGAGCGAAATGAACAGTCCGTGTCTGAAAGCACAGAGCAGCAGATACATAAAGACAGCCTGGCCTTCAGTAAACACACACAGCTGAACAATGGAGCCGATAACCAGACAGACGCCAGCGAGCAGCTCCCCAGCAAGAAACAACACAGCAGACATATGGATGACGTAGCGCTGGAGAAAAGGATGTTATAGCCTGAGGCAGATTCACTCTTCCTGTTTTGTTCCTGTGTTGTTTACTCACTCTACTCTCATAAAATAGCAATGAATTATCTTCTATAGAGACACAGTATCATATTTTTTGGTTGTTTTTCCCTTTTTGGCACTTCTTGGGTTTTACCCTGTGGTGGATTTTTATTTTCTGGACCTGAGCTACCCACCTCTGTGTGTAACTATAGGTTTAAATAGGATCTCCGGTGGATTTTGTGTTTTACAGAGACCATAAGCCTAGGTCAGTGTAGGCTGAACTGGACTTATTAGGACATTATTACACATGTTGTAAAGTAACATATGAAATTGCAAAGACTGTTATTAGTGTAAAAATGTCTTTATTTTAAAACGTTTCCAACTGTTGTCCGTCTCTCTGCCTCCTGGTGTTGCACTCACAGGCTCACAGATCTACGGGGGAAACTAGCTCCCCTGAGCATCACGACCACTGTTGAGTAATCAGGATAAAGGCACACAGTCATTACTTTATTACTGCCAAAATAACAACAGGCTACTGAGCTAACATGCTAACAGGCTAAAACTTGCGCAAAGTAATTTGAAAGTAACATGAAAGTAACTTAGTTACTTTTAAAATCAAGTAATCCATAAAGTAGTTAGTTGATCATGTGACGATACGGCATTCCCGCTCTCCACAATTTTGTGTAAAATATCTTGTGATTGTGATTACCTGCGTGACAACTAACATTTTAAAGTCTGTTTCTTGATACTGATCTGGCTAAGCATTATTATAATCATAAAAGATTGTTATAATAAATGTTTTGTTAAGTTAAAGCTTGTTTAACAGCTGTCAGTGTCTGGAACAGCTGTAAGAGGCTCTAAGAGCTCTCTGCTATTGAAGCAGGCCCGGCGAATCAAAACGCCCCATCGCTTTTCTTTCACGGGTCAGTGTTCATTCCCCTGTGGCTCTTCTGGTGTATTAAATCAACACATTCAAGCGAGAGGAGAGAACAGATGCCCTAACGCTCACATCACTATTCACATGGCACTCATATCACAACCCTTATAACATTGTTCTGACTACTTTAGAATCAAAGTGCAATTGAGATAGGTAGGTGTATGTTTAGAACAGGTCTGTTTTCACTAGTTAAAAGAAAAAATCCACCTACACCTACAGGAAGACAGCTTCCTCTTACAGCATCCACAGTTAATCCTGTTGGATGTGGTTGCTCCTTCTTGGTGGTATGCTGACATTACCCTGGATACCGTGGCTCTTGATGCATCACAAAGACTTGCTGTCTTGGTCACAGATGCTCCAGCAAGACGTGCACCAACAATTTGTCCTCTTTTGAACTCTGGTATGTCACCCATAATGCTGTGTGCATTGTAATATTTAGAGCAGAACTGTGCTCTTACTCTGCTAATTGAACCTTCACACTCTGCTCTTACTGGTGCAATGTGCAATTAATGAAGATTGAACACCAGGCTGCTCCAATTTATCCATGAAACCTAAAATCCCACACTAAAATAATTACAGGTGTTTCAGTTTCATTTTCCAAATCATTTATGTGTTGTTAGGTTCAGAGTTCAACAAGCAAATGGCACCTATTCATTCAGAGAAATGGCCCAAATATGAACACCTCAGTCAGATTCTAGAATCAGAATGAATTGATTCAGATTGGAGTAAAGCTTTGCAAGTAAACAGAGCCAACGGATCGGATTCACTCCTGACAGACAGACTGGTGGTTTATCTGCAGGGTGTGCAGTGGAGCCACTCTGGGCAGTAATCTACAGCAGTGTTCACTGTGTCCTCATTAAGCCCGTCCCCAGAGGACGACTGATGCTGACTGAGAGGGGTATTCTCTCAGGACGGGAGACTGAGGACAGATTGGAAAGGGCCAGCTGTAGTAATCTTTACTCTCTACTATCAGCTCTTCATCCATGAGCCACGCGCCGCTACTAAAGTGCTCTGAGTAGAACTGATTACTGTAATGGGCTCCTAACTGGATCCCAAAAAAGACAATCAAACAGCTTCAGCTGATTCAGAATTCAGCAGCAGCAGAGTTCTCTAACTAGAAATAAAAGAAGAGAAAACATCACCCCATCCTTAAATCCTTACACTGGCTAGCTACTATGCTGTTCTTAAATGGAACCAGTTGATAGAGAGCATTAGAAAAGCCCCAACCATGTTTGCATGGTTTTATTGAACACAAAATGTTAATATTCACAGTGAGAGTAAATAAAAGTATGTGAATCTTTGGATTTAATAACTGGTTGATCCTCCTTTAGCAGCAAAAACCTCAACCAATGGTTTCCTGTAGCTGCAGATCAGACCTGCAGAACGGTCAGGAGGAATTCTGGATCATTCCTCTTCACTAAACTGTTTCAGTTCAGCTATAATATTATGGGATATCTGGTGTGAATCTCTCTCTTGAGGTCATGATTCCACAGCGTCTCAGTTGGGTTCAGGAGGTCAGGACTCTCCAGAAGGAGTATTTATTTATTTTCTTCTGTTGAAGTCGTTCGGTTGCTGATTTACTTCTATGTTTTGGGTCGTTGTTCTGTTGCATCATCCATCCTCTGTTGAGCTTCAGTTGGAGGACAGATGGTCTTAAGTTTTCCTGCAAAATGTCTTGGTAAACTTGGGAATTCATTTTTCCGTTGAGGAGGGCAATCCATCCAGACCCTGAGGCAGCAAAGCAGCCCCAAACCACGATGCCCCCTCCACCATGTTTCACAGTTGGGATGAGGTTGTGCTCTGCCTTATCTTTATCCACACATAACGTTGTGTTTTCCTTCCAGACTACTTTAATTTTGGTTTCATGTGTCCAGAGTATATTTAGCCAGTAGTGCTGTAGCGGAACATCCAGGTGCTCTTTTGCAAACTTCAAACATACAGTAATGTTTTTTTTTTGGCTTCCTCCGTGGTGTCCTCCCATGAACTCCACTCTTGTTTAATGTTTTCCTTATTGTAGATTTGTCAACAAAAATGTGAGCACGTGCCAGAGATTTCTGTATTCAGTCATCAGCTGACACTCTAGGATTCTTCCTCACCTCATTGATCATTCTGCGCTTTGCTCTTGCAGTCATCTTTACAGGACTTGACTTTACCATGCCTAGGGAGAGTAGCAGCATCAGTGCCGAACTTTCTCCATTTGTAGACCATCTGTCTTACAGTGGACACGTGAACATCAAGGCTTTTAGAGATACTTTTGTAACCCTTTCCAGCTTCATGCTTCAAGTCAACAATTCGAACAATTGAACGAAGATCTTCTGAGAGCTTGATTTTTTTTCGTGTGAGGCATGATTCATATCAAGCAATTAAGAAGCTTCTCAAGGACAGCAAACTCTAAACCGTGTGTGTTTTATTTATAGGGCAGGGCAGCTTTAACATCCCAACACATCCAATCTCATCACATCCTGGCTTCAATTAACTTTTAAGTCCTTAGCCTAGGGGTTCACATACTTTTTCCCCCTTGTTCAATAAACCCATGCAAACATATCATTTTTTGTGTGGAATTAGTTTAAGATGAAGATCAGAACACATTTAATGACCGATTTGTGCAGAAATCCAAGTATAATCCCAAAGGTTTCACATGCTTTTTCTTGCAACTGTACAATTTTTTATTTGATTTCTCTTTTGTAGAGACTGTTTTGTATAAAAAAGGTGCTGTATAAATAATTTTATGCCTTGCTTTGCCTTGATAGACTAGAGAAATGTCTCTTGGCTGCCGTCTGTCTTCTGCTGTATCTCTTAGATTAACAGAAAGCGCGAGAGAACTCAGCACAGCCGAGCTGATCATCCACTCGACATAACTTTCAGCGGCTGCTGCTGCTGCTGTTGCTGAGGTCAATGTCACACTCATTGTTGTCCCCCTGTTCTCACTGTTGCTTTAACAGGTATCGGCATTTGGACATTGAGCCGTTTACATTTTTGTCAACAGGTTGTCATGCAGTTTTTCTTTGGCAGTAGGGTGGGGTGGGTACGAGTGGGCTGTCTGTTATCATACCTATTTCTGTCCTGGCTCTCTCCACTACAACACTGACAGCTGCAATACCTGAGAGGACAACGCCTGAGTGGCTAAAACACTCCAGTCCAGTTCTCAACAGTGCTTTTCTTCAGTGTTCAATACTTTACCACGTCCAATTCTGTTCCTAAGGGGAATTTCAAAGAGATAAAAGCACTGGAAGAGTAATACCACCATTAGAAGGAGCCCTTCCTTCAGTAAGTGTGGCTATTTATTATTTATGTCATCTAACCTCAATGCTTTATGCATACAGAAAGAATCAATTACAAAATCCCATATCTATAGGTTTATGTTTGAGTTAAATGAACATTTTTGTTTTATTCTTTAAACTACAGACAACATTTCTCCCAAATTCCAAATAAAAATATTCTCATTTAGAGCATTTATTTGCAGAAAATGAGAAATGGCTGAAATAACAACAAAAAAAAAAGATGCAGAGCTTTCAGACCTCAAATAATGCAAAGAAAAAAAAAGTTCATATTCATAAAGTTTAGATAGTTCAGAAATCAATATTTGGTGGAATAACCCTGGTTGGTTTTTAATCACAATTTTTTATCATGCATCTTGGCATCATGTTCTCTTCTCCTCCACCAGTCTTACACACTGCTTTTGGATAACTTTATGCTGCTTTACTCCTGGTGCAAAAATTCAAGCAGTTCAGTTTGGTGGTTTGATGGTTTGTGATCATCCATCTTCCTCTTGATTATATTCCAGAGGGTTTCAATTTGGTAAAATTAAAGAAACTCATCATTTTTAAGTGGTCTTTTATTTATTTTTTTCCAGAGCTGTTTAAGGAAAAGCTTATAAATGGGTTAAACACAATAGGCATGAGAATAAGCTTACGGAAAATACTTAACATCATTTTTCTGATAGTTCTGGCCTAAATTAGAGATTAAGAGATTAAAAAAGGCAGATGCTATTCAGACTAAGCTTATATATAACATCACTCTATAAATACTAAGCATTATGGTGTTATTAGGTACAATTATTGTACATAGCATATATAGGTACACTTTTTACTAAGTGTACATTGTATTTTAATTAATGCAATTAGTATATTGCTCCAAAAGTATATAGCTCCCTTCCAAAAGTATTGGAACAGTGAGGTCAGTCAATTTATTTTGGTTTAATATTAAAGATGAACACAAGTCAAATAAAATCAACATTTCAGCCTTTATTTACAGATATTTACATCTGGATCTGATACACAGTTCAAAGGATTCAGCACCTTCTGTCTGAACTCACCCATTTTTCTCATGAGCAAAAGTATTATTTTACTGCTTTAAAGTGTGTTTTACTGCTTTAGGTTTGAATCCTGATACATTGATTATTTAAACAACAAATAGCGCTGTTTCAGTTCCGATTTTGGGTTTTATCTGCTCAGACTGAGCATTTACAGTTAGAGGAGTAACCAACATGAAAACCAGAGAGCTGTAAAAGTATATGGTTGAAAAACAAGCAACTATAAAGCTGAGCCATTAGATCACACACATTGTTCATAGAATGTCCTGAAGAAGAAAGTCGTCACTGGTGTACTGAGTCACAGATGTTGAACAGGTAGACCGAGGAAAACCAAAGCAGTTGATCTCAAACATACCAGCTCATCTGTGAAACACAGTGGAGGTAGTGTCATGGCTTAAGCTTTCATGAAACCAAACTGATTTGGAGATCCTTCGTCATGCAGCAAAATAATGATGCAGGAATGCAGAAGATTAGTGATGTCTTATGTAGAAATATTTACAGCAAAAGGGCTCTCTCTGCACTTTATCAAGACATTTTCTCCCATTCAGCCATAGTTCCTCATATATTACAAAGAAAAAAGATAATATATATATTTTTATACAGTGTACTGTGTGTGTAACTAACACTGAAATTCTGAACACTCAGAGCTGTAATACTTAGAAAGAGGGCGACCAGATTTCACCTAATTTTAGAGTTTCCTGTCAGTATGGACATGCTGTAATCATGTAGTAATCTTGAAATCCCTCCAAATCCCCTGAAATCTGCTCCCGTATTCGAGATAGATTTCCTTTACTGGTTGTGCTCGGTTTGGTCCAATCGTCGTCCAATCAAATCCATCTGCAGAACTGAGCCAAAAGATTAATAACATGCCACATGGCCTATGATCTGAAGAAGGTGAACAAATTATTATTAATATTAATAATAATAATAAATAAAAACAATATACACTATAAACCCATAAGTTGTTTGAACTCAAATGATTTAAGTCTGTTTTACAAAAAAAAATAGTATTTTGAGTTAGCTGTTGAGCTGTTGAGATCTTTGAACCAACTTAAAATAACTAATAAATGTAAAAAGGTTTTATCCCAAAGCCATCATGGTCTTAAACTTAAAACAAAAAAAATCAACTTTCAGGTCATGTGTAATTTTGTTCAGTGTTCATTGGTTAAATGTTTATCTATTTGCATAATTTGGCACATTACTCTTACACCTTATACATAAATCGTTCAATAATTTAAAACCAGTGCAATTGTGTATTCTGTAGATTTTTTTTATCTATCTATCTATCTATCTATCTATCTATCTATCTATCTATCTTTCTATTTAATACAGATTTACATGGTTTAACTACAGTAGCCTATTAATACAAATACAAACATGTGTAATGTAAAATGTGATTGTCTTGTATGTTTGAGATCAACATTCATCAACTGCTTTGGTTTTCCTCGGTCCACCTGTTCAACATCTGTGACTCAGTACACCAGTGACGACTTTCTTCTTCAGGACATTCTATGAACAATGTTTGTGATCTAATGGCTCAGCTTTACAGTTGCTTGTTTTTCAAACAGATACTTTTACAGCTCTCAGGTTTTCATGTTGGTTACTCCTCTAACTGTAAAAGCTCAGTCTGCGCAGATAAAACCCAAATCAGAAACTGAAACAGCGCTATTTGCTGTTTGAATAATCAATGTATCAGGATTCAAACCTCAGCAGTAAAACACACTTTAAAGCAGTAAAATAATACTTTTGCTCATGAGAAAAATGGGTGAGTTCAGACAGAAGGTGCTGAATCCTTTGAACTGTGTATCAGATCCAGATGTAAATATCTGTAAATAAAGGCTGAAATGTTGATTTTATTTGACTTGTGTTCATCTTTAATATTAAACCAAAATGTTTCCAGTAGAAATAAATTGATTGACCTCACTGTTCCAATACTTTTGGAGAGGAGCTATATACTTTTGGAGCAATATACTAATTGCATTAATTTAAATACAATGTACACTTGAAAAAGAGTACCTATAGATGCTATATGTACAATAGATCTCTCTAGTAACACCATGATTCTTGTTGTATTAGACTGATCATCAGACTAGTAGGGCTCCAGTTTCTCCTCCTAGACGAGAGCTTTACACCGGGCTGCTCGGCACATGCTGTCATCCTGCATCACTGTTGCCATGGTTTCCCTATCTGGTGGATATGGCAACCACCGTGCCTGCCGTTTTTAGTCTGGGTCTGCTCTCAGCCAGTTGCCAGCTCCTCGCTCCCTCAGCAGCGCACTCCACTGCTATTGTTATTACAGCACATTAATGCCACGCCACCCTGCATTACACCACCAGCAATATCCCCCACAGACTGGAGATCCACAAGAACACCATCACAATAAATAAAGAAATAAAGAAATAACACCAGACGCAATTCCATGAAAACGAATAATAGATCTTTGTTGGAAATGCTGAAAAGCTACCAGCTCTTCTCATTGTGAGTCCAGTATGATGCAGACAACCCTCTGAATTGAAAATGTTGTAATCCCAATGATGAAATCCTTAATCCTTGACTCAAACCTTTGCGCTAAGCTCCTCTTGGTTCTGCATATACTGTACATATACAGTATATACAGCTCTGGGAAAAAAAAGAAAAAGAAACCACTTCAGTTTCTGAATCAGTTTCTCTGATTTTGCTATTTATAGGTTTATGTTTGAAGAAAATGAACATTGTTGTTTTATTCTATAAACTACAGACAACATTTCTCCCAAATTCCAAATAAAATTATTGTCTTTTAGAGCATTTTTTTTTTGTAGAAAATAACAAATATAAGACACAGCTGAAATAACAATAAAAAGATGCAGAGGTTTCAGACCTCAAATAATGCAAAGAAAACAAGTTCATATTCAAAAGACAACATTTTAAGAGTTCAGAAATCAATATTTGGTGGAATAACCCTTGTCTGGTTTTTAATCACAATTTTTTTTCATGCATCTTGGCATCATGTTCTCCTCCACCAGTCTTACACACTGCTTTTGGATAACTTTATGCTGCTTTACTCCTGGTGCAAAAATTAATTCAAGCAGTTCAGTTTGGTGGTTTGATGGTTTGTGATCATCCATCTTCCTCTTGATTATATTCCAGAGGTTTTCAGTTTGATAAAATCAAAGAAACTCATCATTTTACAGTGTTCTCTTATCAGCTTTATCAGCTACCAAAGCAAGTGAAGGTAAATCTATGTAATTAACACAGGAACACATGGTAAACTGCAGGCTATGCAACAGCAATTTAAAGCCGCATCACTATGGGTGTTAGTGCATGCGGAAGGTTAAGTATGGATTACTCTACAGATGCAGAGAACGAGGGATTTTTATTTTTTATTTATCCTAAGCCTCCGATATTATCTATGCAGTGTTAAAGTATAGAATAAACTGAAGGCTTAACCCTTTTAGACCTGAATTATCTCCAGTGATGAAAAAACAAATGTAAGAATGCTGTTTTATATGTGTAATGCACACAAATAAAGGCTCTAATATGTCGAGAGTCACATCTCTCTCCACTTACTATCAGGACTTGCTTAAAATCCTCTTTTTCTTGTTCTTTGTACAATAGAAATACAGCAGGTCTCTCAGAGTTGTTTATGATGCTGAACATGAAACTCTTCCTCATTCTCTGCAGCAGCTAGTAAAAGAAAATATTCAGAAAAACGAGTCGATCAGAAAAAGCACTGTGTTTACATCAACCCATGAATTAGTATTCATGCCCCGCCCACCTCGGCTCGGGACCGCCCACAGGCAGAGCTGAAGCCGGGCAGCGACACAGTCTTGTAAGATACGAGCTAACAGTGCTAGAAACAGCATGCAGTTCATTCCTGTGTTATTTGTGCGAATAACACATCAGTGTTTATATGCTTTACCCAGTAATTCAGAGCTAAGAAACAAATGGTTAGAATTAGTCTATGGAGGGAAAACACCACCAGCCAAGTACAATTGAGATAGGTAGGTGTATGTTTAGAACAGTTCTGTTTACACTAGTTAAAAGTAAAAATCCACAGCAGCGTGGATTTTTATTTTGTGGACCTGGACTACCCACCTCTGTGTAATTAACTATATATTTAAATAGGATCTCCGGTGGATTTGGTGTTTTACAGCGATTCAAAGACTAGGTCAGTGGCTGAACTGCACTTACATGTGTTGTAAAGTAACACATGACATTACAAAGACTCTTATTAGTGTAAAAATGTCTTTATTTTAAAATGTTTCGAACTATTGTTTGTCTCATTGTCTCGCAGTGCTGTTAGCCAATCAGTGGAGATATGCTTGCATATATGAATATTCATGAGCCGAAATCCTATCATAGTTGTTTATTGAAACCCTTCTATAGGATCTTTCGAAAAGCACTTTAAGCATCTTCATTTTTAAAAGGAAAAATATGTTTTTTTTTTCTTATGGGAATTATGTTCTAATCCATTTTGTTGACAAGTTTTCTTCTCATTCAGTGTGTTTCTTACTTTTTACGTTTTTTTCATTGTAAATTTAATACTGAAGACTATATTAAAGCTACACAGAAACACATGCAAAATTATTCTGTAAACAAAATGAGTTAAACAAACCAGAATATGTAAGAATAATACTTTAGATTCTACTAAAATAAGTGGCACATTTATGTTTGAGTACAGATCTGCAGACTCTTGGTATTTTAATCTCAGTGTCTTCATG